>NC_060085.1:12692500-13317500 GCF_922984935.1 Meles meles
CAAAAGACCAACATCTGACAAACCGTCACTGGTGATAACCTGGAAGGTAGATTGTTCGTTCACTGAGCCTGTGTGTCTAGAAGTGATTGGAAAGAGCTATGATGTCACTGTGAGTTGGCTGCTTCTCGCTGCTTTGCAGCAAGGAATCATAAGAATGAGATGATCCCAGACCAGAACTGGCCACTTTTCAAAGTTAGAAACATCAAGAGGTTAGAAGATCCAAGAGCTTCCTGTCCTCCAAAAGAGTATAAATAAGGATCTTGCCTCCTACCCAAGGCTATTGTTTCAGAAGACCATTAACTGAGAGTGACCAAAATGTAGGTGGTTCAAGGAAGCAAATATTACAAAATCAATAAACACAACAGCTCTGGCTAGAAATTGGATTACTACCACATTGGATCTGGTGCCTCACAATGGAACATACTAGAAACAAGTAGACCCGATGTCTCCGTTGGGTTTTTGAAGAAACTGTGTTGTTACAGAAACAAAGAGTTCAGCTTGCAAAATCTAACAAGTTCTGAGCCTCTGCATTTGCAACTTTGTATTAGAGCAGATAAACCTGAACGTTACCCAAGGTGGGGCTTGTAACCCGGTCTCTCGAGTTTGCCAAGCACTTCCTTTAACCACGGTGTAGTCTTCAGGCTGCAGTGGGAGCACTACAAGGGCAGGGATTTTGTTTGTTGCCTGCTGGACTTTCAGCCCGTAAAACAGTGTCTACAGATTACAGATGTTCAAGAAGTAGTTGTTGGAAGAATGAAGTAATACACAGAGAACCACAGAGAGCGATATGAAGGAAACATCTAACCTCGGGACCGTGCAAGAAAATTTCGTACGGATGGGCACTGGATTTGGGCCGTCAAACATGCCAGTGCTATGGTCACTGAAGAAAAACTGTCTTCCTATTGATGAGGGCCCCCAAGGCCCCCTTCATGTCACTGTTGCGTAGACTGTAGATGAAGGGGTTCAACATGGGAGTGACCACAGTGTACATCACCGCAGCGGCTGTGTCCTTCTGGGCCGTGTGGGAGGACGTGGGGCTGAAGTAAACCCCAATGAGTGTCCCGTAGAACAGGGACACCACAGACAGATGAGAGCCACAGGTGGAGAAAGCCTTCTGCTTGCCTCTCCTGGAGGGGATCCTCAACACCGTGGCAAAGATGCATGTGTAGGAGACCAAGATGCCCACAAAAGGAGTGATAGTGGGTAGGGCACCCATGGTGTACACCATCACATTATTGAGAAAGGTGTCAGAGCAGGCCGTCTTCAGTAGAGGGCTGAGGTCACAGAAGAAATGGGGCACCCGGTTGTGGGTGCAGAATGAGAGGCGAGTCAATAACACAGTGTGGGTCAGAGCATTGCCGAAGGCTGCAGTCCAGGATGCAGCCACCAGGAGGCCACAGAGCTGTGGTGTTACAGACCTGGCATAGTGCAGAGGGTGACAGATGGCCACATAGCGGTCATAGGCCATGGCGCTCAGCAGGAAGCTATCGATGCCAGCAAACCAGATGAAGAAGAACATCTGGGTGAGGCAGCCTGCATAAGGGATCCCTTTGTGCCCTGACACGTGGTTGGCCAGCATCTTGGGGATGGTGGTGGAGGTGAAGCAGATGTCCACAAAGGCCAAGTTAGCCAGGAAGAAGTACATGGGGGTGTGGAGTCGGGGGTCAGTGGCGATAGCCAGGATGATGAGCAGGTTCCCCAGTCCCGTGACCAGGTACATAGTCAGGAAGAGGATGAACAGCAGCTGCTGTTGCTTGGGGTTCTCTGAGAGCCCCAGGAGCAGGAACTCAGAGACAGAGGTGACATTTGCCCCTTGCATGGCCATCCTGGATCAATCAGAAAGGAAACCTGAGACTTGTCCAGGGTTCTGATCCTGGCCAACCCTTCCACTGCACTCTGACATCATCCCCTCTCCTTAGTCAGACGTTCGTGGATTCTTCCCACTCTTTCCTGCAACAGGACCCCATCCACCCACCTGTTTGCCGCATCCTTTCCATCAGTGACACACCATTCCTTCCCCACAACACACCAGCAGGATCAGTGGACAGCAGCCAAGCGTGCAGACCATTTCTCACCCTCAATCCCTACACCTGTTACACTTGGTAGTGGAGTCGTGGACCACCGATGGAGCATCTTCAGTCTGGCATTCCCCAATCTGCGGACTAGAATTCTGAGATAATGGCAAACACAGGGACCCCGCCTAACCCTGCAATTCCACCGCAGAGGAATTCTCTAGAAGGTGCGTGGTGAGACTTGTTCAGGGAGGTTTGGAACGAGTAGTGCACAGTAGGGGTGCATACATTCTTTGGGACACTCTTACTCCGTGGACATTTCCATAGTCACAGGAATGGAGGAATCGTGGAAAAGCTCTCACTGGTCAGGAGGAATCTCGAAAGCAGGGACAGAAGAAAACCACAGAAGGATGTGGGTAGAATCACGTTGCAACGTGAAGTTTAAAGACAGGCCCCACGATTCTGTGGATCGCTCGTGGATACGTCCCGGAGAGTAACGGTGCAAACGTGGGTGGGGGTGATCCATGCTCCTTGTAGGATGTCCTTATCTCAGAACCAGGGAGAGGGAGGGAGGGAGGAAGGGGTGTGACACAGGCGTATGGGAGGAGGGGAACGGAGGGGGGATGTACAGGGATGTTTTACTTCTTAATCTGCATGATGAATACAAGCCAGACTCCAGCCTGAAGTATGATCTATGCTCTTTTAAAAGATAACATTAATTTATTTGAGAGAGTGTACAAAGGGAGAGAGATCCGGAGTGTAGGAGGGGCAGAAGCAGATCTGCACTGAGCAGGGACCCCAAAACGGGCTCAATCCCAGGACCCAAGACCAAAACCTGAGCTGAAGCAGATGCTTAACTGACAGAGCCACTCAGGTGCCCCTGACCTATGCTCTTTGGAACACCTGAAATATCACACACACGCACACACACACACACGTCCCCGCATACCCTTAAGGAACTCAGAGGAGGCCGAGGCCCCGGTGGGTGGGTAAGTGAATGGTGGACTCCACCTCATTCTCTGCCAAGGTCACTGTGTCCCCTGAGGTCCCACCCCAAGGTTCCAGGCACCCCACCTTTGTGGAAATTACCCTGGGTCCCACAGAACCCGTGTCAAGCCCAGCTCAGCGTCTACCTCCATCCCGTTCTTCCTCTGTGCCCAGGCTGAGTGCTGGCCCCACTGACCAGCCAGGAACCTGGGCCAGAGATGCCAGCGGCAGCCTGGTCTCCTTCCGCCCCCTCATGAATCCTGATGCTTCTACGTGACCTTCCTCTTCTTCCTCTCCTCCCAGGGCCCCACTGAGTTCTCGTCTTATCACTGTTCCCCTTCAACCCTGCCCCCTCTCTGGGCTCTTTGGGGACAGGCTTCTCCTTCTGGAGGAGCCTCCATAATGGCCACCGCCACGCTGAAATGACCTCTCTCTTGCTGAGAAGCCTGCGCTGGCTCTGCATGGCCCCGCTGCTAACAGTGAACGTTTCTTCCACGCCTGCGGTGCACCCGACACCCCTGCAGGGAGTTTGACTTTGTCTTACTTAACCTTACGTACTAAAGCCTTACTTAACAAGGCTTTGTCTAACTTAACCCTCTAAGAGGGCCACTCGGACCCCCCTTTCTAGGAAGAAGAAGCTTGGGGAGGTCAACCCACTACCCACCTCCCAGTCTCTCTTGTTCCAAAGCTCCTCAGTCTCTCCACTGAGGACCCAGAGCTCGACCCTCTGAGCAGGACTCATACTCGCTGGACACTTCCCGTTTTGTCTTGTTTTCATTGTACAGACAGGAGACTTGAGCCCAGAGAGGCAGAGTCACTTCCTTGAGGTCAGCCAGCAAGCCTGGCTGGAGACTCCACAGCCCCCGCTTGCTGTTGACCTGCCCTGACTGCCTCCGTCTCCCCCACTCACCTGTGGAAGGTGTCCCCTCCGCTGCCAGGATGCCTGGTCAAAGGGAGCCAGCTTCTGCTGAGAGAGCGCTGTGGGCCACCTGTGATGTAGAGGCAAGTCTTTGGCCTCACAGGGGGGAGCTGGAGGACCTGATGGAGCCAAATGTAGCCCTCCATCCCACTCCTCGGGCCCAGTCCCTCGTGTCTTGTTAAGCACCTGCTAATTGCTCGCCCCACACTCTGTCCCTGCTGACTTCTTCCCTCCACTGCTGAGCTGGTGGGGGAGGGCCCGGGCTCTGGGCCTCTTCGGGGGGACCTTCCCCCAGGGGTGGCTGGTGCCCAGCAGATTCCCACAGGTCTGCTGGAGTTGCCTCACCGCCGGGCCAGGTCCGTGGCTCCCCATCGCTGGGAGCAATGGCCTACTGACCTTTATTTCCTCATTAAGGTGAAATTCACGCGACCCAGGATTAACTGTCTGGAAGTGAACGCTCCCGTGGCATGCGGCACAGTCGTGATTTTGTGCAACCGCCACCTCTCTCTGGTTCCAGGACATGTGCATCCCCCCATCCAGAGGGACACCCCGTCCCCCTGAGCAGTCACTCCCCAGCCCCCTCCGCAGCCCCCGGCAACCACCAGGCTGCTTTCTGGCTCTGTGGGTTACTCACTCTGGACATTTCACAGACCCAGGGTCCTACACCGTGGGGCCTTTTGTGCCCGGCTTCTCCCTTAGCACGGTATTTCCACCGTGCACCCTCCGTATAGCCTGAGCGAGAGCTTCCTTCCTTCCTATGGCCCAGTAGTACTCCGCTAACAGACAGTCCTCGAATGTTAAGGGAGTGCCATTCCATTGAAGAAGGAACCACGCTTTGTTAATCTGTCACCATGGACGTTCGGGGGCTTGCGTCCTCTGGGCTGCTGGGAAGTGTGCTGCGGAGAACGTCTGTGCACCGGCATCTCCTCCCTCCCCGTTGTTACTTCTGCGGGGAATGGCCAGACACGCCAACGGCTGAGCCATCTACGGGTCTTGGTTTAACCTTCTGAGGAACTGCCAAACTGTTTTCCACAGCGGCTCCCCCGTTTTGTGCCCACCCCCCACCTCCGCAGGGCACAAGGTCCCGATCTCGCCACATCTCACCAAGCCTCCTCTGTCCTTCTTAGGAGCGAGCGGTGTGAAGCCTTACCTCCTCACGGTCTGACTCGCATCTCCTCTCATGAGGAATCCAGTTGAGCATCTTTTCATGCTCTGAATACCTTTGAGCTTCCACATCTACCGGTAAAATATATTTGGGCACCCACCCCTGCCCCCCCTGCCCCCTCCACTATATGAACATTTCTTTAAAAGCTAAGCATTGCACCACCATGGAATGCTATGAGCATTGTGAAACACTCCTCCCAAACTTCCAGAGTCTCTCCCTCTGCCCCTCCCCCAACTAGTACTGAGGAGCTCTCTCTCTCTCTCTCCAAAATAAATAAATAAATATTTTAAGAAAGGAAAAAATCCCCTTATCACGTGGGCTTTTTGACAATTGAAAAATGTTTGACTATTTCCAATCACAACTGATTTCTTTGTCATTGCCTTTCCCCTTCACAATGGGGCTGACACAGAGTTCATTTTAAGCATGGAAGTGATGCCAGCAGCATTCTCTGGTTGGCAGTGGGGTCCTCGTGCAGTCTTTCAAGCCACAGGCTCATTTTTGATGATTGGTGGATATAAAAATGGTTAAACGACCTGTAAATCTACTCATTCGGGGCATGAAGTTGCATTAATGCACGTCGAAATAGGGTGAGAGCTTAGGAGTCCATCTGGTGAAATAGAAAATATTAACAAAGTACACTTCCCTTCTACTTTTTAAACCGTTTTTATTTCTAAATAATCTTAGACTCACATAAAAGTCGCACATAGATGAAGAGATCTTGTACATCCTTCAATCTGCTTCCCCCAACGAAACCATTTTATAATGATATAATTATATATAAAAACATATTAAAAAATAATTATACATTACATTAAAATATATATAATTATAGATTTGTATATATTTAATACTATATAATTATGGTACATTTATAAGAACCAGGACATTGACAGTGCTGCAATTCTATTAACTAAATACCTTTTTTGGGGGGGGGAATTCATCAGTTTTTTATACGCACTCAATTGCTTTGAAACATTTTATGAAATTGTGTAGATTCATGTAATTACTACCACAGTCAGAACACAGAACTATTCTACCCTCCCAAAGAAACCGCCGTGCCTCCCTTTTATAGTCAACCCTCCCTTCCTAACCCTTGGCAACATACTCTGGTCAATATAACTCTCCAAATTCTGACGTTTCAAGACAGTCATGCACAGAAATATAATACGCGACCTTCTGATATTGGCTTCTTTTAATTAGCATAATTCCCTTGAGAACCATCCTGAATGTCACTTGTATCAGTAGCCCACTCCTGGGGTGCCTGGGGGGCTCAGTCCATTATGTCTGCCTTTGGCTTGGGTCATGATCCCAGGGTCCTGAGACCCAGTCCTGCATGGGACTCCATGCTCAATGGGGATCCTGCTTCTCCCTCTGCCTACTGCTCCCCCTGCTTGCCCATGCGTGCTCACTCTCTCTCATAAACAAATAAATGAATAAATAAATAAATAAAATCTTGTAAAAAATGACCCTGTGACATGAAAGACTGCACGAGGTCCCCACTGCCAACCAGAGAATGCTGCTGGCATCACTTCCATCCTTAGCACTAGTTGGGGGAGGGGCAGAGGGAGAGACTCTGGAAGCAGACCCCCCACTGAGCCACAGACCCCAGGGCAGACCCCTGCATCCAAGGACCCTGAGATCAGGACCTCAGACAAAACCGAGCGTCTGGTGCTCAACAGGCTGAACCACCTGGATACCTTCTAATAAGAGTTTCTTTCCATACCCTTAGCTATGAACTTGGCCCTAGGTTACCTTAAGTATTAGCTATGGTCAGGGTTCCTGTCAGGGTTATTTGAAGTAACCAAGAGTTTATTTCATCCCAAGAGCTTCTCTTTTTGTCTTCAGTTTGGGAGGAGTGTTTCACAATGCTCATAGCATTCCATGGTGGTGCAATGCTTAGCTTTTAAAGAAATGTTCATATAGTGGAGGGGGCAGGGGGGGCAGGGGTGGGTGCCCAAATATATTTTACCGGTAGATGTGGAAGCTCAAAGGTATTCAGAGCATGAAAAGATGCTCAACTGGATTCCTCATGAGAGGAGATGCGAGTCAGACCGTGAGGAGGTAAGGCTTCACACCGCTCGCTCCTAAGAAGGACAGAGGAGGCTTGGTGAGATGTGGCGAGATCGGGACCTTGTGCCCTGCGGAGGTGGGGGGTGGGCACAAAACGGGGGAGCCGCTGTGGAAAACAGTTTGGCAGTTCCTCAGAAGGTTAAACCAAGACCCGTAGATGGCTCAGCCGTTGGCGTGTCTGGCCATTCCCCGCAGAAGTAACAACGGGGAGGGAGGAGATGCCGGTGCACAGACGTTCTCCGCAGCACACTTCCCAGCAGCCCAGAGGACGCAAGCCCCCGAACGTCCATGGTGACAGATTAACAAAGCGTGGTTCCTTCTTCAATGGAATGGCACTCCCTTAACATTCGAGGACTGTCTGTTAGCGGAGTACTACTGGGCCATAGGAAGGAAGGAAGCTCTCGCTCAGGCTATACGGAGGGTGCACGGTGGAAATACCGTGCTAAGGGAGAAGCCGGGCACAAAAGGCCCCACGGTGTAGGACCCTGGGTCTGTGAAATGTCCAGAGTGAGTAACCCACAGAGCCAGAAAGCAGCCTGGTGGTTGCCGGGGGCTGCGGAGGGGGCTGGGGAGTGACTGCTCAGGGGGACGGGGTGTCCCTCTGGATGGGGGGATGCACATGTCCTGGAACCAGAGAGAGGTGGCGGTTGCACAAAATCACGACTGTGCCGCATGCCACGGGAGCGTTCACTTCCAGACAGTTAATCCTGGGTCGCGTGAATTTCACCTTAATGAGGAAATAAAGGTCAGTAGGCCATTGCTCCCAGCGATGGGGAGCCACGGACCTGGCCCGGCGGTGAGGCAACTCCAGCAGACCTGTGGGAATCTGCTGGGCACCAGCCACCCCTGGGGGAAGGTCCCCCCGAAGAGGCCCAGAGCCCGGGCCCTCCCCCACCAGCTCAGCAGTGGAGGGAAGAAGTCAGCAGGGACAGAGTGTGGGGCGAGCAATTAGCAGGTGCTTAACAAGACACGAGGGACTGGGCCCGAGGAGTGGGATGGAGGGCTACATTTGGCTCCATCAGGTCCTCCAGCTCCCCCCTGTGAGGCCAAAGACTTGCCTCTACATCACAGGTGGCCCACAGCGCTCTCTCAGCAGAAGCTGGCTCCCTTTGACCAGGCATCCTGGCAGCGGAGGGGACACCTTCCACAGGTGAGTGGGGGAGACGGAGGCAGTCAGGGCAGGTCAACAGCAAGCGGGGGCTGTGGAGTCTCCAGCCAGGCTTGCTGGCTGACCTCAAGGAAGTGACTCTGCCTCTCTGGGCTCAAGTCTCCTGTCTGTACAATGAAAACAAGACAAAACGGGAAGTGTCCAGCGAGTATGAGTCCTGCTCAGAGGGTCGAGCTCTGGGTCCTCAGTGGAGAGACTGAGGAGCTTTGGAACAAGAGAGACTGGGAGGTGGGTAGTGGGTTGACCTCCCCAAGCTTCTTCTTCCTAGAAAGGGGGGTCCGAGTGGCCCTCTTAGAGGGTTAAGTTAGACAAAGCCTTGTTAAGTAAGGCTTTAGTACGTAAGGTTAAGTAAGACAAAGTCAAACTCCCTGCAGGGGTGTCGGGTGCACCGCAGGCGTGGAAGAAATGTTCACTGTTAGCAGCGGGGCCAAGCAGAGCCAGCGCAGGCTTCTCAGCAAGAGAGAGGTCATTTCAGCGTGGCGGTGGCCATTATGGAGGCTCCTCCAGAAGGAGAAGCCTGTCCCCAAAGAGCCCAGAGAAGGGGCAGGATTGAAGGGGAACAGTGATAAGACGAGAACTCAGTGGGGCCCTGGGAGGAGAGGAAGAAGAGGAAGGTCACGTAGAAGCATCAGGATTCATGAGGGGGCGGAAGGAGACCAGGCTGCCGCTGGCATCTCTGGCCCAGGTTCCTGGCTGGTCAGTGGGGCCAGCACTCAGCCTGGGCACAGAGGAAGAACGGGATGGAGGTAGACGCTGAGCTGGGCTTGACACGGGTTCTGTGGGACCCAGGGTAATTTCCACAAAGGTGGGGTGCCTGGAACCTTGGGGTGGGACCTCAGGGGACACAGTGACCTTGGCAGAGAATGAGGTGGAGTCCACCATTCACTTACCCACCCACCGGGGCCTCGGCCTCCTCTGAGTTCCTTAAGGGTATGCGGGGACGTGTGTGTGTGTGTGCGTGTGTGTGATATTTCAGGTGTTCCAAAGAGCATAGGTCAGGGGCACCTGAGTGGCTCTGTCAGTTAAGCATCTGCTTCAGCTCAGGTTTTGGTCTTGGGTCCTGGGATTGAGCCCGTTTTGGGGTCCCTGCTCAGTGCAGATCTGCTTCTGCCCCTCCTACACTCCGGATCTCTCTCCCTTTGCACACTCTCTCAAATAAATTAATGTTATCTTTTAAAAGAGCATAGATCACACTTCAGGCTGGAGTCTGGCTTGTATTCATCATGCAGATTAAGAAGTAAAACATCCCTGTACATCCCCCCTCCGTTCCCCTCCTCCCATACGCCTGTGTCACACCCCTTCCTCCCTCCCTCCCTCTCCCTGGTTCTGAGATAAGGACATCCTACAAGGAGCATGGATCACCCCCACCCACGTTTGCACTGTTACTCTCCGGGACGTATCCACGAGCGATCCACAGAATCGTGGGGCCTGTCTTTAAACTTCACGTTGCAACGTGATTCTACCCACATCCTTCTGTGGTTTTCTTCTGTCCCTGCTTTCGAGATTCCTCCTGACCAGTGAGAGCAGTTCCACGATTCCTCCATTCCTGTGACTATGGAAATGTCCACGGAGTAAGAGTGTCCCAAAGAATGTATGCACTCCTACTGTGCACTACTCGTTCCAAACCTCCCTGAACAAGTCTCACCACGCACCTTCTAGAGAATTCCTCTGCGGTGGAATTGCAGGGTTAGGCGGGGTCCCTGTGTTTGCCATTATCTCAGAATTCTAGTCCGCAGATTGGGGAATGCCAGACTGAAGATGCTCCATCGGTGGTCCACGACTCCACTACCAAGTGTAACAGGTGTAGGGATTGAGGGTGAGAAATGGTCTGCACGCTTGGCTGCTGTCCACTGATCCTGCTGGTGTGTTGTGGGGAAGGAATGGTGTGTCACTGATGGAAAGGATGCGGCAAACAGGTGGGTGGATGGGGTCCTGTTGCAGGAAAGAGTGGGAAGAATCCACGAACGTCTGACTAAGGAGAGGGGATGATGTCAGAGTGCAGTGGAAGGGTTGGCCAGGATCAGAACCCTGGACAAGTCTCAGGTTTCCTTTCTGATTGATCCAGGATGGCCATGCAAGGGGCAAATGTCACCTCTGTCTCTGAGTTCCTGCTCCTGGGGCTCTCAGAGAACCCCAAGCAACAGCAGCTGCTGTTCATCCTCTTCCTGACTATGTACCTGGTCACGGGACTGGGGAACCTGCTCATCATCCTGGCTATCGCCACTGACCCCCGACTCCACACCCCCATGTACTTCTTCCTGGCTAACTTGGCCTTTGTGGACATCTGCTTCACCTCCACCACCATCCCCAAGATGCTGGCCAACCACGTGTCAGGGCACAAAGGGATCCCTTATGCAGGCTGCCTCACCCAGATGTTCTTCTTCATCTGGTTTGCTGGCATCGATAGCTTCCTGCTGAGCGCCATGGCCTATGACCGCTATGTGGCCATCTGTCACCCTCTGCACTATGCCAGGTCTGTAACACCACAGCTCTGTGGCCTCCTGGTGGCTGCATCCTGGACTGCAGCCTTCGGCAATGCTCTGACCCACACTGTGTTATTGACTCGCCTCTCATTCTGCACCCACAACCGGGTGCCCCATTTCTTCTGTGACCTCAGCCCTCTACTGAAGATGGCCTGCTCTGACACCTTTCTCAATAATGTGATGGTGTACACCGTGGGTGCACTACCCATTATCACTCCTTTTATGGGCATCTTGGGCTCCTACACACGCATCTTTGCCACGGTGTTGAGGATCCCCTCCAGGAGAGGCAAGCAGAAGGCTTTCTCCACCTGTGGCTCTCATCTGTCTGTGGTGTCCCTGTTCTACGGGACACTCATTGGGGTTTACTTCAGCCCCACGTCCTCCCACACGGCCCAGAAGGACACAGCCGCTGCGGTGATGTACACTGTGGTCACTCCCATGTTGAACCCCTTCATCTACAGTCTACGCAACAGTGACATGAAGGGGGCCTTGGGGGTCCTCATCAATAGGAAGCCAGTTTTTCTTCAGTGACCATAGCACTGGCATGTTTGACGGCCCAAATCCAGTGCCCATCCGTACGAAATTTTCTTGCACGGTCCCGAGGTTAGATGTTTCCTTCATATCGCTCTCTGTGGTTCTCTGTGTATTACTTCATTCTTCCAACAACTACTTCTTGAACATCTGTAATCTGTAGACACTGTTTTAGGCGCTGAAGGTCCATCAGAGAACAAACAAAATCCCTGCCCTTGTAGTGCTCCCACTGCAGCCTGAAGACCACACCGTGGTTAAAGGAAGTGCTCGGTAAACTCGAGAGACCAGGATACAATCTCCACCTTGGTTAACATTCAGGTTTATCTGCTCTAATACAAAGTCGCAAATGCGGAGGCACAGAACTTGTTAGATTTTGCAAGCTGAAATCTTTGTTTCTGCAACAACACAGTTCTTTCAGAAACCTTACAGTAGACATCTGGTCTACTTGTTTCTAGTACGTTCCATTGCGAGGCAACAGATCCAATGTGCGTTTCTAGCCAGAGTTCTTATGTTTATTGATTTTGCAATATTTGCTTCCTTGAACCACCTACATTTTGGTCACTCTCAGTTAATGGTCTTCTGAAACAATAGCCTTGGGTAGGAGGCAAGATCCTTATTTATACTCTTTTGAAGGACAGGAAGCTCTTCTAACCGTGTGATGTTTCTAACTTTGAAAAGTGGCCAGTTCTGGTCTGGGATCATCTCTTTCTTGTGATTCCTTGCTGCAAAGCAGCGAGAAGCAGCCAACTCACAGGGACATCATAGCTCTTTCCAATCACTTCTAGACACACAGGCTCAGTGAACAAACAATCTACCTTCCCGGTTATCACCAGTGACAGTATTGCCAGATGTTGGTCTTTGGCATAACAAGGGTCTCCAGCTTTCCACCCTGTGACATTTGTGTCCTTACCACCAGACCACTCAGCTCATGCAACTAAGTTTTCAATTTTGTGATGTCATCATCTCACTTCTGCTCCATTTTCTGTTTTAGTCTGATGACTAGCTTATGTGTTGTATTAGATTCCTGGGGATTCTGTTAAAAAATAATACCATAAAGGAGGTGACTTACACAGGAGTTTGTTGTCTCATGGTTCTGGAGGCCAGAAGTGGAAAACCAAGGTGTTGGCAGGTGGGTTCCTTTTGAGGCTGTGTGTGAGGAAGAATCCATCTGAGCCTCTGTCCTCGCTGGTGGGAGCTGGTGCTCTGCTGGCCATCTTTGGGGTCCCTTAACTTGCAGATCATGCTTCATCTCTACGTGGCATCCTCCTTGTGCATGTCTACCTGCAAATGTCCCCCTTTTTTAATTCATTTTTTTAAAAAAATAATTATAATTAACATAGTATTATATTAGTTTCAGATGTAAAATATAGCGATTCAACAAAATGTCCCCTTTTTAGAAGGACACCAATTCTCTTGGATTAGGAGTCCACCCAACTCCAGTTTGACATCATCATAACTGTTACATCTGCAACAATCCCATTTCCAAATAAGCTCACATTCAGAAATAGTGGGGATTAGGGATTAAGATAGGAATTTAGGGAGGGAATATAATTCAACCCATAACATTTTCTTAAGAAAGAAAAAAGAACTTGAAAGGAATATGGCTTGAGTAAGGTAAAGGTTCAGTTTTCTCTCATGTGACAGTTGGCGTTCTAGGTCCGTGGGTGACTCTGCTTTAAATCATTCAGAAACCCAAGTTCCCCATGTCTTATTTCTGGCCCATTTCCCAGAAATTGTTATTACTATATTACTACAAAAAAAACAAACACTCAAGAGAGCACAGGGAGGCAAGCACCTGCTCTCAAAGTACCAGATAGGTCCCCCATCCTGGCCCAGGCTACAGCTAGCTGCAAGAGAGGCCAGGAAACGTGGTGCAGCTGGCTCACTGTGCTGCCAGGCTCTGATCCTCTTACTACAGAAGAGGGAGAGGGTAGACTTTTGTGGAGAGCTAGCAGTCCACCTTCCATCCTTCTGGCCAATTCCATGAAAGCATGCTTCTGCCAGAGATTCCACCAAACACCCCTCCCTGAAGACAGCCAGAAGTCCCAGATCCTTGATGCAGTCAGCTCAGTTCAGAGTCTCTGGCTGATACACGGCCACCTTCATCATGGTGGGATGTTTCCCCGTGACCCAAGAATTTGCAAAGTAAAGGTGCATTTACCTGGCTCTTCCCTCGCCCACTGTGCAAAGGAAGACCAGCTGCTACTGCAGATTAAAGATGCAATCTCCTGGGGTAGGATTTATGTAAGAATGCCCTGCTTGTGAAGAGCAATGCATTCCTTGGCTCGCTGGGGGAGACCCCGTTGTCCGTTGTTCCCTGTGGTCTCTGGTTTTGCCACCTGCCGCCTTGTCCATTCACCCTCCGTGGCCACATGTAAAGTGAACATAGAAGGAGATGCCCTTCTTAGGCACTCTGCAGTTGTCATAGATTGATTCCTCTGGTGCAAATTAGTGCAAATGGCTACTGTTTTAAGGCTCAAACATAGACTGGGCTCTCGATTTCAAAGGAATTCTGCAGAACATTTGCGAGGCTATTTGCTTTGAGTTAGGAGCCACAGTCCAAGTTCTTTCCCAGGGAGAATTTTTGCATTCCTTGATTTACTCAGGTCTCTCGAGCATGTTAACGGTTGATACTTGAGGTCATTTGAAACGGAGGTCTTGAGTGGGATGGTGTGCTGGTCTCAGCCTACCGACAGGGCTGCTCTGGCTGGCCTATTTGTGGGAGTCCCCCCAGACATTTCCTGACCAAGTCAGTATTGTGGTGGGACCAGTCCTCCTGGTGCTTCTTAGGACTGCAGGACGCACCTCGGCAACAACCAAGAGGGAACTTTGAAAAAAATAAGATTTATTGCTGGAGTCCTAGAAGGTTCACAGCCCAAGTTTGTGGCTGGAGAGAGAGAGAGCACAGACCTCAGGCTCTGCAGCTATGAGGTTCCATGGGTGAGGTATGTAGGGTTTCAGGGGTTCACTCTGTATGGGCTCCTTGAAAGCATGCAACTCTTAATCTTGGGGTTGTGAGTTTGAGACTCCTGCTGGGTGCAGAGATTACCAAAATATGCAAACTTAAAAATTAAAAAATGAGGCATAAGAGCAGGAATTCGGGAGTAGGAAGGGAAAGGTGGGGTCAGGCAAGAGGTCAGTTGCCTAGGTTATCCAGAGCTTTCTAAAAGGGGAACTTCATGGCAAGGGCAGGCTAATTCCTTATCTGGTTGTTCTGCTAGGAGCCCCGTCATGCAGATGGCAATACGTTTATTCAAGATGGATGAATTCCTTGGCCATGAAAAAGAAGGAAATCCTGTCATTTGCGACAACATGGAAAGCCGGTGGGCATTATGCTAAGTGAAATAAGTCAGGCAGAGAAATACAAATGCTGTTTGATCCCACTTGTAAGGGGAATCTAAAACAAAACAAGTGAAAAAGGAAAAAATTCCTGGATTCAGAGGACTGGTGGATGGTTGCCAGGGGCTGAGGGTGAGTGATAGGGAACGTGGGTGAAGGGGGTCAGAAGGAACAAACTTCTGGCTAAAAAATAAATAAATCTTTGGGCGTAGTGTCCAGCGTGGTGACCACAGTTAACTGTATTGTATATTTGAATGCTGCTGAGAGACTAGGTCTTAAAAATTCTCTTCACAAGCAAAAGGAGAGTATACCTCTACATGCTGGTAGATATTAACTAGATAGATAGATATTATCTAGACTAGACTCACCATGATCTTTCACAACATATACAGACGTTGAATCATTATACGGTTACCTCTGAAACTAAAAGCAAGCAAGCAAGCAAACACAACAATCTGAGTTAGGACAATCGTCAGCAAGCTTCTGCCAGTCTACGGGCTAAATCTGGCCCACCACCTGTTTTGGTAAATGAAGTTGGATTGAAATACATTTTTTTAAAGAAATGGACATCTTTTGAAATGGATGCTTCAGTGGTTAAAAGTTTAGGGTCAGCCACTTTCCCTACAGAAGACAATGCCCTCTTTACCTCTTCTCCAGCCCCTTGAGGGCCCTCAGTTGTGGACCTTTCTATCTCTGTGGGCTGACACTGTTCCCTCTTGAGTCCACATTTTCTTATAATACTTAGCACCAATTGCCAGGAGCCACCAACTCACAATGATTTTTTTGCTCCTTCTAATCACTTTATCTAGGGATGTGGGCTTCCTAACCACGTGAACCATCTTCCAAGTTCTCAACAGTTAAGTTTCACCTTCGCTTTGACCTAAAGAGGATACCCAGCTTTCTAGCCTGAAATACTCACCATCTCAGCCACTGAGATAATGCCCTCTACTGTCACAGCGGCTCCCTACTTCTTCAACAAATTAGTATACCTCAAGTTTGCACTAAGATGAGGCCAAAGAAATTATCGAGATGTGTGTGTGTGTTTTAAAGATTTTATTTATTTATGAAAGAGAGAAATAGTAAGAGAAGGAACATAACCCCAGGGGAGTGGGAGAGGGAGAAGCAGGCTTTCCACTGAGCAGGGACCTGTTATGGGGCTGGGTCCCAGGACCCTGGGATCATGACTCAGAGTGGAAGGCAGACGTTTAAGGACTGACCAGCCAGGAGTCCCTAAGGTGTTTTTTTTTTTTTTTTTAATAAAAACAATCCTATAGCTAACAACATAAGGGTAAGCAAAACAATATGAACAAATGTCTTGGTCTATATTCCCAACAGAGGACACCTAAAAAAAAACCAAACTGCATTGTCTTCTCAACAATTTCTCACTTAGTTGGTTATTCCTTTTTTTTAAAAAAAAAAAGTTTTATTTATTTGTCATCTCTACACCAATTGTGGGGCTCGAACTCATGACCCCAAGATCGAGAATCACATGCTCTTCTGACTGAGCCAGTCAGGTGCCTCTGATCATTTCTTTTGGAGCAGAACCATGCCATCTCCTTTTAGCATGATCCGATCCAGTTGTCCTCTTGACTTTGCTTGAGAATGAATCTCTTTGTACCGTCTAATACGAGGTCCCTGTACCCATCAAAACTGATGACACAGCCCTCTGTCTGCATATTCACTGGCTTATAAAGACATTCCTCGTCTAAGATCTCTTTCACAAATACCTGAAGATGATGGGCTGCACTGTCACCTTCTGCATTTTTTGGCTCACACAGACCACACTAACCTACCCGAGACTCTTTTAAATGATAGACATTTTTTAAAAAATTGAAGCAAATGGTAGTATCTTTGGTACACAGACATGACCTTAGCAGACTGGTGATGGCTCCTTCCCTGTATTCAAACCACCCATAGTTCACCTGCAGATGGTTCCCATTACATGCCTACAGTTTCCAACATGGAGTGTTCATGGCCCACATGGGGCAGACCAGAAGCATCAGGACATTAATGCCTAGAAGGGAACCATCAACCAGTGAGGGTCAGCAGTTGGTAAGCAATTGCCCCTAGCTTACTGACCTTCCACTAGATGACTCTAAACCGTCTGTGGAGTGGGAAGTCAGAAGTCGCTGAGAAGATCCCAAGAGGACAACATCCAGTTGCCTGTAGCAGCAGCCTACTCATGAATGAACCTCCCCTCCCTGTCTCCTTCCCCCATTCTCTCACCAGACTTCTAGGACCATCTCCCACAAATCCTTTTTTGGGGGTGTCTACTTTTTGGGAATTCAAAAGTAAGACACGCACAAAAAAGGTAGAGGTGATGTAGGGATGACTGAAGTTCGTAAACCCTGAGAGAGTGCATCTAAAACACTCGGTGTCTGGCACAAAGTAAGTACTGAAGAGATGTTATTGTTGTTGTTACTTTCAAATTGTAGTAAAATATACAAAACATGAAATTTACCATCTTCACCATTTTTTAGTGTTCAGTGCAGTGACATTAAGCACATGTACATGGTTGTGCAACCATCACCACCAGCCATCCCCAGAACTTGTTCATTTTGCAAAACTGAGACTCTGTCCCTGATAAATGCTGACCCCCCCACTCACTCCCCCAGCTGCTGACGCCCACCATCCTACTTCCTGTCTCTATGAATCCAGCTCTTCTAGGGAGACCTCCTATAAGTGGGGTCAAACAATATTTATGCTTTCGTGACTGGCTTCTTTCACTCTGCATGACGTTTTCAAGATTCATCCATGTTGCAGTGTGTGAATTCTCTTCCTTTTGAAGACTGAATAATCTATTGTATAGCTACACCATGCTTGTTTATCCATTCATCTGTCAACGGATACTCAGGTTGCTTCCAGCTGTTGGTTATTGTGAATGATGTTGCTATGTACATGGGTCCACAAAGCTATTGTTACTTTTTATCATGAGTCCATTTGTTCAAAGTCTCAGGAATTCTGATAAGCCAATGTTCAAACTGAGGTTATTTCAGGAATCATTTCCATATAATGTGGGAGTATAGAGGGATTCCTCAAAAAACAAACAAACAAACAAAAACCCAGACTTCCTAAGTCAAAGAAGGCAGTTTTGTTGGATGCCCAAGATGTTGGTCCTTCCTAGAAGGAGTGGTTCTCAACGAGGAGGACAATTTAGACTGCCCACCCCCCAGGGGACATTTGGCAATGTATGGGAACACTTTTGGATTGTCATCACTGGGGCTGGGGTGCTAATGACATCAAATAGGTAGAGGCCAGGGATGTGGTTTTACATCCACTGCACAGACAGTCTTGTGCCATGAAGAATGATCTGACCCCAAATGTCAACAATGCCAAGGATGAGAAATAAGCCTTAAAAAGACGGCATGCTTTAACTCATTATCACCTCACTTTATCAGCTCAGAAAGGTAGCAGCAGAAGTGAGACCTCAACAGGCTATTCCAGCATCCCATGAGAGACACCTTGGTGACAAGTGGCATCAGAGAGAGCAAACAGGTATCAAGAACTATGAAGGGTCTGAGAATTCACCCTACTTGCAAGCTGACAATTTAACCTGCCACCACTATGGATGCCGGCAGAAGACACGAGACTCCAGGGCCAGAGACAAAAGACTTTATTACTTGTGGTGCCGGCAGCATAAACTTCCTGTTTGTGACAGTTCCTCCTAAGTCCCACAGAGACCATGCAGATGGACGCAGATAGGCACTGGAGGCAAACTGTGTTTGTACTACCTCCAAGGAATTCCAAGCTGAGAAGTCCCAGTCCTTTCCAGTAGATTACAAACAAACCTGTTCTACCCTTATCTCAGAGGGAGGCATTATCTTTATTATATGGACAGCAAATAAGCCTGCCCTCTGCTCTGCAGGAAGAAACTCAGTCTCCCATGGCTGTTTGCTATACAAACATCCTTGAAAAGATAGCCAGAAAAAAACACTGCTCACGCCACTGCTTGTGAGTTGTATAGAAATGCCAAAGTCGCAGAAAGTTGTTTCTGAATAGCAGTAGCATTGAGACCCAATAGGGGGTGCCATCATTTGTAAGGATAATTTGGGTTGGAGGTCAAGCACAGAAGGCTGCTCAGGATACAGCACAGTGGTTCAATGAATGCACTCTAAAGCCAGACAGACTGGGTTCTGTTACTTTTTAGCTGGGTGGCCTTGAGCAAGTATTTGACCTCTCTGTGCTCCAATTTCTCCTCTATTTAATGGAAATGGTAATAGCCCCTATCTCATAGGGTTATGTGAAAATTAATATATGAGCTTATATAGGCAAGGCACTTAGAAGAGCGTGAGCAGATTGAGAGCCATGTCGGTGTTAACTATAATTATTATTAATTAGCATGACAATGCCGCAGAGCTTGTGGTCATGCCTGTTTTTCGGCATTTGTGGGCAAGCTCTGTAACCCACACAGTTCCCTTGGAGCCTGTCCCAGAGATTTCTGGGAGGACACAGGGCTCTTTGGTCCCTCCTCCCCACACTGACTTAGTAAACAGGGCAGCAGGGCTGGAGTGGTGGTGGTTTCAGGTCCCAGGGAATCAGACAGACTTGGGTTCAAATCCTGGCTAGGCCATGTGCCCGCTGTGTGCCCGTGGTGAGCAGCTTCCTTGTGGGGGGCCTCCAAGTTCGCTACGCAAGGATCTGGGTAAAGGATCAATGACTCTCTGCTCACACAAAGACTACACACACACACACTGCATGTGACCCACCCAGCATATACTCTGGGTCGTCCTTAGCCAGCGCCACTTTGATTATCACAGTTGTCATGTTATTATTCAACAAGCAAGACTCCATAGAGTGCAAGATGAGATCTTTGCTCTTTTCAACCAATACTAATTCATTCTGGCCCCCGCAGTCTCTCTGCATGCCTCAACCTCCAGAAGACAAATCAGGGCCCCCCCCCCCGATACTCTCCTCTGTCACCTGACCCTTGCGGGTTCATCTCCCATCTACCATGCTCCTCCCACCTGTCTCTTCACCATCAAGGTACATTCACCCCCCTCTCAGACCCTCTCACCTGTGGTCTTTATATATGCAACACCTGTTTCTACTCCCTCACCTCTCAGTCCTCCTTCAGACCTCACTTCAATTGCCACCTCCTCAGGGAAGGCTTTCCTGACTTCCACTTTCCTGACTTCCACTTTCCAATCAGGAAATCACCGTATTGTATACTCCATTAACATTTTATCTGAAATGCTCACTTCCTGCCCAGAGGTTCTCGGCTCCCATTGCTCCTCTGGCATGAAGGGCTTCCTTCTTTTTAAACCTACATGGGGATGGGGTGGGAAGGGTGCCCCTAGCGAAGGCACCCATTCCCCCACACAATCAACCTTCAACCAAGGAGGATTGGGACTGGTGGATAAATACCCCAGCTTCCCCGCCCCTCAGTCCCTACAACTCTGAGGAATGTGTCCTCTGCTGCACCCCCAGAGGTCCTGAGCGGGACTGTGCCCTAGTTGTGCAAAGAGGTGACTGGCTTCAGTATGGCAGCCTTCCTTTACTGACCTCATTTCCTTTTCTGTCTCACTTTCCCACCCTCTACCCATGTCTCCTTGGGTTGCCTCCCAATTAAATTACTTGCCCTTAAATTCTTGCCTCACATCTCCTTCTGGGGGAGCCCAACCTAAGACAGCAGTCTGCCCTACTATAATGAATTCCGTAACTGTTTGCAGCTATTGGTCATTTCTCTCCCTAGGCTGAGTCAGGTCCACCACCATGTCTTCAAAGCCCATATGGTGCCTGGCATGTAGAAGATGCTCAATAAATGACCCCAAGTCTCATGGGTGTGAGGTGGCCACAATGGCAGTGGTCACTACACTCACCACCATCCTCCAAACCCACTGTCAGGAGGGGAGTTCACTCCTTCTGAGCTATAAATGGCAGCTTCCACCCCCCTCATGCCCCACAGCCTGGATAGCTGGGCCAGGGCCTCCAGGAGCCCTGGATGACCCTTCCAGCCCTGGTCAGCGCTCCTCGGATGTCTCTGGGGCAGATACACAGAGAGGGCACAAGTCCTGAGGCTGCAAGGCAGGGAGCACAGCTGGGCTCTAACACCATTCCTAGCCTCCTTCTCCCCTCCCCAGCATCAGATTCCACCTCTGGGAGCTCCTTGAGCAAGAGGACATTCCAGCGACAAGGGTCTACCCTACAAGGCCACCGAGCTAGCTGGCAGCTCCTGGGGGAGGGATCCCTTTCCTGACCCGGTGGTGTCAGGCCTGGAATTAGCCACACCACCTGCGGTAAGGCTGGTTCAAGGGACTCCCAGGAGGCAGTAGGGGGAGGGTATGGGGGCGGGGAGGGAGATGACCTCTGATGACTCCATCTGAGACAGTCAGAGGATGGGAGAAGAAGGGCAGAAAGACATGGCAGGGTGTCTTAGGATGTCTCTCCAGCTCTGTCTAGGGGTACCTGGGTCAGGTTCCAGTTCTGCCATTCACAAGCTGGGTGACCTGGGTGAGTGACTCTGGGCCTCAGCTTCCTCCTCTATAAATGGGAATAAATCCGTTCTTCTAGGTCTTAGGGTTCAGGGAGGCTGAAATGAGATGCTCTGAGTGGAGTGCTCAGGATGGCACCGGGCACAGCACTTCACTATCTGTCCCCAGTCTTTCAGTCATCACTGGCATTCTTCAAGATGCAAGCATGATGGTCTACTTGTATCCTAGGAGGAAACCGGATCTGCACAGCCAGGACATGGGGAAGGGTGGGATAAGGGAGAGAGATGGAGACAGAGTTGGGGAGGGATCTGGGCCAAGTTCCCTTGATTCCTGAATGTGGGGAGAAGCCAATGTTGTTGGAGCATGAGAAAAGTTCCAGAATGTTCTCTTTCCTACTGTTTGGGCCCCCATGCTGATGGGGGAGGGACAGGACTTCTCAATGTGACAAAGAAAAGGAAGCTGGTTGGGGGGGGGGGGGCAGAAGGAAGCAGGGACTCTTTATCTGGGCCAGACACCCGTGCTCCCCAGTGGTGATGGCCACCGACCCATCCCTCTTTATCCCAATCCTTCTGTGGTCTTGGGCAGGAAACATGGAAGCCTTACTCCTACTTCATCCCACATAGAAGTTTTGATGTTGGGGCTGGGGGTCCAAGGCTCTGTCTAGGAGTCCAGGAGGGCTTTCTGGAGGAGGAGACTTCTGATCTGGACTTTAAAGGATGACTAGTTTCCTAGTTGGAGAAGGGGAAGGGCCGTGGGGTTGTGTGTGTGAATGTGTGCGAGAGAGCGTGTGAATGTATAGGGGCAATTGTTCACTTTAATTAACAAGGGTTCTCTGATCTTCTGGAGGCCAGGTACTCAGGGGCCACAGACATGACTGATGCACAGGCCTGCCCCAAAGCAGCTCATAGTCCTAACCCGACAACCAAATAACGGTAATGGTAGGACATGCCATGTTCCTAGCATGTGCCGCTGGGGCTCAGCACGTGAAAGGCCTTCTGTGTTCATCACATGAAAGAATGAGTGACTATACCTTTCTGAAGGCAGATAGCTGGAGGACAGAGGGGCAGCGTAACGGGGCAGCTGGGGGTACCCTACCTGCAAAGGCCTGGAGGTGGGGAAAGCACAAGCCTGGGAAACACCGTTGGGGAGAGCTGGGGAGGGAGCAACGGACAGGAGTCTGAGTGACAAGCTGAGCTAAGGCTACCTCCTGTTCCCATGGTTTTGGGGAGCCACAGACAGGCACTGAGCAGGGGAGGGAGGGTGTGCCATCTCAGCATGGCATCGGGGCCTGGTCTGGGCCTGTCTTGGGCTCCAAGGATTTCCAAGAGGTGATCCAGGTCAATCTCACCCTGGTAGTGCCTGCCTGCAGGGGCAGGGAAGAGGACAGAGAGACAGACAGGAGGAGACAGATAGAAAGAAGGACAGGGGGAACTGAAAGGATAGATAGGGAGAGAGACAGACAGACAAAGAGATACAGAGAGAGTCCAAGAGAACAAGACCAAAAGAGAAGGGGAGACAGGGAAATTAACACATGGAGAGGTGGAGAGACACAGAGACAGGTACAGAGAGATGGAGAGAGACAGAGACAGAAACAGAGAGAGGCACAGGGACACTCATCAGAAAGGAGATGGAGGGAGAAGATAAGTCAGAGACTCAACAGAAAGAGGGGGCTAACCCAGGGAGCCCCTCGGACAGAGTGGGAAATGGAGGCGAGACCAGAGGGGAGGAGAAAGGAGGATGGGTGCCTCCTCACCCCACCTCGCCCCTACTCTACACCCACACTCAAGCCCTCTTCTGTGTTTGCCAGCACAGATGAGGAAATTGAGGCCGGCCAAAAGGCCACCAGGATCCTCCTCCTGAGCCAGCGCTGTGCCCACATGCCCACCAGGGACCTGTGTCACCAGGTTAAAAATGGAAACGGGCTGGGCTTTTTCTTTTTCTTTTTTTTTTTTTTTCCTTTGAGAAAATCCTAGGCCCAAATAAGGCGAAGGCTGCGGGCGGCCGGTGAGCTAGCCAAGTCCTCCTGAGCAAGCGAGTGGCGGCTGGCCCGGCGGCCTGGGCTTGGGCCTCCTCCAGGTCTCGCCTGGCAGCGGGGCGGTGCGCCTGGGAGCCTATAAGGGCCTCGCCCCCACCTGGCTGCTCACTCGGCCCGGCCCGTCGAGCAGTCCCCTCCGCAGAGCCCTCTGTGCCCGCGCCCCACCGCCCAGCCATGGAGGCCATCAAGAAGAAGATGCAGATGCTGAAGCTGGACAAGGAGAACGCTATCGACCGGGCAGAGCAGGCCGAGTCCGATAAGAAAGCCGCAGAGGAGAAGTGCAAGCAGGTGAGGGGCTGTCCCCCAGGCCAGGTCTGGCTGCCCAGGGCCCTCTCCGGGCTGCTCCTGCCGCGGACGCCAGGCTCTGGGATCCAAGGTGGGAGTTCCAGAAACCTTGGTGCCTGGAGTCAGGGCAGGGACCAGGTGACACTCTGGCTGAGAGTGAGGGGACCATTGTCTTTCCAGGGTCCCTGAGCTGGGAGAGAGAGGCAACCATCACCCCACAGGGCCAGGATGAGCAAAGTGAGAGAGAGAGAGAGAGAGGGAGCGCGAGCGAGCACATTTGGGCAAGGGAGAGGTGTTTGTGAGCGCCTGGATGTGTGTGCAAGCTGGAGTGGTGTGTAGGGGTGTTGGGATGAGCGGATGAGCGTGGGGGGTGTATACTAGATGGGGTGTTTGATGCCGTGTCTGAGAGTGTATTTGTGTGCTTGGGCATTCTGTGTGTGCACGGGTGGTGCACATGTGTGTGCGTGTTTGGGCTGAACAGAGCGCAGAAGGGTAAAGGCGTCTGTGACAATGAGTGTGTGTAGACTGAGGCATGAGTGTGTGCTTGTTGGAAAGTGGGGATGTGGAGTCTGGATGTGTTCAGGCATTTGCGCTGGTATCACTGTGGGCCTGTGTGTAGCGGGGAGAGGCTGGCTCTGTGTGTGTGTGTGTGTGTGTGTGTGTGTGTGTGTGTGTGTGTGCTCATGCCAAAGCTGACATGGCAGCAATGGAATGTGTGTGTCAGGGCGAGCGTGTGTGTGTCGGGGTGAGTGTACTTGTATTGGCGTGTGTGTGCCTGTTGGGTGATTGCTCCTGCAGAGTGTGTGTGTGTGTACCTTAGTGTCCAGGTGAGTGTGGCAGTGCCCAGGTACCTGTGCACACATGTACGCATGTGTGCGTGTGTGTGGTGATGAGGGTGGCAGTGCCAAGCTGTGTGTGAGTGTGGGTCACCCTGTCCCCGTGTCAGGACAGACCCAGGTGGGACTGTGCCGGAAGGGTGGCCGAGTGTGGGTATGCGGTGGGGCCAGCTGTGTCCGGCTGCGGGGCAACTGGGTGAGAGTCAGGACTGGAGCAGTTGGAGATTTGGGGGTGAACCTGAGGATCTCAATGCACCCCTGCATATCTCCGGTGCCCCCCCATTCCTGCCCGGAGCCCAGAGGGGAGAGGTGGGGTGCTAGTGGCAGGCGGAGCCTTGGACCTAGAGCTCTGGAGACAAGTTTCGAAGAAGGCTCCGGCAACTGGGTACACCGGGGGCTAATGCAACTGGTCGGCAGAGGCCTGGGCTGGGCAGTCACAAGGCCATGGCCTGGAGCAGAGCAGAAGTCAGCTGTCTGGGTGGCTAGATCAGCCAGCGGGAGGAAGGAAGGGGGTGCTGCTCTCTGTAGCACCCTGCCCCCCACAGGACTCATCGGCAGCCCTGGGGTTAACCACCCAGCCCTCAGGAACATCAGGGTCTCCGATAAACCGCGGGAGCCGCCCAGGATGGCGACACTCTGTGCCTAGCCCAGCCCAGCCCATACGCCAGGCCAGCTTGGATGGTAAAAACATCAGGCTCTGAGCTCAGACCGGCTGTGTTCACAGCTGGGGCACTGAGCCCCGTGCAAAGGTCTTCATGGGTCTGGGCTTCAGTGGCCCCATGTTTGAGATAAGTGACATTGGGGCTTCCCTCATGGCTATGGAAGGATTAGAGGTGACTGCAGGTGGAGCCCTTGTCCTGGGCCTGGCGCAGAGTAAGCACTCAATAAAAGCAGGATTATTTCCTCCCCGCCCTCCGCCCTCCTTCCCCAGTGGGCCTCCCCATCCCCCAGCATCCCGGGGCTTCCCTGAGAGCCTGTGACACATTCTCAGAGGCCAGCCCCACCCCAGCACTCCCTGCCACACTCCCTTCCTCCTTCCTCCCTGGCAGACACAGACACCCATCTTGTGCCGGCCCTGAGCTGCCCACTTCCATCCATTAGTCAACCTTTGCCATGAGAGACTCGGCTAGGGATTCAGAGAAAAGCAAGTGTATGGCTCTAATTTTCACTAAGGTGTGAGTGACTGATACAGTCTCCCAAGGCAGACACATATGCAAAAGGGAAGGCTTCTCAAAGCCTTCAGCCAAAAGGCCGTACTTTGACCCAGTACGGCCAAAAAGGCAGGGACAGGTTTTCTGGCCTCCAGCTGGGTTTTCATCCTGTTCTTGCTTTTCCATGAAGCCACCCACTGGGATGGATTTGTGCTTGAATCCAGGCTGGATCTTCTCACTTTGACTCAGGACACATTGCTGCTTCTCTCTGAACCCTCAGTCTCCTTATCTGTGACATGGGGGCGTGGGCTACCTTCTGACGGCCAGGCATGGAACCCAAGATTCCAGAGGCCCAAAGCAGAGGCCACATTCCAAAGGGGCCAATGACCTGTCCCGCCTAGGAACAGAGGCAGGATGCCATGAGGGACTTGACTTACCTGGAGTGCCTCACACTTCAGAAGGCCAAAGTGTGGGTCCTGGAGCCAGCCTGCCCCTTGGGGACCCCACAGCAAAGTCTCCATTCTAGGCCCTGTTTGTCCAGTGTGGAAACAGGACCAGAGGCCCAGCCCTCCCACTTCCTGCCTGCTCCCCTCCCAGGGCAGTGACATCCGCCACAACTGGCCTTTGACCCCACATCCTGCCTCAGCCCTGTCCTCAGGCCCCATTTACAGGGACTAAGGTGTGCAGTCCATGACCTTCCCAGCCATTTTACAGGCAGGAAAACTGAGGCCCAGAGAAGGAAGTGACTTGTCAGAGACCAGAGCCAGGTCCAGAGCCAGGGCAAGGAACCCGATGTGTGTCAGTCTTATTGATTTTTCGCACCTGGCTTCAGCCACTGAAGGGTGTGGGGTGTGTCACTGATTCATTGTGCGAACTTCCCCTGGACTTCTTTGGTGAGGACTGAGCCTAGCCCCATACTGAGTGATGCTGGGGCTTGGCTCAGGGTGAACTCAGCCTGGCCCAACTCTGGAGGAGTCCAGGCTGGGAGAGACAGAGCCAAACATGGAGGGACGCTCCCTGCCTCAGCAGACAGGGCTGGGCCAAAGGGAGGGACAGGGACTGGGGCAGGGGGGCGGGGTGGAGGTCCAAGGCCATGGTGAGGCTCTGCCCAGGGCAGCAGGGCGGGCTTCCCCCGGGGGAGGGGGCATTGGTGCTGGGTGTGGAAGATCAGTGGGAAGCCAGTGAGCAGCGGGCATGTGTAACCTAGAAGTCAAGCGAACCAGCTTTTGAAATCAGTTTGATGAGGATTCAAATCCCCTGTCTGTATGGCCAGGGCCAAGTCCCTTTCTCATGCTAGGACTCAGTTTACCATTCTGTGACATGCAGCTTCAGTGAGACGGCACGTGTCATGTGCCTGGCACTTTCTAAATGTTTCATGGCCCTCGAACCACGTGATCCCAGTCCCCACCCTTTGTTGTCCAAACCTTGCCGGAAAATGTCATGAAAAACCCACCCATCTTTACACCTGGATGAGCCCAAAGCCGCAGAACTTGCTCTCGCTCTGTCATGTTAAGACAGCACTGTGCTGGGCACATTGTTGGCACCTAATAGATGCTGCACCCCACAGATCCTTCCAGAAGGATGTCAGGTGAACGCTGGGTCATGCTGTCCTGCCTTTAAGGAAATTGGCTAATTTTCTTCGTCAAGGCAGAAGTTTCACAGCCCCCGCTGGGGCACTCAGAAATCACCACGACAAGGTTTCCATTTTGCAGATGAGAAGACTGAGGCCAGAAAAGGGGTCATACAGCTGGGATTTGGAGCCAGGCTTCTAGACTTATTGCCTAGTAAGGTCAAGATCAGGCCCTGGGGAGCCTGACATAGGCTTGAGCTGTTGTCACCCTCCTCCTCCTCTGAGCCCCGACTCCCCTCCCCATTCCCTAGCTCAGCAGCAGGACACTCAGTGGCCTTGAAGACAGGACAGGAGGCCTTTTAAGAATTTGCATGGGGGGACACCTGGGTGGTGCACTTGGTTAAGCATCAGACTCTTGGTTTTGGCTCAGGTTGTGTTCTCAGGGTTCTGTGATCGAGCCCCATGGTGGGCTCTGCACTCAAGGTGGAATCTGCTTAGAATTCTCTCTCCTTCTCCCTGTGTCCCTCCCACTTATGCGCTCTCTCTCCCTCTCTCTCTCAAATAAATAAATAAACTTTTAAAAAAAGAAAAAAGATTTTGCACAGGGGCACTCACACACACCCACACACACACAGCATCTGGCACATTTGCACATCATCTGAGGGGTGAGTATGTAACCCAGATCAGATTCAGAGCTTGACCTAGAAGCCAGATCAGCTTCTATAACATACCTTCTTCGGGAAGTTAGAGAAAAGAAGGAAGTCAGAAGGGGATGAAGGAAAGCAAGACTGGCACAAGGGCGTGTTCAAAAGTGGGTTCAAATCCTGTGCCGGGTGACCTTGGAGAAAGTCAGTCCACCCCTTGGGGCTTCCTGCTGGGAAGGGGAAGCAGGAGGATGAAGCAGGGCCCCAGGGAGGCCTGTTGCTCACGCTGGGAGCGTGGACTGAACCAGGGGGTCAAACTACCAGAGACACAAGTCAGGTAAAAACATGAGCTGGACTGACCCAGCTTGAACCAGAATTCAGGGCAGGGAGGTGCAGCCTGGAGATGACAGAGAAGGCTTCCTGAACTGGCTCTTGACCAGCACAGTGGAGGGCGATAGAGAGGTGAGGGGGTCTCTGGTTTGTATCCTGTAGATCCGAGCTCTTCAAGCTAGGAGGGCCAAGAGAGGGGCAAGGCTCCCAGGATAAACATAAAGAACTGAAAACTTAGGGACTGTGGGGGACATTTTTACCTAAATGAACATAAGCCAGATGTGCAGTAATTTTAAAGATTTAACCTTAGCCTTCAAAGAAAGTGCTCTTTGAGGGTTAGCTTTCTTCTAGCCAGGCCCCCCAAGTACAGGAGTGGGGCGGGCCTGAGCCCTTCAACCTTCCAGAGTTTTTGTTTTATTTTGTTTGAGACGGAGCATGGGACAGGGGTGGGGGCAAGGGGCAGAGGTACAGGGGGAGAGAGAGAGAGAATCTTAAATAGGCTCCACACAGCACCAGATGGACTAGGGGCTCCATCTCACTACCCTGAGTTCATGACCCTGAGATCATGACCTGAGCCAAAATGAAGAATCTGAGACTTAACCTACTGAGCCCCCCACCACCACCGGGTGCCCCAAACTTTCAGAGTATTTTGTGGGAAAGTCAGAGAACCACTCTCTCAGGCAATGGGGGAGCCATGGCAGTTCAAGAGGCAGGAGCAGGGCAAGCATACATTTAGAAAGTTTCTCTGGCTGCCAGTGTAGGAGGCAGGACTACAGACGGACAGGCTGGGGTTGGGGGGAAGGTCTAGGCCCAGAATATAAGGCTCCTATTTCTGCTCAGGATCCCCAGGAGTCCGCACCCCTGAAACTGGGATGCAAAACTGAAATGTGTTTCTGGGAAGCGTGTCGGGACTTGTTTCCCAAAAGCCGTAATCGATTCTGAAAGAGTATCCGGGACACCCCCCCCCCCCCCAAGGTAACCATACACAGCTGATCCCAAGAGATGGGAAGAAGGTGAAAATCATATTAACAGGTGGCATTTGAGGGGTGCACAGTATGGTTATCCCTGTTTTGCAGATGAGGCAACTGAGGCCCAGAGAGACAGAGGACTCTTGTGAATGTGGGAGACGCCCCTGCGCCACGGGTACGTGGGCCCCAGGCTGACACGTCCCCCAATCTGTCCCCAGGTGGAAGAGGAGCTGACGCACCTCCAGAAGAAGCTGAAGGGGACGGAGGATGAGCTGGACAAATACTCCGAGAACCTGAAAGACGCCCAGGAGAAGCTGGAACTCACGGAGAAGAAAGCCTCCGACGTACGTGCGCAGTAATGGGGGCGCCCGCGGCTGGGCCAGGCGGGAGCCCCGGGGCCGGGCGGGCGGGCAGCGCCGGAGGAAGAGGAGGAGGAAAAGGAGAAGGCGGTGCCTCCCGGCGCTTTCTCCAAATAAGTCCCGAAAAGGGGCACTTTCCAGCAGCTGTGGCCAGCGGTGCCGACGTCAGGCCCTCCCCCAGCGGTGCTGACGTCGGCTGCCGGGCCGGGTGACCTCATCGCCCCGACGGCGGCCGGGCCGGGGGCGGGGAGAGGCGGGGGCGGCCCCGGCGCTGGCAAAGGCTCGGGGGCCGGGGCGCGGCTGGTGCAGCTTTCGCCGGAGCCGAGCCGAGCCGAGCGCCCGCCGCTGCCCGCCGCCCGCTGCGTGCGCCTCCGCGCCCCCGCGCCATGGCCGGCCTCAACTCCCTGGAGGCGGTGAAACGCAAGATCCAGGCCTTGCAGCAGCAGGCGGATGAGGCGGAGGACCGCGCGCAGGGCCTGCAGCGGGAGCTGGACGGCGAGCGCGAGCGGCGCGAGAAAGTGAGAGCCTGCGCCCGGGTCCCGCGCCCCGGCATCCCCGGGCCCAGCGCGCGCTCCTTTCTCCCCTTCTCCCCGCGCCGCCGGCTTCCCGCGCTCCCCGCCCGCCCTGGGCGGCCGCTACCAGGTTTCCCCCGGGCCCCCCATTAGCCCTCCTTCGTGCGCTTTGGCCTGGCGGCTCCCCGATCGCGGACCCGCAGCCCCCTCCCGCGGGCGGGCTGAGACCCCCTTTCTCCGCAGTCATCCTCTTTCCCCAGCCTGGGACGGGGGAGGGGGCGCCGCATCCGGATCGGGCGTGGCCGGCCGAGCGGGTAATGGGGGGATGGGGCCGAGGAGGACGCAGGATCCTGGAGTGGGGAGGGGGCTGTGTGGGGCGCCGCACTGCCATCTGACTCCCGGCTGGCGCCGGGGTCCTGGGCGGGGGGTGTGGGGGCCGGGGGGGCGACTGGACCTTGGAGCGGGAAGTGAGAGTGGAAACATTGAGCTTCCATTGTCTGGGGTTGGACTAGCCGACGCGGACTCGGGGGCGGGGGGGGGGGGGGCGTCGCACTTTCTCCCCTCTTACGCGGCTTCCCGGCTCCAGCTGAACTTTCCCAGCTGTTCCCAGGGGCGCGGCGGCGACGTGTCTGCTCCTGGCGGGGGGCGGAAGTTCAGCCCGGAGCCGCCGGCCTTTCCCTCCCCAGCTGGTCCCCGCGGGAACGACCGCCGAGCGACGGCCGCGGGACCCCGCCTTTCCCCCCAAAGAACTTAGGAATGTTAGCTCGGGGTCCTCGACCCAGCATGGTTTGGTGTGCCTCAGCTCCATGCTGCGCGGCCTGAGACAGATAATGGGGCGCCGATGGAGGAGGGCTCTCTCCGCCCTCCCTCCGTCCTCGGACTGCCCCTTGGGGCAGGACACATGGTGGCAACTCCTGGGGCTGGGAAGAGATCCTACCACTTGGTACTCAACTCCTAGCGCCGTGTCTCCCCATCTGTAAAGCAGCCGTGACAATAGTGCCGACCCCCAATGATAGCTGGGAGGGTCTGGGGAGTCATGGCACATAGTAGGTGCTCAATTCTCGGCTGTTTTTCCTCCCCTCCCAGTCACCTCAGAAGAGCTCACAGTCTAACGTGTGTGAGGGGTACAAATAAGGCTGGATAGCATTGCAGAGGGGTTCAGTGTTCTGTAGTGGGAGCAGGAGAGGGGAGCAGCCCCCCTTCCCTCTTGGGGTAGGCTTCAAAATGGAAGTCGAGCATTTATTATTATAGAATAAGGATTTGCTGGGAGAAGGGCCCTGGGTGTGAAAGAAAGTTGGGGGAGACCGTGAAGGCCCAGGGCCCTGGAAAGCTGGAGTGTTGAGGCTGAGGGTGGGGATCCCAGAAGTGGAAAAGATGCCCTGGGTGTTGACAAGTCTGGAGAAGAGCCCCAACGCCGCCCCAGTCTTGGCCTGAGCGGAAGCGTTTGGTCTGTCAGGGCTGCTCTGGCGTGAGGGGGCCTCAGAAACCTGTGCAAGCCTCAAACAGTAGCTGGTTTGGCCTCTTTCACACAAGGAACCGGCAGAACCCTCCCTCTGATCTCATCCCAAGTCATCTCGCTGGAGGACAATTACTTCTGCTTAAAAATGACCCTCAGCCTCAAGCCAAGACTTAGGAGTAGGACAGTCCAGTGGGGAGGAAGGATGTTTTTGGAAAGTTGTGGACTTCTTAAAAAGTTTGCTTTTCAAAGCATGCTCCTCTTTGTCAGAATGGGGAAGTCTGAAGAAAGTACTCAGGCAAAGGAACTAAGCCCAGAGAGGGAGGGAAAAAAAACCCTTTCTCAGTCTCTTGTGGAGAAAGCCAAGAGCCGGCGTGTGGCAGACTTCTGGGTCTGCCTCCCGACAGCTGGTTTCGTTTAGATTTTTGTGTGATTAACCGACATCTTCCTGTTCCTTCGCCACATGTATCTAGCAAGCCTCTTTTACCTTATAAGGGAAATCCTTTGTAGAGTGTAGAAGCTTTGATTGCAGGAAGGGGTGGAGCCCAAAATGACTAGCAGTGACTAGCAGTTTTTCAAAAATACATATATATGTATGTACAGATATCGTTGTGTGTATCAGCGTTCTTTCAGTTCCAGACAGTTGAAAATGTGCCAGAGCGTGGTTATCAGGATTCAGAATTCCCCACAGAAGGAAAGGCTCACTTTCATTTTTTAAAGACAACTCATGAATAAAGAAAGCACCTGTGTATGATCTTAAAAATCAATACCTTGACTGCTAATGGGGATGGGGTTTCTTGGGGGCGGTGGGGTGATGGAAATGTTCCAGAATTAGGTAGCGGTGTTGGTTATGCAGTTGTGCTAATGTACTAACTATTGGGGGAGGGGGGATTCCATTCCTGCCCCCGTTGCTGAAGGAGTTAAAATTCGTGTTATTAAAAAGAATAGAAGGCACCCACTCGTTGGCAGGAGTGGGTGAATTTCTTAAAATAGTTCATCGGTGGTTTTAATGTAGTGTCCAGATTGGTGTTTCAGAGGAAGTGGCGATCAGAAACACCTGTGGGAGTTTTCCCTCCATCTGCTGCTTAAGACCCTGGGGCTGAGCACAGTTTCCTGAGTCACTGAGTTTTTCAGCATCTCTGGTCTCATTCTTTTACTCCTTTTTTTTTTTTTTTTCCCTGTATAAATTAAGGGGGCGGGGGTAGGGAGCGGTTCCTACTCATATTTTTGGCCTGCCCCAACTCAGAGATTGTCTCGATAGGAAGAAGCCAGTGTAGCTTTACACATCTTCCCTCAGTTGAGTCAAATTTCACCAACTCCTCAGTATTTCTTGCTGAGGGTGGCTGACCTCAAAGCCCCCACGGGACTCTGCAGGGTACAGACTCAGCCGGGGAAGAGCGGTGGGCTGGGGTTCCTGAGGCTGTTTTCTCACCAGTTCTGTGACACTGAATGGAACGACTGCCCCTAGCTGGACCTCTCCGTTTCCCGTTGTAAAATACCGGAGGATTAAATGAGGTGAAATCATGGGACTTCCCACCTGGCAGATGCAATACCACCCCCTCAGTTACCATCTCCCCCATGCTGGGGCTGGGATGGGGCGCTCAGAGCAGTGAAGCAGCCTGCCCAATGCCACCCGGCTACAAATCGGCAAAACGGGGTTTCTGACCGTGCGCTTTTTGAGCCCGGAGATCCTGCTTTTATGTCCGCTGCCTTATTACCTTCCTCGTAGGTGCAAATACCTTGAAAAGCCGGTATCACCGTTCAGACATCCCTTCCATGTCCGTAACCCAAGTTTTCTTTGCTCTCCTTACTTAAATCTTTTTGTCCCATCCTCTCTGGGCCAGGCTTAGTTCAGGGTGGTGTTCTGAGAGTGCTGCCCCCCTCCCCCACGTTGTGTGGCCAACATTTAACTGAGGGTTCCATACTCTTAAATTTATCTTACTGTTGAGGTGACTGGGAGCAGAGCTTTTTATATGCCAGGGTGAGTCAGGGCACTTGGTGGCCCAGTTCTCTAGGAATCCCAGAGAGGCCGGCACTGTCTTCTCCCAGGCACTCTTCCATGTTGGCTTGACTGCCTGTCCTCTACTGGGATACACACCTTGGTCGTTGAGTGGTGGAAGTTCCCGGACATTTTCAGAGGAAGATCATATGGAAGATTCATGTTCTCCAGATGAGAGCATGGATTCCTTTCTGCCTGCATTCTTTGGTGGGCTTTCTTGGGCAGGGGCAGATGGGGGAAGCGTGTTAATAGAGGGGAGGATGCCATGCGACTTGGGGATGCTGGGGTGGCCTTTCACTTCTTAACCTGGCTGCGCCTCTGACCTCCCCAGGCCGAAGGGGATGTGGCAGCTCTCAATCGACGCATCCAGCTTGTTGAGGAGGAGCTGGACAGGGCCCAGGAGCGACTGGCCACGGCCCTGCAGAAGCTGGAGGAGGCCGAAAAGGCCGCGGATGAGAGCGAGAGGTAAGAATGCTTCAGGCTTGGAGGCATCGGCGTGTGCTTCGCAGAAGTGGGCGTGGCACCGGGTGGCTGACCTCCCGGAGACGGGATGGGCTGTAGGAGAACTCCCAACAGGCAGAGAAAATTGACAAATGGGTCGATGTAAGCCTGCAAGGACGATTGTCCCTGGCCGCCCGTTTGCAGACGGCTGCTTCGCGGATTCTATGAGAGCCACTGTGCGTTTCGCTGGTGTTCTCACAATATCAGGTTCCCCGGGTGAAGGGAGAGGGAGTCGGGAGATGGAAACTTGGAATGGGGCATCTGCACGGATGATCGATCGTTAAGGCAGCTGGACAGTGACAGCTGTATGTCAGGGACACGCGCAGAGCAGCACCATTAGTAGACTGGGAACGGACAGCACTCCTCACCTCAGGGGCATGCACTCTGCCTTCGGGCCTCCGGCGGGATGCTCCGTCCTCGGGCGCAGGATAATTCATGCCTTGGCACAGGCTCTGGAGGACTGAGGGCAGATTGTGTCATTCACAGAAGCAGCCGTCTCTGTGTGGTGGTGGTAAATGGGCTCCTTGTGCGGGGACGGTGCGGGCCGGGCCAGTGGTCATTGTGTATGTAGCCGGCAGTCACACCAGGACTCTCATTTCACCCATCCACCACGGGTTCCTGGTATAAGCTCCTCCGAAGGATTAATTTCTGATTATGCTGTGGTGAGATGAAAAACCAACCGGGGAATCTTGGAGGCTGACTATGCCAGTTGCCCATGCGGGACATTTCTTCCCGTGCAGCGTGGAACAGCCTGTACCGGGGAGGGCATCAGCCCAGCAGAGACTTCCTGCTCATCACAAATTGCTCGTGGCTGTGCCTGGGGCCTGGATTAGTTGCTGCCCATATTCACAGGCAGACCAGGCTGGCCAGACGTCTGACCTCTAGGACCTCACCAAACCCAGAAAGCCTGGGAAGGCCCCTCATGTCTCTGTGTTGGACCACCAGAGGCCTTTGGTGACGCCCTTGTTGGGAGATGGCTAGTTTTGGTAGAAAGAATTCTCTGCTTGGGAACTAGAGGTCTGGATTTGAGTCCTTCCACGGCCGATCACTTCGGGTTGGGCTAGTCACCTCGACCTTTCCAGTTGTTGCAAAGATTTCCCAGGCTTGCTCCTGTGCTGAGGTTAAGGCTTTGTACAGGTGTGAAGGTGTCTTGACAGCGAGCTAGGGTTGCTAGTGACATATTTACTAAGCAACAAGACGTGTACGGTCCTCCAGTCTGGGCAAGCATGACACACATCAGTACGTTATCCTGGGTTGGCCTCTTGGGAGGTATCTGGTCTTACTCGTGCATTCTAAGCAATGCAGGCCAAAGCCAGCTGCCCTGTGGATATCCAGCCGTCCCCCAGACACTGTCCTCTCCGGACTGGACCTGTCCACTTCGCTTCAGCTCCTCCTCACCCCTCACCTTGTGGGTACCTGCCTCTTAACTGGTCTTCCCATGGCAGTCCCTTCATCTTTCTGGTTTCCATTCCCTCCCGCTTCTGAAACCCTCCTGTGGTTCCCTGTATTCCCTTCTGGAAAGCCTGCCGTGACGCGTCCACACCTTCTCCCCCAGCGCGGTAGAATCCATCATTCCCACAGCCAGGCTGGCCCATGCGGTAACTGTCACGGTACAAGTACTTCTCAATACTAGTGAGCGAGCGGCCATATGGGATGGGAACACGGACCCTGAAGCCCGATCACCAGGGTCTGAATCCCAGCCCTGCCACATACGAGCCTCGCAACCCTGAGCAAGTTATTTGGCCTCTCTGTGCTTCCGTTTCTTTGTCAAGTGGGGACGGTGTGCCTCACAGGGCAGCTGTGAAGTTGAAGGTGAAGGGGAAGTGAAAGAGAGCCGCTCTACGGCTTCCTCTTTGGAGCATGGTTCTTGGAGAGGAGTTTGGATGAGCCGACGTGCGGAGGTGTGTGATGAGCGGTAACCCGTGTGCGGAGGTAATGACGAGGTTGCTCCTTGCAGGGGAATGAAGGTGATAGAAAACCGGGCCATGAAAGACGAGGAGAAGATGGAGATACAGGAGATGCAGCTCAAAGAGGCCAAGCACATCGCTGAGGAGGCCGACCGCAAATACGAGGAGGTGAGTGGGGCTGGCAGAGGGCAGCCGCAGGAAGCAGGGAGGAAATGGATCTGTGATAGGGAGAGCCCCGGGGCCGCCTAAAGGAAGCTTTTGGTTAGTTCAGCTGTCCTTCTGTGTCCACATCTGTTCTTCCAGAGACAGCTGCTTGGCCAGAAAACCGTATCTTCCGCAATGCCAGCAGGGCCTGGGGAATTCTGCGACACTTGTCTAACTTAGTGGGGAGACCAACTGATCGGATCACTTTTTGTCGCACAGCTGGGTATTTTGGCTAAAACTGGGAATCATGGGTCTTCAGACCATGAAAGCTCAGTGGCTTTTCTGCTGGCCTCCGTGGTCGGCTGCCCCTCCTGCCTGCCTCATTCCTGGGGCCCAGGTGCTCGCAGATGATCTGGGCGCGGCCTTGCTGTCTAGAAGGGTTGGGGGCGGCATCCTCCTACATGGGGTTGTTGGGTCTCAGTCGATCCTTTCCGTCTGCAGGTGGCTCGTAAGTTGGTCATCCTGGAGGGCGAGCTGGAGCGGGCGGAGGAGCGTGCCGAGGTGTCTGAACTGTGAGTGGCAGAGCAGGACTGAGAGGGGACCCAGCTTGGCTCCTGGCGCTGAGCGGGAGGGAGCTGTCGTGTTGGGAATTGACCCTGACTCTTCAGGGCCTCTGCTCAAGTGAATGGACACCTGGGACTCCCAGCTAGGCCCTTCCCCTTTGCCGCCGTGGCTGACAAGAGAGTGTCCTTTTGTTCTCACTGCCCTCGGAAGCACTGCCTACGTGCTCACCTTCCCACAGAGGTATTGGGAAATAGCAGGGAGACAGGCCCTAGCAGAGAAGGCCGGAAGTCCCGTTCTCCCAGAGAGGGTATCTCAGGAGGCTGTGCCTTCTTAAGGGAACACTTCCCTGCAGAAGGCAGGCTTCCCTGTCAGCGTTTCTGCCTGGTCTTGATGTCATTCGCCTGGGACGCCTTCCTGGGTGGGCGTGGCAGGCGGGAGGTGAGAAGCCAGCCCACAGTCCCGCAAGCTCCGAACACACAAAAAGCCTCTCCCCCTCGGCCTTGGATGAGGGATCCAGCCCCTCGGAGCATCCCAGGATGCCGAGAGAGGATCCAGTTTCGCAGATCCGTTCAGAGCTTGCCTCCTAGAGCGTCGGCTGCAAACCGATTGCTCTCTCCCGGCCTCCTGCGTTCCATTTCATCCTTACGCCTTCTGCAGGCAGCCTCCTCAATCACACATTTCACAAGTCCCTGTTGCCTCACCCTTGGCAAGAGCCCAGGAGCACTTTACACAAACCTTCCAAACACTCCTCAGCCTGCAGCGTCTTTGCCAGGCACCGTGGGGTCTGGATAAGAGCACAGCACTACAGCTCAGCAAGAAGCCATTAACATTTTTCCCCACATTCCTTCCGGGGGCCCTAGGCAGCGTGGATTCCTCTGCTTGAAAGCTTTCAGGGGAATTGCCTGCTCTAAGCGGGGGACAGGACATAAATTTCTTTTGTCTCTGCACAGGAAATGTGGTGACCTAGAAGAAGAGCTCAAGAATGTCACCAACAATCTGAAATCACTCGAGGCTGCATCTGAAAAGGTTGGTGGTCCGCTTGGCGCTGGTGATTTGCTGGGCTTTCTTTCCTTCCCCTCATGGTGCACGGGAGTTCAAGCCGGGGCGTTGGGGAGCTGACCTCTGTTTGCTAACGGTGGCTTTGGTGCCCAGCAGCAGGGTTTTCCGCCCCCAAGGTGCCCAGCAGCAGGGTTTTCCGCCCCCAACAAAAAGAGACGTCCAGTGGCTACAGTTCCTTCTTCGGTGCGGTCTTTGCACCGTCTTTTTTTTTTTTTCTTTTTTTAAGATTTTATTTATTTGACAGGCAGAGATCACAAGTAGGCAGAGAGGCAGGCGGGGGTGGGGGGGTGGGAAGCAGGCTCCCCGCTGAGCAGAGAGCCCGATGCGGGGCCCGATCCCAGGACCCCGGGATCATGACCTGAGCTGAAGGCAGAGGCTTAACCCACTGAGCCACCCAGGCGCCCCATGCACTGTCTTTTATCTCCGCCTTCGAGGAGGGTGGAAAGGGAATTTGAGATTCATACCTGGTCAGCCTCCTCTTAGGGAGATCTGAGCCTAACTGTGTACAGAGCCTCACTCTCAGATGAATCCCTTGAATCCTCCAGAAATAAACTCTAAAGGGCTGGGCGGCTGATAGGAGACGCAGATTCAGGCTTTTTAGATTGAAATCGTACCCAAAGCAGTCATTACCCGAGAGAAGCACGTGAGGAGCAATGCACGCCCTCTTCCGAGGCCTGCCCTATGAATTTGCCGTCCTCGCTTCCTCCCTCTCCCCACCTCCTGCTGCCCTCCAGGTGCATCGAACACCTAGGTTAGGGGTTTCCTGACTGTGTAGGAAACAGTCACTACTACTTCCCACTACTTCTTTTCCTATCATGATGGCTGATCACATTTGTCCTAACTAATTAAGGACATGCCTTCCTTGCTAAATGGCAAGTCTAGGGACGAGGACTATATCTGTCTCGTTTAGAGCTATGTCATTAGTATTCACAGGGATACGAGGATATTTGATGAGCAGACGTGGCTCTCACGTGCATGCCACATTAGCTCACGTGGGCATGCCAAGTGCTGTCCTAGGCCGTGGGGGTAGACGTTACCGTGATAATATGGCTTCTGCTCTGCAAGGCTCAGAGTATAGTTGAGTAGAAGACGCTGACCCAGTAGTAATGTGCTTGGAGACTTCAACAGAGGGACCTTGGAAAGCTGGGGAATGTGTCACGAGGAGGTGACATTTACAAGGGCTGTAAAGCATGAAGAAGGCTTGGAGCTCAAATTCCAGAGTCCGGTTCCAGTCGGTCATGGTGTGGTCACTTCCCAGCCATGGGACCCTCGACCAACGACTTAATCTGTCTGTGACTCTCCTCCGCATCTGTAAAATGGGATTGAGGATATCTAGCCAGCTAGCGAGCGGCCATAAAGGTTAGCTGATACTAATCCGAGTTGAACCCTGCAAGACAAAAATCGTTTCTGGCAGGTAGTCAGTGGGGGACGGAACATCCAGTGCTTGGGGGGGGCATAAGGCTGGGAGACTAGGGAGTGCACGGAAGGTGTTTGGGAAAGGTGGTGGGGAGCAGGGTTGGAAACATCAGGCCGGCTGCGGAGGGCTCCACGTGGCACGTGTTTCCATTCAGCTCTCTGCTCTGCCCAGACCTTCAGCTCAGTCCCACCCCAGAGGCCTCCTGTGCAGACGCTCTGGAGTGTTGGGCCCGTTGCTTCTACCTGGAAAGGTGCTGCCTTCACTTTGCCTCTTGGCCACGTTCATAGTGCTTCAAGCACCTGCTTTTCTTTAAGGAACAGAGGACCTACATTCTTCTATGTGTTTTGTTTTGGGGTTTTTTGTCCTCTTTTTTTTTTTTTTTTTTTTTTTTTAAGTACTGTTTTGGTTTCTCCCACAGTATTCTGAAAAGGAGGATAAATATGAAGAAGAAATCAAACTTTTGTCCGACAAACTGAAAGAGGTGAGCGCGATCGTGCCTAGCTAGTTCTGGGTTCCCTCGAGGCTGGTCTCGAAGCCATCATAGTGAGGCCTCTCTTTCCTTCTAGGCTGAGACCCGGGCTGAATTTGCAGAAAGAACGGTTGCAAAACTGGAAAAGACAATTGATGACCTGGAAGGTATGAAACTGCTATCTGCTTAGGCTTGCTTGCCTCCCGCTTTGTGACAATCCGCCGACGGGGGGAGGAGCCTGCGGAGGGCTGAGCAGGGCTTTGTTCACCCTAGGAAAGCGAAGTGCAGAGTGAGGGCACATCCGGAGGGCTGGAGCCCTGGAGCAGGACAGCGCAAGTCCGATGCAGACGGGGCTTGCCGTTTTTCAGAAAGTCAAAGTTCTCGGCTTAATTGGCTCCACATATGAACACAGAGACCCAAATATGGCTGCTTTTGTTTTAAAAAGCCTTTAGAATTTCCTTCAATGCGCTCGTTCCTGAGAGATGCCTTGCATTTTTAAAATGCCTTCCATTTTTACAGAAGCTCTCTCCCAGAGAGCTCAGAGCTTACCACAGTAGGAGAAAACTGAATACAGAGAATGTAGAGACTGAATAAAGACTCCTGTCTGCAAGTCTGGTGCCCACATAGCCCAGAATCCAACTGTGAAAAGAAAGAAAAAAGAAAGGAATTCTGTCCCGTGTTCTTCATAAAATAAGCAGGAAATTCTAGCATCTTCGGATTCAAACAAAAATCTCCTAAAACCGTCGGTCTCGCTCAGAAAGAGTGCCAGCCTTGTTCCTCAGACCATGTGTCCCAGTGTTTGGTTTGGGAGGCGAGGTTTCCATATAAGGGAAAAATGCCCCATTCCAAAGTATAACCTTTGGACTGGGTGATATCACTGCAAGTCAGAAGTAACCTGGGGCAGGGGTTGGGGGTAGAAGCTGTGTCCATTTCTAGTCCCCCTTCTTTTAAATTAAGGTTTCTTGTGGCTGATCCTTGCAGAGCTTCAAACCACTTAGAAACCACTCTGTTGATCTTTTGCTTCCTCATTTGTTTTACGTAAGACAGAGCTTTCTTCGGTTCATACTTTGTTTTCTCACTTTTTTTTTCTCCCTCTCATTGTTCATCTGTGGTACTCCATTCCAACCCTCTCGTTCTGTTCCCTGTACCTCTTCTTCTGAACTCTCTCCCTGGGGACCTCCGCCCTCTAGATGAGCTATACGCTCAGAAGCTCAAGTACAAAGCTATCAGCGAGGAACTGGACCATGCTCTCAACGACATGACCTCTCTCTAAGAGGGAGATGGGGTGCCGTCCTCTGTCCTAGCAATACCGAAGTTGGCCTTCGCACTGTGGTGCCTACACTTCCCGTGGGCTTCTAGAAGCTCGTTTCCTGCCTCCTGGTTTGGTCTTTCAAGCCCTCTGCTGTGTCTGTGACTGTGTGACTGAAATAAAGACAGGCGCTCCTTGTGCCCAGGCCCTCTTTTTCATTTCCTTCACTTGCCGCTTTTGAGCCGTAGCTGTGATGCCCTTGATGGTGGCTACAACAGAAAGTGGGTGGTTCAGATGAGGAGCTCATTTCAAAAGGAAAATGATACCCACGTGATTCTTTGTGCCTATATGAAAACAAAAGCCAATTTGGCATGAGCTCTCAAAAATGTGCTAGCTAACTATATCTGCATGCCAATAGCAGTTTTTCCTTAAATAGAAATTGTTTTTGAATGGGGACTCATCCAGCCTCTTAAGGAGCTTGATAGAGTCAGCAGAACTTGCAAAAACTGGCAGGCTTCTGTCTAAAGAGAGGCTCGTCTTGAATGGAGTTTGAGCTACGGTTTCAAAAAGCGGCAGTGGCATTCTAGTCTCCTTTTTCTTCCTTTTCGCATTTGTTTTCTGTGTTACCCTCTGAGAGTGGTGTCCGGGGTTCCCTGTGTCTTCACTGTTCGTGGAACATCTACCCAGCCCTGGGTCTTGGGAGGAAGTTCACCAGTGAACCTCACCTCTATCCTCTGCCCTTAGAAAACAACTACACAGGGGATGAAAACGCATCCCATTAGCAGGGAAAGGGGGTGGAAGCTGCTGGAAAGTCAGACAGAGATGATTCATTCCCGAGTTCCAAAGTTGCCTGAGATGCTAACAGCTATCTCCTCGCGAATCAAGAACCTTGCTTTGGTTTGGTGAGAACTCTTAAAGTTAGCCTGTGGGTATTAAGAGATGATGTATATACTGACCAAAAGCTCATAGATTTTTCCATAAGAAGCCAAATTTTAAATATTTTATCTACTTCTCCCCTGCACCCCCCCCCCACCACCACCATAAATTATCCCAGAAGCACTGCTCATTTTGATGTCCACGCATGTCTTCTAGACTGCCCCCGCGAACCTGGGAGCAGCATGGAGATCTCCAATTAGAGCAACAATTTTTGGTCACTGTAGCTTTATTTTTCCTCATCCTGTAATTTTATTCAGGTGGGAACTTCTGTCCCAGTTCTCTATATTCATGCCTCCCAAATCTATCTCCCTCCAACTATTCACAGCCTTCCAACCTCAGCCACTCCCTGATTTCCTAACTCCCGTCCACCGTGAACTCTTGCATAAACCACTCCCCTCACACACGGCCATACTCAGGACTGTGGAAACGTTGGACTATGAAGGGGCGGGTGTTTTTTGTTTGCTCACTATATTTGTTCCTGGGATTTTTCCAGATGTAGGTGGCCTCCACCCTTTGAAATAACTGCAGCCCTACTTATCCAGTCATCCCACTTAACTAAGCCCCTAAGTGGAACTTCATTTACAGAGATTTGGGCTAACGTGACCTCCGACCGCCTGTTGACGGTCTAGGGGCCTGTTGCCCTTCTCAGGACAATTGATACATTAAGGGAAAGGCGATTTTTTGTTTTGTTTTGTTTTGTTTTCTCTTAGATCTAATACAAAGTAGACACCAGGGAATCCAAGTGGCAAGGTGACATGTGGTCAGGATTTGTAGTGAGGAGACCTAGGTTTAAATCTCAGCCCTGTGGGACCTTGTACACGCTGCTTAGCTTTTCTGCAAAACAGAAGTGGTGGTTCCGTCCGTGAGGCGCAGGGGAGACCACAGAGTGGGCACTGTCCATCCACATTAGTCAGGCCCACGTCGCTCGCTGTTCTTTTCTCTCACAGAATCCGCCCGATCATAGCGACCTGATATTTTTCAGTGGCTTGTGAGATGAAGGGTTGAGCAGTTCTAGTTGAGAGACTGCCATCTTTGCAGTCCTTTTTTTTTCTCTTTCTGAAAATTTCCAAGCTGATCCTATCACAGTTTATGAGGCATTTTGCTTTCCTCCAGTGTTTTAATGATTTTTGGCCTCGTCTCTTATCGGCCATCACTCACGGCAAACCAGTTCTGTCTTGATCGCTGTTGTGCCTAGCTCTAAATGGCATCTCACTTTTTCGTTTTTTGAAAATTTATTTTATTAGCCTGGTCACTTAATAACTCACCTGTAGTCTGACTTAGATTTTAGTCATGCTGCATTTATCTGGGGTTTGACTCCATGGCTATGGACGCACAGACACAATAACACGATTATGCCTGGAATTTCAATGGTCATTCCCAAAACCTCTGAAGAAAAAAATGGGTTTCAGGGTTATAATTTCCTACCAAAGGCTAATTAACTGGCTCTAGGTGGGGAATGTACTGTTTCCCATATCTACGACTATGTTTATGTGTGTGTAGAACTTCCTGAGTTCTGAAGCACCTCTCATTGCTTCCTTATGGTAATCCGCATGCCCCGTATTGCTGTTGTTAGCCCTTGACAGCTGGGGAAACTGAGACTTAGCAAAGTTAAATGGCGTATTTCAGTGGTACTACTGGGGTTTAAGTCCAGGTGTTCTAACTCTAGATTGCCAGATTTTAACAAATGGAAACATAGGACACCCAGTTAAATTTGAATTTCAGATAGGCAATGAGTAATTTTTTGGCATAAGTGTATCTCACGCAACATTTGGGATATACTTGTCCTAGAAGAGTATTTGTTGCTTACTTGAAATTCAAATTTAATTGAAGACTCTGTAGTTTATCTTGCAACCCTGACTCCCATATTTGATACTTGATCTCTGTTATTCCATGGTATTCTGCAATAATTAAAATGTAAAGTACTTTCTCTGTTATGACTTCACTCTGACAGTTTGTGGAGTTTAGAAACCTTTTCCTCCTTAACAAAGATGCTTATTAATTTCTTTTCCCCCCACTCTTAATCCTCACCAGAAAAACTTGCCCAGGCCAAAGAAGAGAACGTGGGCTTACATCAGACACTGGATCAGACACTAAACGAACTTAACTGTATATAACCAAAACAGAAGAGTCTTGTTCCAACAGAAACTCCAGAGCTCCATGTCTTTCTCTTCTCTTGTAAGAAGTTTCTTTTGCCATTGAAATCTTCGCTTTGCTGGAAATGTCAAGCAAATTATGAATATATGACCAAATATTTTGTATCAGAGAAGCTTTGAGCACCAGTTAAATCTAATTCCTTCCTTTTTTCAAAAGGCACCAGCTTTTTCAACTCTATTTTTATCCTTCAGTTGCATTTATTCATAAGGTAGGCAGGGTATTTTATATTGAGCATACTCTCTTAGGACTGAGGGCATTTGGTTCCTGGGAAAATAGACAACCCTATACTTTTCAAAAACAACTCCAGTATCTAGTCATGGGTCAGCTTAAAAGGCTGAAGAATGTATAACTTTCTGGGCCACTGTTGGTCACATGACAGGTAACCAGGGACCATCACATTAAAATATGGGTAGGGATTTTCCATCCAGAGCAAAAAAAAAAAAAAAAAAAAAGGCCAGGGGGAGGGGGCTGGCTTTGTGGAAGTCTTAAACCGTAGACAGATTAACCTAATCATCTTGGCTCTTTCCCACACTCTACCATGCAGAACAAACATCTTCTGAGCAGTCAGCATGAGAATGCTCGGGAAATAATCATATTACCCCAATATTTTCTGGATAGATCCTTGATGTTAGGCTCTTCTTCATGTTCCTTTCATTCTAAAGTTGTTCTCTGAGGAGCAGATAGCTTATTCCAATAATGACCTGTGCTTATCTGCTGTGATCTGAGACCATCTCCTCAGCAGGAATGAATGTGGTAGAATTCAGTCTTATTCAGAGCAGTCCTATCAAGAAGACCACTAGCTATCAATAACTGAGCGTTGTTAACAAATACCGGGTGGAAGGGTCCTCTCTGACAGCAAAGTAGAGATAAAGTAATCGGCCTAGCTTCATCTCCTTTATACTTCAGGGAATGGCAAACTGAAGATTTACTTATGTAGGACTGTAATTCCTTCTTCAGGACCAAGTTAATACAAGACCAAGAAACTCCTGATTAAACTGGATATGGAGTATTTTGTAGGCAGGGCTGCACATTTTGGCTTTGTTATATTTCTGCTTTCTTGGTTAACATCTCAGAGCTGAAACATTCCACATTCCCCAGCAGTGTGGGGGCCAACTCAAGTTTACAATTCTGACAAAATCACCCTGCTTCTAGCTTATCCAAGCCCTCTACCCCTCACTCCTATTTATTAAGCATCACACTACCCTGAAGGTACACTAGCAAATTGTGCAATTGAATAAAACCCACACTTTCCATTTAGATTCTTGCAACTGTATCATATGTAATAGTATCACTTTTTCTACATTTTGGTCAAATAAATTTTTACATAAACTATAATTTGTGTGAACTTCAGAATGTGTTTGGGGCGACACTGAAGGTACTCTGGTTCAATGAATGCTGATTGGATGGGAGGGAAAGATAACTGTGCCAAGATCATTAACAAATGTTACTTGCTTTATACCATGACTTCATATGAGGATTATGATCTCTGTATTCAGGTGAGAGCCCTTTGCCTCAGTAATTCAAAAACTCCCTGTCTTTTGTTATACCCAGTCCTGCCTGACCCAGGCTGTGAAGAGTAACTAGGATTTTAATAGATGAGAGGGAAAATGGTCTCTGCTGCTTGAGTCAGGAAAGCCCAAGGATTGGATATATAAAGGAAGGAAGTAGGAAAGTTGGAAGGTAAGCTGGGTCCATACCGATGAGAGCCTGAACTTAATTTGGTCAGGAGTGGAGAGCTACTGAAGACTAATCAACAAAGAAACACATTAGGAAGATCCACTTAGTCATTTTCAGGAAGGACTAGAGTGGGAGTAGACTAGAGGCAATAAGGCCAGTTAAGAGGATGTTTCCATGAATCCCAGGTAGTGCTTGCCATGGAATGAAAAGAAGTGATCTGGAGGAAGTAATCTTAAAACAGCGGACCAGCTGGCAGGTATCTTTTTTTTTTTTTTAATATTTTATTTATTTGACAGAGAGAAATCACAACTAGGCAGAGAGGCAGGCAGAGAGAGAGGAGGAAGCAGGCTTCCAGCTGGCAGGTATCTTAAGGAAGAAAGCGTCAAAGATGACTGCAGTTTCACTACCTGAATTGCTCTGATACCTGCCTCAAGATCTGATCTTGGGGAAGTGGGGTAGGGAATCAAAAACAGAAATGAAAGCCTTAAAACATTAATGTCATATGCAAGCAATTTTTGTCACCAAGTACAATTAAAAACATTTCCTTCATATTAATTCAACATTTAGCTGATGCTGTGAGCTTGTTTAGATGGTAGATGCGGGGACTATCAATGACTACAATTCCTTCTCTAAGGGCCCTCCCTAGACTGAAGCTCGTTCTGTCCCTCTGGCCCACCACCTTGGGCTGGAATCCAATCTCAGGATACTGTTACAGTCAATCCCATGCCTCAGCACCTAACAAGTGCTCCATGTTTGGTAAATTGATCTCAGATCTCCAGGAGTTCCCAGTCCCATGATGAGCAACACAGGGTGAGCTTAGGGCCAGATTGTGAAGTCCTGATCCTGACAGACCCTGGATGGGTACTGGGTAAGAGTTTTAGAATGAGCACACTGCAGGGTAAAATCTAGATTAGAGAACAGAATAGTCAGGAAAACCAGTGGAGAGGACAAGGTTCACCCACCAAAATATGCGGGGATGAAAGAGCAATGTCAAGGATGGCTTCGGTTTCACTCATAAGGTAACTAGGGCCAGGCTAGTTTGAGTAGAAGTTGCCACGTTCAGTTGCAGACAGGTCGAAGTACATCTGCCAGATGCAGAAAGTGGCTGGACGCAAGGACGGCCGGGCTATGGGTTTCCTTAAAGAATCACCTGTGCGCGGATACACTAGCAGCCACAGGAGTGAATTAGCTCCCCCAGAGTGCAAGCAGACCTGGGACCACAGGGAACTCCTAAAGAACACGGGGAGACCCCGAAAGACTGCAATGCAATCTGAGAAGCAGGCCCCAGAGGAGGGGAGGCGTAGGCGACAGAAGAAACAGTAGAATGCAGAGTGTCCCAGAAAGGGGGCCAGTGGCACCGACGACGACGCGGGCGCAGCGCAGTGGTCTGCAGGGGGACGGAGGAGCGGCGGCCAGGCCGCCAGTGTAGACGCTTCTCCTACGCCCTGCCGGCGGCGTGACCCACCCCGGACCTGCAGGAAACGCTGGTGATCTCCGGCCTCCGAAGCCTGCGCGTCCGACGTCGGACCCAACTTTCCATCCTGAAGTCTGGGAAAATCACTGAAGCTCTGGCCTCGGGTTGCTCACCATAAAAAGGCAGGAAACGCAATACCGACCCCAGTGGGTTTGGGTGGGGATTAACTACTTTCTGTATTTTTTTAAGAGTGGACAACGCCAGCAGACAAAGAACAATGCTCGGAACCATCACCTAGGATCCTCACGACCCTAACTCCCTCGGCGGCTGACTGGGTTAGGGCAGCCGAGGGTCCGGGGGAAAGCTGCAGGCAGACAGTGGTCTGGACAATCTCTAATTAGGTCCGAGGGCGCGGCGGCGCAGGCGAGCCTCGGCCCAGCGGGTGGCGGTGAAACCGCTCAGGTGGCGGAGGCCTGTGTAATCCTAAGTAGTCCCCTGGCCAGCGCTGAGACTCCGGAGGACGTCTTGAAGGGGCCTCGCTTCGACTATGGCGGGCGCCCCCACTCCCCCTTCCTCTTCGGTTGCCCCAGGCCTAACGCAGCAGCCTCTAGGCGCCAGTCCGTTCGCAGTCCGTTCCCGCGTTCTTCCCGGCGTCTATGGAGGGTGCGCAGGCCGTGAGGGCGGGAGCCGGAGAGCCCGCCGCGCGTGCGCCCTCTGCTGGCGCCTAACGGTCTCCCTCGCCCGAGTACGCACGCGCCCCAGGCCCCGCCCCCGAGTCGCGGGCGCGCGGAGCCGTTGGCGACGCTCCCCGCCCTCCCCCTCCCACCGGGGGGCGGGGCCGCCTCTGTGTCGGGGGAAGAAGGCGGGGACCCTGGATGCCACGCCTCCTGCTGGTCTTTTGAAGCCCCTCGACTCTTCACTGCGGGCCAATTGGAGCCAGCCCTGTCCCGAGCGCCGACCAATGAGCGGCGCGCTCGGGCCGCTTCCGGCACCGTTCCTTGTTCGCCCCTTCCCCAGGTCTCCCCGCGACGGGCGGGGCGCGGGAGCGGGCGAGGGCCGCGGTGACGCGCGGCGGGCCGAGAGCCAATAGAGGGCGGGCTCGGCGCTGATGGACGGGGCTAGCGGCCAGTGGCGAGGCGCTGGCCGCACTTCCCGTCGGGGAGAGAGTGTAATATGGCGAAGACCTACGATTACCTGTTCAAGCTGCTGCTGATCGGGGACTCGGGGGTGGGGAAGACCTGTGTCCTGTTCCGCTTCTCCGAGGACGCCTTCAACTCAACTTTCATCTCCACCATAGGTAGCGGGGCCGGGGAGTGGCCGGGGACGCCGGAGGCCCGGGCCGGGCGCGCCCCTGAAGGGCTGGGGCTGAGGGAGCGGCTGGGCCGGACGGGTCCAGGGATCGGAGAGGGTCGAGGGGACCGGAGGGGAGAACAGCCGCCTCCACCGCCTTTCGGGGGTTCCCGGGCTTTGGGGGGAGGGAACCAAGTGCCCATTTTGCAGATAGGGAGACTGAGGCTCCAACCCTCAGCCTGCTCCTCAGGTAGTATGTGCTTTGGGCTGGGGTTCTGGCGCCGGTCATCTCGTTCTGTCCACGCAACAGCCCTCGAAGCTGTTCTTTTGGAGTCCCCACCTTACAGAAGTGAAACAGGCCTGGGGAGTAGGCCATAGGAAGAGGCCTATGACATCTGACCTTATTAAGCATTTACTGTGTGCTAGCCGCTTTATGTGCATTATCACACTCTCCAGTCTTCAGTGTTAGGTGCTCTTATGAGTCCGTTTCACAGATGAGGAGTTTGAGGTCCAGGGAGGGATGAGACTCACCCAAGGTCACAGTCTGCAGGTGGCAAAGATGGAATTTGAATCCATGTGGGTCTAACTCTCAAGGCTGGACCATCCCAAAGAGATGTGAGCACTTGCCCCCAGGGCAAGCATCGCTGGTCCATCTAAGAACCAGAACTTGTTTTAAACCAACCCTCTCCTGCTCTTTTCCTCTGGCATGTTGAGGGGTTAAGCCCCTCTCCCTGACCCTGTTTCCCCCACGGGTGGTTTTCCTCTAGAAGGAATGGTCAGGAGTCTGGAGGCTTTCTCTGCTGGACTTTCCATCACTTGAGGACAGCAATGGCGAGTGACAGCTGCTTGCCCGAGGACCTGTCATCCCCAAAGAGATGCCAGATAAAAACTTCAGTGAGAAACCAAAATCAGCCGCTGCCACAGACAGCCCTGACTTCCCTATCTTGAGGCCCAGGACACCGGTTGTCACTGCAGAACAGCGTTTCCCACAGAGCCAGCCCACATTGTGGTTGAACAGAATTGGCTTGTTGCTTCTCAGTGCTGATACCCACAAAAGTGGAGCTCACTTCTCCCCATGCCACAAAAACGGCCATTGCCCGTGTGAAAACGTTTGACCTGGAAATAACACCCATCAAGCAGAGTGGCCTGTGAGCTCTGCAGTCTTGTTCCAGCCCAGTTGATTCTGAATGGGGAAAACCTAGGACCAGATTTTGCTTTACCCCTGTGTAACTTGAACCCAATCACCTGTCTCCCTGAACCCCATGATGATCTGCTCTTTCCAACCTTGCCCTCCTCTGGGGGCTGCACTTTACAGTTATATGCCAGATGCAGAGTAGAGAGAATTGGACTGGAAATGGCCATGCCTGCTTTCCAGCTGCTGTTTGCCCTTGAATAAGCACTTAGTCTCTCTGAGCCCTGTTTCTTCAGTTTAGGAGTAACACTGGCTGCCTTGACCAGTGCCCTATTTGGCCAAAGATCAGAAACGTACAGTGGATAAGGGGTTGTCATCATGGCCAGAGGCTGCCTGGAGGAAGCAAGATGGCTCCTGCAGTGACAGCATCCCATCCTTGGACACAGATATTTCTGATTCCAACCCCTCCGCCACCCCAAGGTCAAACTTTGGGATAACCCTTGCATCTCCACCAATCAGGAAGTGATGTTAACTCCTGGCAGGCTGTGGCTCGCTCTCAACCCAGATCTGTTTCCCAGCATCAGAAACTTCCCATTCAGCACAAGCACTAGTGATATTAGTTCAGGGATTAGACTTTTTTGTTTGGTTCCTAATTCTTGACCAGAAAACCCAGTCTAGCACTTAAGGGCTCTGAGGAGACTGGGCTTCACTTCCAGACAAAGACATGACTTGGGCAAGGTCACCTGGGAAGGTAGAGGTGGCCCTTGAACCCAGAATCTCTCCCTCCCACCTTCGTATTCTCATTACATTTGTAGTTTTCCTGCAGGCCTCTGTCTTCTAAAAAAATTTAATTCCTCCTGACCTTGAAGTAATGGCCTCATAATTCTTAGCCTTGTAAAGTTTACACTTCCTAATTAAATTTGGTGTGTTAATGAAACCCAGGAAGAGGAGAGGAGAGTAATGCTGTTGGACTTTGCCAATGAAACAGTGTTTATTGATTTTCTATGTCCCTGTGCATCTGTGACAGGAGGTGGAGGGTGTTTTAGGAAGGAGCATCACTGGGCCTCTTAGTCCTGAACTACAACTGAATGCATAAAGGTGATTCTCTGTTGGCACTAAGTGTACGTCTGGGTTTTCTTTATAGATCAAGGATTAAGTGGCTCTTTGTTTCCTGCTCATGTTTCATTTTGCCGAAGCCTATTCTCATCAGCTCCATCGATCATTTGTGGTGTGAACTTGGCCCCGTGGCTCCTGGAATTGGTTCTTTGCTGCCTGGCTCAGCTTCCACCGCCTCCTCAGGGCCCCATTCACTCATTCCTTTAGGGAGACAGATGGTGTAGCGTCAGAGTGCATCGTAAACCACGCAGCACCACATAGACCCCGTTGCTCTTAGTTCTCTTGCCCTGCCGTCTTTCCCCAACACCTGCCATGTGCCAGCAGGGCTGCCAGGGCCGCAGAGATGACTTGGATGAATCAGAGGGAAACAGAAATGCAACAAGGCCTGTAGTCAAGGTGTGTGTGCGGGACAGCTTCTAGCAAATACGTAGTTGGCCTCTGCCATGCTGAGTTACTGGAGACACAGCCATTAGTGAGACATCTGAGTCCCTGCCCTCCTGGAGCTTATGTTCTTGTGGGCAAACTTCAGGTGCAGGCTGACATTCCCTGTGGCCCCCTGGACACTTCCTGAGGTGGGCAGGGATGGAATTAGCATCCCCATCATCAGTTCTGAAGGGTCAAGCCAGGTTTCAGCCTCATGGCTTCACGAGCAGAGATCTGGGCTGTTTGCCCTCCATGCAGGCCATTCAGATGGGCAACTTTATTCCCAGGTTCATGGAGCAAATAAACAAACACTGTCAGGGATAAGTGCATGAAGAAGGAAAAAGATTGGGAGGAGCGAGCGAGGATAGTCAGGAAGGCTCCCCAGAGGAGGTGACTTGAACAGAGACCTGAGTGAATGGCCCCGGGGTTGGGGGGCGGTGAGGAGGTGAGGCAGGTAACTGGAAGGAAACAACCTTGCAAGAACAGAAAGAGCAAACAGAGAGCCCCCAGGCCGGATCTTGGGATATTTAAGAAACAGTCACATGAGCCACAGGTGCGGGGAGGGGACCAGGCGGGGCAGAACCTGGGAGTGACCATGCCACCCTTCTCACTTTTTTCTGGGGCCACGGGGGTGGTGGGAAGCCAGTGGAAACTGTTTTGGCTTTTTTTAACAGTTTTATGGAGATACAGTTCGTGAACTGTAGAGTTCATCCATTTAAAGCATACAAGTCAGTGGCTTTTAGTATATTCACAGAGTTGTACAGCCGTCACCGCCCCCATTCTAGAACATTTTTGTTAGGACAAAAAAGCCCCCAAAAAGAAGCCAACCCCCTGAGTCTCCCATTCCCCCCGCAACCTCTGGCAACCGCTGATCTCCTGTTTGTCTGGATTTGCCTGTTCTGGAGAGTTCATAGGAATGGGGTCCTACGCTCTGTGACCTTTTCTGTCTGGCTTCTTGCTCTCGGCGTGATGTTCTCAAGGTTCATCCATGTTGCAGCATGTGTTGGGGCTTTGTTCCTTTTCATGACTGAATAGTAGTATGGATGGACCATCCATTGGCAGACACCCTAGAAGGTTTGGAACAGAGGTTAGCTTTGTGACATGATTGAATGTGGTTTGGAAAGCCTGGCAGGGGACTGAGGAGGTAGGAGCCTGGAGAATAGCTGAAGAGGCTGAGGGCTCACCCTGGTCTTGGGGAAAGGGGACATGAGTGGCAGGGGCAGGAAAGCTTCTTGGAAGGTGACCTTCCAGCATGGCCTGAGAGAGAGAGAGTTTGTTGGGCTGACGGGTGGAGTGGGGACTGCCGGCAGAGAAGGAACAGCAGGTGGGAAAGCTAGAGGCCATAGGAGCAATATCTTGGGGTGTCATGGGGCTCCATGCCCTATGTGCCTGGAGGGCCTGGTGCTGGGTGGCCGGAAGCATGGGGCTCTGGCCAGCAAAGCGTCCTATAGAGGCTCACCCCCAGAGGCGGCCTGGTGGAGAGAGGGGATAGAACAAGGTTTTGGCACCTGAAGTACCTGGGTTTGCCTGCCAGCTCTGGACCTCAGCCTCCCCTTCCATGAAAGGAGAAAGTTCTCCAGGTGCCTCCAGATCTGTTGTGGGAGATTCTGAGATCCCACGTGCCCGGTGCCAGACAGGTGCTGCGGAAGCCGTGGATGCCGTTACCCATTCAGGCTGGCAGTGCCCGCCTCGGATGCAGCTTGGGAAATGAGCTGACGGTGATGTGCCTTTTTTTTTTCTTTTCTTTTAGGAATTGACTTTAAAATTAGGACCATAGAACTCGATGGCAAGAGAATTAAGCTACAGATATGGTAAGCGTCGTTGCCACCTTTGCCCATGAGTGCTTTGAGCCAGAAACCCTGGTACCTCTTTCCCCTTCCCCGTGACCATGGCCTCCATCTCTTTGTGCCCTGCCGTACAAATCAGGCTTTTCTTCAGAAACCTCAGGGACTGTGCTCTGCTGGTTACTGGGCCCTGGAGTCTGTGTCAGCACCTTCTGGGGACAGAGCTGCCAGTCCTGGTTAGCTCAGCATTCGGATGTGGGCACAGCTGGTTCTGGGCTTCTCGGTGGCCTACTTCCATTAAACTTGGAGAGTGCGCTCTGTGCCCAGGCAGCGGTGAAGGCTGCAGGGCAGCGAAATTCCCCAGCCCAGCATTTCCTCTTTGAGCCTATCAGGTCACTGAAGGAGGCCAGACATCATTTCCTCTTTTCTGTCCTGGGGCAGCCCAGGCCTTACTTCTCTAACACACAGACCCGAAACCCCCGAACCAAAAATAAACTGAGGCCCAGGCCCAATAGTGAGACCCATGGTCATTCCACTGACTTGGGGCCGATTTCTCACGATTTTTAAATTAGAAGCATAGTGAGTCCCTGTTACTGACGCTGACTGTGGTCTGTAGCCCGTGGCACCAGGAAGGCCGAGCTTAGCCAGTCAGAGCGGGGAGTCCCCACCCATCGCCACGTCACTAACAGGGAAGTATGTGCCCTGAGCAGAGTTAGAGAGAAGTCCTGTTTGAGAGGGTGGTGCAGTCTCCCGGCCCCAGCTAGCCCCTGTGGTGGGAGGGGGCGCCTGTGATGGGCCACAGAGCCACCCTCCCTGCAGCCTGTCTCCCTCACCCGGCGTCAGAGCACGGGCATTGCCCTGCTTGCCAAGTACATCCTCTCCGCTTCCGTGGCACTCGCCTTGGACTCGGTCAGACTCCAGAGTCCCAAATCCGGATGAGGCCTACCCCGTGTCTGTTTGGGATCAGGCAGTTTCTGGCTGCCTCCAGAAGTGCCTCCACCTGCCACGCGTGGCTCCCAGCAGCCTCCATGCCCGAAGTCCAAAGTGACACTGGGACAGGAGGTAGAAGTTTCGCTTTCCTCTTCCCCTCTCTTCCGTCTTCTGCTCTTAGCAGTCTCCTCGGGGTTAATGACTTTCGTAACTTTTTTAGACTAGGGCCACGGTTGGAAATAAAGTGACTGCCCATAACCACAGATGTCACCTGCTGTTGGCATCAGAAAGTGAACAGAGGCCCAAGTGAGGCACTTCTGTGCGGTCCAGACAGAGAGCCCTCGGCAGGGGAGGAAGCGGGTGTGGGGTCGTGAAAGGAACCGTGGGTCCAGAGACAAAAGACTTGGGTCTTGCCCTGGCTCTGCCACCAATCCGTAAAGTCCCCTTTATCCCAAACACTGAATACGTCCCATGCCAGGAGCGGGGCTGGGCATAGTGTGTCTCAGCCTGGTGTCACCTCTGCCCCGATGACAGAGGGCTTTCTCCCTGGCCTCCACCAAAACAGCAAGTGCAGAAGTGCTTCTGGGCGCCCCTGAGGTTGCCCAGCCCAGTCCTCCTGCCGTGCAGCCGACCCTTTCCAGACCCTTGCGGCCCTGGACTTTCACAGATAATATCTGACTTGCCTCTTTGGTGACCCAGAAACTCTGGGGAGAAGCCCCAGGAACCAGAAGAGTCACGGGGAGCATGGGACATGACTTTACGCCCAAAGGGGCAGGTCCTTAACACCTCTTGAGCCACTATTTCCTTCTCTGTAGGAATAGGGAGAATGAAGGTGCTGCCCCACGGCAGGACGGTGAATTAGGAAATGACCCATGAGAAAGCGGGGTGTCCATCCTGGGAAAATGTCCCCTGCTGCCACTGTAATGGCTATTGGTGTTTGCCATCACTGGTATCCCTTCTTCTCCTTTAGGGACACAGCTGGTCAGGAACGGTTTCGGACGATCACAACAGCCTACTACAGGGGCGCAATGGTATGGATTGGTTTTTGCTTCCTTTTCTTTGTTTTTCTTTTTTTTAAAGTCAAAATGAACATCACCGTCTTGAATACCAAAGCCTGGACGTTTCTGGGGAGCCCACACTCAGGCATCTTAGGGGTCCTCGGTCCTAGGTTAGTTTCAGGAGAAGACAGTGTGCCCTGCCGCCACGTACATCCCCTTCTGCTTTAGAGACAATGCAGGGTTTAAGGAAACCTAATTCTTCGGGGATGAGGGAAGCCCAGGAAGCCGGTTCTTCCAGGTGAGGTCAGTGAAATTGGAGATGGCATGCCCCAACACTTAGGAGCATTCACGTGGCCCACGTAGTCTCTATGGAGTCTGCGCCCAAAGACTTGAAGATTATCCAGGACCTGACTTGCTCCGGGCTCTTGGCCGTTACGTTTGTCACCTGGGCCAGAGGCGGGGTGCTATGATAGGAAGACTTGCTCCTCATCCCTCCAATACTTCTACCGAGCACCTTCTCAAGGCCAGGCCTGAGTGGACATAGAGGAGGACCTGGAACGGGCTGAGTTCTGCCCTCCAGGGCCTTGAGTGGGTCGTGCATGTACAAGGCATGTAGAGAGCTGAGCGCTTGGGGGCCGGAGGGAGTGGGAGCCAGATGCCTGCAGCCTGGCTCAGAGCCCCGGATCACCATCTGAGCTCCATCTCCTGACTTGGAAAGTGGAACAGAACAGAACTGTGTTCCAGGCAGCTGTGAGGATGGATGGCCAGCTGCCCCTTTCCAGCTCCCACCACACCCCACCCTTCCCAGTGTACACCCCATCCTACAGTGGCATAGATGCCTGTTTCCTCCGTCAGACCATAAGCTCCGTGAGGGCAGGGCCCCGTCTTGATCACTGCCGCATGCCGTGTGCCTGGGACTGTGCCTGGGAGGTGCTTGCGGACTGCAGAAGTGAATGGTGGCATTAAGTATTTATAATATCCCACGCAGCTTCTGAAACATAATAGAACTCAGTCATGTGGGTTGCAACCTTAGCACTCATTAAAATGTATTTACTTATTTTCCTCTCAACTTGCTGTGCTATGGTGGGACAGGGGTCTTGGGGATCTGGGGCCCGGCCCTGGGGAAGCTTCTGCTGTGTGGCCCCAGGTGGGTCCCATCCCTGTCTGGCCTGAGCGAGCACCCCACTGCTCCATTCACTGAGTCCCTTCCTGGGCCAGCTACTGGGCCCAGGTCTTGGCCATTAACCCCTGAGCATGGGTGCCATGGTTATCCCATGTTATAGACGGGACCTGAGGCTCAGCACGGTTTCATGCCCTGCTTAAGTTCACGTGGACGGTCGATGGCCAGGCCAGTACTGATTGGCTGTCTCCACTGCCCACATCCTCACCCAGCCCGGGGTGACACTAGGCTGAGCCATTTGTGTGGCCCTGTCCAGCCCCAGGGTTTGTGGTTTGCAGTCCTAAATCTGTGTGAACCCGTATGGGAGCCAGCAACCACTTGTGGCTCTTTGAGTTTAAATTGATTAAAGTAAGAAATCCAGCCCCTCAGGAGTACCAGCTGCATTTTAGCTACTCCAGAGTCACGTGTGGCCAGTGGTGACCTCACGGGACAGTCAGAGGACATTGCCACTATAGAAGCCAGCTTCTCCCTGCATAGTATTAAACTGTGGGGGCCCAAATTTGGGCAGCATTGGATGTCTGTTGTCCGGTCATAAGCTGACAACCCGATACGGGGAGCTGTGCATAACGAGGGCTGGGAAAATGGTCATTTGGAGCTTCAAGGAGTTTCTGGGAGGACCTGGAATAGGGCGATTTCGTGTTTCTAGGGACTTCTCCTTCCTGATAGAGCTCTGCCCACTGCTTATGCCCCTTGGTTGGTGAATATCTGGGACCTTGGAATCTTGAGCCTGTGGTATCAACTTGTGGCAGCCAGAGTCCTGGTCCACCAGATGGGCCAGTCCCTGGATAAAGAGTGGAAAGGCCTCAGGCATTCCTTGCCCCTGACAGCCAGTGGGCAGCCGCTGGGCAAGCGATGCTTGACTTACGGAGTCTGCATGCCAGCGTCTTCTGCTCACGCTGGCCTCGGCTGGCGCGTGGTGGACAGCGCGGCCGCTGAAACCTCCACCGACTTATCCCACAAGTGGCCTCTGTTCAGTTCCTCAAGAGAGCCCCGAGAAAAGGACCCTAGGAGGCATTTTTGAGGGGTCCCGGCCATGGCCATGGTTGTGGCAGGCTGCAAGTCTGCCGTACGTCCTCTCAGGTTCATGGCTGGGATTTAGGATTGCGGAGGCTCTCTCACACCTTTGAGGTTTTGTCACACATCCTCCCCGTGATCCCTACCTCCCACCCCAGCACCCACAGCCTGTGTTCTTACTCTGCAGACTCAGACAGCTTCAGAGACTTCTTAGCTGGCGCCAGAGGTCATGGGCGCAGGGCTGTGCCCTTGGCGTACCCCGCAGTGAAGCAGGGTAGCAGTGAAGGAGGGGGTGGGGGAGGCTGAGCACAGCAGAGGAGGGGCGTGGGGGGAGCCCAGTGGGCACTGGGCCCATGGAGCACAGCATGCAGGGCAGGGAGCTGTGGGACATGAGGCTGGGAGGTCAGCAACACCTCAGGGGCTGCCGGGCGTGGGTCAGACTTACCCTGCTGGCCCTGGGGTGGTGGGAGCTGGTCTATAGGGCGAAGGGTCCCCTCGGTGGCTCCGTAGAAAGGACGAGAGCCTGGGAGACTGGGGAGCTGGTGCTGCAGTCCAGCAGAAGGGGGCGTGGGACCCAGGGGTGGAGTAGAGGCAGTTAGTGGGAGGGGAGTCCTATTGGAGCCAGTCCCAGTCCCCTTGCTGGGGGCCTCCCCTGCAGCTTAACAGCTTGTCCAGCGCGCATGTCTGTCTCCCTCCGCTCAGGGCATCATGCTGGTCTATGACATCACCAACGAGAAGTCCTTTGACAACATCCGGAACTGGATTCGGAACATTGAGGAGGTAAGGCTCCTAACCTCTCCCGTGGCACAGGAACTTCATACATGTCTTTTCTCAGTCCCCATCCCAGAGCTGCCTGGTCATGGATGAGATCGCTGAGTCCCCTAGAAGTCACCCAAGAGCCCTGTAACTAGGAACATACCCGGGATGGGGACTAGAAGCCAGGCAGCTGACCCTAGAGACCACACATGGGCCTGGCCTCATCATAGGGAGGCCCCAAGAGCCCATTTCCCCAGCAGGGCTGTTGGATCTGGGCAGTATCTCAGTCACGAGAGAAGGCATATCCGAGCTCTTGATTGCCATGAGCATTTGGTGCTGTCTAGGAAAGGAAGGTTCTAGAATAAGCATGACCTTTGTGTTGGGTGGACGTGGTGGGAAGGCATTTTAGTTCGTACTGAGTTCCAACGGAGCAGGGTGTGAACTGGTCTGAGCTACCTGTGTTCAGGCCAGCAGCTCTTTGACTGCAGCCAGCCAGGAGGGAAGACCTGGAACCGAGGAAGGAAAAGAAAGCAGCTAGCCCCACCTCCCAGTCCCAAAGCTGGTGTCCTCGCCTTCCAGCCGTCACCTGCCAAGCCTTCCTGGATGATAGCACTTAACGGCTCTTGATGACTCATCAGGTGGGGCTTCGGCTTGGAGGTGCAGCCAGAGGACTTTACCCATCCATAAAGCCACAACCAAAGGTCCCACCACGACCAAAGGTCCCGTCACCACTGGCATCTGTGAGAAGCGGCACCAGGCCGCCTTCCTGACAGCCCCGCGTTGGCTGGCTGGAGGCTGGGCCCTGGCGGAGGACAAGGAATAGCTCCCATTGGTCGTTGTGGAAATTCACTGTTCCAGCCAAGAGGGGGCCTTGTGGTTAACAGGAAGTTGGGCAGGGAGCAGGGCAGCGTGTCTCATCAAGACCAGAGCTGAGCTACACAAAGAAGGCCCTTTTCCATACCCCAGTCCCTCGGGAAGCACTGGGGCCTGGGGAAATTGGAGGAAGAGTTCTGTTCAGGCATGGCAGGGTGGGAAGTGGGGGGGCAGTTGTCAGAGCGCCAGGGGATAGGGAAGCACCCAGGACTGGCTGAGGTTGGGGGGGGCGCCCCAAAACAGGTGTTGCCCACTTCAGAGCCTAAACAGAGAGAGCTGGAGTGGGGCAGAAAGTCCCAGGACAGCAGCTGCGACCTCCGGCGGAAGAGCCAGAGAGGGAGGGAGGCAAGCAGAGGGAAATGGCCAACCTTGCTTGCTTCCCATAGGCCGGGCCCTGCCAGGAGCCCAAGGATGGCCTCGGAACCTGGGTGACGACACGGCCCGTAGAGAAGCTGTCCTCAGCAGCCAGAAGGCGTGTTCTTGGTCAGAGTACTAGTCAGAACCTGGACTCTGCCCTCGTATTGACTGTGTGACATGGGACAGGCCACTCAGCCTCTCCGAGCTTCAGCTGGTCACCAGTACGAGGGTGTGCTAGCGGTCTTGGCCCACCACCCTGATTTCAGGACAGACTGCGTGTTGGTCTGTGGTCCCATCTGACCTTTCACCCGCCCTGTCTGCCCCTCCACCCCAGCATGCTTCTGCAGATGTCGAAAAGATGATACTCGGGAACAAGTGTGATGTGAACGACAAGAGACAAGTTTCCAAGGAACGGGGAGAAAAGGTGGGCACGGCAGCCAGCTTGGACCTGGCGCCTCATGGCAGAGGGACCTCAGGGTTTTAGGGTTCTCTGCATGGAGACCTGTTCTGGCCCAAAGGGTCCCCAATTGCTCACTGATGGAGTGGGGGCGACTCCTTCACAGTCTTTCTGAGCATACACCGACCCGCCATTCTGGCTTGTGTAAGACTCGGGGTCTGGGACTCAGGACTTTGCCAGGCAAAGCGGGATACGTTGGTTGCAAGCCGGTTGCACTTTCCTTGGGAAGGGAGCGGGGGAAGCACTCACCTGGCTGGGGTTCCGTCTAAAGACCGCAAGGGCAAGGGCTTCTGGGGTGTGTGCTGTGTGCCCCCAGATGGCATCTGGTTGGAACCTACTGAGGCCACGGAGCAGAGGACAGAGCTGTGGTTTGAGCCGGGCCCCCTCCATCTTCCTGCCAGAGACATTCACCCATTCACCACCTACTGCCCACGGGGGGCTGGAGGGAGCAGCCCAGGTCACATCCATGGCCTGAGAGCCCCCCCCCAGCTTCCTTGCTCCCCGCTTGGTGGTTTGTGGGGTTTCAGGGGCACCTGGTGGCTGAGGTGCGCATGTGTGTCTCCCTTCCTCACAGCTGGCCCTGGACTACGGAATCAAGTTCATGGAGACCAGTGCGAAGGCCAACATCAATGTGGAGAATGTGAGTCCCAGGCCCGCGGCATGGACCCCTCCAGGCTGAGGAACAGGCTGCACCCTCTGGGGAGGCTCTGACCTCAGGCTCCAGGCTGCTTTATCAGCCGGCTGGGCCGGAGCACTTTTCGGACAGTGCCATGTGCCAGGCCCTTTGGGGGAACCGCTGCTGTGTTGTGACATCAGTAGGTGCAGGCCCCAGCTGACCACCCAGGACGTTACCTCAGTGGCTCTTGGGCAGCCCTGGGCAGCAGGCATGGTTTTGCAGATAGAGAAACTGAGCCTCGGACAGACCTAGCTGACTGGTGCCCAGGCCTGGCTCTAAGTTTGTGCTCTTGGCCATGCCACCCTCAGACAGGCCCTGGTCACAGCCCAGATGGAGCAGGAAGCCCTGGCTAAGCTTTGGCCCAGGCCACCCTCTCTTCTCCATGAGCATGCAGGCCTCGCAGCTAACCTGCCGACCTCTGTCCCACCACCCTGGTGATCTTGCTACAGCGGGTCTTCCTTGTCACTGCTAAGCTCAACCCAGTACACCTGGCACAGAAGGCCCTCCCTGACCAGCCCCAGCACCCTCCATGCCACGCCACCTGTGTGGCACCCTCCTTGTACCCCCTTCTCCCTCAGAGCCCTGCTCAAGTGAGCCTTCCCTGGGGAAGCCTCTTGTCCCTCAGACCCGTAGGCCCCTCCCCCTTTGGGTTTCCTTAGCACCCCAGGTCACCCTTCACAACAGAACTTCCCATATCATGTGGCCCCCAAGAGAGCCTGGGTTGAGCCTTTGTCAAGCATGGGGAGAGAAACCTTTCACCCAGTTGCCGCCTTTCCAGACCCCCTGCTGGCAGGGAAATGAAGCTTATTGAGCTAAGAATGGTTTGTCTTTCTCTCTGCCCCGACCATCGACCATCGGAAGCAGAGGCGAAATTGGGCAGAACACAGGAGTCGGGGATGGAAAGCTAGGTCGTCCTCCTGGGTCCTTCCAGCTCTGTCAGTTAGGCACTGCGTGCCTTCAGACAGGTCATTCACCCCTTTGAACCTGAATGTCCTTTCTGTCCAGTCATGGTGTCCCCCCATCCTAGATCATTGGCCCAGTGGAGGTGGTGGTCCAGGTTGGCAGGAGTAGCCCAGTAGCAGCAGGAGATGGGGCTGGGCAGGGGACATCCACACCTGGGGAGCTGCCCTAACACTGCCCCCCGGCCCACCTCACGGTCCCACCACTTCTCCTGTATGGGGGGTGGCCTGGAACAGACAAGCCCCTCTCTGTCCCCTGCTCCAGAGGCAATAATGACATCCTTATTCCACAGGCGTTTTTCACTCTTGCCAGAGACATCAAAGCAAAAATGGACAAAAAATTGGTGAGTATATGTCCTTTTTTTTTTTCTTTTAAGATTTTATTTATTTGACAGAGATCACAAGTAGGCAGAGAGAGAGAGGAGGAAGCAGGCTCCCTGCTGAGCAGAGAGCCTGATGCGGGGCTCGATCCCAGGACCCTGAAATCATGACCCGAGCTGAAGGCAGAGGCTTAACCCACTGAGCCACCCAGGCACCCCAAGTGTATGTCCTTTTTGAATCCTTGCTCCGGTGCCTGTTGGAGCCAGCCAGACCCAGTAGAGCATCTCTGGGAAATGGGCAAGGGGTAACGGGAGAGGTTTGGGTCCTTGCACCCAGAGGCGCTGCTTTGTTCCATCCTTCCTATGTGGCTCGGAGCTGCTCCATGCCCAGTGCTGCCTGCTGAGCACACAGGCTGGCAGGAAACACACAGCCCCTTCCATCCCGCCTGGGAGATGGCATGCATGAGGAGAGGGCCTCCTGCAGAAAAGCCCCAGGCAGGCCCAGAGCCACAGCCTACCCCAGGATAAAGCCAGGATAAAGGCTGTGTCTGACAGCCACTGGCTCTCCATCTCAACGAGTCCACCCCCAATGCTGTAGGTCGGGACAGCTCTGTGACCAGTGTGTCCCAGGGCCCTGGGGCCTCGGAGGGGTCCTGCCTGGATCCCTCCCCATCTACCCTTTTGTTCGTTTTCTGGCTTTCTTGCTTCATAGTCCCAGGCACTAGTATTTTTAGTGCCGCCTTTGGTCGTGTCTACACAGTTGACTATACTTCGGGCGTGTTGAGCACCTAAAGGCTGCTGAAAGTGTTGCCCCAGAGCCTCCAGCCCAGTGGCTCCTCTTTCCTGGCCCTTTCCCACCTTTCGTTGTCAGATACGAGAGCGTAAAGCCATCTGTCACTTGAGTCACATCTGGTCACACACGAGGTCACCTATGACACAAAACGCCGCTCAGGAAGTTCACATCTGATTTAAGATGTGTCTTCGTAATTCTCAGGAGCCGTGAATGGAATCATAAGGAATAGCATTGATTAGTAGCAGCCCCTCGGCCGAAACAAGAAGCCGTCCGCGTGTACAGATATACTGACCAGCAACAGCTTGTCATTTTCCTATTCTTTCTTTCCTCTTCAGTGTGACGGTAAAATTGTGATTCTTGGTGATCTCTTGACACTTCCGCCCTGGCAGTTACACTTAAGTGTGTGGTGACGCTCTGCTTTCCACGGCCTGTAGGTGGCCTCGGGACGTGCTGTATGAAGATGTTGCGCAGCCATAGTCCTTTGCGTTTCTTCTTTCTCTGAACTGGATTGCAAATCACAGACGGTTAAATTCCTACTCATTTCCTAACACCTTTGTTTATATTCAGAGTCACAGCCGCAGACCACTTCCGCTCTGCCTTTTCTTCTTAATTGAAATATAATTGACATGTAACATTGCGCAAGTTTGGGTTCCCATAATTATCATTCCTTCTTTGTGTTGAGAACAATTAAGATCGAGTCTCTTAGCAACTCTGAAGTTTATAATACGGTGCAGTAGAGTCAACAGAGTACTGTGGACTGTAATCACTGTGCTGTGCGCTAGCGCTCCAGAACCTGTTTGTCTCTGAGCTGCAGGTTCCTGTCTGTCACATCAGTGATGCGGCCAGCTCTGCCCACCCGTCTTCTCTCTTGAGAGCATCATAGAAAGCCAGGCTCTGCCCCACCCACCCTGCTGCCAGACCTCTGGGATTCTCCTGCTCTGCGCAGCCCAGCACTCTTCACCGCACTGAGAGCAAACTCTGCACTGCCCAGGCCGCTACTGCCCTCTCCGCCTTCTCACCCTGCTGCTTCCCTGTCGTCCACTCCAGCCACACGGGCCCTTTCCTGTTCCTTGAACCCCTTGCGTTCCTTTGGACTTTCCCCGCTACCTGGGGCCCTCCCCTCTTGGCATCCTGGGCTCCCCCATCAAATTCCCCTAACACTCTTAGCAGCATCCACAACACACGCATGTAAAAGTTCTAGAGGTCACAAGTCGGAAACAGATCTCAGCAGACTTAAGACCAAGGTGTCGGCAGGGGTGCCCTCATCCCTGGAGGCCCCAGGGGAGAATTCACCTTGTCCGGCTCCTGGAGGCCATTCCTCGTCTTGTGAGCCCTTCTTGCATCTTTCGAGCGAGCTACTCAGCGTCTCTCTGACCCTGCTTCCTCCATCCCCATTCTCTCCACCGCAGCTGGGAGTTTCCTCTGCTCTCAGGGTTCGATGCCCCCGATCCCGGGTGATCCAGGCTGTGCTCTCCATCTCAGCTCAGTCACATGTGCAGAGTTCCTCCTGCCATGTCAGATTTCCTTCTGCACAAGTTCCAGGGACGAGGGCGTGGACATCTTGGGGGGTAGTTATTCCCACTGACCACAGTTGTGCCCCTGGACTGTCCCTGGCCTCACTTCACGAGGCCTCTGTTCAGACACCACCACCAAAATGCTTCACCCTCTGCCTGTCCTGTCGCTCATTAGTCACTGCTACAGGAAATCACTGCTTTTTTGTTGACCCGTACGATTTGTCTGCCCTGCAAAGTGTGAGCTCCCCAAGGCTGCAGCATTTGCGCACCACTGCATGCCCGGTGCCCACACAAGGATCTAGCACAGCATAGGCCTCGATGGCTACTTGAATAAATTCAGGTTTTACTTAAGAGCAGAAAGATGAGAAGGAATTAGTGAAAGAAAAGGGGACCAAGCCATGCAAACAGGGTGGAATGGGAGAAAATAGGTTCTTCTGGATCACAGGCAGAGGGTTCAGATGCTGGGTGAGGGATTTAGGGCACTCCCCCTGAGAATGGGGGAGTATGGGTGGGTTTCAGTATGGATCAGCTGGACAAGATTAGAGCGTAGGGCCTATAATACCAGCTGTGGGGCAGAAGGTGGACAAGTCAGAGCCTTGGCACAGGGACATGGAGACCAGCCAGGTGTGAGTGGCATAGTGACCTTGAACCCAACTCCCCTCTCCCTGCCCCCCCAATCCCAGAGGGCAGTCTTTCTGCCGCCCCTGGGCTGCCTCACTGCGAGAGACTCAGCATAGTGGGTAGATGGATTGAAAGGAAGGACGTTGGGGCAGGGGGCAGTGAGCAAATGGGAAATAATGTTGAAGAGATGAATGGGAGAGGGGGGATGGGCAGGCGAGTAAGGGACTGAAAGAATGGTTGGTTGGAAAGCAGAGTCCGGTAACAGATGTGTGGGTCTGAGAAAAGTGAGTTGTCAGTTGGAAGGGACAGTTGGATGGTTGGCTGGTTGGAAAGTGACAGAGTTTGACAAATGGGAGGGGATAGAGGGGTGGATGGATGCTGGCAGATGGGTGGCTGGTTGGTTCGTTGGCTGGTTGGTTAAGAGACAGAAAGCTGATGCTCAACCATGACCTCAGAAAACCTTTTGCCATTTCAGGAAGGCAACAGTCCCCAAGGGAGCAACCAGGGAGTCAAAATCACACCAGACCAGCAAAAGAGGAGCAGCTTTTTCCGATGTGTTCTTCTGTGAGGAGCACTGCCTTACTCTGAGCCTCGCTCAGCCGAGCTGACTGTGCCTGTCCTGAGTGAGGCCCTCACTCAGCCGGGGCCCTCCCCCTCCAACACTCCCTGCCGTGCCGCGGCCCCTGGGCCCATGGCCACCAGACACAATTGAGAAATTGTTTATTTTAGTAACTGCCTGATCTTTTTCAACTTTGGAGACGGAATAAGTTAAGAATTTGCTATTTTTCCCTCGACGTCTGCTGAACGGGCCCTCTCGTCGCATAATCAGAGAGGAAGACGGAGTTGAGGTGTGACCGTCAACGTCAGCCAACATGGCGGGCCTCCACCTCCAGGCCTTTAATCCTCATCTCACTGCAGCACAACTAAAGCCCCACCGGAAAGCCCGTTCACAGCCCCACCACAGAAGCCAGGCCCCCAGAGGCCAGCGAGGGTTCCGGGAGTTCCAGGCCCCACACCCTGAGCGAGGCGACGCATGCCGGGCCCACGAAGCGTCCACCTAGCACATCTGACGCCTACTTTCTCCTCTTCTGTCAGTTTTGGACAAGTGACAAAAACCATTCCCTTCCCGCCCCCCTTCTTCACAACTGTCAAACCAAACCAAAGGGAAGCACAAATTACGGAAATCCTGAGGAAAGAAGCATGGGGCGGCCCTTCCTGTTCACAGCCAGGTGCTGGTCGGTAGTCCAGCGAGGCCTCGGGCGTGGTCACTGGGCCTCTTGGCATTCCCTATCTGAGCACCGAGGGGACGCCACACGGGCCACAGGGGACCCCGAACGCGCAACACACGGTCCACCTGTGCTTGGGGCATCTGCCTCTTGCCCCCCACCCAAGCGCCCTCCCACACCTCTTCCCTCGCTTTGTCTCCAAATCGGACATCCTTTCTAGCTGAGATTTTTATTTTTCCAGATCTGTAGTGTCATGAAGTGATTCCGTCTTTGATTTCCAGCGGCAGACCCAGGTGACTGGGAGCTCGTGCCCACCTCTGGCCAGGCGGGCCGGGAGCGTGAGGCCACACTTGGTCTGGGCCGAGGCACAGGCGCCAGACTGAGCGCGGTTTTAACTGCCGTCACCCGGTTCTGTTGTGACAGCTCTGCCCTCCTGTGGAGACTGTGCAACTGGGACCTGGTAAACCAGGTTGGAGGGGCGTCACCCGGGAGCCTTTCTTTCTCTTTTTCTGCCCTCCCGTCTTCGCTACCCCCCCCCCCCCAAGCTGCTGTCAGTCCAAGCCGTTGGCAATGTAGTTTTTTTCTTTTGTGAATTAAAACCAACATACCAGCAATAGTCTGCTCTCCCCTGAAATCTCTTAACGTGCTCTGTTTACATCGATAAATGCACTTACGAAAGACAAATTAAAGCTCATTTTAAAGTTAACGGGGTTTTTTTCTTACAGCTTATCTTATTTCTTGGTTTTAATTTCATCTGTAAAATTAGAGATTGGACCAGATTCAAGTTAATGGATTTTCATGGCCACGTGTTCCTGGAGGTGCATGGCTATGGGCAGCTGTTGGGTCAAGGGTCCTTGGGAGGCCTGTTACTTAAAGCACAGGCCCGGCTGGCAGGGCCTCCAGACCCGTTCCACTCTCGCGTGTCTTGGCTCTCGTCTGCTCCTCAAGGTGTGCTGGGTTCGCTCTTACCCCGGGTCTAGACAGGATCAAAGTGCAGGAGGTCGATTACCCCAAGCTCTGAGGAGATGAAACTGTGACCAAAAGCCTGACTTGAAAGAAGAAGCTTCCCGACTCTGGGCTCTGTCCTCACCACCGCACCCCCCCGGAGAACGGAGAGGTGTACGCACCCACAGCACCACTGGGGGACACCATGTCCCCTGTCGAACCAGCCTGGTCAATCTCGGACCCCACCGTGCCCCCGCCGTCCTCTCGTCTGGATCCTTGCTGGCACCCATTTTGCCACGTCGAGTGCTGGGTTCTGAGCCCCTGTCCTCCCCCCAGCACAGCGGCAGGCTGAGCCCCAGTCCCCTTGCCAGTGAAATAGGCACGAGCCAGCAAGCTAGTGCATCTCAGACTGGGATGGATGCCTGGTAAGCACTGGGAGATGAGCTGCTGGCCACGTCGTGCTCATCGTCCTCATTGTTAGCCTCACTATCCGTCTTGCACCCCAAGAGGAAAACTCCCACCTCCCTTCACATCTTGTCTCTCTACAAGGCACAAGTCAGATAAATAGCTCTGGCGCTGAGCTCGAAGCATTTGCCCCATGAGGTCCCAGTTTTCTCCGCGTTGCTCCCAACCAGGTCAGGCTGGCGTCCTTGAACTCAGACCCGCATGAGACCCACCCTTTTCTGCAGAGTCACTAGGCCTTTGATGCCGTGGCACGCAGAGAAGTGGCTCCTCGGGTCTTGTCCCCTTGAACCAGCAGAGATGACACAACTTTAGTTTTTTTCATAACATCTTTATTGAGATGTAATTCACACACGGAACCATCCACCCACAAAACCAAGGTGCAATTAAGCGGTCTTCGGTGTGTTCCCAGAGTTGCGCAACTGTCCCCACAGGCCATTTTGGAACGTTTTCGTCACCGCGTCCCCATGAGCGGTCACTCCCCATGCCGCAGCCCCCCGCAGCCATTAGTCTTTCTGTATTTGTCTGTTCTGGACACTTTGTATAAATGAAATCCTACACCATATGGCGTTTTGGATCAGGCCTCTTCCGCTCTGCATGGTTCTCTAGATCCATCCTGTTGTGGCGCGTGTCGGGGCTGCGTTCCTTTTTATCGCTGAGTGATGTTCCATCGTGTGCACGGACCATGTTCTCTTGATCTGTTCATCCTCCAGTGGACGTTTGCTTATTTCCACCTTTTGGACCCCCCAGCTGTCTGTTTCTCCAGTGTGCCTGGTGTATTCCTAACCCAAGCCTTTGCCCTTGCTGTTCCCTCTTGTGCAAGCCTTTCCCATGTGGGGACTCATGCGGTAACCATCTCCCGGTGGACTGCAGACTTCCGCCGGGCAGGGACAACTCTGGTCCTATCTGCTCCGTCACCAACATCTAGCACGGTGCCCGCAGTTGGGGCTCAGTCGATGTTTGCGCAGTGAATGAATTTGTGGATAGAATGAAAGCCTCGTTGGACAGTGGGATGGTTGAAAACACATCAAGATCAGCAATGGCAGAGACTCACTGCCCCACCCCTGCCTGTCCGCAGGGCTGAGAGGGCACTGTGGTCCCTGCCCCGGAAGCCACCTCACATGGGGCCAGGAAAGTCCTACTTGCTAGCTGAGGCCTCCAGTGAAAAGCCCAGAGCTACGCCAGAGCGGGAGGGGCTTTGCAGTCCCAAATCCATATCCCCCTGCTGGTCCTCTTCCAGAAGTTTCTCTGGGGCCACCTGTCTGCTCACAGTTTTGAGGACTGTGGTCACCAAGGGCTGGGGATGATTCTGTTGTGACATTCTCAGGGGAGGACTTGGGTTTGTGTAAGACCATGTCCCCCAAGTGGGTCAAGGTTATTGGGGGGAATCTTCTGTGGCAGAGCCTCAGGGGGCTGGGCCAGAAGTGGCCTGAGACCCCCCCATGTTTCTGGAGACTGCACCGTATGCAAATGAGACCAGGTTTTTGAAGAGGCAAGGGTCTCTTGGGCTGGTGCGAGCCCCTCCCCAACAGCGTTGCTCCTTACCATCAGGGCTGGGAACTGACTCACTGGGCTGTGGAGGGCACAGAGGTGGCACAGGTGGCACAAGGCGGCCCAGGCTGCGCAGTCCCCCCAGGCTTCTTTCTCCCCAGCCAGGCCCAAAGGCATTAGATTAAGTCACAGTGAAGAGTCCTGAGTTTACCCTCAACTGAGCCCCACGCCACAGTTGATGACCGTCACTCCTGCCATCATCCCGTGATGAAGGGGCGCCGTAATCATGCCCGCTTCACAATTAAGGCAACCGAGGCCCAGGGAAGTTGAGCAAGTCACCCAAGGCTACCCAGTGGGGTGAGTAACAACAGGTCAGATCCCATGTGTCCCCCCTTGGGCCTTGTGGACCCATAGACTCCAGACAAGGCCACCCCCCACTGACCTTGAGCCTGCACCCGGAGCTATCTGGACTGGAGGCCCCCAGCTCAGCCACGAGGATCTGGGCTATTTCTGCCTGAAAGGGGAGAAGGAAGTGGTTTGGCCCCTGTGCTGGGGAAGGAGGTGCAGCTGGCTCATATCCGGGCCTGCCTGGTCCGTTAGACACGAGCTCCTACCCTCACGGCTTACGGGGGGAGGGTATAGGGCTCTCTAGCATGTCTTAGTTTTTTAAAACCAGAAGAAAAGAAATGAATACAATAATCACGAATATATAATAATCCAGCCCGGACTAGATGCCGATGCCATCCTAAAACGTCATCTTAAATGTGGTTTTAATAAAAACACATTTAAATGTGTGTTTGGTCACAGAGGAAGTCATCATGTGGCCCGGTGTGCGTAAGGAGGCCCCAGCCTGTGCGGGTCTGAGCCTGCCTCAGGCCTTTGCCTGTGCTCTTCCCTCCACCTGTAGCCCTCTCTTTCTGCACCTCACAATCAAGTTAACTCCTACCTGTCCCCAAGCGCCTCTTCCTCCAGATCAGTTTAAACCCCCTCTGGGGTTCTTGCAACTCCAGACCCTCCTTCCTGAGAGGCTGTCTGCTTTAAAACGTTAATCATTTCTTACTCTTCTTCATTGCTTGCTAGATTATAGATGCCAGGAGGGGTGTGGCTTGCACCTCTTGGGGTCCCTCTCTGTCGCCTGAGGATCTGGCACACAGTAGGTGCTCAATAAAGGCTTGTCATGGGTTAAGCAAGAGTGTCCCTCCATACAGCTCAGCGGCTTTGCTGGACCGCACAGCATACCGAGGGCAACCAGGAGAGCTCCAGTCCCGCCCCTAGGGCTCACCTGCTTAAGGAAACAGGAACAGCCCGGGGGCAATAGCCCCACCCCGCTGACGTGCAGACCCTGAATCGAAACCAAGGCTCCCGCAGGCTCTGAGGACAGCAAGATTGAGAGCGGCTCCCCAGGGGTCTCCCAGGTAAGTGCAGGGTGGGAGTCCCTCAGCCAGCCACACGCCCACTTCTGGGCCTGCCCCATGCTGGGTGAGGCCAGGGCCCCAAGAGCCTCAGCGTCATCCCAGATTTCTAGAAGACAGAGCATGGGAGCCAGGCTGGGCCAGAAGGAGGGACAGGGTGGTAAAGACCAGAAAAGCAGAAGGAATTTCCAGTGGGAATTGACCATTGAAAAACGGAGCTGGGGCTGGGGGAAGGGCATTCCTGGCAGGGAAACAGCATGGACCAAGGCGTGGAGGGAAAGAGACCTTGGTCAGTTTGGGGTAGAGCGAAGATGTCCTTAGGGCTGGAGTGTGGGGGACAAGGAGATGGGGGAAGCCCCAGTGTCTGGGTCAGGAGGCCAAAACTTAGTACGGATTCATTCATCCCTGGATATTCATCATCAGACACCCCTGCACACTCGTCTGTGCCTGCCCAGCACCAGGTAGTACTGGGGACCCAGAAAATTCCAAAATGACCTAGCCCTGGGCCCGGTCTCTGGGTGCCCTTGATGCGGGGGATACTAGAAACAGACACAGTGCTTTGTGCGTCTTGGTCTATTGATAGTAAATGGCTCGGGCGCTCGCCCAGGCCCCTGAGCTTCCCACTCACGTCTCCCCTTGTCAAGCCAGTGTGACAACAGGACTGACCCCTGCGGTTCTTAGGATCAGGAGCTGACCATCAGCCATAACTGTCTGGAAACTTTGAAGAAAAAAATCTGTTACTTACTAGCCCTCATGTGTCCACGGCAGGCCAGGAGGCACACAACCACGTTGCAGAGAGGGACCAAGCCAGCGCGCATGGCCCTGGGGTTCTGCTTTTATTGGGCTGGGGGGGCTAGGGTTTGGGGGGCTCACTCCTTATTAGTAAATGTATAACATAAGAGTAGGAGTTTGAAGCATGGGAAGAGGGAAAAAAGAAAGAAGGGGGGGAAATGACCCAAATGGCCAGTTATCGAAATCAACTAGGATGTCTGAAACAAAGGAGCCTCGTGGTGGGTCTGTGGGGGTGTGAGGAGAAGGGGGGAGCATCCTGGCTCTTTATCTAGTTGTGCAGCTCTCAATGTGTTTATTCGTGATAGACTTCAGTGAGTCCAAGCAGATGACTTGGCAGGCAAAGCTTAAGTCAGGCACTTGAATTAACAGAAAGAAAAACGAGCCGTCAGGACTCACACTACACGCAGACACTTGAGCTCCACGAGGCAAGGCTAGGCAAAACTTGGGCAGGAGCAGAGGGGAAGATGGGAGACAGAGAAGGGGGCCAAGGGCTTTATCTAGGGGAAGAGACAGGAAAGCTGCATGGAGGAGGGCATATTTTTGCTGGGTCTTGAAGGATAAATAGGAGTTCTCCCGGGTAGAAAAAAGAACAAACCTGGACACTACTGGATTCATGAATATTTATTATATACACAGAACGCAGAGTTCTGAAGGAACCATATTTTCCCAGGCAAATATCGTCATATCCCCAAACTACAGATGAAACTAAAGGCACAGAGATACAAAGTGACTTACTCAAGTCACACAGCAGCTGAGTGGGGGAGCTGGGGCTGGAACCCAGGCTATCTGGCTCTGATTCCAGGCTCTTTGCTTTGTCACCCTACTTTATTAAATATTTCTTAATAGATCTCTTTAATTTTACTCCTCCCAGAATGCCTTTGGGCCTCTCCCAGGAGGGCGTGCTCAGCATCTGTCTTCTGGCAGAAGAAAGTCAATATTGACCAGGTTAGTCAATATGTTCCCACCTCTGGAAACAGCCCAGTAACAATGACCTTTTGCAATATTGAAACATTAGATAGGGCCGGCGTAGGGGGTAGGCCAGGTTAGGGACAGAATTAAGGGTGACCATGAAGGGTTCTGAGCAGACCACCCAGCAGGGCATGACCCTGTGGCTGGTTTTGCATTGATTTGATATTCCTCTACAAATCAGGACTATTGGGGCTCCTGGGTGGCTCAGTTGGTTAAGCATCTGCCCTTCAGGTCATGATCCCAGGGTCCTGGGATGGAGCCCAGCTTCGAGTTCCCTGCTCAGCGGGAAGCCTGCTTCTCCCTCTCCCACTCCCCATGCTTGTGTTCCCTCTCTCGCTGTGTCTCTCTCTGTCTAATAATTAAATAAAATCTTTTAAAAAAAAGATTTTATTTATTTATTTGAGAGAGAGACAGTGAGAGAGAGCATGAGAGGGGAGAAGATCAGAGGGAGAAGCAGATTCCCCGTGGAGCTGGGAGCCCGATGCGGGACTCGATCCTGGGACTCCAGGATCATGACCTGAGCTGAAGGCAGTTGCTTAACCAACTGAGCCACCCAGGCGCCCAATAAATAAAATCTTTTAAAAATAATTTTTTAAAAAGCAGGACTATTCTTTTTCTTCAGTTCCCTGTCATTGGTTCACAATTCCAGTGTTACCTTGAGCTTAAAACTGTCGAAACTCATATGAATTAATGTTGTTGTCCCTGACACGTTACGATGTGGCTTTGGTGCCACCAGACATGACGATGTTGGGAGCAAAGGGAGTTACTCAGGGCCACATCTCTCTACTGTTTCTTCACTTACCATTTTCTTTTTAAGATTTTATTTATTTATTTGACAGGCAGAGATCACAAGTGGGCAGAGAGGCAGGAAGAAAGAGGCGGGGAAGCAGGATCCCCTCTGAGCAGGGAGCCCAATGTGGGGCTCGATCCCAGGTCTAGATCATGACCTGATCATGACTTGAGTGAAGGCAGAAGCTCAACCCACTGAGCCACCCAGGTGCCCCTTCACTTAACCATTTTGCCATGTCCCCATAGCTCCTGGGATGTTGATATTTATTTAAATAAAGTCAGTTCGTCTTTTAAAAAAGTATTTGAGAGAGAGTGCGGCACTAGCAGGAAGGACAGAGGGAGAAGGGGAGAGAATCTCTAGCAGACCCCATGCTGAATGTGGAGCCCAATGCAGAGCTCGATCTCAGGACCCTGAAATCGCACCCTGAGCCAAAACCAAGAGTCGAGTGCTTACCCAACTGTGCCACCCAGGTGCCCCTCAATAAAGTCAGTTTTTAAGCTTAAATGCATATATTTATAAAGGGAGCTTTCTAACACTTGGTAGTATTAGTGTAATAAGAATAGAAGGACAAGGAGGGCGCCTGGGTGGCTCAGTGGATTAAGCCGCTGCCTTCGGCTCGGGTCATGATCTCAGGGTCCTGGGATCGAGCCCCACATCGGGCTCTCTGCTCCGCAGGGAGCCTGCTTCCTCCCCTCTCTCTGCCTGCCTCTCTGCCTGCTTGTGATCTCTCTCTCTGTCAAATAAATAAATAAAATCTTTAAAAAAAAAAAAAGAATAGAAGGACAAGGAAAAATTCTCGGAGGATTTTTGGAAGGAGCCAATGAATGAATGCTTAGTAGGTGCTCAAGAAACACAAGCCAGTTTCAAGCCTGTTGCTCTCACCAGCTTGGAGGACTTACCCAAGGAGGAGGCACCATGAGCTGTAAGAACAGAGCAAAGTACAGGAGGTGGACCAGGCTTGACTCTCTCTCCTCCCTCCTACTGCCAGGTAACCGCTCCCCAGAAAGCCATGACAGAGGCAGGAAAACTGCCCCCACCACTGCCCCCGCGACTGGACTGGTTCGTGCAGACGCAGGTGGTTCAGCTGTCCCAAGAAGGGGTCCCTGCATGGTTCCACGGTGCCATCTCGAGAGAGTAAGGACACACACACACCTTCCACCATGCCCTTCACCCTCTTTCCTTGTCTGCCCCCACCCTGGGCAGATTTTCTACAGAATTCTGGACTCAGCTTGGCTTGGTGAAAAGAACTCTGAAGTCCTGGGCAGGTGGGGACTCGGCGTGGGACCTGGGCCAGTTACTTCCCATCCCTGGACCTCAGCTTTCTTTATACTAGTGGCTACCAGATCAGCACTGCCAGGGACCCATCCCCCGAAGCCAGGCATCCGCCATCAATCATGCCAGGGTGCAGCCTCTGAATCCTTCTTAACACAGTGTCCCAAACAGCTGCTCTCCATCCATCAGGGACATGACCTACATGCACTTTCTACACCGGACTGAGTTCTGAGACATGAACAAATACATCTCATTAGTCCACCCCCTTGGTTCTCAAACAAATGAAGAGAACATCTATGGCCACCATTAGCCTAGAGTCATTGAGAGAATGTCACGAAAGCCACAAAGAGGGCAGATTGGCTGCCATCTCTGAGTTTTGGGGCGGGGGCACCCCTAAGAATATAATGTGAGCCACGTGTTGCAATTTTAGCTTTTAGTAGCTATAGTAAAAGAAGTAAAAAGAAACAGGCAGAATTAATTTTAATCTTACCTTTTCTTCAACCCAGTATATCCAGGATATTATCATTTCAACATGAGCACTAAAGGCTCACTCATGAGATATTATCCGTTCCTTTATCTTATAGTAAGTCTTGAAACTCTGGTATCTTATGCCAAAAGCACATCTTAAAAACCACATTTTAAGTGCGCTGTAGCTACATGTGGTCAGCAGCCTCTGGAGTAGACAGTTTGGGTCCCAAGTCTCCTCATCTTGTCCTATAGAAGGCCACCTTCCTTCCTCTCTGTGACCCCAGGATAATCATAGTCATGATGATGGTGAATACTAGAGGTAATTTGGTGAGCAGTTACTGGGTATGAGGGCATTTCAGGCATCAGAAAGGCAGGCAAGGGCGGTGGGGTATAGGAGAAAGTCTGTCCTGGGGTCACAGTCATGAGAGGCCTTCTGCCCCTGATGGGAACTTCCCTGTGCCTGGGTATCCCAAGGTCTGAAACCACCACAACAAAGGGTTTTAGGTTTGTTCGGTCCTGGCGTGATGGGTGCACATCTCCCTCCTGTGTCTGTCCTTCCAGGGACGCCGAGAATTTGCTGGAGTTACAGCCGCTGGGATCCTTTCTCATTAGAGTGAGTCACAGCCACGTGGGCTACACGCTGTCCTACAAGTAAGGCCCAGGCTAGGGGCCAGGGAAGGGGCGGGAGGGCTCCAGGGTTTTCCTGGGAGGGGGCAAGGGGTGTGTCATGCCACAGCTGCTCAGAGAGCAACTGGTGTAAAGTTCTGGCCAAATCTGGCTGCAATGAGCAGCTGCAGGTCCGGCTATAACCAGCAGATGGGGGCTTGGTGGTAACAGCCTATGTGTCTGAGAACAGGGGCTGCTGGGAGCCCAAGAGTGGCTACTGCCCTCCCCTCACCACCCCTCCCTATTCAGCCATCTGCTTGGCAACTCTGTGACTCCACCCGCAGGGACATGTTAAGGAAACTTAGGGCAGTCCAGCTCCTTAAGACCTCAAAACCTGACCGGGCGTCCCACAGGTTTCAAAACACAACCTACTTTTCAAAAAGGACTCCAGGCCAAAGGAATTAAAAAAAAAAAAAAAATCCAATGGCTTCACTGCAGAGTTACCCACCGTGGGAAAAGTTTAGGCCTGAGTCACACAGTCTAAGGCTTGGCTCTGCCACTTACATGCTGTGTGACCTTGGACAAGTTACTCCACCTATCTGTGCCTCCCCCAAAGTCCTCATCTCTAATATAGGAATGCTAAAGTCATTCAGACGGTTGTGAAAATTAAATGAGATGTAGTCAGCACATAGTAGGCCATTAATAAGCGCATCCATCCATAAGCAGACCACTTATTGAGGACCTGCTGTGTGCCAGGCACATAGACTCAGCCCGGGGGCCTGACTCGGGTTTTCACTACCATCACTTCTACCGATCCCTTGACTCCAGCCAGACACCGAGCTCAGCTTTTATCTGCAGTCGCTTATTCCATTTTCATGAGAAATCCCGAGGTCAGCCTTAGGAGCCCCACGTTGTAGATGGGGAAACTGAGGCACGGTGTGGTTAGTACCAGTGTCACATGGCTGAAAACATGCAGAAGGCTCCTGGGAACCGAACCACCAGAGCTGGGGGAGGGGTGGCGGGAGAGGGGTGGGAAGGAGGAGGACTAGGACTTCTAGCCCCAGAAGTGTCATTGCAGAGCCCAGGGCTGCTGCCGCCACTTCATGGTGAAGCTGCTGGATGATGGGAGCTTCATGATCCCTGGGGAAGAGAAGGCCCATGCCTCACTGGATGCCCTGGTCACCTTCCACCAGCAGCAGCCTGTGCGGCCACACAGAGACCTGCTGACCCAGCCCTGTGGGCAGGTAAGGGTTGGAACCCCTGGGGGACTGTAGCTGCCCGCGCAGGGGCCAAGCCCCCAGACTCATTTTGTTCCCATGCTCCCCATTCAGCCTTTTGTGATTCTGTCACGCTTGTGGTCCCTGCCCTCCCACAGCCCCACCCCTTCTGGTCATCCTTCCCTGCCTCACCCCAGCCCCCACAGGCTAATTTGTTACAAGGGTTCATTTGTAGGGGTATAACCTTGGCTGATCTATAGAAATAATGTATCTCCTTGTAAGGCTCATGGGAGGGGAAGGGGATGGGGGGAGGGGGGGTGCTCCTACCCTTGAAAGCTACTGTGGGAGGGGCAGGCTTCCATACAAGGTTCATGGGCAAGGCAGCTCCTGAGCGCCACCTTCTAGGGTTTGTCTGGGATCCTGGGACCACCCCCTTCTCCCTCCTTGGGACTGAGCAGTAGATGCCCTCTGCCCTACAGAAGGATCCAGAGAACTTGGATTATGAGGATCTCTTCCTTTACTCCAATGCACTGACTGAGGAAGGCACCAGCCCCGCCCATGTCCCCAGGGAACATCAGACTCCTTCCTCCTCCCATCCCAGGGCTGCACCTGAGAAGGTATGTGACAGAAAGCTCCTATCTCCAACACAGGGGTGGGGCAGGGGCAGAAGTGGCCAACAGCTGCCAGAGGAGACTTTCTAGAGTGAAAAATTAGACCCTATAGCTCCAAGTTTAAAACCTTCCAGTGATTTTTCAAGACACTGCAATGAAAATCCAAACTGTGACCTCAGCTACTCCTTGTGCCCAGCACCAGCCCAGCTCCAGCCTTTCTGTTATCCTTTCTGTTGTTCTGATGCACAAGCGAGCCTCAGGACTTTTGCATGTGCTGGTCCCGCCTCAGGACCTTTGCATGTGCTGGCCCACCCACCTTGGGGCCTTTGCACATGCTGTGTGTGCTCTGCTCCCAGATTTCCTATGCTTCTTTCTTCAATTCTTAAGTGTCTCCCTCCCCAGACTCCAGACTGAAAGTAGTCCCCTCTGCATTCTCCATCACCTCACCCTGTTTATTCACTGCAGAGCTCTCCTCACAGTTTAAAAAGTCTTTTTGTGGGTTAAAAATCTGTGCATTTTCATGTTTCCTGCCTGCCTCCGCTATCAGACTGTGAGCTCTGGGAGGTATTCACAATTTAACTGGTCTTTTCGTGGGTTAAAACTTTATTTGTAGATTTTCATGTTTCCTGTCTGCATCCCCTATCAGACTGCGATAGTGAGTGGTGTCCTCCATGCCCCCACATGGCAGAGAAGTTCTGATAATAGTGGCAATGAAACAGGCTGGTAGGATGAACATCAGTGGGTGAGGAGCAAAGTGGTGAAGGGAACAGTCAGGGAAGTCCTCCTGGGGGAGGTGGCGTAGACCTGGGATGCGTAGAATGAGGAGGAGTCAGTCACACACAGGGATGCAGGGAGGGTGTTTCAGGCAGAGAAAGAGCACATGCAAAGGTCCTGAGGCTCAGTGTATTTGCAAATCAAAAGAACAACAAAAGCCAGTGTGTGGATGGAGTGGGGTGAATGAAAGGGAGGTCGCTGGGAGGTGAGGGACCAGGATCAGCAGGAGCCAGTCATGCAGGGCCTTGGGGCCTGGGTGAGGAGCTGGCATTCTAGTCTAGGCCAGAAGTGCAGAGGGGAGGTTGTGCAGTGGGAGTTGTCATGAGAGAGCTTGTGGCTGCCAACTGCAGGAGGGGCTACCTGGTGGCAGTAAGGAGGTGGCAGGAAGGAGGCAGGGACTGTCCAAGGCAGGGACTGGAAGGGACCAGAAAAGGATCCCTGGGGGTGGAGCAAGAAGAGGATATTTGAGGCATTTTAGAAGGGAATCTCGAGGTGGGGGGTGAGGGGAAGCAAGCCACTGTCATGGTTTGAGTCCCTGGGCCCTCCATTATTTGGGAGGTGATCCCAAGATGTGCCACTAGGGAAGCAGGGAAGTGGGACAGGAGAGGGCAGCCCGTGAAGGGCATGTTCCCCTGTGGGAACCTGTGCCACAGGTTCCCCTGTGGGCAGCCAGGGTTTGGTCTCCCTCGGGAAGGCTGGGACTCTGAATGGGACATGCACACCGGTTATCCCACCTTAGGGGTAAGGAGTTGGGGTATTGATACTCCATCTCCGATTTGTCCTTGGTCAAGTGCCGCTCCTGGGAGATTTTAATTCTCTGCACTTCTGGCCTGCCGTGGGTTCATAGAAGGACCCCAGCTAGAGTCCCCTCTGCTGGCCTTTGGGAGTGGAGCTGGGGGCATTGATGCTCAGGGCAAAGGGAGATGGATGGGGGCATTGTTGGCATCTGCCACCAAGGTCACCTGAACGACCAAGTAGATCAGGGCCTGAGGACCCCATCTGGCCTATTTCTGTCTGGCCCATGAGCTAAGCATGGCTTTCATGTTTTTGAGCAGTCGAAAAGAATAAAAATAAAAGTAATATTTCATGAGCTGTGAAAATCAGATGAAAGTGGAATTTCCACATCCATCAAGTTTTGCTGGAATGCAGGCACACTCACTCATTGACGAACCATCTCGATTGCCTCAGAACAGAGACTGTGTGACCAACAAACCTGAAAATATTTATTCTCTGGCCCTTTATCAAAAGAGTTTGCCAGTCTCTGGGGGAAATAATGAAGCTGTTCATGTGGATGGGGAGGGGGCATGGGATCAGGTTTGGGGGTTCACTTGGGGTCCTTCTCACCCCTCCAGATGTCTGAGAGGGACCCATGTCCCAACCTCCAGGGCAGATTCAGAGATGTGGTGGGTGGGATGGCCCAGGTCTCACCTGCTCTTGGTTTCAGACCTCAGCAAGCCCGGTCCTGCTTCACTGGCCAAAGGGAAGGGAGACACGAGCACAGATGGACAGAGTTTCCACAGAGGAAGCCACTTCCTCCTGCCCCCCGAAATCTTCTCTTGAGAAGTCCTGCCGGAAACTCTGGAGAAACCTCAAGACACTCCCCCAGACAGGCAAGAGGGTCCAGCAGCAGCTGACATCCCACCTGCCATCTACGAACTTGTCATCGCTCTGGAGTGCTGGGACACCTACAGTGACACACAGCTCAAGGACTATGCCAGGTGACACACACTGGGAAGATAATGTCGACACACACCGCTCAGTGGCCACGTCCCTTGCAAGCCCCTCGTGGCCCCAGGATCGGAGAGACAGAGCTGACCCATCCAGGAAGGCCTCAAGATTGGCCAGCTGGAGCGAGGCGACCCCGAGGGTCAAGGGTTGGCACCAAGCGGTAGTGAGGGCCCTGTCCTCAAAAGTGTCCAGACCAGAGGCAAAGGACTTGGCAGAATCCCAGAAGGACTGGCTCCCTGAGGAGTACCACCCACCACCACCCTTCGCCCCTGGGTACTGTTAAAGAAAAGCTTTGTCCTGGCTCTGGGGGTTGCTCACACTGGACCCCTTGTTATTTACCCACCAGTCCTCAGGAACTGAGAAATGTAATAAAGACATTGCTTGGGTCTGGTCCTGAAGTTGCCGGTGGGGTGACCTGGTGATTTGAGTAATAATAACCAGTTACAGGAAGGGTCTAGGGCACCTACTGTGTGCAGGCCCCACGCCAAAGCCTCCACTTTCATTATTTTTGTTCCGCCTCTGAGCAGGCCCACCAGGTAGGCTCATGCTGCATATTTTAAAGAAGAGACTAAGGGTCAGAGAGGAGGAGAGGCACAGCCAAGGTCACCCAGTTATAGGGGGTCAGTGCCAGGATTTGAAACCCAGTCAGTTGGACTCCTGTCCCCATATCCTCTGCCCCTGGCTCATCCCTAAGTACATCCTCGCCTATAAACAGAGCTGTTCACACCTTCCTCCTGGGGTTCTCTTGCAAATGAAGGAGGTGAGACTTGGAGAGGGCTTGGCACATGGTACACACTTCCAACACCAATATCAGCTTTAGGAGAAGCATATGAGCCCCTTTAAAGAAGAAGACAGCCAGCCCAGGGTCATGGTTAGCAGTGGGTTCTGGAGGAAATCCCAGGTCACAAGGCTGTGTGACATAGAGTGAGTCCCTACACCTCTCTGGGCTTGTTTTCTCACCTGGGAAATGGGGAGAGCAGCAGTTCCTCTTTCTCAGGATGAACCAACAGGATGCACATAAAAACCGAGTCTTTGGCTCACAGTAGGCGCTTAGTAAGTGCGAGTTGGGGAGGGGGCAATGACGCACAGTGGAGGGGTCTGGGAAGGGGCCTGTCAGCTAGTTTCCATTGCAGGAATGACCATCCCGTCTTGGAATTACTGAGCTCTAAATGGGCCCCCGGATGACCACAGGTGGAGTGGGTGTGGGGCTTCTCAAATCCACAAAGTGTAGATGTTCTGGGATCTGGAAAGAGGTGGGCCTGGGTTCAAGGCTGCCTTTGCAGATAACGTGAGGTGTGGCCTTGGGCTACTGAGTCCGTTCCCTTCGTTCCCTTCGAATGAAGTGTGATTGCTTCTCAGTCAACCCCGCTGGGATGCCACAGGCAGCCAATGCAATGGCAGAGAGACACGTGCTTCGTAAACTGTAAAGTACAGTGCCAGCCTCAGTGAATGACATTGCTGCCACCTTCCCCAGAGGCCTCCTCTGGCTGTTCTATTGAATGAGCACAGAGTTAAAGCTTTGATCCCCTTGAGAAGCTCAAGGATTGGGAGAAAAGAGGGGACTTGAGAGGTTGGAGGTAGGGTTCAGCCTTGGGAGGCCTGGGGGTGAGATCCCACGGGCGTGATCTCCACATCTGGTCTCTGCCCCCCAAAACTCACAGCCACCGATGCACCTCCAGCTCTCACGGTGGACAGAGATCTAGAAGTCAGCCACTCCCTAGTATAAATGGGAGATCAGGGCTCAGAGGGCATAGCCACACCCAGGGTCACGCAGTGAGGGCAGAGGTGAGAGCCCAGGCTTCCTGTCTCCCATCCAACAGGTTTAAGGTGAAACACGTGTCCTCCAAGCAGATGTGACTCAATGATGTGTGTTTATTCCCGGAACCCAGGGAGACCGGATTCCACTGTGGAGTGAGGGGTCACCCCGTCCTCCCCTGACCCGGTTTCTCCTCCATGGTGCACTCAGATGCGGATGTGGAAGGTGCTGTGTGCAAAAAGAAGGGGAGTCAGTCATCAGGCAGAGAAGGTGGCCCTCCTTCGTCCCCCCCCCCCCGCCGCACTCCCCTGCAGGGAGTCCCTGAGGCCAGGAACCACAGCAGGAGATGGATCCCCTCAAGAACCCCAGGCTGTGGCCCCTCTCGGCCCCCACAGGGGTGGAAAGCACACCTCTTTGGACAGGAGTTGACATTCTGACTCTGCCCCAGACTTGCTGTGGGACTCTGAGTGAGTGGCTACCCCTTCCTGGGCTTCAGTTTACTTCTCTGTAAAATGGGGATAATAGCCATCCCTCTGCTTGGGGCTGTATGAGGGCCAAGGGGGCAAATGCACAGGGCACTGCCGCACAGAGATGCTGTCTTCCGTAGGGTTCATTCAGTTGTCATTATTCGTGTCTCTGTCTGCTAAGAAAACAGCTGCACTTCTCCAGGTTGCGGGGGGGGGGGCGCCCTCTGTGCATGTCAGGACACATAGCCACGACCGCAACCCCAGCACACACATACTGAGCACCTACTGTGTGCCAACCCTGCTGTAAAGTCTCTCCATGTACTAACTCGGGGGTCGGCCAACTTTTCCCATAAAGAGCCAAATGGTTGGTATTTCCAACTTTGTGCAAGGATTCAGCTGGGCCTTGTAGCTTGAAAGCAATCATGGCCAATCCAAGTACAAGCAGGCCTGGCCATGTGCCAAAAAACCACTGCTGGACAAGGAAACTTGAATTTCATATCCATTTCATGAGTCACAGAGCACTATTAGTCTTTAATCTTTCCCCCACCATTTAAGAAACATAAAAATCATTCTTAGCTCATGGGAGGTACAAAAACTGGTGGCTGGCCACCCCCTATATTAACTGGCTATCAGTCCTACGATGGGGGCTCTGATTCTTTCCAGGACTTCCCAGTACAGTTGTACACTCTGTTCACTGCCAAATGTTCAGGCAAGAGAGAGCTGAAGACCAGCCATGTTGCATTCACCCAAAGAGCTGCATCCACCCACAGGGTGTTACCCACAGGGTCCCCAATTATCTCCATTTTAAAGATGCAGGGACTGAGGCCAGGAAGGCTGGGAAAGCTCTCCAAGGTCACAAATTAATAAACGGAAGAACTTTCACAAATGGAGTCTGTGAACTAGTTCTGTAGGAGCCCCTCTCAAACATGCAAAGTGGCGAGAGTGTCACACCTGAGGAAGTCGGGTGCCCGCAGGATCATGTTCTGGAAGTCTTCCAAGGACAGCCGCCCATCATGGTCGCCATCGGCCTCATCTAGCACCTTCTCACACACCAGGCTCACCTCCTCAGCACTCAGCTCCCCCCGCGTCAGCTTGGTCACCGTCTGCTCCAGGTCCCACGCACAGATGTAGCCATCATTGTTAAAGTCTGTGCAGTGGGATGGAGGGGATATGGAGTGGGGGCACAGCTGGGGGCAGGCAGGTTGGGCCTCTTGACCCCATGTTACAGAGGAGCAAACTGAGACACTGGAGAGAACCCTAGACCCTGTGATAATAGCTGGGTCTTGGTTTGGAATTGGGCAGAGTCCTGGTGGGAAGTCATTCATTCACTCTCCAAGTATTTATTGATCCCCTACTATGTGCCAGGCGTATGTGACTGTTCTTCATCTACTCAATAAGGATCTAGAGAGTGTCTATTATGTTCCAGGCACTGTGATAAAGTTCCATTACTTCGACAGGTTTTTAGTGAGCACCTACTATGTTCCAGGCTCTGTGATAAATTTCCATTCATTCGGTCAGTCAACAAGTATTTATTGAGCACCTACTTTTTGCCAGGCACGAGAGACCGATGGGGAAGAAAACAGACACTGTTGCTGCCCTTGGGTCTCATCGGAGAGAAATCCATAAGAAATGAGCAGATTATGAACAGAAATTAAGCAGCACTGCTCCGTGCTGGGAGGGAACCTGGATGTGGGGTGGAGAGTGATTGAGGGTGGAAACTGCTTTTGACCTAGACTTTAAGATGAGCAGGAGTCAAGGAAAAGGTGTTGGCAGGCAGAGGGAACAGCAGACGCAGAGACCTGGAGAGAGGAAGAGTTTGGAGTGCTGGAGGAAGAGGAAGGCCAGTGTGGCTGGAAAGGAACAAGTAAGGGGGTGAGGAGAGCAAGTACCAAGTGGTACGCAGGACAGGGCCACACAGGGCCTTGAAACCCCGGGGAGACATCAGTGATGACAGGGCAGCCCCTGGCCCCAGGCAGGGTCTTGTTCCCACTCCCCACCCCACTCCCACGCTCCCCCACCCCCACGCCCTGTACGCACCATAAATTTTAAAAGCATAATATGCTTTGAGGTCTCGGGGAGCCATTTCGCTCATCACGGAAAACATGTCCAGGAAGTTGTCCAAGGTCATGTGCCCATCCCCGTCCTCAGAGAAAACCTGGGCAATCCTCTGGCGGAACGGATTGTCCTGGGGGCAGGAAGCAGGGAGGCCATCCCTGACCCAGGACTCCGGGCTCCCTATGGAAACGTTCTTAGCACCCGCCGTCCTGAAACCTTCAAGTACCCCCCACCTTCAAACTTCTTCCTGCCCATGGCCTTCAGGGGACTCCTGACTCTGGCCCTGTGGTCTGGGGGAGCTGAGAGATGTAGGGAGACTCCTGTGCTCAGGAAGATTCCTGAGCACAACCTCAGAAACCCTGGTTCCTGCCATACCTGGTGCTAGCTCTGCCCCCTGGAGTTTCTCCTCCTGTGTTCCAATTCATTTTGTCCCTCTCCAATGAGGTCTCTGTCCCTTGAGATAAAATCATCTCTACTCAGTCACTCACCCCACAAATCCCCTTCGGCAACACAAACTATCCAGCTGAGAAGGACCTGCCTTTTTAGTGGCTCTTGCTATGAAAAGCAGAACTCAACGTTCTCTGACTACTTGCCATGCCATAGACCCCATGCCAAGCCCTTCACCAGCATTATCTCATCCCATCATCCCAACGACCCCTGGTCTGAATCCTGTCTTTGTCACATCCTAGTTGTGTGACCATGACCAAGTTTCCTAACCTCTCTGAACCTCACTTCTTACATCTGTAAAATGCATTCACTTCATAGGAATGCCACAGCAGATATCCTTACTTTTGTTTCCCCTGCCTGCCCCATGGCCCCAGGATACCTTCAGCTCGGGCATGCTGCCGATGAGCTCGTAGGGCACCTTCACGTCAGGGCTGCTGGTATAGTCGAGGGGAACAAGCTGGGGAGCCAGGTCCTGGTAGCGATAGAAGAGCCTGGTGTGGGGAGGGAAACACCAGACAGGGCTGGGAGATGGCATGGGGAGGACTTGTCCCCTTTCTCTCATTCTTGCCACTACTCACTCCACACGGGAGGATTGAAAGATCGTGGGTCCCCAGGAGTCATCAGCTCTTGGCCCAGTCCTCAAACAACACAGAGCCAAACACAGGCACATCTACCCCTTGGGGACGGGACCATAGTGGAGATCCCACAGATCTAGGGGAAACTCCGTGGGGACATTGATACTGGGCTTTGAAGAATGAGTAGGAGCTGACCAGGCAGGTGGGGATGGCGAAAGGGAGTGTGCTTAAGGTGAGATCGTTTCACATCAAAATTCAGAGAGTCCGAGTGAATATCTGAATCTCTGAGTATCATCACATTGTTGGCCACTGGCTCTAGAGACCCCCATTCTCACATTTTCCTTCTCTCACCCCATAATGTGAGCATTCCTTAACTGAGCCAGAGCAGAGACAAAAGGCCAATATTCGGGGTTTTTTAATGCATGCAAGACATTTTGGAAAATACCGAATGCCACCGACACCACCTAGATGGTGAGGCCAGCTCTCCACTCCAATGTCCTCACCTGCTGTCACTCTATCTTCACTGGGGACATGAAAAGCAGCAGCCTTGGCGAGACTATCCTTGGTGAGTCAGAAGTCCCCAAGCAGCTAAGGGTTGATTCCGAGGGAGATGGAGCCCCTGGGTCATATGATGGCTAGGAACTCGAGGAGGAGGTATCTGGAATTTCAGTCCTGACCACCCAGGTCCCTGTCCGGGCCCTCTCAGGGAACAGCCTGAGTCTGGGCTTCTGCATGGCCGTGAGCATTTTCCTCTTCCCCTCTGAGCTTGAGTTATTCTGTTGATAAACAAGAAGCTTGGGCGGACGAAATGTCAGCCCTCTAACTCCTTGGAGCTCTGCCCATCTGCAGAGCTGGGGTCAGCCTCCCCTGTCCAAACCTCAGTTTCCCCATCAGTAATCTGATCGTGATGGCCAGGGTGACCCTATGAGCTGTCCTCACCCAGACAATGGGGCTCACTGGTGAAAGGTGTGCCCATCAATAATGGATATTCCATGCCCACACAATTCGGGCCTTGGCCCCTATCACTCTGTATCTGAACCCCGGCCAGCTTGGGTTTCACAGCTCCGAGTTCATGGGTCGGGGCCTCTGGACAATGGCAGCATGGGCACCGAGCAGTAACGTGGGATACCCATCTATGCCTCTCTAGCTCATGCCAGCAACCTGCAGCGGCCACAGACTGCCTACCCGCACCCTTACCTGGATGCCATCCCTGCAACCCAGAGCTGATTCTAGCCTCTGCCCCCAGGTGCCCAGCCTCCAGTCCCAGCCTCCTCACACTGGCCTTGGGGAGGATCTTTCTAACATGCTGATCTGTCCTTCCCACCCACCCCCCACCCCTGCTCACATACTCTCCATGGCTCCGCATGACCCTTAGAAAGCCCAAGCTAATCAACCTAGAGACAGTGACGATGTGACAAGATGTGGCTTCTCAGCATCCCCATCTCGGCCTCCGTCAACTGGCCATGCCTATAATCCCTCCCTTTGTGTTTTAACCACCATGGGGCACTTGGTCCTGGTCAATTGCAAACATCCTCCAGCGAAGGAGAGAAAGTTATTTCCAGGTCTTCCTCCCTTTCTCCCCAGACTGACCTCATGATTTCCTTTCTTGTGAAGAAGGTGCAGTCCTGCAGAGAGAGATGTTGGCTTGGCCCAGAGCCTTTCTCAGAGGCCACCTTCCTCTCCCTCCCACTGCACAGCCTTTTCTGCCTGTTGTTGCACACAGAGCTGCACGAGGAATGCTTGTTGGCTGCACACCCAGGACAAATGATGCTGTCCCCACTTCTCAGGCCAGGAAGCCAAGGCTGCCAAACCTCCTGAGGGCCCGGCCCATCACCCCTACCTGATACGCTTCCAGCTGCTCATGAGTGAAGACTGTCTGCTTGTTTCCCATGGTGAAGACCACTGCCAGGACTCTGAGACAAGCTCCCAAAGCCCCCAGTCTCTTCAGGACCACACAGGCTTCCAGGCAGCTGCACACCAGTATCTGGACAAATCCTCCTGCCCTGGCGTGGCGTCACCTGCCCACCCGCCCTGTCACCCCCAGCCTGGTGAGATCAAGTTACAGCTGAGCTCTCTGGGCAACAGTCCGAGTACGTTCATGGCCACCAGGACAAGAAGGACTGCAGGAGGTCCCAGAACAGCAGACCACATCTGCCATGACTGGGTGAGGCTGGGGGTATGGGGCCCTTTCCAGAGACAGGCAGGGTGATGGAGAGACAGCAAGCAGATCCCAGCTCAAACACCAGCTCTCCACCCACTAGCTTTGTGCCTTAGACACGTCACCTGACCTCTGTAAGCTTCGTTTGTAAGATGGAAGTTATATTAGTACCTAACTCATCGAGTCGTCCTGAAGATCTAACGAGATCGTTAATGCAACCAAAGAAAAATTTTTTAACCATTTGGTTTAAGCCAGTTTTAGGCACTGGGAGCATAATAACTGGGCAAACAAGCTATAGAGGTCCCCAGATGTACATTGAAGATGATGATGATGATTGATGATGTCATAGCTTAAGAAAAGTGATCCAAGGTGTAAGTTAGAGAACAGTCGGTTAAATAATACCAAACAGAATTCCTTATTGCAGGACTTTTTCAGAGCTGTCAGCATGCTAATGTCCACTATGAATCCTCAATGGGTAGATACAATGTAACAGCTGCCAACATTACTAAGACCCAGAATCCTTTTGGGCAGATCACCTGGGGGTCAAAAGTCCTCAACCTGGTGCTCCATGCTCTTCTTCCTTTGGGTCTCTCCTGTCCCTCCACTTTCTTCTCCTGCTCGGCCTTTTCCACTGCCACACCCCAGCCCCCCTGAACTGCTCTGGGATCTTCCCCTTCCCTCATTCCCACTCTCTCTGGCCTGGACCATCATGTTCTTCCCAGTCTCATCAACTCTCCTCCACCCCAATGTGTGAGGCCATCTGGTAGAATGTGACTATGATTAGGCTTTAAAGACTCCTTTGGGATGATTTAAAAGAAAAAAAACCTGACAATATCAAGTATTGGAGAGGATGTGAGGCAACTGGAGCTCTTATTATTTGCTGGTGGTGTTGCAAAATAGTCCAGCCACTCTGGAAAATGGATTAGAACTTTCCTATAGGGGCGCCTGGGTGGCACAGTTAGTTAAGCCTCTGACTCTTGGTTTCAGCTCAGGTCATGATCTCAGGGTCATGAGATTGAGCCCCATGTCCAGCTACATGCTCAGCATGGAGTCCGCTTGAGAGTCTTTCTCCCTCTGAAGATCTTATTTATTTACTTATTTATTTGAGAGAGAGGGAGAGCACGAGTTGGAGGAAGGGCAGAGAGAGGGAGAAGCAGACTCCCCGCTGAGCAGGGAGCCCAATGTGGGGCTCAATCCCAGGACCGTGGGATCATAGCAAAAAAGACAGACAATAGCAAGTTGTTGGCCAGGATGTGGAGATACTGGAACGCTCATACACTGCTGGTGGGAATGTAAAATGGTACGGCTGCTTTGGAAAACAGTGGCAGTTCTTTAAAAAGTTAAACATAGAGTTACCATATGACCCAGCAATGTTCACTCTGAGGTGGAGAGTATTGAAAATATATGTGCCCATAAAGACTTGTATGTGAATGTCCATAGCAGCATTATTCACAATATCCCCAAAGTAGAAAGAACCCAGATGTTCGTCGATGGATGAATGGATAAAGAAATTGTGGTCTGCGGGATACCTGGGTGGCTCAGTTCATTAAGCGGCTGCCTTTGGCTCAGGTCATGATCCCAGGGTCCTGGGATCGAGTTCCACACCCGCTCCTGGCTCAGCAGAGAGCTTGCTTCTCCCTCCCACTCTGCCTGCTGCTCTCCCTGCTTGTACTCTCCCTCTCTGTTAAATGAATAAATAAAACCTTAAAAAATTTTTCCTTGGAAAAAAAAAGAAACTGTGGTCTATTTATACAAAGGAATACTATCCAGTCATATAAAAGGACTGAAGAACTGATGCTTGCCACGATGTGGATGAGCCTTGAAAATACCATGCTGCGTGAGAGCAGTCGGACACAAAAGGCCACCTAGTGCATGATTCCACGTATGTGAAATGTTCAGAAGCGTCAAGTCCACGGAGACAGAAAGCACATTTAGTGGTTGCTAAGGGGCTGGGGGAGGGGGAGGGAGATTGACTGTTCAAGGGGGTGGGATTTCCTTCTGGAGTGACAAGAATGTTCCGGAACTAGACGGTGGTGACGGTTGCACTCACTGAAATCTCACTGAACTGCACACTCTAAAGGGTGACTTGTAGGGTGGGTGAATTATATCTCTGTTTTTAAAAGTATCTGTACGGGAAGAGTGATAGCGACTTTAATGACTAAAAACTGGAAGCAACGCAAATATTCTTCACCTGCGAAATGGTTCAACAAACTGGGGTCTGTACATGCAAAAGACTACTACTCAACAATAAAACGGAATTAACTACAGATACACACAAAATGAAAGAACCTCAGATGCGTTAGGCTAACCGAAAGAAGCCAGACTCAAGAGGCTACCTACTGGACGGTTCCGTCGGTATGACATACTCAAGACAAAACTATAGGGACAGAAAACATATCAATGGTTGCCAGGGGCTGCAGATGGGGGAACAAGAGAAACTTAGGAGAGATGAAACTGTTTTATATTTTGATTGTAGTATTGGTTACATAGCTGTATTCATTTATCAAAACTCATGGAACTGTACACCAAAAAGGGTGAGTTTTTTGCATGTAAAAACATTTTAAAAAATGAAAACAATAAGAAAACGAATTAGCAAACACCTCCTTACTCCCCAGTGCCTCATGGTTGAAGTCCAGATTCCTATGCTTCACCCTATCAGGGACTCCATGACTTGGCTATGTGCCTCCCCACCCGTAAAGGATTAATTATTGAGTGCCTAATGTGTGCCAGGCACTGTCCTAGGTCCTGATAATACAAAAGCAGTGCTCTTATGGAGCTCCCGTGCCAGTGGGGAAGCAACCAAATAAACACATAATTAATCAGGAGTGTTAAATTCCAGGAAGAAAAATAAAACAGGGCAGGGATAGAGAGAGAAGAGGTTGGGCTAAATGGATTGGGAGGGGAAAGCCCCCCTGATGAAGTGATATTTGAGTAGTGACTGGAGGGAACTGAGGGAATCATGAGTGGAAAGGGAGTCCCTGGCAGTGAGAAGAGCAAGTTCAAAGGCCCTGAGGCTGGAGTAAGTTTGACACAGTTGGAGGAGGGCAGGAGGGTGGTTCTGTGCTGGAGCTCACCAAGCACTAATTACAATGACCAAGCTGCTCCTCCAGTTGGTCAGCCACCAGAGGCTGCCTCTCTGACACCCAGCTCCAATCATGGGATTTTTTTCTTTATTGCATTTCCAAGAAATAGTTTTTCATGGCACAAATAAATTAATTTTATCTTTGTATGGATAAATTCCAGCTTTATTATGACAAATAATGCGCAACAATATCCCCCTTATAATATAGGATAAAGAATTTGGAATCATAATGACAATACACGCTTCAATAATCATCAGGGGAAAACAAATCAAAACAACAGTGAGATATCACTATCAGGATGACTATCATCAAAAAAAACAAAAGCCGGCGCATGCTGATGAGGATGTAGAGAAATGGCAACTCAGTGCATTGTGGGTTGGAATGCAAAATGGTGCATCAGCTATGGAAACAGGTATGGAGGTGCCAAAAAATTAAAAAATTAAAAAAATAGATCTCCCATAGGTGCCAGTATACGTCCAGAAGAAATGAAATCAGGATCTCAAAAGAGATATTAACACTGCAGCATTATTCACAATAGCCAAGATATGGAAACAACCTAAATGTCCATGGATGGATGAAAGGATAAAGAAAATAGGGTGTATACGCACGGGGGTGGGGGTGGGGGTGGGGAAAAAAAAAGAAGGAAATTGTGCAATATGTAACAACACGGGTGACCTTTGAGTGCATTTGCTCAGTGAAATAAGCCAGTCACAGAAAGACAAATACTACAGGATTCCACTTACATGAGGAGAAAGTAGAATGGTGGTTCCCAGGGGTTGGAGGAAAGGGGGAAGGGGGCTTACTAGGCAACAGGCCCGAAGCAAGAGTCATCAAGCAAGACAAGTAAGTTCCAGAGGTCTACTGGACATTATATCTATAGCCAACGATAATGATTTGTGCACTTAAAAACTTATGAAGTGGTTAGATCTCACGTTGAGTGCTCTTACTACAATAAATACAATAAAAACAAAACATAACCACCATAGGACCCAGCACTTGCCCTCTCGGGCAATCCCAGAGAAATGAAAACTTACATTCATACAAAGACCTGTAACGGATGTTTTATTCAAAACAGCCCCAAACAGGAAACAACCCATATATCTTTCAACAGATGAATGGTTAAACAAACTGGTCCATCCATACCGCAGAACACTGCTCAGCAATAAAAGGGATACACCTGACAATTTGGATGAATCTCTGGGGAATTCTGCTGACTGTTGGGGGTGAAGCCAATCCTAAAATGTTATGTAATGTGAGTTTCCACTTACATAGTGTTCTTTAAATGACAAAATTATAGGAATGAGAACAGGTTGCTGGCTGCCAGTGTGCAGGGATGGGATGGGGCTGGGGGATGAGTGTAGATCAAGTGCATCAAGAAGGATCTTGGTGATAATGGGCTGCTCTGTATCTTGCCTATGATAATGCCAACATCCTGGTTGTGAAATTGCACCAGCATTTGGTAAGATGTTACCGTTAAGGGAAAATTGTGGTAAAATATACATAACATTTACCATTTTGACCATTTTAAAAAATTCATTTGAGAGAGACAGAGACAGAGATAGAGAGAGCACAAGCAGGGGGAGCAGCAGGCAGAGGGAGAGGGAGAAGCAGACTCCTCGCCGAGCAGGGAGCCGAACGTGGGGCTCTATCCCTGGACCCTGGGATCATGACCCGAGCCAAAGGCAGATGCTTAACCATCTGAGCCACCCAGGTGCCCCCCATTTTGACCACTTTTAAGTGCACAGCTCAGTGGGATAGAATACATTCACACTGTTGGGCAGCTGTCACCATCTGTCCCCAGACTTCTTTTCATCTTGAAGAACTGAAACTCTGTCCTCATTAAACAGCTCTGCATTCTTCCCTCCCCCAGTTCCTGGAACTCACCATCCCACTTTCCGTTTCTGTGAATTTGCCTATTCTGGAAACCTCATGTAAATGGAGTCATACGGTATTTGTCCTTTTGCGTCTGGCTTCTTTCACTCAGCATGTCTTCCGGGTTCAGCCACATGGTAGCATGTCAGAATTCCTTTCCCTTTTAAGATTAATCTTCCATTGTGTGGATATATCACATTTTGTTTATTCATTCCTCTATCAATGGACATTCGGTGTCTTTCCACCTTTTGGTTACTGTGAATAACGCTGTTATGAACATGGGTGTGCATACGCAGTCACGTCCTTCTTTCTGTGTCAGAATCCCACTTCGCACTTGGCATCTTAGGCTCCTGACCTTCAGTCTGTTTTGTTTTATTTGGTTTTGAGTTTTTAGTCTCCCCCCCCCCCCATGACTTTATAATCCTGAAGATTGCCAGTCAGGTACTGTATAGAATGTCCCTCATTTTTATTTGGTATTTTCTCATGATTGGACTGAGTTTATGGGTTTTGGGGGGAAGACCTCAGAGGTGAGATGTCCTCCTCATCACATCATACCTGGGGTTACTTGATAGCTACATGACTTTACCGACAATATTGACCTTGATCTCTTGGGTTATGGCGGCATTTGCGTTTTCCCATCCTTGGGTAACTGCTTTCCCTTTCCATACACTATTCTTTGGAAACACTGCAGACTGTGTTAAAGAAATCCTCCCTATCAGCGTCCTCAATGGTACAGAGGGCAGTGTCATGTGATAAAGCACCAGTGTTGACATTTACAGTTGGACAGTGATTTCGATGATTTGTAACTGTCTGAAGACACGTAGAAAACCTTAGCTGACTTACTGTATTTTCTTTGTGGTAAAATATAATTTTTAAATAAATAAATATAAATATATAAATATAAAATATTTTAAAATATTAATATATATTTATATATATATTTTATATATAAATATATATTTATATATATTATTTATATTTATATATTTAAATAAAATATATAAAAATATAAATAAAAAATATAATAAAATAATATATAATAAAAATTTGTGTGTTTAAATGTCATGACTCTTTTTTTAAGATTTTATTTATTTAACAGAGAGAGCTCACAAGTAGGCAGAGAGGTAGGCAGAGAGAGTGAGAGGGAAGCAGGCTCCCTACCGAGCAGAGAGCCCAATGCAGGACTCGATCCCAGGACCCTGAGATCATGACCTGAGCCGAAGGCAGCGGCTTAACCCACTGAGCCACCCAGGTGCCCCTAAATGTCATGACTCTTTAAGTGGATATAAAATAAAAAATTTTGCAGGGTCCTGGGATGGAGCCCCACATCGGGCTCTCTGCTCAGTGGGGAGCCTGCTTCCCCCTCTCTCTCTGCCTGCTTGTGATCTCTCTCTCTCTCTCTCTTTCTCTCTCTGTCAAATAAATAAATAAAATCTTTTAAAAAATAAATATAAATAAATAAATTTTAAGTGAGCAAAAGCACAGGAATTTAGCACAAATCCCCTCTTAGAACATTAATTATCAATGGGGGCAATATTGCTCCTAAGATGGTGAAAATCAGTTCTCGGAGGAAGGGACGCAAAAACCCTAGATGTTTCAACGGTTTGTGGCCCTCCAAATTTCAATCTTTTTTTTTTTTTTAAGATTTCACTTATTTATTTGACAGACAAAGATCACAAGTAGGCAGAGAGGCAGGCAGAGAGAGAGGAGGAAGCAGGCTCCCTGCTGAACAGAGAGCCTGATGTGCAGCTCGATCCCAGGACCCTGGGATCATGACCCGAGCTGAAGGCAGAGGCTTTAACCCACTGAGCCACCCAGGCATCCCTAAAGCTCCATTTTTGACAAAAACCTCATCAGTAATACTGAACTTCTCCCCTTAAATTAAATTGAATTGAGCTCTCTTTAGGGGCTGTTCTCTTTAGGGGATGATTATGGGGGGGGTTGAGAAATGCTGTCACAGAAGTTTATAAAATAGTGACTCATCTTACAATGGATGGCCTCACGCTGTGGTGACAAAAGCAAGGCTGGAACAATGAGCATAGGTTGCATTACAGTTTGTGCCTCAGTTTCCCTACCTGTAAAATCAGGATGGTTTGTGTAACAGGGTGGCTTTGGGAGTAAATGAGATGATCCATGGAAATCCAAGGGAAGTATTAGCTGTTGTTAGTAGCAGCAGCCACAGCAGCCCCATTTTATAAAAGAGGAGAGAGAAGGTCAGAGAGATCAAGCCACTTCCTGCAGGGCGCACAGCCTTGGAAGTGCCGCAGAGGAGAGTCAAATTGCTAGGTTGGCTGGGGGAGAACAGATTTCCCCAGCTGAGTCTGTCTTATTCCTCCCTGAGGAGCGGATCCTATCAAGGATCACCCCACCAGCAAACCCATACCGGCAGGCAGCACCAGGAAACGCATTCTCTCTGGATGCTCTCTTCCAATTCTTGAATACCAAGGGTAGAGTTTATGGCGGGAGAATTGGGCAGTCACTTGCTGCCCCCTGCAGGTAGTACTGGAAATGTCAGTCCAGAGCCCTCCTTTGGCCTGATGCCGGGAGGCTTGCTTCTCCCTCCTTCGCACTTCCTCAAAAGTCTTTGGCACAATTTGGGCAACAGCAGTCTAAATGAAAATGCACAAATATACATAATCTTGGAATATGTAGTACAGTAGTATATAATACTACGGATTCAGGCCATTGCGAAAGTGAGCTGAGATTTGTGGGCAAGTAGATGAGCGTTGGTTAGGGAGGGCCTCACTCAGCTTCGGCACCTCCAGCCTTTGAGGAAGGTGAGCAGAGGTAATTGGGGCCTTGTAAAGAGCTTCAAGACATTCAAGACACTGTGCTCCAGTGTGGGCATGGAGTCCGCTTGAGGGAGGGCTCTCTCTCCCTATGCCCCTCCCCACACTCGCACGCTAGCTCACTCTAAAATAAATTTTTAAAATCTTAAAAAAAAAAAAAGACAGTTTGCTAAATGAAAGACTGAGGACGGAAATAAAAAAAACATTGCACAGATATACAGATGTTGGCATATACACTTTTGTGCCGAAAAATATTAAAAATGAAATTGCTAATCACGTTGGAAAGAGGTAGGAAGAGACGTTTCTACTTTTTTGTTTTCTTTTTCCTTTTAACCTTTTCCATACTGCGTGCTTTTCTTGAATGGGGCGTATGCGTGTGTATATATATATTTTAATGTCAGCAGAGGATTATGGGAGATTTGAAGTCTTCTGTTTCCCTCAGTATTAACACACAAAAGCAGTCACAACATTCTGATGGGGAGAAGACCTAAAATCCCATTTTTAAAAAAGATTTTATTTATTTATTTGACAGAGAGATCACAAGTAGGCAGAGAGGCAGAGAGAGGGGGGAAGCAGGCTCCCTGCTGAGCAGAGAACCTGGTGTGGGGCTCTATCCCAGGACCCTGAGATCATGACCTGAGCTGAAGGCAGATGCTTAATGACTGAGCCACCCAGGCGCCCCGAGACTCAACATTTTATGAAGAGAAAAACCAAACCTTGCTACTATTCTACTTAAAGTAATGAAGGCATCAGAAGTGAGCCCAAGAAAAATGAAACTTAGGTCCATACAAAGACTTATAGACTGATGTTCACAGCAGCTCCATTCATTACGGCTCCAAACTGGAAGAAGCCCAAGTGTTGATGTACAGATAAGTGGATTTAAAAAAAATTGAGTATATGTATACAGTGAAACAACACTCAGCAATACAAATGGAGTACTTTTATAACAAACAAGAGCGGAGCACCTGAGTGGCTCAGTTGGTTAACTGGCTGCCTTGGGCAGCATTGGACCCCACATCTCTCTCTCTCTCTCTCAATAGCATGCTTTCTCTCAAATAAAAAAAAAAATCTTTAAAAAAAGGAAGAATTTCAAACACATTATGCTCATTGAAAGAACTCTAGCTCAAAAGAGTGTATATAATTCCATTCATACAGTATAATTCCATGTTTATGAAACTTAAAAAAAAAAAACAAATCTAATCTACAGTGAGAGAAAACAGGTTCAGAGTTGCCTGCGGAGAACGGTGGGGTGGGGGAGGGTGATTAACTGGGAAAGGGACCAAGGGACTTTGTGGTGATGGAATGTTCTAGATCTTGATTGCGGAGGTCATTACATAGGTGTGTAAACATGACAACATTCATTAAAACGTACAATTAAAATGCATGCATTTTACTGTTTATAAATTATACCTCAATAGAATATATTAAAAATTTTTTTTTCAAATATGATTTACATGTACTTCGCATAATACCATCATTCACCAAGACCGGAAAAAACTAGTTAAGTACCGATTAGGTTTACAAAATTAGGTCATCTATTAAACTCTCAGGGGTGCCCGGCAGGCTCAGTCAGCAGAAATGACACTTGATCTTGGGGTTGTGAGCTCTAGCCGCAGCGTGGGTGTAAAGATTACTTAAAAATAAAACCTTAAAAACCAAACAACTCTCAAAATACAGCAATAAAAGAGAACGGAACACCCCTGTGCATCAAGCCCCACGTTGGGCTCCCCGCTCAGTATGAGGTCAGCTTTAGAGTCTCTCTCCCTCTGCCCCTTCCCCCACTAGCCATTAGCGTGTGCTCTCGCTCTCAAATAAACATTTTTTTATAAAAGGTGGGGGAGAGAAGGAGGAGGAGGAGGAGAAAGAAGAAGAAAAGAGGAGGAGGAAATGAGGGCCCCCTCAAAGGACCTTCTTAGATCGAGGGGGCCCAAAGCCGGGCAAACCGAATAAGTCCATCAAGCCGTAACCGTGCCAGGATACTGCCTGCGCGGGATGAGATTCACTCAGACCCAGAAAGTGTGGTCCAGCTCCGGATGGCAAGAGCGCAGGCGCGCCTCCCAGCTCAACCAATCAAGAGGAAGTGAGGCGGGCGTTCGGACGTAAAGGGCGTACGCAAACAGGAAGTGTGGCAGTTTACCTACAGAACGGCGAGCGGCATCATGGCGGCCTACGAGCAAGTTCAAAAGGGGCCCCTGAAACTAAAAGGCGTTGCAGAGCTTGGCGTCACCAAGCGGTGAGGCCCCGAGAGCCCCTCAGAAGTTTGTCTTCTGTCCCCTTAAGCCTCTTCTAGAGTCCCCGCGTTCTCTCTACCTGATGCGCCCTCATCTCTCCCCGCTTCTCCCCATCCAGAAAGAAGAAAAAGAAGGACAAAGACAAAGCGAAACTCCTGGAAGCGATGGGAACGAGCAAAAAGAACGAGGAGGAGAAGCGGCGCGGCCTGGACAAACGAACCCCGGCCCAGGCGGCCTTCGAGAAGATGCAAGAGAAGCGGGTAAGGCCGGTGGGGAAGCTGGAGATGCTCCGCGCGGCAGGTCTGGGTCTCCGGAGGTAGATGGAGAAGCAGGGCCAGACTACTCGAAATTGGGGTCAGCCCCGGGTCTCTCGGAGGGGTGTGAGCGGTCAGAGAGACCTGGATTCCGGGAAGACGGTATCCACGGTTGGGGCAGTTCCGAGGACAGGAAGAGCCTCTGGTCAGAGTGGACGGCAGAGAAGAAAGCTAGAGCTGGCATTGAAAGGCCAGAGCTGGGGGCTGGCTTTGGATTCCAGCGCAGTTGCTCATTTGCCCAGTGACAGGGCTAATGATTCCTCTTCTTTCTGCCTCAGTTTACTTGTCTGTAAGGATCAGGATAGTGCTTTCTCCTAAAAAGGATGGGAACTTTAGATAAAGTCATGCAGATAAAGCATTTGGCACTCAGTCTGGCAAAAAGTCAGTCAGTGCTCCGTTGATGGTAGCTGTTGATATTAAATGGTGATGCTTCTGGCTATAAGTTTCCACAAAGTCTATTTCCATGATGACTTTGTTTGGCAGATTCGAATAGGTTGTGACTGTAACCTACGTCTGCTCCCATGAAGACGTTTGGCAGTGGTTGAGGTCATTTCTGTTTGTTAAAACTTCAGGGTGTGCTGATGGCTGTGGGAAGTAGTGCTACTGGCATCTAATGGGATGAGGCCCGGGATCCTGCTCAACATCCTACAGTAATCAAGACAGCATCCCCCACAGCAAAAATGATCTGGCCCCAAGTGTCAATTGTCCAGGCTGAGAAACCCTAACCCTGATCTGGGTGATTTTGTCCAGCAACATCATAAAGAGTTAACTCATCACTCTCAGGCTTAGTTGAGTTATTTTTTAAAAAGAGGGGGGGTGGTGAGACTCATTGGCTTTGACGAGACCGACCTGGGTTGCATTCTGTCTCTACTGCTTCTTGGTGGTGGCATAACTCTGGGCAGGTTGGTTAACCTCCCACACCTCATTTTCTTCACCTGTAAAATGGGGCTGAAGTCCTTATCTAACAGGTTTGTGGTGAGAATTTAACAAGTGAATGCGCTTAAGTTCCTTCCCTGAGGTTACAGTCCCAGGCTGGGCTGGGATGTTACTCCTGGAGTGAAAGCAGGGTTAGGGAGAGTCACCATTAGGTGACTAGTAACAGAATAGGACAGTAATAGTGGAAGCAATGGAAAGTATCAGGTTTGGGATTGATTTTGGACCAAGAACAGAATTAGGTGATGGATTGGGTGTGGACTAGGACATGAGAAATGGCCAAGATTTTTGGTGGGATATACTGGGTAAATTAAGTTCCTGTTTACTTCATTAGGAAGGACAGCAGGTAGCAGGCTTCTAAAGTGGGGAATCAGGACCTTGGTTTTAGGTCACTTGAATGTTGAATGACTGTTAGACATTCAAATGAAGGATTCTTGTGAACAGTTTGAGATCTGAATCTCCAGTTTGGAGGAGAGGTCTAGGCCTCTGGACCTTTACAAACGTTCTGGATTGCCGTGGGACTGGATGAGATCCTCTGAGGAGGCACAGTGACAGAGATGAGGTCTAGGATCTGAAATTGCAAAGGATCACGGGAAGGAGGAAAACCAGGAGAGTGTGTCCTTAGCCTGCGTGGAGAAAGTATGGGTGCCTGGGTGGCTCAGTGGGTTAAAACCTCTGCCTTAGGCTTGGGTCATGATCCCAGGGTCCTGGGATCGGCTCCGAGTCGGGCTGTCTGCTCAGCGGGGGAGCCTTCTTCCCCCTCTCTCTCTGCCTGCCTCTCTGCCTAGTTGTGATCTCTGTCTGTCAAATAGATAAATAAAATCTTAAAAAAAAAAAAAAAAAAGAAGGAAGTGATCAACAGTGTCAAGCTGCCAAGGGTCTTGTGGGGTGAGTACAGAGAGCCCTTAGTTGGAATGAGGAGGAAGAATGGCTGATTAGAGGGGATCATGGGGTGGGTGGGGAAAGGCAGAGGTGGAGACAAGACCCAGAAATAACTCTTGGGAGATGTGTCAAGAGGAACAGAAATGAATCTGTAGCTGGAGGGTGGTGGAAGGTCAAGGGGAGTTTTTTGTTGCTGGCACTGAAAACTGGGAGTTCTGCTATGGGTTTTGTTTTGAACCAGGAGAGAGATGGGAGAAAGTGTGGGCAAAGGTAGGTGGAATTGGGAAATGCGGATTCCTTTGTAGAAGGGTGTTTGATTGAGCGTAGTGAGCACGAAGGCTGGACAGTTCTTGGAAGAAAGGCCCATGGGCAGGGCCCCAGTCTGAGGGGATAGGGCTTGGCATCTCCAGTCTCATCACCCACTGCACAGGCTGGTCCTCATTTTCTGCATCTGTGAAGTGGGATACCCTGTGAACTTGGTACATGAAGTGGGGAGAGGGAAGGCAGAGCCCTACTGAGTGCCTGGCATTGGTGACAACTGGTCAGGTCAGTGTGGTCTCTTGTAGGGACACACAGGCCTCACAAGGGCTCACAGCAACAGGAAGATGGGAAAGCGGGTCAGCCAGGTGGGAGCCAACTGGATGCAGAGGAAAATGGGATAACAAATGAGATGAGGGACAGGAAGGAGCAGCCAGGTGGTGGCTGACATGGTCTTCTCCTGTGGGCTGGCTCGGCTTACCTGGATAATTCTCCAGCTTGCCTCGCTTGGAATCTATGCAGTCAGATGGCAGCTGGAGTTGGAGCCCCAACCAACGTCCAAGATAGCGTCACCATCACATTTCTGATGCCTTGTTGTTTCTCCCATGGCTCCTCTTCCCACATGTCATCTTATTCTCCAGGTCCTTTCTCTCCAGTAAGGTCATCAGAATTCCTGCATGGTGGCTGGCTTCCAAGAACACACAAAGGCTGCCGGGTCTTACATCTTTGGCCCAGCACTGGCACTGCATTCTGTTAAGTAAACTGAGTCACGGGGCTATCCCAGAGTCATTGTGGCAGAGGACTGCACTAGGGCACCAATACCAGGCAGCATGGGTCACAGGGGGGCAACCAAAGTTGGCCATAGTCACTCAGTCAGTAAACATAGAGCCAAGTGCAGCCCCAGGTTTGTCGGGCTCTGTGTCCTGTGCTCTTAGCTCTTACGAGGTCCCATCCAGTTTTGGGAATGGTGTGGGGCAGGTCATGGTGGTACAAGATACACATTCACAGTCACATCCATCAGGGTGATAATCTGGATCTTGGAGCCCTCGTGGCACTGTGGCACCAGCACCTACTTCCTTGAGCTCCTACCAGGTGTTGGGCCCTTCACCTTCCTCACTTTTCATCTTTCTTCAAACCCCATCTGAAACCTTCTTCTGCAAAATGAGAATGCAGTCAGTTGCCCGGGGATGCAGGAAGCACACATATAGTTCCCAGCAGAGCCTGCTCAAGTCAGTGCTCGTACATTCCTTGCCACTCTGACTGAAGGGCAGTTGACCAGGGTTCCTGGTGGGACATATTGGGGCCTGGGCATCCCTGTTGGACCAGCCTGAGTAGAGTTAAGAGAGGGACAGGATGTACCCCCTGAGACCTCCAGCGGTGCTAGGTGTGAGAGCCAAGCTGGTAGGGGCTTCTGTCTTCCACACCATTCTGGCCTGGGCTGTGTCAAGTGTGTGAACTCACCTCCATTTCTCTCCTCTGTTCAGCAAATGGAAAGGATCCTAAAGAAAGCATCCAAAACCCACAAGCAGAGAGTGGAGGTAAGTTACATGCCCAGTGGGGAAGACCAGGCTATGTAGCCTGGCAGAGGGAGCCACTGGCGTGTTGGGGTGGGGGTACCCAACAGAAACGACACCTCCCCAGGGTCATTTAAGGATGAGCCCAGAGTTCAGGACCAGGTAGCTTTGAGAGGAGGGGCCTCACAGAGGAGAAGTGGGAGTGGGCAGTGCCACACAGCACTAGTGCCCTGTCTGAGGCTGTGCTGATGTGCGTTTTCTTCTCGGCTTTCCCAGGACTTCAACAGACACCTGGACACCCTCACGGAGCACTATGACATTCCCAAAGTCAGCTGGACGAAGTAGCCTCCCCACCCAGGGAGTGGCACAAGGGGAAGTGGAAGGCAAAGTTGGGGTTATGTTTGGTGCCTTTGGTCTTTTCTAGAAATATACTTTTACACACACTCTTGCGTCTTGCGCTGAGACAAGTGCTTTCCAAAGCAGTGTGCCCTCTTTCTGGAACTTGATTAAAGTAATAAGGCTGTCCTTTTACTCTATTTTGGTTTGTCAGTAGCACAGATGATAAACCTTTTTAGTCTGGACTGGAAATTTTTGCAAGTTTACCCAGAGATTAAGGTTATTTCTGTGTGTCACAGAAAAGTGTCTTTACCTCCCAAGTTGGATCTAACTCTGACAGTCAGCCAGCTCTCTTTCCCCGGATGAAACAGACTCCAGAAGATAAGGAGCTAATGCCCCCACGGGGCCCTGCGTGAGCTGTCCTCCCAAGCTTCCTCTAGCTTGGGGCTTAGGCTATTCCTTCCAGAGCCTAAGGAAGCCACTTGAACCTTCATGACCTTCAGAATGCCTCCCCAGCCACGTGGTTTGTGAGACAATGTAGTTTGGGAAGCGGAACGACCATCTAAGGCAAGAATGGGATGCATGCCTTGTCCCTATCTGAGCCTGTGGCTGGCCTGCAGCCTCTTCCCCTGGTGTCTCCGTTCCAGACATGTCTAGAGGGTGTTGCCATGGCAGACATCACTAATCAAGCATGGCATCCCTTTGTAATAGAACCCTGACACAGCCTGCCGCTCTACTCTTGACCCTGGGCTCTAAGCATCCCCTGGGTTTATTCAGAGTTGGCACATGACATGTAGCCCGTTTGGCCCTTCTGGCCTAAGGACACCTCAGGGGTGACAGGACCTGGGCAGAGCCCCAGCACAGACAGTGCAGTCAAAGGGGAGGACCCAGATCCTGGTGCTGGAGAGCCGTGATCTCTGAAGACCTACCTGCACCCTACTTGCTGAGGATCAAACTGCATATACTCTTGGGAGGAAGACTCTGTTGACCTAGGTAGTGACAGAATAGCAAAGTCAAAAGAGAAAAACCAAGTGTTGTGTTTGAGGCTGTCACCTATGAATGGAATAAAGCAAAAAAATAGTTATTGAACAGAAGTCTGAGTGTCTTAATTAAAAGTGGTTTGATTATCACTAGAAACACTGCTTTTGGGATTGTTGCCCCTATAGAATGTGGATGCTACAAAGTGACCATTCACCCTCAACTTGGAAGAAATTAGGTGACGTATTTTTCCACCTGTGGCTTGCAGCCCACCTGAGAGCCCACTCATTAGTAGTGGCTCTTTGGGGGCAGGTTCCCCCTCTGCCTAGCGGAAAGGAACTTGTAGGGCTTTTTCATCTACGAGCCAGCAGCTGGGGTTTGTGAGCATGATGGGATCCTGTGAAAAGCCATCGTCAGTACGCTGGAAGATAGCTCCTCCACTTTCCTGCCTACCTAATCAAAGCCAAAGGACTTAAAACAGCAGGGTTTCTCTTCTTTGGGTTGACTGCTGGGCTGGACAGTTCTACGCCCTGTGGTATAGTTCCGTTGTGTCACTGTGTTAATTTGCCTGGGGATTAGAAAGTCTAAGGTGGCAGCTACGCCTTCTTCAGAATCTCTGTGTATTCTATTTTGTTGGCCAACACAAGTCACATTTGGCAGACCCAGTGAGGGAGAGAACTCCATGGCCACGCATACCAGGAGACCTGCTTGATTCAGGCCATCACTGCTATTCTACCACAACATTTCTCAAACTCTTGTGGATACTCTCCTGGGAGCATTAAGAACCACTGATGCTTCCTGGGGTGGGGTTGTCACTGAGATTTTTCAGAGCTCCTCAGATGATCCTAATAGGCAGCAAAGTTTGAGAAGCCCTGGTCTGCCACAATGGGTCTGGTCTTTTCTGAGATGGTGCAGAGGTCAAATCTGGCTTATACATTAAGTGTAACTGCCAAGGACAGTGACTTGAATTCTGCCCACACACGGAGAAGGGAGGGTACAAATAATTTATGTAAACAGTGTTTACTGTCATGGTGTTCTTGGCACTTGGGAGTCTTGTTTCTTCAAGACTTTTGTCCAATCTGTTCCTCCCAGCCCTATCCCCACCCCCCAATACTGATTTTAAACGTCTAAACATTGCCTAGAGCAAGCCTGAAATACTCCATAATGAGAGGGGTCGCCTCTTCTGGGTGGTTTTTCTTTTTATCTTGTACTTTTTGGCATTTCTGTAGATTTTTTTTTTTTCAGGGAAGCGTATAATTTTGTAATTTTCAAAAGACATGTTTTCCTAAAACATTGAAATGTTTTGGGCAAACTATGAGGCTGGGTATAATAGGGTATTGTACAAGACAGTTGCCCTGTCAAAAACAGTCTTCCAGACATTTTGTGAAAGAATTCTTCCAGCCCAGAATTTACTTAATAGTTTTTTAAATACTCCAGTTTTATTATCTGGATTTTCTTGCACGTCATCTTTATCCTAAGCAGAGGATGTATTGCAAAAACCATCTTTCAAAACCCCAAAGGAGATAGGAGGGAAGATTGCAGGATCGTGGTCTCCAGAGCACTGTGATGATTCACTAGACAAAATGCAGGCATTTCTCCACAGCCCAAGTGTTCTTAAAAGCAATGAGATACCCAATCGATTGACCAGGGGTCACAATTTGCATCACCCATTATGGTCACTAACTACAGAAACGAGAGAAGTGCTTTTCACGGAGGTTTGGTGGGGCATGGTTTCCAGATCATTCCAGGCAATACACAGGCACTGAAGAATGTTGACACTGACAGGTAACAAGCGGTGACTTGTTGGTAAGGCTGGATTGCCATTCAGAGAGTTTGGCCTCTTTCCAAGTAACCACCGCCTTCCCTTTCCCTATAAAGCATATCATAGTAACTCTATTTATTCCTAGACTCCCCCACCACACTGTGGGGTTCATGGGACTGGGCGCAAGGTGGGTTCTGCCACCGGTATGTCACCTCACTTGGCCCACGGCGGGGCGGGGTTTCCAGCTTCCCTGGCCTCGCCCCGCCTGGCATTTGGCGAGTGCCCGCTTCAGTCGGCCACGCCCGGTCCCGCCCCTCCGGGCCTTACTTCCGGGATGTTTGAGGCAGGAGCGGGAAATAAGGTCACATCGGGTGTACTGCGCCTGCGCATACTCCGCCTCGCGCCTGCGCCTTTCTGGCAGCCCCTCCCCGACCGGACATAACGGTCCGCGCGCGGCTCCCCGGACCGGAAGTGGAGGCGAACTGTCGCGGGGCGCGCCCGGCCTTGCTCAACGCCCGGCAGTCCCCGCCGTCGCCGCCGCCCTCGGCAGCTGCCGAGGCTTCCCGCAGCCGTCATGTCCGCCAGCGCCGTCTACGTGCTGGACCTAAAGGGCAAGGTACACACTGCTCGCCACCCTCCCCGTTGCCAGGCAACCGGTGGGGCCTCACCCCCTGGAGGGGACCCACCCTGTTGCTAGGTAACCCGCCAATGGGACCCACCCTAGTCTTGGGCGAGGAGGGTGGTCGCCCTCACCTGAAGTCCCCACCCTGTTGCTAGGTAACCTGGCGGGGGCTTCCATTCGGGAGCCCCGCCCTGTTGCTAGGTAACACACCTGCATGGCCCCCCCTCCCAAGGTGGGTCGGGTGCTCAAGCCTCCGTGGGGGTATGGGGGAACCCGAGGCAGCCAGGAGGGCGGGCCACAGTCAGCTTCGAAGCCAGGACTGGCGCTCAGGGGCCGTGCGACCCTTGGCCAGTGGTGGTGAGGCGTGTCGGGGACAGTGTGCCCTCGGGCCAGTCCCGCCCTCCTTATCCGGTGATTGCTCTTGGCCAGTCCCTGCGTGAATTTCTTAATGTTCTGCGTGACACAGAGTTAAAGGATTAAGTGAAGTGGATGGTGGGAGGGCCATTTTGCAGAGGGAGAAACTGAGGCACAGAGAGGCACCACCTGCCCAAGGTCACACCAGTCACAGAATGGCAGGTCTAGGAGTCAGCTGGTATTTAGGGAACACTCCTTAGGGGTGCTTAGCCTGGGGCTGCCTTTGGTAAGCAAAATCGGAATCCTGGAGCTCACAGTCTGGTGGGAGAAAGAGATACTAATCTCAGAATCAATGTCAGTTGCCATCATGAAGCAGTGACGATGTAATAGGAGACTGTGCCCTGGCTGGGGGTCAGGGAGGGCTTCCGGGAGGGAGTGACAAATCTGGCTGAGACCTAAAGGAAAAGTTGCACATGACTAGGACCCAGGTGCCATTCTCAGGGGACTCCAGGAAAACTTCTTCAAGGAGGGATCTCAGAGCCTTTCCAGGGGGGCTGCTGCCTTCCCCCAAGTCTGTCCTGACTAGGCAAGTGAGAGTATTGGCCTCTTGCATCTGGACATAAGAGGAACACTACCAACAATGCTAAACCAGTCCTGCGTGGATCACTGGAAGAGAGGTGGGCATTGGGCCCAGGGGGGCAAGTAGGAGTCAGCTCCAAAGCAGGGGGAGTGAAGAGGTGCGGTGGTTATCCCTTCCTGCCCCCATCCCAGAGTACCACGCTCTAGCACTTTCCGAGAGTCCCTCGAGTGGGTCGCCTGCCCTGGGTGCCACCCAAAGTCAACAACTAGTGAGGCCCGGTGCTGGACTCCTTTCCCTAGCCCTCAGGCAAGGGAAGACAAAAGGGCACACCGCGGCCAAGTGGGTGCAGTGTTCCTAGTGTTCTTGTCACACGCATTCTTCCTTCCACGGGAGTCACTGTGTCCGGGGTTCCCAAAAGCTGCCTTATCTCAGATCTCTCATTCCTTCTGCAAACATTTCATGAGCACCTAGCATGCACCAAGCCCAGTGCGGACTGTCTCATCGTGACTGTGCAGTTAGGGCTGAGTTCAAAACCCACCTCTGCTGCTCAGCTGGGTGACCTCAGGCAAATACCTTCTCTTCTCTGAGCCTTGTTTTCCTCACTGCTTACACAGGCTGGTTATGGTGTTACTGTGCAAACTCTCTGAGCAGACGTTTGAGATGGGCTTGCACCACCCATGGCCCACCGTCCTTATTAATGCCGTTTGGGGCCTCAAGATCTAGCAGGGGAGACACACGGAAGCAGATGGATCCAAATGGTCAGATCTAGGTAGCTTGCGAGGGCGTGGACACAGTCCCAGGTAATATAGATGCCAACCTCAGTTTTGGCTGCAGAAGGAGAGGCAGTTACAAAAGGCTTCCTGGAGGAGGGAGGTGCCGGAGCTGGGGCCAGGTGACAGTCAGGTGGGCATGGAAGCATCATGGTTGGCCTGAGGGGTCAGGGGCAGCCTGCTGGGGCTGGTGAGCCAGAAGACCTGGGTAATGCTGGAGCCTGGAGGTTGGCACCACCAGGGCCACGGGTGGTTGAGGATGTCCAGATGGGAATGAGAAACAGAAGGGACCAGTGGGATCCCGAGAAACAGGAGCCTCCAGAGGAGATTGTAGACTGGGAGGAGCATGACCAGACCTGCCTTTCGGAACGCTCCCAGGGCAATCATGGACTTGCCTCCTGTCCTCAGCAATCATCATGCTGTTTATTACTCCATTCCCCATGGACCTCAGGTTTTAAAAGGACCTTTTGTGCAGACTATATTTAATAAAAAGTAAGGTAATGGCCCATTAAGAAATTCATGACCACACGTCTATCTGCCAGCCAGAACCTCTGATCACCAGGGAAACCAGCATGGGCACAGTTAGCTGCTAGAAAGCCTTCATGGACTTCTCCTTGCCCTTACTTTCTGGTTTCACTGCAGCTTCTGACACCACTACTCCTTGGTGGGCTCCCTTTGGTCTCCGAGTTGTTCTCCCCTCTTATTTTGCCCATTTCTGTCTCCATGTACTGGCCTCTCCCCTTGGATGTTGATTCCTCCTGCTCAGGCCTAGGAGTCCCACCCACACTTTGGGCAGGCTTTGATTCACATCCCTATACCAGGGACTCAAGTTTGTGCCTCATTCCAGAGTACTTATCTGGAGATCTGTCGTCCTCTGGGACACCTTGGAGGTCCTACAGCCACCACAGACCTGGCATTTCCCAAAGTGAGCTGGCTGCCACCCCAGACCGGCTCTGTCCCCATCTCAGTGAGTGATACCACCATCCACGGGACTGCCCTCATTGGAGACCTGGGCATTATCCCAGCCTCCTTTCTCTCCTTACCCCATGTTCACCCCACAGACATTCACTGAGCACCCACCAGGATCAGGCTGTGTTGTGGGTGCTGGGACACAGTTGTGAACAAGTTAGAAGTGGTCATCATTCTCAGGGAGTGTTAGACTCTGGTAGAAGGGACAGACCATAAAAGAGGATAGAAATTATAGTGCAGCGGTGTTGTGGGCAGTGAAGGACAAGTGGCGCTGGGCTAGGGAGGGACAGGGTCTGCTCTCTCTGACTTCTTGGAGGTGCCGCCTGACCTGAGGCTTGAGAAGTTAGAAGAGGCTGGGGCATTCTGGGCAGAGGGAGCTGCAGGTGCTGAGGCCTTGAGGCAGGAACAGTTGTGGAGGGCTCAGAGAGTGGCTGGGGGACCAGGATGGCTGGAATGGAGTGACCTGAGGGTGGGGGAGTGAGGGGCGAGATGGACTGAGAGGCATCGGCGGAGCCATGAAGAACCGGTTTGCCATGGAGTTCAACGTGCAGTTTGCTTTCAGGATGGGGGAGACTGGGGTAGACAGCAGTTTCAGCAGGGGGAATCCCAGTCTGAGTTCTGCTTAAGAAGACCCCTCTTTTTTTGTGGGGAAGGAATTGTGGGGGTCAAGAGCAGCCATAGGGATATAGTTTTGTCTCAATGTTGCCTGCCTCCCTTCAATCTGTCTTGTCTCCTGCCTTTGGCCTCTCATCTGGGACCTGCAGCCCAAGTTCTGAGGTTCTCCTCACTCCATCTACCCAGCACTCACAGGTCCCACCATGGGCTGCACCCCCAGCTCTACCCCGTGGCTTCAGCTATCTTGGTCCCCCTGCCTCTATTCCCCCCATCCCTTCTGGCCTCAGTTTGAAGGTCACACCCTCAGGAAGCTCTCAGTTCCTCCTAAGCAAGTGTCCCAGTGCAGGGACTCTGTTTTGGTCACCTCCGTGTCCCCAGGTCCGGCCCGGTGTACGGCAGAGGGGCACACAGTGCCTGCTGGGGGGGTGAGTGGGCCTCTCTCCAGCCCTGGTGAAGAAGGTGAGCAAGAGAAGTTGCTCCCTGCTCTTTCCTCTGACCATTCTGGGGACTTGGGGCTCCCTGCCAGCAGCAGTCCCCAAAACTGTATACCTGGGGAAGAAGGTGGGCCTTGGGAAGCCAGGAAAGCCATGTTCAGGGAGCAGAAGAGGCAATGCAGGGGGTGAGAACTGGTTAGAATCCAGACTCACCTCTCCTGGCTGTGTGACCGCGGACAGGCCATGTGACCACGGGCAGACTGTGCATCTATCTAAAAGTAACAGTCCCGCCTTGTCTGTTCCCGGCAAGAATTAGCCCCGCCCTGGCCCATGTGCCCTGGCCCACTGGATGCTGGCTCCTTAAGGCCTTCTGGACCTCGCAGGAAGAGGACACAGACCAGGAAAGGGAAACTAGGAAAGAGGTTCTCGTTTTTGACTCTCTCTCTCTGATTCTCTCTCTGTCCTGGCTTGAAACAACAAAGACAATGTATTTTGTGGAACTAGAGGTTCTGAGGCCGGCGCTGCCAGTGTGGTCAGCTCTGCAGGGTCCCTCTTGCCTTGGTGCCAAGTCCTGCTGCCGCTGTCCTCCCGGGCTCGTGGCAGCAGCCCGGCACACACGGGCAACCGGGGGCCCAGGGCTGACTCAGGCACGGCCGCCCAGAGCACCCATCTCCAGAGAGAGCATTGTGCAGCCTGGCAGAGCTCGGCCTCCTCTTTATCCCTTCCGGGAGGGGTCGCTTTCATGTTCCAAACCGCGTTTATGTGATGAGTTCAGTCATTGTGTAAACCCGGGAAGCCGCATGCACACACTCCATCACCCCCGAGGCTTCCTCACTCCCCTTGTGTCGAGCCCATCCCTGGGCTGCCATGGGTGTGTTTTCTGTCACCTTTTGTGAGGGCTTTATGTAAGCGCAGTCCCCTGGGCCGGGATATGCTGCCCGTTGTCTGGTCGCTCTCCTGGCCCAGTGGTCCTAGGAGTCCGTCGTGCTGCCACTCATGGCAGTAGTCGTTCCTTGTCGTGGCTGAGGAGGCTTCCGCGCTGTGGATGGACAGAGTTCTTATTTCCATTCGCCCGTTGGAGGACGCTGGCTCTCCTTCCAGCCTGATCTGTTTACAGTAAAACTGCAGCGAATACGGGTCTTGGTGTGTATGTATGATTTCGCTTCTCTTGGGTAAATATCTAAGAGAGGAATGGCTGGATCTTACACTAGGTCTCCCTGTGTGAGAGCCTGCCAGACTTTCCCCATGTGCTTGTCCCATGTTAAGTCTCCGGGAGCAGCAGATGAGGGTTCTGGGTGCTGCGTGTCCTCACCCAGAGGCTGTGAAAGAGCAAGAAAGAAGCAGCAGCGCTAGGAGGTGCTTCTCGGGCCACAGGGGGATTCTGGTGGACACGGACATCCAGCGGTGTCCCCTGAATGGGCAGGCACCCCGACACAGGCAGAAGAGTGGGGTGTGTTAGCATAGGCAAGGCCCTGGGAAGGTCTGCATCGAGAGAGCTGACAGGATGTTGTTTTAACCTGGCACCCTGCAGTTGGCTCAGTCCCAGCCCCTTGTCCCCTATTCCCTTCCCCTGCAGAGCAGCCGGCTGCCCCTGTGGCATTCACTTTGGGAAATGCTCTCCTTGAGGAATTCCCTGGGGGACAGAGATCAGCATGGCCTGGAGTCTCTGATGGACAGGGCTGTGACTAGCTAGCCACCTTCCCACTCCAGGCACCTGGCTTGTAGGCTCACGGTGAAAGCAGTGTTCCTTCCCGCCCCTGCCCAGGTGCTCATCTGCCGGAATTACCGCGGCGACGTGGACATGTCGGAGGTGGAGCACTTCATGCCTATCCTGATGGAGAAGGAGGAGGAGGGGATGCTGTCGCCCATCCTGGCCCACGGGGGTGTCCGCTTCATGTGGATCAAGCACAACAATCTGTATCGTATCCCTTTGCGGGGCAGCTCCCCGGGGCTTGCTGTGCGCACACACACAGGCACGCATGGGCAGCCGAGAGCTCCCTGAGGTCCCGCTCCTGCAGCCTTTGTTGCTCCTTCCCCTCCCGCTCCAGAGGGCCTGGGGGGTGGCTTCAGAGTACCACAGGCAGCCTGTAGCCCAGGGGTTGGCAGTCTGTGAAGCTGCCCTGGGTCCGGGCGGTGGCTGCCCAGGTGTGGAGGTGGTGTTGGTGTGAGCGCAGCAGGAGCCATCTGACCAGTCCCCAGTTGGACCCGGGGAGGAGACGGCAGCCGCTCACCTCTCTGGGTGCTGCTGCCCTCCCCTTCCTGCTCCCTGGTTCCACTGTCGGTGACAGTTTCCAGCAGGGCCCGGCCTTGAGGGCCTGCTGTCCCTCCTTAGAAAGCAGCAGAAGGGCATGTGATCCCAGGCTGGAGGACAGAGGCCAGCACTCCTTTGACTGGCCCACCATCGGTTTCCCGGGTCCCTGCTCTGCGCAGGAAGTGAGGTGGACATGGGCCCCGGCATTCCTTCTGCCTGGAGCTCTGGGCTCAGCCCCAGGGGCCGGGCGGCACGGGTGTGTCATGAACGGGTACGTCCAGGGCACAGCACATGGGCCTGCAGTGGAGGAACCAGCCTTCCCAGGTGGCTCGAGGCCCTTCAGGGAAAGGAACGGGAAGTGTGTAGCACACGCTGCCCCCGTGAGGCAGGGCCCCTCCCCTGTGCTGGAGGAAGAGTCTGTGCCGCACATGTTACACACATCACCTCGATGAATCCACTGTCAGGCCCCCATCAAACAAGTAGGAAAATGGAGAGGCCATTACAAAGGTTTGCTTTAGGAGCCAAGGCTTGCAGGAAGGGCTTGAGCCAGTGCTGCCCCTGGCTGCCTCTGCTGGAGCCTGGCTGGGGAGCCCTGGGCCTCAGGGGGATCGCCTAAGCCACTGGCTTTGGAGAAGGACCAGTTGTAGTCCTGCTTTTCTGCTCCCTACCCCGGGACGTTCACCCCATCCAAGGTGCACCCCCACCACCATCCTGAGCTTTGGCTCTCGGCTCAGGTAGCAGCTCCTCACGGCAGCCCCTCTCCACCAACCCAGTGGCTGGGGTGGGCTCCCTGTGCCCCTTGCTGCTTCTCTGTCATGGAGGACTCCCTTGGGGACCTGGGTCTGGGCGATGTTGGGTGACTGCTATGTCTCAGGCCTGGCTCAGGCCATAAGCTCAGTAACTCACTGAAGGCCAAGTGAATGTCTGGGGTTGGGTTGAGGGAGGTTCTAAACCCCGCATGGCTGTGGGGTCCCCCTCAGACCTGTGGTGAACCGGGGTCTGCAAGGTACCAACCCAGGCCTCTGAACACTCCTTAACTGGGGCCGCCATGCAGTGGTCGCCACGTCGAAGAAGAACGCATGCGTGTCGCTGGTGTTCTCCTTCCTTTATAAGGTGGTTCAGGTGAGTCGAACCACAGTCACCCTGGCTCTGCCCACACCCCCTGAGGGCTGTAGCACCCTAGGGAGTTGCAGGGCTAGAACCCCGGGAAATGGGAAGGGGGAGCTCTAGCTCCCCACGTGTGGGATTTTATGGCCTTCGTTGTCCATCTGACATGGTGAGGAGGGGAAAGTGAACAAGAGGCAGAGCTCGGGGCAGATCATTGCGCCCTGAATCCAGGATTGGCTGGGGAAGAGTGGCAGGTGCCCAGCTGAGAGTCAGAGCTTAGCAAGGTAGGCTAGCCAGGAGGAGGGCAGAACCAGATTCTGCTCAGAGATGGGGAGGCAGTGAGAGCAGCACATGCAAAGGCCCCGGGGCAGGAGTGCATGTGGGATGGTATAGTCAGGGAGCATCGGGCTGGCCAGTGTGCTCAGGACAGTGTGAGGCTGAGGTCAGCAAGGTTGGTGGAGCTGGACTGGGGTTAGGGACGCAGAGGGGCTGGGGGGAATTTGGATTTCATTCTAAGTGTGATGAGAGATGGTGGGGAACTTGAAACGGGAGATTGACAAGACCTGACTGGAGTTGAGAGCATCTGGCAGGCTGCTAAATGGAGGAGGAACTAGAAGGCGGCAGGAGGCCAATGAGGAAGTTGCTGCAAGCTTCCATAGGGTAAATGGAGGGCCTGACTGGAGCAGGGGCCGGGGGGGTTGAAGAAAGTGGAGAACCAGACCCAGGAGGCCTGGGTGGGCCCAGGAGAGCTATGGTCGCCCAGGTGGTGCCATGTGCAGCTAGCTCAGGAGCCACAAGTGCTGAACACTGGGGAATGGGCTGGTCTGGGCGATGAGAACACAGGGGCAGGAGAGTGTGTGTCCCCCTGGGGAGCCTGAGTCCGGGCTGAGGAGTAGGTGCTCGTCCCAGAGCAGTGGCGCCGTTGCAGGAGTGACTTCCGAGTAGAGAAGGACCCAGAGTAGAGTAGAGTAGGACCCAGCGGCTGGCCCCAGGATGCAGAGGGAGATCAGCGGACCAGAGTAGGGGAAGGAGGAAGTTTCTTCTCCCTGCAGCATTTGGCATTTCCTTTTTGCCTTGGTGACTTTCCTTCAGGGTTAGTGCTAATGAAACTTTTCTCCCTTCCGTTCTTTGATCCTCTTAATTTCCTGTTGAACTGGGGGAGATGTGTCACAGCTCAGGGGAGTTGGAAGAGTCCAGAAGAACACCTTGTTCTGTCCCCCGTGGCTGTTGCCCCTCACCTGAGTCACTTGTGACACGCTCAGGGTGACAGTTAACAGTGGGGATTAAAGAGAAGCTCTAATGGGACCCTAGACCCAGTGGGGGCCATCGGGATGGAGAAGAGAGGGAACCCACAGGGATGGAGATGCAGAGCTCTGCCAGGCCCCCGAGGATGCCTGCACCGCAGCCTGCTCCTTGCCTCTCCGGCAGCCAGTGCTGTCCTCCTGCCCAGTCTCTGAGCCGAGGCCTCATCTGTGGCCTGTCGCCCAGCCTCGCACATAGGCAGATGCAGTGAGTGGGCAAGAGGGCTGTGGGCTCTGGGGCCTGAAGGCCAAGTGGCTTCCTGCAGGTGCTTCCCCTTGCTTGGCCCCGTGTCACCCATCTGCCGCCCCACTGCAGGTGTTCTCTGAGTACTTCAAGGAGCTGGAGGAGGAGAGTATCCGTGATAACTTTGTCATCATCTACGAGCTGCTGGATGAGCTCATGGACTTTGGCTACCCCCAGACCACCGACAGCAAGATCCTGCAGGAGTGAGTGGGTGGGGTGGGGGACCCGAGCCTGGCGACATCACAGTGTTGATGTCATCAGGTGCGGAGACAGGAGGAAATGAAAGCACCTTCCCGTTGTGAGCCGCCACCCCGTCTGCGTCTCTGGCCGAACCTGGGCGTTTGCGGGCTCCCGGGTGGGCGTAGATTCATGTCGCTCGTGCTAGGTGGTGCACTACGTGCCTTGTCGTTAGGGAATCACCTCCCTCTCTTTTCATTGTCATACATGAGGCCAAGAGAAAAACGCATTCTTCTTGGCAGCCCTGCCCTTTACACCAGGGCGGGCAGATCAAGTCCCTCCTGGGCACCAGGCCCTATGGCAAAAGCTTTACCTTCACGCCTTTGCGTGAGGGGCGTGGCTCCCCATTTTACATGGTGCAGGGGACACTCGGGGAAGCCACATGACTGGCTGGCATCCCGCGCCCATCAGTCCCCAGGTGGGATTGGGGTCACCAGCTCCCCCCCCTGCCAGGGGTCAGTCCCCTCCGCCCGCCGAGCAGGAGAGCAGGTGGTGCCCATTCCTTGTTTTCCTCTCAACTGCTGTCTCCTTGCCACCCCCCGCCCCCAAATTGTACGCTCTACACTCAGTGTAATGAGTTTGTTGGGGCTTCTTGACTGTTTTCCAAATGCCGGTGCCTCAGCTCCTGACCTTGGGTGTGGTCCCACAGATACATCACTCAGGAAGGCCACAAGCTGGAAACGGGGGCCCCGAGGCCCCCAGCCACCGTCACCAACGCAGTGTCCTGGCGGTCCGAAGGCATCAAGTACCGGAAGAACGAGGTGTTCTTGGACGTCATCGAATCTGTCAACCTCTTGGTAGGTTCCCTTTCCTTTCTTTGCTGCTTTTAGAGAAATTTAGTCTTCTCCGTGATTGAAGAAGAAGCAGCTAGACTTTTAAAACCAGCCAGGCCCTGAGAGACATTTACTTTCTGTGTGATGCTGACCAGGCCTTTCAGGTTAGGCCCCGCGGGGCCCCTGGGGCGCCTGTGCTCTCGGCTAGCTCTTGTTCCTATTCAGAGTCTCTGCGGGCACACTGCGCTGTTGCTGTTTAAAGCAGGGCGGAAAGTGAGAAGGCAAAGGCCTCCGCATTCAGACAGACCACCTCACTGAAGACTCGCTGTCATCCCACCCCCCCTACACATCCGCAAACGCGCGGTCTCTCCGTAAAGCTGAGAGCAGCAAGGTGTGGTTCTCCCACAGCTTCTTTCCTTGTTGTTTGGCTGTTTTGTGCAGGTTTGCTTTTTCCTTTGATTTTATTTTTTAAATTATCACTAAGTAAAATTGACCTTCTTGTCTGTTAAATTTAGCACATGTGCAGATTTTTGTAGCCCACTGCCATAATCAGGATACACATCCCGTCTAAAGCCTCCCTCCTGCAGCCCATTGGTAGTCCCCGCCTTCTGCCCCCCCCTCCGCCCAGCGGCCACCGCTGTGGTCCCCCTCACTGTCCGGGAGCCCCCACCCTCCATCGTTTCTCTTCCCTAGTCAACCGTGGTCTGGAATCCGAGGGTGCTCCTCCGGACTATTGTCAGAAGGTTGGTAGCAGCCACACGCTGCATCACCAGGCCCGTGGTCTAGTACAATCACATGTTGAGAGAGAGAGAGAAACCACATTCACATACCTTTTCTTATAGTATATTGTTCTGATTGTCCATTTTTATTATTAGTTCATTGTTCATCTCTCACTGTGCCTCGATAAATTAAACTTCACTAGAGAAATATATGTATAGGAATAAACATAGTACATAGAAGTTTCGTTATTGTCTGTGGCTTCAGGCATCCATGGGGTCTTGGAACGTATCTCCTGCAGATAAAGGGGGGACTACTCCAATGTTGTTTTGGGATTATCCTATAAACAGAATCATACAGTATGTGACCTTCTGAGTCTGGCTTCCACTTCGCATAATGCCTTTGAGATTCCAAGTTAACCGTGTTTATCAAAAGTTTGTTTCTTCTTATATTTACTTTACATTTATTTTATATCCTGAACCACACCTTGTGGGTCCATTCACCGATTGAAGGGCTGTTGGGTTGTTCCTAATGTTGGGGAGTTGTGAATAGAGATGCTGTAAACGTTTCACATACAGGTTTGCGTGTGGACAGAAGTTTTCATTTCTCTAGGGCAAATTCCCAGGAGGGAGATTGCTGGGTCCTATGGTAAGTGCGTGTTAACTTTGTAAGAAACTGCCAAACCGTCTTCCAAAGTGGCTGCAGCATCTTCGCCTTTCCACCAGCAGTGGAGGAGAGTTCTGGCTGCCCCACACCCTTGATCGGTGTTTCGATTTTCGCCATCCTCATCGGTGTGTCGTGTTAGCTCGTCATGGCTTTAATTTGTAATTTGTAATTCCCCTGATGGCTAACTATAACCACCTCTTCGCGGACTTCTTTGTCATCCATATATCATCTTTGGAGAAGTGTCTTTTCATGTCTTTTGAGTATTTTTAAACTGGGTTGTTGTTTTCCTGATTGTTGGATTTTGAAAGTTCTTCGTGAATTCTGGATACACGTCTTTCATCAGATGTGATTTGCAGATATTTTCTCCCGGTCTGTCACTTGTCTTTTCATGCTTTCAGTGCAGTGTCTTTCACAGGACAAAAGTTTTTAATTTTGACAAAGTACACTTACTGATTTTTTGGTCTGTGTGTTTTTGGTGCCATGTCTGAGAACTCATTGCCAAACCCAAGGTCATATAGGTTTCTTCTTAAATTTCTTCAGAAAGTTTTATAGTTTTACATTTATGATCAGTTTTGAGTTAAGTTTTATATAAGGTAGGAGATTTATATGTATTTTTAAAAAATCTGGAACAGTGTTTTGCAGTTGTTCCAGTATCATTTTTTTTTTCCAAGCTGACCCTTTCTCCACTGAATTGCTTTTATATTTTTGTCAGAAAGCAGCTGGCCATATTCATGCGAGTCTATTTCTGGACTCTCTTCTGTTCCATTGATCTGTATATCTGTTCATTCGCCCATACCTCACTGTCTTGATAACTGTAACTTTATTAAGTCTGAAAATCAGACTATGTGGTCCTGTCAGCATTCTTCTTTTTCAGAATCTTTTTAGCTATTTAGTTCCTCTGTATAAAATTTTAGAATTGGCTTGTCTATATCTACAAAAAAATCCTGCTGGGATTTTGATTGGTATTTTATTAAATAACTCTATTAATCAGTGTGGGAGAAAACTGATATCTTTAGTATATTAAGTCTCAAAAGCCACAAATGCTATATATCTGTTTCTCTGGTTAGGTCAGCTTTGATTTCTTTCATCAATGTTTGGTAGTTTTTTACCATGTGTATGTTTTGTTAGAGTTATACCTAACTATTTCATTTTTTTGAAGGTATCATAAATTGTGTATTTTTTATTTTATTTAGTGGAATTCATCTGTGAAACTCTGAGCCTAGAGATATCTTTTTCAGAATTTTTGTTTTAAGAGAGGATGGTCAGAAGGAGAGAATCTTAAGCAGGCCCCACACCCAGTGGAGGCTGATATGGGGCTCGATCTCATCACCTTGAGATCATGACTTAGGCCAAAATCAAGAATTGAACACTTAACCAACTGAGCCACCCAGGCATCCCTTTTTCAGGATAATTTTAGCCACAAATTTTAATCCTGTAATGGTTATAGGATTATTCAGATTTTCTCTTCATCTTGGGTGAGTTTTGGTAGTGTGTTATTTTTAAGAAGCTGTTCCATTTCCTCGAAGTCATTGAGTTTATATGCATAGTGTTGTTTATGGTATTCCCTTATTGTCTCTTTAATGTCTGCGGGGTCTATGCTGTTGTCCCCTCTTTCATTCCGGATATTGGCCATTTATGTCATTTTTTTTTTCTTTGTCAGTTTTGTGAGAGTTTCATCTATTTTATCGATCTTTACCAACAAGTGGCTTTTGATTTTCTTTTTGATTTTCTCTGTTGTTTTCCTGTTTTCAATTTCATTGATTTCTGCTATTAGCACCAGTATTTTCTTCTCTGTGATTTGAGTTTATTTTGCTCACTTTTTCTAGTTTCTTTAGCTGGAAACTGAAGATACTGATTTGAAACCTTTCCTCTTTGCTATAAATAAATATAAATATAAATAATGCTGTTAATATATAAGTACTGTGTTAGCTCCATCCCATAATTAGTTTGCTGTATTATCATTTTTGTTCAGGATATGTTCAAATTTCCCTTGAGACTTCCTTTTTGACCCATAGATTATTTAACAAAAGTGTGTTGTTTAATTTTTAAATGTTCACAAATTTTTCTGTCACTGATTTTTAATTTAATTGCATTATCATCTAAGAATCTACTTTTAATAATGTCAGTTCTTTAAATTTTGTTAAACTTTACTTTAATGACCCAGAATTTAATCTATCTTGGTGAATGTTCTATGCACTTGAAGAAAATGTATATTTTGCTTTTGTTGGGTGTTCTGTCAATGCCAATTAAATCCTTTTGGTGATGTTGTTCAATTCTTCTAGCTTTTTTTGCTAATTTTCTGTCTACTAGTTCTAACTATCATTGACAGTGTTAAAATCTCCAGCTGTTAATTGTAAATTAATGCGTTTGCTTAGCAGATTTTGACACTGTGCCGATAAGCACAAGCACATTTAGGATTCTTATGTTTCCTTGGTGAACTAACCCTTTCTTTTATCATTATATGATGTCCCTCTTTATCCCTGGTAATTTTTTTACTCTGAACTCTGTTTTGCTATTAATATTGTTATTCCAGATTCTTCCAATCAGTGTTTACACATTATGTGTCTTTCTATCCTTTTACTTCTTTTTCTAATCCTTTTATTTTATTTTTAAGGATCTTATTTTTTAGTAATCTCTACCCCCAGTTTGGGGCTCAAACTCACAACCCTGAGATCAAGAGTCACACACTCTACTGACTAAGCCAGGCAGGCACCCTGTCCTTTTACTTTTAACTTACATGTATCATATATCTTGTAGACAGCATATAACTGGGTCATTTTTTAAAGGTTTTTATGTAGATTCAACACTTCCATATATTACCCAGTGCTCAAACTGGGTCATTTTTTAAAATCTATTCTAGGAGTTTGTCTTTTAATTGATATGTTTAGAGCATTTATACTTATAGTAACTATTAATTTGTTAGATTAAAATCTACCATTGTATTACTTGTTTTCTTTTTGTTCCCTCTATTTTTTATTCCTTTGGTATTTTTTTCTCCTCTATCCTTCTATGGTCTGGGTATTTTTAGTTTTCCATTTCATTTCTTCATCATGGTCATTACTATATTTCTGTATAGTTTTTTCCTAGTTGTTGCTATAAAATGCATACTTATCTTTTCATCATCTACTTAGAATCAATATTTTCTCATTTCAGTTGGAATCCAGAAACTTTCCTACCCCTTGATGCTAGAGTTGTTCCATATATCCACCTAGATACATTGGAAACCACATCAGACAGTGTTATGATTTTTTTTAATGATTTTATGTATTTTTTTTTGAGAGGACATGTGAACATGAATGAGGAAGTGAGGGAGAGCGTGAGAAGCGGGGAGGAGCAGAGGGAGGACAGGCAAACTCCCCACTGAGTAGGGAGCCCGGAATCCTGACTTGAGCCAAAGGCAGATGCTCAACCGACTGAGCCACCCAGGCATCCCACACAGTGTTAAGATTTTTGCTTTCAATTCTCAAACACTGACAGCAGTCCAGAGTGGAAGAATAACAGTCTTCCACATAACCCAGACATTTGCCACTTCTGTTGCTTTCCCTTCATTCCCTGACTTTCCAGTTTTCCTTCTGGGATCCTGTCCCTTCCACCTAAATGGTAGAACTGCTTTTAGCAGTTCCTTCAGAACAGGTCCACTTGGTTTTTCCCTCATCTGAGAATGTCTTCCTTTCACCTTCATTCTGAAGGATGTTTTGACTGGTTATCAGATTCTGGGTTGACAGTTCTCCTTTGGCACCTTGAAAATGTCCTGCCATTCCTTAGGGCCACATGCTTCCTGGTGAGAAATCCACAGTCACTCAAATCCTTACCCCTGTAGGACATTGCATTTCTCAGGATGCCTTCCAAATTTTGTGTTTGTCTTTCATTTTTAGCAGCTGGATCATGATGTGTCTGGGTATGGATATCTTTGGGTTTCTATTGTTTGGGATTTGTTTGGCTTCTCAAATCTGTAGGCTTATGTCTTCTACAGAAATTGCGATGTTTTCAGCCAGTGTTTCCTCAAATAGGTGTGCATCACTTCATTCTTTTTCCTTTCCTTTTGAACTCCAGGGACATGAATGTTAGACCTTTTGTCAGTGACCCAAGGGTTCCTGAGGTTCTGTTCATTTTATCCCAACTTTTTTTTTCTTTTGGTTGTTTAGATTGGATGATTCCTTTGGATCTGTCTTCAAATTCACTGACCCTTTCCTGTTTTGTCCCCATTCTGCTATTGAGCCCATCTAACAAGTTTTGTATTTCAGTCATTGTATTTATTAGCTCTAAAAATTCCATTTGATCCTTCTTCCTGTAGTCTGTTTCCCTGCTGAGACTTTCTATTTTAACATTTGTTACCAGGGTGTTTGTGATTTTTACCTAGCTGTTTAAAGTCTTTGTCAGATAATCCTAGCATTTGCATCAGGGTTGGGACCTGCTGACTGTATTTTTCCATCTGAGCTAAAGTTTTCATGGTTGTTTGTACGCCAAATATGTTTAGATTTGATCCTGGACTTTTTGAATATTCTAAGATTCTAGGTATTGTTTAGATTATACCAGAAGCATCAATATTTGTGTTTTAGCTGATAGTTGACCTGGTTAGGTTCAGGCCACAAGTTGCAACCCCCAGTCAGTGGGCTTTGAGTATCAGTTCAGTTTTCAAAGCGTTCTTGCCGTTCGCTCTTTGAGCTTATCCAGAGTATGCACCACCTGGTGGCCAGTCTGGGACTGTGCAATTTGTATCTCAAAGTCTTTGGCATACTAATGAGCATCATAGCCACCCATGCCTAGTTCTAGAGAGCTCCGTGGAGACATAAACAAGTTGCATGGGTTTGTTTTCCTGGACTCCTCATTCTTGGCTCTCTTTCTGGTACTTTCCAGTTGCCTTGGGCATCCCTTTTTGGTTCTTGACCAACTGGGGACTCTTGATCCCCATTCTGTCATGCTTGTCTGCAGTGAGCTCCCATCCTGGGTTTGCCCCACCCTCTGGGAACAGCAGCTATGTGGCCTGGGGCCTGGGTGTGAGAGAACAGACAAAAGGGAGGAATTAGGGGATTTCTGTACTTGCTCTAAGAGGCAGGAGTTCCTCTTCTGGCCCTAAAGCCAGAGCTAGAGGATTCTGCAAGCTCTGTATGCACCCCAGTGCTTACTTCCACTTCCAGGTTTCCTCTCCACTTCCGCACGAAGGGGAGGTGGGGAGGGCGCTGTCCTACACCATTTCTTCCCAGATGCCCCTGCTGCACCTTCCCGTCTTCCGTGCTTGCCGGTAAACCCTGCCTAGGTTCGTCTTTGCAGTCAGTGGCAGGGAAGGGGGCTGAGAGCAGACCCCATGTCGCCTTCAGCCTGCTCCTTCTTCCCTTCAGAGATTACCATGACTGGGCCAATCCCATCGTGCGGCTCACTTGGTTGTGCCCATTTCCAGGTGCTGCAGACAGTGCAGAAATAGGCAAACTTACTTATCCCCAGACATGTGTTTGGGGCATCTCCCATCCCTGGGTGGGATTCCTGAAGGGTGAGTTCCCCGTTGTGGAATTGTCGAGAGTACTTCCCCAACAAATTCTCCCAGTGGACTTAACGTAAACATATTTGCCTTCTTACTGTTAAAGTCGTGGAGCAAGACAGTGGCCTCAGTAACTACAGGCCTCTCCTGTCTCAGGACCTTTGTCTGAATTGTTTATTGAGCCCAGAACATGGTCTCTCTGGCTCTAGAGTGTCCTGTGCTAGAAGAGCAAGTCCCAAGGAGCGGCTTCTAAATAGCTCTATGTGAAAGCACTAGGAGTTCACGGGGTGTCCAGCACAGTGCACCCCAGCATGTGGCTGTGCCCGAAGGAGCCCTGTTCTTCCATACACAGAGCAGCATGAGGGAGGTGTGGATACCCCGATGTGTCAGACACCAGACTCCAGGGTCTGATGGCAGAGCCGGCAGCCGAGTCAACATGGGCCTCCAGATTCTGGGGATCTGGACGCAGTGGGGTCCTTCAGCAGCTCAGCAGCCATCTCTGCTTTGCCCACCCGGCCTGGTTGCTGCCCACAGAGCTGAGATTAGCCTCGTGGACTGCACCCTTCCTGAGCCTGCCTTCCCTGATCACGTGCTTGGTTACAGGGGGCTGAGGAGTCCCTACTCCCCAAGGAGAAGATGGCCCTCCCAATCTAGGGACAGTCACCTCTGGGAGCCCAGAGGGCCTCCTGAGTAAGGCCAGTCAGTGCCAGAGCCTGGCTGGCCAGCGAGGGCCCCCATTAGCACGTGCTCTCTGAGGACCTTCTTCCCCCAGGCGCTGTCCTCATGCTGGCCCAGCAGTGAGCAGCCCGACACAGCCCGTCACCTGAGGAGGGGCAGAGGTGGGCAGGCAGCCAGAGCTGGCGAGAGGCAGGGGAGGAAGAGGTGGCTGCTGTGTGCTGTGGGGACAGGGAGGTACCTGCCCACTGGGGTCAGTGGGGGACAGTGTGGCCAGAGTGGAGTGAGCTGCGGGATTGGGGGTGATGGAGCCAGACCGTGCGGGCCTTCCGGACTGTTGTGTGCCTTTTCTGGGCTTGTCATCTACTTGGTGCCTCAGGTCTGTGCCTCCCTCAGAGGTAGAGGGCTCACCTGTGTGCATGCGGGGCTCTCCAGACACTCCAGTTAAAGGCTGGACGGGTTCTCCACCTCCTCTGCCAAGAGAGACAGCCCTGCACCACGGGAGTGTGGCTGGCCCCTCTGGGCCCCTGCGTTCCCAGCCCTGGCTCTCGCCTTTTCGTGTGGACGTGCTGATATGGGGTGGCAGTCCCAGCTGTGGCCCCAGCACGTCTGCCAGCCACCATGTGGCCTCTGCTCTGTGCCTCAGTGTCCTTGTGTGTGAGAGGTGTTGCAGCAGCCTGGCTCTCAGGACAGTCTCAGGGCTTGCCTGCTGGCCTGCCGTGACTGTCTCATTGCGCTCAGTTCCTTCCTGGTGTGCACGTGAGGTAGAGGGTCGCCCTAGTCAGAGCGCTGTCCTGCAGCTGTTGAGGCACGCAGAGCCCCACCCAGCGCGGAGAAGGGGCTCAGTCAGTTACCATACCTGTGTAAATGCACTGTTACTTTGGATCGGTGGTACCAGACTTCAGGGCCCCCCCGGGGACAGGGAGGGGACAGGGTCCTGGAAACCCCATCTTTAGGAAGTAGTAGAAGTAGAAGAAAAGCAAGTATGGCCTGCTCCAAAAGAGGCCTGCCCGCGTGGCCTGAGGCCCTGGCACAGAGGCTGGATGAGAGGCAGGTGAGGCTTGCCCAGCTCAGGGGATGGCGAGAAGGGGCAGGTGGTGAGTGGGGACGTCCCGTCACACCCGCCTTGCCACCCCCCAGGTCAGTGCCAACGGCAACGTGCTGCGCAGTGAGATCGTGGGCTCCATCAAGATGCGGGTCTTCCTGTCCGGCATGCCCGAGCTGCGCCTGGGCCTCAACGACAAGGTCCTCTTCGACAACACGGGCCGTGAGTACCCTGCCAACTCCACTGTGTCCCTGTGGCTGGAGCGGGCCTCCTGCTGAGCTCAGAGCAGAGCCAAGGGGATAATCAGCCGTGTGAGGGAATACGCGGATCTCAAGCACTTGCTTCAGACACATTTTCACGTTGTGTACGAGACAGCTGTGAAAACTAACAAATCAACACCTGGACATAGAAAGTACGGAAGAGTAAAGATCCTAAAGTCAAGTCCCCTCACCGCCCCATGGGCCAGAGGACACGGGCCAGTGCCTTAGATGTTAAGTTCCGGGAGGGTCGCACTCGCCCTATACCATCTTGGAGGGAGCAGCGGGCTCCAGGTTAGGCCTTATTCTCTCCCCTCCCTGCGGAGCTCCTGCCCCTGCATGGGGCATGGGGTCTGGGCTGCTGGAAGGCCACACACAGTGGCTCTAGCTCTCCCATCTGGCCTGGATGAGGTGGGAGACCCCAGGGGCCTGGCTTCCTGAGGCTCTGTGTTCGCAAACTGGACCGCCAGCCGCAGGAGCTCTGGCCGCGCTGTCAGACCTACCTCCACAGCAGCAGAACTGAGGGTCTCTCCGGTATTGGGCCATCAGGACGGCTCCTGTCTCTGGCTGGCCCAGCCTGCACAGCTCCTCTGGGGGGGTAGAAAACCAAGACAGGAACCGAGAACCCAAGGGATGATGATGGGGCCAGGGCACTCTGCGAGCCCTGAGCCGTCATTGTGCATCACCAGCCTGGTCTACTAGTTGTTCAGCAAATGTTCCTGAGTGGCAGCCCTGGCTAGACCCTGGCCTAGCTGCTGGGGACTCAGACTGAACCAGGCCACCCAGCCCTGCCCTTAGCATATGCCCAGCATCAGGATGCGATGAGGCTTCTGAGGGCCTAAGGAGGGACAGTGGAGGTTGTCTGGGAACCCAGGCCCCTTGGCCGTCATGACCCACAGATTTGAGAGGCAGCTCTGCTCTGCCAGGGGTGAGCCCCAAACAATGGGAGTGTTGCTGACAGAGAGACCCAGAGGGCCTAGGATCTGTCCCGCCCTCACCCTTGCCCGCCCCCAGGTGGCAAAAGCAAGTCCGTGGAGCTGGAGGACGTGAAATTCCACCAGTGTGTGCGACTCTCACGCTTTGAGAACGACCGCACCATCTCCTTCATCCCTCCAGATGGCGAGTTTGAGCTCATGTCCTACCGCCTCAACACGCATGTGAGTGTGCCCACGGGCCGCCGCCCAGACTCCACAGAGCCCATGTCCCACAGCCTGGGGCGCTGCACTTTCTGAGGGGCCAGACCCCATTCTAAGCAGCCCCAATGATGTGTTCTGCATTTTCACAGAGACCCCTTGGTCTCTATATCCATCGCGGTCTGGCTGTGGACTCCTTCGATAGCCCTGTGTGTTGGCAGGCTGGGCTCATACCCGGGCAGATGGGCCCTTGCCCTGGGCCTCAGTTTTCCCCTCTGTGAGATGGGCCTGTGTAAAATGACCGTGTGTGAGTGCCACCTTCACTCTCCTCCACAGGTCAAGCCCTTGATATGGATCGAGTCCGTGATTGAGAAGCATTCCCACAGCCGCATCGAGTACATGATCAAGGTGTGCATGCAGCCCACACACAGCGTTAGCCTGGGGGCGCGGGCAGGAAGAGAGGGGGCTGGTGGATGACCCCGCCTGTTCAGGGCCTTTGGCACAGGGTCCTAAGCAGGGCAGGGGCCCCATGGGGCTCTGTGCTCCCCATCCTGGGAGATAAGGCCTGCGGCTGATGCTCGTGCTGCCTCATTGTGAGCCAGAGGGAAGGATGGGGAGCCCTGAAGGTCAAAGGGACTGGAGGGCAGGAGAATCTCAGGTGGTTGAGAGGGTGTGAGCTGTGCCTAGAAGTCTGGGGGTCAGCTTGGTGGGGCCCACAGGCCAGGCCAAGGGGTGTAGGGCCCTGGTGGGAGCAGGCTGGGTGGGGGCTGGGCTCTCACCTTTGCCTTCCACAACGTTGGCCACACCGGCCTCATCTCCAGGCCAAGAGCCAGTTCAAGCGGCGGTCGACAGCCAACAACGTGGAGATCCACATCCCTGTTCCCAACGATGCCGACTCCCCCAAGTTCAAGACGACAGTGGGGAGTGTCAAGTGGGTCCCTGAGAACAGCGAGATCGTGTGGTCCATCAAGTCCTTCCCGGTGAGTGCCCTTTCCAGTGGGATACCCCTTGACTTCCAGGCACACCCCACCTGCTCCCTGTCCCCACCACAGTGCGGCAGCCTCGAAACAGGGCATGGGGCTGTGATCCCCAGCTGGGGATTCTGGGAGGCCAGTGGACGGAGAGCCGAGGGGCTGACTGAGCAAAGAAAGGAAGAGGAAGTTGGAGCTGGGAGAGGCAGCTTGTGTGTGAATGGCCTGTCTTCCGCATCGGGGCAGCACCCCCACCCCCCTTGCCCTCTCTCTGACACTGGTTCCGAACTCAACTTCCCTCGAGGGGACAAGACTGCCTTGCGGCCCGAGCAGCGTGGGTTTCGGGAATCCAGCACCAGCTCCAGGAATGTAGAACACTTCAGGCTGGCCCAGCTGCCTGCCTTGTGTTCAGGATGTTCAGCACTGGAGTCCGGGTGTGCAGGCAGTGGTGCCCAGAGGGCCTGGAAGGTGGAAGTGTGCGCCCGTGCCGGTTATGGCCCGCTGCCATTTTCTTACAAACAGGATGGAGCGCCTTTTCTTATGTCCGAGGGCCATTTGCATTTCGTTCTCTGGAAACTGTAGCAGCCACCTCTTGCTCATTTTTCTGTCAGGTTTGGTCATTTCCTTCGTTTGCGAGAGCTCTTTCTATATAAGCAAAATGAGCACTTTTTCTTTGATGTAAGTTGCAAATGGTTTTCCCCAGTTTAATGTTTCTCTTGGCTTTGTTTCTGGTAGTTTTCGCTGTGTGACCTTTTTTGATTCAATTAATTCTTTGTTTCATTATTATTTAACGCCAGATTTCTTGATCTTTTCCTTTTATAACATCTGAATTATAAGTCATGCTTTGAAAAGCTTTGCTATTCCCAGATGTAAAGGAATTCGTCCATATTTACTTCAAGAACCTGTATGGTGGCATTTTTCACCTTAGATTTCAGGTGCTTTCAGAGCTGGGTCTGGTAAATGGGGGGAGGTGCAGGTCCTGTTTTATCTTTTTCCAAATAGTTATCCAGTTTTTGAATATCGTTTACTAAAAGGTCCATCTTCTCCCCAGTGGTTCGAAATGCCATGTTTATTAAATATCAGATTTTCGCACAGCGAAAGATGTCTTTCTGAATGTCCTGATGTCTCTCTGTCCATGCAGCAAGGCCATATTTTAACCCAGGGCTTTATTCTGTGTTTTAACATCTGATAAGGCCAGGCCCACCCCGCCGGAACTTACTCCCATCCCTCCATAAACACATCGCTTGTTTGTTTCCTGGTGATTCTTGCTTGCTCACTTGTTCGTGTTCCTTATAAGTCTTAGAGTCAGTTTGTTGGCACTAAATTTAGAGTCAAGTCGGAAGCGCGAACACCTTTATGAGGCTCTGTGCCGCTGTCACCTCAGTGCTTTGGGATTGTCCTCACGTTCACCTTATGTACCTCACATAGCGTCTCTCTTGTTTTAAAAAGTGCTTTCATCGAAGTACAGCGTGCAGAATAGTAGACAGATGAAATGTGGACAGCTCAATGAATTTCCTCAGCGGGGACACATCCGCGTGTCCGGAACCAGATGAAAGCCGCAGAACGCCCCCCATCCATCAGGAGCCCCCAAGGCTCCTGCCAGTTTGCACATTTCTCATTAAGATGAGCTTTAAATCAGCATCCTGGTGAGTGGGGTCTGGTCTTCCGCTGTGCCCTCCGGTGGGTAGCCGCTATTTGCGTGGTAATTTCTGCCCTGGTTCCTTACCGGATGTCTGCTTTGGGGTAGTTTTTCTTTCAGTTCCCGGGGGTTTTCAGATATCCTCTCGTATCATTTCAGCCAGATACAGTTTTCCCTTCTCCTCTGCTCTTCTCGGGCGTTTGATGGCTCTGGCGCCTCCTTGCTTTGGCTGCTGTCTCTGGAACCTGTAAGTCGCGATGGACAGTGGCCGCCTGGTCTTGCCCCAGCCTGGAGATGCCAGTCTGATATGCCTTCCAAGTCCGACGCTGCACTGGGCTTTGGATTCGATCCAGCCCCACTTTACTGCGGTTTTGACACAAATGGGTGACAGACTTATCCAGGTGCCCCTTCAGTGTCTCTCAGTTCGGGTCTGTCAGTGGGTGGAGCTGGACTGTCCCTGCGTTCTGGCAAACTGCGCCTGATCTTTCCTTTTCCGTGCACCATTGCATTCTATCAGTAACATTGTATGCGACGTTTTCACTTTGATGACCTGTTTCACTTTGATGAGGCTGTTTTTTTGGTGTACTGTCTGCCAGGTGTTTGTGTTATGCCTGCTTTGTAAGTACTCTGTGTCCCATCTCCGTGCTGCGGAACAGTTAAGTGGCCAGGACATCGTCTGGTCTTGAGAAGGTTGATAGAATTTGGCCGTGTGACCTTCCAGATCTCGACTACTTTCTTCATCTCTTCTGTAGAAATCGGGTCATTCAGAGTTTCCATTTCTGTCGGAGACTGGGTAAATTATATTTCCCTTCAAAATGATCCATCCTAAGCAGATTTTCGCCGTTGTCTGCGAAGTTGGAGAAAGTGGTCTTTTTTCCCTCCCGTTCACCTGTAACAGTTACTTCTTCCTTATTCTTTCTTCTTGTGTGTCTTTGCGCCTTCTGGTTCCCTGGATAAGGCTGCCTAGCAGCTTATCCTTTTGTTTTTATTTTCCAGGTTTGCTTTTTAATTTTATTGTAATATTTTTCTGTCTTTTATAAGTCTTTGATTTGAATTTCTTCATCCTTTCTTTGTTCTAATTTTTCAGATTAGATATTTTCATTTGATGATTTTCTTTTAAAATTTATATTAATACAAGTATTTAAGCCATAGATGTTCCTCTGAGCCCTGCCTTACCTGTGTAACCCATAGTTTCTGACATGTAATATTTGACTTGCTCTTCTAGAAATTCTGTAACTGGGTAGAGTTGATTATTGTTGTTGTTTTTAAAGATGTATTTATTAATTTTAGAGCAAGCGTGCATGAGCATGGGGGGAGGGGCAAAGGGCGAGAGGATCTCAAGCAGACTGTCTGCTGGGTGCGGAGCCCAGTGCGGGACCCCAAGATCGTGACCTGAGCTAAAATCACGAGGCAGACGCTCAACCACCTGAGCCACCCAAGCGCCCTGTGGTTCTTTCCTAAGTCCCTAGGGGGCGGGCCTTCTGACTTTCATCTGTCCTCACTGCGGGCGCTGGAGCCAGAGAGTGTTGTTCGGACTGTTTCTACGTCTGGGATTCCTCGGCGTGTTTGTCGCGTGCTGACGGAAGGTCTGAGTTTGTAAATGCCGCAGGTGCACTTGAGAGGAGGACGAGGCTTCTGTTACCCGGGTAGGGAGCCCACGAGGTCTGCCCGCTTGGCACTGTCTTCCTCTGGTGCCCTCTGCCTGTTGTCTAGCATCTGCTTAACAGGTTGCAGCCGTGTTAGCTCGTGCCCGTGGATACTTGGGACTATGATCCCTTCCCTGTGGACACAGGACTGTAGCCTCCAGGACCGTGGCCTGGCCTCCCTTCTTGCCCTGAATTCTCCCCGGTGACAGCAGCCCCCGCTCTGTTTCACCTGGTCCTCCTGCTGGGGGATCTTTTGTCTGCCGTTCCAGCACAGAGCTGTGTTTTGGGCTGTGAGCCAGCCTGGAGGTCTGCCTCGTTCGTGGGAGAATCAGACCCATGGACATGGACATGACGGACCCAGGGGAGGGGAGCCCACTTCCACCGCCCCGCCGGGAGGGCCTGCCCCCTGCAGGTGCTTTTGCTTGCATTTTCCCTTTTGTCTTCGTAAGGCCCAGATTTGGGGTCTGGTTATTGTCTCATACACAGACTAGTGGAGCTGATTTTATTCCTTTGCCACCTGCTTTGTCTGCTGCTAGGACGCCATTATTCTTCCCTCACTGTCCCAGAGTCTTTACTCAGCACATGGGCCTGACTCGGGCGGAGTCCCCACTCTCGTGCCCCTCGGGGGTGGTGAGCAGAGACTGGTACCGTCCCAAGGCAGGGAGCCTGAGCGCCGCCCTGGGGAACGAGGGCGCAGCCCTGCTCTACCCGAGAAGTGCGAGGACAGCCCCCGGCTCGGGGTGGAGGCAGCTGGTCGGCAGCCACTCCTTCCAGGAGCCTGGGGATGAAGGCCTACACGGTCCTTGGTGTGGCCAGAGCTGGGCTCTCTTTGCTCCCCACTGCTGTAGGCAAGGCACACCAGGCCCCTGGACTGGAAGCATGATGCCTTCCTCCTATGCAGAACTGGGCTTCCGGTTCTTCCTGGCTCTGCCTCAGGCCCCATCTCCAGAGCCACTGCTCAGCCTCCGGGGCCAGAGCTGCCCCCATCCTAGCCCTCTGGGAGCAGGTCTCTTCTGTCACCTCCCTCTGTTCACCGTCCCTCACTTGGACCTTTCCCCTCTTGCTTACACATGCTGCCCGGACGTTGGACATATGGGGGTGTTCACTTGGACTCCGGCCTGGGCCAGGGGGCCCGTGTCCTACAGAGGCACCTGCACTGTCTCGGTGCTCTGTGCCCCCTCTTCCTTCCCGAGACCTGTCAGGCTAGGCTTCCTTACAACGACTATTCTGCCCTCCCTGAGAGTTTGTGAAACTCTCTGCATGCTTGGAATTCACTGATTTCCCCTGGCACGGCTGGCTGGACAGTCCGTGAGGCCTGCGTGAGTGTAAGTGCGCTGGAGGAGCTGAGACTCTGGGTGACCACAGCCACGCAGGAAGGGGCTCACCGGCCAGGCCAGCAACCTGGAACTCTCTGGGGGCAGCTGTCCACCTGACCGTCTCTGCTCGTCTGCTCCTGCAGGGGGGCAAGGAGTACCTGATGCGGGCCCACTTCGGGCTGCCCAGTGTGGAGGCGGAGGACAAGGAGGGCAAGCCCCCGATCGGCGTCAAGTTTGAGATCCCCTACTTCACTACCTCCGGCATCCAGGTGCGTACGGCCGGGGTCGCCAGGGCCCTGGTGCAGATGTGGCCAGGCCTGGCGGTCCGTCCCGGCTCAGAGAGCTGCAGATGACCGCTTCAGCGAGGATGCCGGACAGCCTGTCCCAGGCGGTGCGGCCCTGCTTCTGCCTCTCTCCACACCTGTCTACTCGGACCTGACCCCGCGCTTCAGCCCCAAGCTCAGAGATTCGTTTGACCCCCAGAACTCGAGTCCAAGCCTCTAGTGGCCACACACTTGCCACCACGGGGCCTGTTTCCCTAGGCACCTCCATGGCAAGTCTGTGAGGGGCGGGGAACTGGGGAGTCTGCTGGAGTGCTGGGCCTGAGGGTGCACCTCCGGCTCTCTCCCACCCTTCCACGGCGACTCCTCCCTCCCTTGGCATCAGCAAGTGACAGGCCCCGCCCCACCCATCTCCTCCTCTACCTGTGCTGTCCTGGTCCTTGTCAAGCCTCCCCTCCCTGGCCTTGGTGGGGGGGGTTGGGGGCTAGGACAAGGAGGGGACAGTGCATACACGCCCTGCTGCCTGTGCCCTAGGTGCGCTACCTGAAGATCATCGAGAAGAGCGGCTACCAGGCCCTGCCGTGGGTCCGCTACATCACTCAGAACGGAGGTGCGCATGGCTGAGAGGGCGGTGGGTGTGCAGCAGCCCCTGGGTCTGGGGGCGGGGACTCCCCCCCCAACCGCAGGTACAGAGCAGAAAACCAACGCCTCCCTCCCTGATTGTAGATTACCAGCTTCGCACCCAGTGAGGGGCCCTGCAGCCAGCGCCTCCCGGCCCCGGCGCTGGGGCTCCTGGCGGAAGCACCAGGAGGAAGCACCTGCCAAGCCTGCTGGATGGGGGGGGGGGGCACCCCTGGCCACTGGCCACCCTCCCGGCTCCTCCCGGGGACCCCTCCTCTTCCAGGCACACCTGCTCTGCCGTTGCCACTCTCGTCTCTGGGTTCTTTCTCCCGGAAGAGGCTCATCTTCGAGAAGTCTTGTCTCTCTGCCCCCTGAGTCAGTTTGAGGGGAAGGAAATGAAATCTTTCCCTCTAGAGATCAAATACAGCCTACAGCCTTCTGTGCTGTTGAGCCCATAGGCACCAAAAAGATGGGGAGACGCTCACCCAGCCATTGGCTGCACGCGGCCTCTGGCCAGGCCGACTGGGCCGCTGTTCGGTTGCTGTTCTGTTGAATGTTACAGGTTCATGAGTGTTCCTGGTTTCTGTCCCATCTGTTCATTGTTGTTTACGTGCACCCCACTGTCCGTGCCTCCCACCCTTTGTCCTGAAGCTCTCGGGCAGCACTTAGTGAGGGCACAGTGCCCTCCTCCGCAGCGAGGCCCACGTGACACTGGGTTCCCTCCCATGCCTGGCCTGACCCCGGCCCGCGCCTCTGGGGCAGAGGCTCCTCCTCGGGGACTCCCGGCCTCTCCCCACCCCCACTGAGGCCTCGCGGAGATGCCCTCCCAGAGTCCACCGCACCGTGCGACGCTGTCACTCAGCCACATCAGTGTTTGTCCCACCAAGGAGGTGGTGGCCTCAGAGGGCTGGGGGCACAGGTCACCCCCAACTGTGCTGGGTCACCCCACCACCACCCTGTCTATGTTCATGTCACGATTACATTAAATTCCATTACTTAAAGGTGCCGCCTCCTTTCCCTCTGATGCAGCACATGGCCGACTCCTCCTAGGTGAGCAGGGGCAGGTGCGGGGCTCCGATCAACCCCCGTGCTGGCCCGATGGTCTCCCTCAGAGTGTGGTCCTCGGAGCAGCAGCGTCAGTGTCCCCTCTGAGTGGCCCGAAATGCACATTCACAGATCTACCCTGACCTGCCAAGGAGAGTTCATAGGTTCCATGTGATTCATGCATGTGCTGGAGTTTGAGAACCGCTACCTGGTCTGCAGAGGGGATTATGGCAGGGGTCGCCTGGGCAGGAAGCACCCTGTCTTCCCACAGTGGGCGCCTGCCTCACACCTGCCCCCCCATCTGTGCCGCTGACCCCGCCTGGATCACCCCCTCTTGCCTTCAAAGGCTGTTCTCCCCTGTCCCTCTCCCGTATCACCCAGCTCCCCCTTGGAGGACTGGTGAGCATCAGCCCAAGTAGGAGCTTGGCCTCTCACCTGCGTTGAATAAAAAACACTGCCGTGGCCTAGGGCTTGGGCCAGGGCTGTTGGAGGCATCCTTGATGCCCTGTCCCTCACTGTTGACACCCATATCCACAGCCTGGCCTCCCTCCAGAAGACCTCGGGTCCAACAGCTTTTCCCATCCTCACTGCCATTGCTGGAGGCCCAGCTGCAGCCTCCAGAGCCCCTGTGGGACAGAGAGAGCGGTCATCTGCAGTGTAGAGGGGGGCCTCTGTTCCTAGCAATGCTTGGGACAAGGTTGTCTGCAAGCACTCCCGCTATTAGCTCGTATGTATGTGATGTTTAGTATAGTATATATAAGAGAAAGACTGAGAACGGTGGGCTAATCATCCATCTCAAGGAATCAGAAAAAAACAAAAGAAGCCTAAGAGCATAGCAGGAAATAATAGCAGAGAGGAAGGAAATAGAAAACAAGCATTCAATAAAAGCAGAGCTACAAGTTCGTTCTTTTAAAAAATGAATAAAGCTGCTAAGAAGTTGGATCAAGATAAAAAGGAGGCACAAGTTACTCTCACTGGCAAAGAAAGACATTACTGCAGCTTCTCAAACATGAAAGAGGTTAGAGCAGGACATTTGCCACCTCATGGGGCATTCAGGCCACCCGTGCCCCAGGAGCTCCAGCCACCCAGGAGGGGCTATCCTTGTCCAAGCTACCCAAAAACCCTGAAGGGGGTGAGGGATGCTGGGAGTGATTTTGTGCCAGAGCACTTGAAAGTGTTAACTAACATGGGTAAGTTCCTAGAGGACAAAAGCTGACCCAAAAAGAAAGAAAAAATCTGAGCAGTCCTATGGCTACTAAAGAGCCAGAGTCGGTCAGATCTCTTGGCCCAGATGGGCTTATTAGGAGAGCTCTACCCAACACTCATTGGGAGAAAAGAGAATTGAACAAACTCTCCCGGAGAATAGAAAAATAGGAAACATTTCCTGACTCATCTGTGAGACCAACATTTCCTCAAAACAATATGAAACAGGAAAATTACAGGCCAATCTCACTGATGGCCAAAGATGTGAAGATCCTAAATGAAAATTGGAGGGGAAGTGGTGATGCATACAAAGGACATAACCTTGGGTCCAAGGTTAAATCTTAGACAAAATCAGTTTAATGCTGGAAAATGGGTTAATCTAATCCACTGCCTTAAAAAGAGTGAGGAAGGAAAACTTATGATCATCAGTTCAATAGGTGCAAGTAAAGTGTTTGATAAAATTAAACATTAATTTATGATAAAAAAGAATAACCCTTAAGCAAACTACAAACTACTGACAACAGTATCCACCCTCCCCCCCCCAAAAAATGAAGTACCTGGGATTAAAAAATACACAAGTCCTCATGGGCAACATTATGGAGGATGTTCAGGGAAGACCTAAAGCTGGGGGCGGGGGGATACGTCCTTGTCATAGAATGGATGTCTGTGTCAAAGTGCTAATAATCCCTGTGGTTGGCAGAGTAGTAGCTCCCCACAAAGATGTCCGTGGTCCCCAGAACCTGTGGCTGTGTTAAACTGCATGGCAAAGTTTGCAGATGGAATTAGGGTTGCTAATCCACTGACCACAATGGGGAGGTTACCCTGAACAATCTGGTGGGTCCAATGTAATCACAACGGTCCTTAACAGTAGAAGAAGGGGACAGAGGAGGGAGAAGCAGAAAGCAGTAGTGTGGGAGGGACCCAGTCTGTAGTTGCTGGCTGTGAAGGTGGAGGAAGGGGCCATGGGCCAAGGATGCAGGCTGCCTCCAAAAGCTGGAAAAGAAAGAGACAAGTTCTCACCAGAGTCCCCAGCAGGAACACAGCCCCACTGACACCCTGGCTTTAGCCGCATGAGATACTTTCAGACCTCTGACCTCCAGAATTTAAGTTAATAAATCTGTGTTGTTTTATGTTTGTGATAATTTGTTACAGCAGCAATAGGATATGAGTAGACTTCAAAACTATTTATAGGTTGAAGGCATTCCCATTTAAAATCCCAATCAGGTTTTTGTGGAACTTGACAAGCAAATTCTAAAGTTCACATGGAAGGTCAGAGCCAAGAATCATGAAGAATCTTGAAGAATAAAATGGGGCACCTGGGTGGCTCAGTCAGTTAAGCATTAGACTCGATTTCGGCTCAGGTCATGATTTCAGTGTTGTGAAATTGAGCCCTGTGTCAGGCTCTGCATTCATCTGGGAGTCTGCTCAAGATTCTCTCTCTCACCCCTCTGCCCTTCACCCTAATTGCACTCTCTCACAAAAACAAAGTGGGGGGAGGATGACCTATTTGGGCAGCAAGGCCTATTTCATCAATAGTAATTAAGACACAAAATAACGCAGTGTGATTACTTCAGAAGGAAATTCAAAACCAGGCTTCAGTGAAACTGTTCTTTGGGGATGCTTCCATTTTGAGGGGCAAATCTAAAGAAGAAGTCAGAATGGATCTACCTGGGGAGAAAGAGGGGACAGCAGAGGGGGCTCCCGGGTGCTGGCCGCTCTCTCTTCATTGAGTGGGTGGTGGTGGTGATATGGGTGTTTGCCTCATAATTTTGTTGAATGGTATGTTTATGTTTTATGCGTTTTACAGGATGATGTTATAATGATGTTTAATGCTTCAAAAATCAGATGAATTTAATGTCATTTAACACTTTCTGTTATTGTTATGTAAATCAAAAAGATGGAGAGCCCCAATTCATTCTTTTAAGCAGTCAGGACTTGAATACCAAAACCAGTTAAGGAGGTAGAAAAGAAACCCGGGGGTGGGGGCAAGATGGTGGAGGAGCAGGAGACATGAACTTCATCTGGTCCCAGGAATTCAGCTAGAGAGTTATCAAGCCATTCTGAACACCTACAAACTCCACAGGAGATCAAAGAAAAGAATAGCAGCAATTCTATGAACAGAAAAACTACCACTTTCTGGAAGGTAGGAAGTGTGGAGAAGGGGATCCAAGGCAATATTTGGGAAGATAGACTGCATGGGGAGGGAGCCTCCATCAGTCAGCTACTGGCAAGTGACAGAGCAGTGGAGCATGAAATCAGAACGTTTAGAAGTCTGCTGCATGGAGGGATGTGGCTCCAGTGGCTAAGAGGGGGTGGAGCCCTCAAGGGGACAACGTGGTATCAGGACCCGTGGGGTCACAGAAAGACTGGGGGTGCCTGAGTATGGCAGGTATCAGAGCAGGGAAGCCGGCTGCAGAGACGGAGCTGAGGAGTGAGCTCTCAGCTCGGGGTTACCTTAAACTGTGATACCAGGTCACTACCCTTGGAGAAGGGACCCCACAAGCAGCTGGGAGACTCATCTTCCTCCCCCTGAGAGGAGTGGTGCGGGAGTGTGTGGCAGGAATCTGCTGGGTTTGGACACTCCAAACGGAGCCATGCACCAGAGATAGAAATGCTTGGTCATAGGCCAAGTGAGCATGGACAGCGGCTGGAGACCAGGGAAAGAGGAGGGACTGACTGCTTTTCTCTGAGGTCACACTGAGGAGTGGGTCTCCAAGCTCTTGGCTTCTCCAGGGTCAGAGACTAGGAGGCTGCCAGCTTCATTCCTGTCCTCCAAAGATGTACGTAAAGCCTTCAGGGAACAAAAGCTCTAGTAGATTACTTAGCCTGCCCTGGCAAGGGCGGTGCAATTCTGCCTCAAGCAAGACATTTAAGAATCACCGCAACAGGCCCCTCCCCCAGGAGATCAGCAAGAACATCTAGCCAAGACCAAGTTCACCAATCAATGAGAGCTGCTGAACCCCAGAGTTAGGGGGATACGCCACATAGAATTCCTGGCTTTTTCCCCATGATTCTTTAGTTTTTCAAAATTTCAAAATTTTCTTTATTTTTTTCTATTTTTTAAAACTTTTCCTCTTTCCTATTTTAAACTACAGCTTAAAAATACATTTTTAAAAAAATTTTTAATTTTTATTTTTATAGTCATATTCCATCTTTCTTCATATTTACCTTATGTTTGTACATATGTAAGTCTTTCTTTAAAATTTTGGGAGACAGTTTCTTCTAACAGACCAAAAGACACCCAAAATCTAGTGTGTAGCTCAGTTCTATTCACCAGTCTGATCATATTCCTTTTTTTCCTCACCCTCCACCCTCAGTTTTGGGTCTCTTCTGATTTGTTTAGTGTATATTTTTCTGGGGGTGGTTGTTCCCCTGTTTGCATTTGGTTCTCCCATTCCTCTATTCTTCTCTGGACAAAATGACAAAATGGAAAAACTCCCCTCAAAAAAAAAAAAAAAAGAGGAAGAGGTAGTACTGACTGCTAGGGACCTAATCAATATGGACATTAGTAAAATGTCAGAACTAGCGTTCAGAATGATAATTATAAAGATACTAGATGGTCCTCAAAAAAGCATAGAAGATACTAGAGAATCTCTTTCTGGAGAGATAAAAGAACTAAAATCTAATCAAGTCAAAATAAAAGTTATTATTGAGGTGCAATAAAAAATGGAGGCTCTAACTCTAGGATAAATGAGGCAGAAGAGAGAATTAGTGATATAGAAGACCAAATGATAGAGAATAAAGAAGCTGAGATAAGGAGGGATAAACAACTACTGTATCACAAGAGGGAGAATTTGAGAGATAAGTGATACCCTAAGATGAAACAATATTAGGATAATTGGGATCCCAGAAGAAGAATAAAGAGAGAGGGGTAGAAGGTATGTTGGAGCAGATTTTAGCAGAGAACTTCCCTAATTTGGAGAAGGAAGGAGGCATCAAATCCCAGGAGACATGGAGAACCTCCCCCTCAATATCAATAAAAATAGGTCAACACCCCATCATCTAATAGTAAAACTTACAAGTCTCAGAGATAAAGAGAAAATCCTGAAAGCAGTTCAGGACAAAAGGATAAAAGATTACAGAATCTATAATGGTAGAAACATTAGATTGGCGGCTGTCCTATCCACAGAGATGTGGCAGGGCAGAAAGGACTGGCATGATATATTCAGAGCAGTAAATGAGAAAATTATGCATCCAAGAATACATATCCAGCTAGGCTATCATTGAAAATAGAAGGAGAGATAAAAAGCTTCCAGGACAAACAAAAGCTAAAAGCATTTGCAAACACCAAACCAGCCCTACAGGGAATATTGAAAGGGGCCCTCTAAGCAAAGAGAGAGCCTAAAAGTAACATAGACCAGAAAGGAACAGAGGCAATATACAGTAATAGTCACCTTACAGGCAATACATTGGCACTAAATTCATATCTCTCAATAGTTACCCTGAATGTAAATGGACTAAATGCCCCAATCAAAAGACACAGTGTATCAGAATGGATTAAAAAAACAAAACCCATCAATATATTGTCTACAAGAAACTCATTTTCGACCCAACGACACCTCCAGATTTAAAGTGAAGGGGTGGAAAACAATTTACCATGCTAACGGACATCAAAAGAAAGCTGGGGTGGCAATTCTTACATCAGACAAATTAGATTGTAAACCAAAGACTATAAATAAGAGATGAGGAAGGGCACTATTCATATGTAAAGGGTCTATCTAACAAGAAGATCTAACAGTTTTAAATATCTATGCCCCTAACATAGGAGCAGCCAATTATATAAGCCAATTAATAAAAAAATCAAAGAAACACATAGACAAAAATACAATAATAGTAGGGGAATTTAACCCCCTCCCCTCACTGAATGAGCAGATCATCTAAACAAAAGATCAACAAGGTAATAAAGGCTTTAAATGACACACTGGACTAGATGGACCTCACAGATATATTCAGAACAACATTTCATCCCAATGCAACAGAATACACATTCTTCTCTAGTACACATGGAACATTCTCCTGGATAGATGACATCCCAGGTCACAAATCAGGCCTCAACTAGTAACAAAAGATTGGAATCATTCCCTGCATATTTTTGGACCATAGTGCTTTGAAACTAGAACTCAATCACAAGAGGAAATTTGGAAAGAACTCAAATACATGGAGGCTAAAGGGCATCCTTCTAAAGAATGAATGGGTCAACCAGGAAATTAAAGGAGAATTTTTAAAAAATTCATGGAAACAAATGAAAATGAAAACACAACTGTTCAAAATCTTTGGAATGCAGCAAGGATGGTCCTAAGAGGGAAGTATATATCAATACAATGATTTTCAAGAAACAAGAAAGGTCTTAAATACACAACCTAACCCTACCCGTAAAGGAGCTGGAGAAAGACAGCAAATAAAGCCTAAACCCAGCAGGAGAAGAGAAATAATAAAGATCAGAGCAGAAAACAATGGAACAGAAACCAAAAGAACAGTAGAACAGATCAACAGAACTAAGAACTTGTTCTTTGAAAGAATAAGATTGATAAACCGCTGGCCAAACTTATCAAAAAGAAGATAGAAAGGACCCAAATTTTTAAAAAATCATGAATGAAAAAGGAGTGATCATAACCAACACCAAATACAATTATAAGAACATATTATGAGCAACTATATGCCAGTAAATTAGATAATCTTGAAGAAATGGATGCATTCCTAGAGACGTATAAATGACCAAAGCTGAACCAGGGAGAAATAGAAAACCTGAACAGACCCATAACCAGTAAGAAAATTGAAGCAGTAATCAAAAATCTCCCAAAGAACAAGAGCGCAGGGCCAGATGACTTCCCAGGGAACTTCAACCAGACTTTTTTTTTCCTTCCTTTTTTTAAAAAATTTTAAATTATTTTTTAATTTTTTTATAAACACATAATGTATTATTAACCCCAGGGGTACAGGTCTGTGAATCGCCAGGTTTACATACTTCACAGCACTCACCATAGCACATACCTTCCCCAATGTCCATAACCCCACCACCCTCTCCCTACCCCCCTCCTCCTGGCAACCCTCAGTTTGTTTGTGAGATTGAGTCTTTTATGGTTTCTCTCCCTCCCAATCCCATCTTCTTTCATTTATTCTTTTCCTAACCCCAAACCCCCCACGTTGCATCTCCACTTCCTCATATCAGGGAGATCATACAATAATTGTCTTTCTCCAATTGACTTATTTCGCTAAGCATAATACCCTCTATTTCCATTCACATTGTTGTAAATGGCAAGATTTCATTTCTTTTGATGGCTGCATGGTATTCCATTATATATATATATACACCACATCTTCTTCTTTTTTTCTTTTAAAGATTTTCATTTATTTATTTGACAGAGAGAGATCACAAGTAGGCAGAGAGGCAGGCAGAGAGAGGGGGAAGCAGGCTCCCCGCTGAGCAGAGAGCCCGATGCAGGGCTCGATCCCAGGACCCTGAGATCATGACCTGAGCTGAAGGCAGCGGCTTAACCCACTGAGCCACCCAGGCGCCCCTACACCACATCTTCTTTATCCATTCATCTATTGATGGACATCTAGGTTCTTTCCATAGTTTCGCTATTGTTGACATTGCTGCTATAAACATTTGGGTGCACATGCCCTTTCAGATCACTACATTTGATTCTTTAGGGTAAATACCCAGTAGTGCAATTGCTGGGTCGTAGGGTAGCTCTATTTTCAACTTTTTGAGGAATCTCCATGCTGTTTTCCAGAGTGGCTGCACCAGCTTGCATTCCCGCCAACAGTGTAGGAGGATTCTCCTTTCTCCACATCCTTGCGAACATCTGTCTTTTCCTGACTTGTTAATTTTAGCCATTCTGAGTGGTGTGAGGTGGTATCTCATTGAGGTTTTGATTTGTATTTCCCTGATGCCGAGTGATGTGGAGGACTTTTTCATGTGTCTGTTGGCCATCTGGATTTCTTCTTTGCAGAAATGTCTGTTCATGTCCTCTGCCCATTTCTTGATTGGATTATTTGTTCTTTGGGTGTTGAGTTTGGTAAGTTCTTTATAGATTTTGCATACTAGCCATTTATCTGATATGTCATTTGCAAATATCTTCTCCCATTCTTTCAGTTGTCTTTTGGTTTTGTTAAGTGTTTCCTTTGTTGTGCAAAAGCTTTTGATCTTGATGAAGTCCCAATAGTTCATTTTTGCCCTTGCTTCCCTTGCCTTTGGCGATGTTCCTAGGAAGAAGCTGCTGCAGCTGAGGTCGAAGAAGTTGCTGCCTGTGTTCTCCTCAAGGATTTTGATGGATTCCTTTCTCACATTGAGGTTCTCCATCTATTTTGAGTCTATTTTCGTGTATGGTGTAAGGAAATGGTCCAGTTTCATTTTTCTGCATGTGGCTGTCCAATTTTCCCAACACCATTTGTTGAAGAGACTGTCTTTTTCCCATTGGACATTCTTTCCTGCTTTGTCGAAGATTAGTTGACCATGGATTTGAGGGTCTATTTCTGGGTTCTCTATTCTGTTCCATTGATCTATGTGTCCGTTTTTGTGCCAGTACCATACTGTCTTGATGATGACAGCTTTGTAATAGAGCTTGAAGTCTAGAATTGTGATGCCACCAACTTTGGCTTTCTTTTTTCAATATTCCTCTGGCTATTTGAGGTCTTTTCTGGTTCCATATAAATTTTAGGATTATTTGTTCCATTTCTTTGAAAAAAATGGATGGGATTTTGATAGGGATTGCATTAAGTGTGTAGATTGCTTTAGGTAGCATAGACATTTTCACAATATTTGTTCTTCCAATCAATGAGCATGGAACATTTTTCCATTTCTTTGTGTCTTCCTCAATTTCTTTCATGAGTACTTTATAGTTTTCTGAGCATAGATTCTTTGCCTCTTTGGTTAGGTTTATTCCTAGGTATCTTATAGTTTTGGGTGCAATTGTAAATGGGATTGACTCCTTAATTTCTCTTTCTTTTCACTTGCTGTTGGTGTAAAGAAATGCAAGTGATTTCTATGCATTGATTTTATATCCTGACACTTTACTGAATTCCTGTACAAGTTCTAGCAGATTTGGAGTGGAGTCTTTTGGGTTTCCCACATATAGTATCATATCATCTGCAAAGAGTGATAGTTTGACTTCTTCTTTACCAATTTGGATGGCTTTAATTTCTTTTTATTGTCTGATTGCTGAGGCTAGGACTTTTAGTACTATGTTGAATAGCAGTGGTGATAATGGGCATCCCTGCCATGTTCCTGACCTTAGGGGAAAAGCTTTCAGTTCTTCTCCATTGAGAATAATATTCACAGTGGGTTTTTCATGGATGGCTTTGATGATATTGAGGTATGTGCCCTCTATCCCTACACTTGGAAGAGTTTTGATCAGGAAAGGATGCTATACTTTGTCAAATGCTTCTTCAGCATCTATCGAGAGTATCATATGGTTCTTGTTCTTTCTTTTATTAATGTATTGTATCACATTGATTGATTTGCAGATGTTGAACCAACCTTGCAGCCCCGGAATAAATCCTACTTGGTCGTGGTGAATAATCCTTTTAATGTATTGTTGGATCCTATTTGCTAGTATTTTGGTGAGAATTTTTGCATCTGTGTTCATCGAGGATATTGGTTTGTAATTCTCTTTTTTGATGGGATCCTTGTCTGGTTTTGGGATCAAGGTGATGCTGGCCTCATAAAATGAGTTTGGAAGTTTTCCTTCCATTTCTGTTTTTTGGAACAGTTTCAGGAGAATAGGAATTAATTCTTCTTTAAATGTTTGGTAGAATTCCCCTGGGAAGCCATCTGGCCCTGGGCTTTTGTTTGTTTGGAGATTTTTTTTTTATTTGACACAGAGAGAGAGAGAGAGATCACAAGTAGAGCAGTAGACAGAGAGGGGGGGGGAAGCAGGCTCCCTGTGGAGCAGAGAGCCTGATGCAGGGCTCGATCCCAGGACCCCGAGACCATGACCTGAGCTGAAGGCAGTGGCTTAACCCACTGAGCCACCCAGGCGCCCCTTGTTTGGAGATTTTTGATGACTGTTTCAATCTCCTTCCTGGTTATGGGTCTGTTCAGGCTTTCTATTTCTTTCTGGTTCAGTTGTGGTAGTTTATATGTCTCTAGGAATGCATCCATTTCTTCCAGATTGTCAAATTTGTTGGTGTAGAGTTGATCACAATATGTTCTTATAATTGTTTGTATTTCTTTGTGATGGTTGTGATCGCTCCTCTTTCATTCTTGATTTTATTTATTTGGGTGCTTTCTCTTTTCTTTTTGATAAGTCTGGCCAGGGGTTTATCAATCTTATTAATTCTTTCAAAGAACCAGCTCCTAGTTTCGTTGATTTGTTCTATTGTTTTTTGGTTTCTATTTCATTGATTTCTGCTCTGATCTTTATGATTTCTCTTCTCCTCCTGGGTTTAGGCTTTATTTGTTGTTCTTTCTCCAGCTCCTCTAGGTGTAGGGTTAGGTTGTGTATTTGAGACCTTTCTTGTTTCTTGGGAAAGGCTTGTATCACTATATATTTGCTTCTCAGAACTGCCTTTGCTGTGTCCCACAGATTTTGAACTGTTGTGTTTTCATTATCATTTGTTTCCATGATTTTTTTCAATTCTTCTTTAATTTCCTGGTTGATCCATTCATTCTTTAGAAGGATGCTCTTTAATCTCCATGTATTTGAGTTCTTTCCAAATTTCCTCTTGTGATTGAGTTCTCGCTTTAGAGCATTGTGTTCTGAAAATATGCAAGGAATGATCCCAATCTTTTGATACTGGTTGAGACCTGATTTATGACCCAGGATGTGATCTATTATGGAGAATGTTCCTTGTGCACTAGAGAAGAATGTGTATTCTGTTGCCTTGGGATGGAATGTTCTGAATATATCTGTGATGTCCATCTGGTCCAGTGTGTCATTTAAGGCCTTTATTTCCTTGTTGATATTTGCTTGGATGATCTGTGCATTTCAGTGAGGGGAGTGTTAAAGTCCCCTACTATTATTGTATTATTGTCAATGTGTTTCTTTGATTTTGTTATTAATTGGTTTATACAGTTGGCTGCTCCCATATTAGGGGCATAGATATTTAAAATTGTTAGATCTTCTTATTGGACAGACCCTTTGAGTATGATATAGTGTCCTTCCTCATCTCTTTTTATAGTCTTTGCTTTAAAATCTAATTGATCTGACATAAGGATTGCCACCCAGCTTTCTTTTGATGTCCATTAGCATGGTAAATTGTTTTCCACCCCCTTATTTAAATCTGGAGGTGTCTTTGGGTCAAAAATGAGTTTGTTGTAGACAGCATATTGATGGTTTTGTTTTTTATCTATTCTGATACCCTTGTCTTTTGATTGGGGCATTTAGCCCATTTACATTCAGGGTAACTATTGAGAGATATGAATTTAGTGCCATTGTATTGCCTGTAAGGTGACTATTACTGTATATTGTCTCTGTTCCTTTCTGATTGACTACTTTTAGTCCTCTCTTAGAGGACCCCTTCCAATATTTCCGGTAGAGCTGGTTTGGTGTTTGCAAATTATTTCAGTTTTTGTTTGTCCTGGAAGCTTTTTACCTCTCCTTCTATTTTCAATGATAGCCTAGCTGGGTATAGTATTCTTGGCTGCATGTTTTTCTCATTTAGTGCTCTGAGTATATCATGCCAGTTCTTTCTGGCCTGCCGGGTCTCTGTGGATAAGTCTGCTGCCAATCTAATATTTTTACCATTGTATGTTACAGACTTCTTGTCCCAGGCTGCTTTTAGGATTTTCTCTTTGTCGCTAAGACTTGTAAATTTTACTATTAGATGACGGGGTGTGGACCTATTCTTATTGATTTTGAGGCGGGTTCTCTGCACCTCCTGGATTTTGATGCTTGTTCCCTTTGCCATATTAGGGAAATTCTCTACAATAATTCTCTCCAATATACCTTCTGCTCCCGACTCTCTTTCTTCTTCTTCTGGAATCCCAATTATTCTAATGTTGTTTCATCTTATGGTATGACTTATCTCTCGAATTCTCCCCTCATGGTCCAGTAGTTGTTTTCTCTCTTTTGCTCAGCTTCTTTATTCTCTGTCATTTGGTCCTGTATATCACTAATTCTCTCTTCTGCCTCATTTATCCTAGCAGTAAGAGCCTCCATTTTTTTATTGCACCTCATTAATATCTTTTTTGATTTCAACTTGGTTAGATTTTAGTTCTTTTCTTTCTCCAGACAAGGTTCTCTAATATCTTCCATGCCTTTTTTGAGCCCGGCTAGCACCTTGAGAATCATCATTCTAAACTCTAGATCTGACATATTACCAATGTCCATATTGATTAGGTCCCCAGCCTTTGGTACTGCCTCTTGTTCTGTTTTTTTTTTTTTTTTTTTTTTTTTTTTTTTTTTGTGGTGAATTTTTCCACCTTGTGATTTTATCCAGGTAAGAATATATGAAGGAGCAAATAAAATACTAAAAGGGTGGCAAAGATCCCAGGAAAATGTGCTTTAACTAAATCAGAAGAGGCCCCAAATTGTAGGGGGAAGAAAGGGGGTAAAAATAAGTTCAGAAAAAAAATTTTAAAAAGAAAACAAAGAAAAAAATATATATTAGACTGGTGAATTGAACAGGGTCACCCACTTAATTTTGGGAGTATTTTGGTCTCTTAGAAGAAACTACCTCCCAAAACTTTAAATAATGAAAAACATATATAAGGGTAAATATAATGAAGGGATGGAATATGACTATAAAGATGAAAATTTAAAAAAATTTTTTCTAGGGGCACCTGGGTGGCTCAGTGGGTTAAAGCCTCTGCCAATGGCTCAAGTCATGATCCCAGGGTCCTGGGATCAAGTCCCATATCGGGCTCACTGCTCAGAAGGGTCCTGATTTCCTTCCTCTCTCTCTCCTGCCTCTCTGCCTACTTGTGATCTCTGTCAAATAAATAAATAAAATCTTTTAAAAAATTCTTAAAAATTTTTCTAAAAAAGGACTTGATAAGATAAGTTGGTTGGGAGAATAAAGAAAAAGAAAGCAGAGAGAATTTGCTCATGCTGGAGGCTAGAACAAAGCCCTGTGCTAGATTTAGGGTGTATTTAGATCTATTAGAAGAAGTTGTACCCCAGATTTTTTTTAGAAGAAAAAACCCTATGTGTATACAAAAAATAAAGTTAGATACAATGAAGGATAAAATATGACTATAATAATGAACGTTCAAAAAAGATTTTTTTTAATGAAAGATATTGTTAAGATAAACTAGTTAACAATGTTAAAAGAGGAAAGGGTAAAAACTTTTAAAAATTAGCAGAAGAAAAAATAAAATTAAAAAAAATTAACTTTGCAAGACTAAAGAATCATGGGGAGAAAACCATGAATTCCATGCTTTGCTTTCTCCTCCTCTGGAATTCTGCTGTTCTCCCTGGTAAGTGAATTTGGTCTTTGCTGGATTTCTTGTTGATCTTCTGGAGGAGGGGCCTGTTGTAGTGATTCTCGGGTGTCTTTGCTGGAGGTGGAATTGCACCGCCCTTACCTGTGACCAGGCTAAGTAATTTGCAAGGGGTTCTATTTGGGGAGCTTTTGTTCCCTGAACGCTTTCTGTAGAGTTCTGGAGGATGGGAATGAAAATGGCAGTCTCCCAATCTCAGGCCCGGAGAAGCTGAGAGTTCAGGGCCCCACTCCTCAGTGCACCCTCGGAGAAAAGCGCTCAGTCACTCCTGTCTCCCTGGCTTCTGGCCGTGCTCCGAGCTCACCCAGCCTGTGACCGAGCATCTCTGTCTCTGGCACATAGCCCCACCTGGAGTCTCTGAACCCCACAGATCCCTGAGCTCTTCCAGGGGTTCTCCCTGGATCTTGTGGGGTCCCTACTTACAGAGAAGTGGCCTCTGCCACGGATCATGTTTTAAGGTGACCCCGAGTTGAGAGCTCACTCCTCTGCTCCTTCTCTATAGCCGGCTTCCCTGCTCTAATACCTGTGAGCTCTGTGACACTCGGACAGCCCCGATCCTTCTGTGACCCCACGGGACCTGAGGCCACACTGTCCCTGCATGGGCTTCACCCTGGCTTAGGCTCTGGAGCGATGTCCCTCAGTGGAGCAGACTTTTAAAAGTTCTGATTTTGTGTTCTGTTGCTCCACCACTTGCCGGAAGCCGGTGCCTCCTCCCGCGGTCTATCTTCCTGTCACTTTGGATTCACTTCTCCGCCAGTCCTACCTTTCAGAAAGTGGTTAATTTTCTGTTTCTAGAATTATTGCTCTTCCTCTCTTCAGTCTCCTGTTGGATTTGTAGGTGTTCGGAATGGTTTGATAAGCAATCTAGCTGATTTCCTGCTACCTGATGTCGTCTCAGCCTGCTACTTCTCCACCATCTTGACTCCTTTCCCCTCCAACCAGACATTGAAAAAAGAATTAATACCTATTTTCCTGAAACTGTTCCAAAAAACAGGCATGGAAGGAAAACTTCCAAACACATTTTATGAGGCCAGCATTACTTTGATTCCAAAACCAGACACAGATTCCATCAAAAAGGAGAATTACAGACCACTATCTCTGATGAACATGGATGCAGAAATTCTCACCAAAATACTAGGCAATAGGATCCAACAGAACATTAAAAAGAAAACAAAGAAAAAAATATATATTAGACTGGTGAATTGAACAGGGTCACCCACTTAATTTTGGGAGTATTTTGGTCTCTTAGAAGAAACTTATTCACTGTGACCAAGTGGGATTTATTCCTTGGCTTCAAGTTTTATTCAACATCCACAAATCAATCAGTGTGATTCACTACATGAATAAAAGAAAGAACAAGAGCCATATGATACTCTCAAAAGATGCAGAAAAAGCATTTGACAAAGTACAGCAGCCTTACTTGATCAAAACTCTTCACAGTGTGGGGCTAGACAGTACATACCTCAATATCATCAAAGCCATCCATGAAAAACCCACAGCGAATATCATTCTCAATGGGGAAAAATTAAGAGCTTTTCCCCTAGGGTCAGGGATGTCTACTATCACCACTGCTATTCAACAGAGTTCTAGAAATCCTAGTCTCAGCAATCAGAAAACAAAATAAAATAAAATAAAATAAAATGTATCCAAATCAGCAAAAAAGTTGCACTCTGCAGATGATATGATACTATATGTGGATAACCAAAAAGACTCCCCCCAAAACTGCTAGAATTCATACAGGAATTCAGTAAAGTGTCAGGATATAAAATCAATTCACAGAAATCAGTTGCATTTCTGTACACCAACAACAAGACAGAAAGAGAAATTAAGGAGTCAATCCCATTTACAATTGTCCCCAAAACCATAAGATACCTAGGAATAAATCTAACCAAAGAGGCTAAGAATCTATACTCAGAAAACTATAAAGTACTCATGAAAGAAATTGAGGAAGACACAAAGAAATGGAAAAATGTTCCATGCTCATTGATTGGAAGAACAAATATTGTGAAAATGTCTACACTACCTAGAGCAATCTATACATTTAATGCAATCCCTATCAAAATCCCATCAACTTTTTTCAAAGAAATGGAACAAATTATCCTAAAATTTTTGTAGAACCAGAAAAGACCCTGAAAGTACAGAGAAATGTTGAAAAAGAAAACCAAAGCTGGTGGCATCACAATTCCAGACTTCAAGCTCTACTACAAAGCTGTCATTATCAAGACAGTATGGTACTGGACAAACACAGACACATAGATCAATGAAACTGAATACAGAGCCCAGAAATGGGCCCTCAAATCTATGGTCAACTAATCTTCGACAAAGCAGGAAAGAATGTCCAATGGAAAAAAGACAGCCTCTTCAACAAATGGGGTTGGGAAAATTGGACAGTCACATGCAGAATAATGAAATTAGACCATTTCCTTACACCGCACACAAAAATGGACTCAAGATGGATGGAAGACTTCAATGTGGGACAGGAATCCATCAAAATCCTTGAGGAGAACACAGACGGCAAACTCTTTGACTTCAGCCACAGCAACTTCTTCCTAGAAACATCGCCAAAGGCAAGGGAAGCAAGGGCAAAAATGAACTATTGGGACTTCATCAAGATCAAAAGCTTTTGCACAGCAAGGGAAACACTTAACAAAACCAAAAGACAACTGAAAGAATGGGAGAAGATATTTGCAAATGACATATCAGATAAAAGGCTAGTATTCAAAATCTATAAAGTACTTACCAAACTCAACACCCAAAGAACAAACAACCCAATCAAGAAATGGGCAGAGGACATGAACAGACATTTCTGCAAAGAAGACATCCAGATGGCCAACAGACACATGAAAAAGCACTCCACATCACTTGACATCAGGAAAATACAAATCAAAACCTCAATGAGATATCACCTCACACCAGTCAGAATGGCTAAAATTAACAAGTCAGGAAAAGACAGATGTTGGTGAAGATGTGGAGAAAGGGGAACCCTCCTGCACTGTTGGCGGGAATGTAAGCTGGTGCAGCCACTCTGGAAAACAGCAAGGAGGTTCCTCAAAAAAGTTGAAAATAGGAGGAGTCAAGATGGCGGAGAAGTAGCAGCCTGAGACTACATCAGGTAGCAGGAGATCAGCTCGATAGCTTATCTAAACATTGCAAACACCTACAAATCCAACGGGAGAGCGAAGAGAAGAAGAACAGCAACTCTAGAAACAGAAAATCAACCACTTTCTGAAAGGTAGGACTGGCGGAGAAGTGAATCTAAAATGACGGGAAGATAGACCGCGGGGGGAGGGGCCAGCTCCCGGCAAGCGGCGGAGCAATGGAGCACAAAATCAGGACTTTTAAAAGTCTGTTCCACTGAGGGACATTGCTCCAGAGGCGAAACCAGGGTGAAGCCCACGCGGGGTCAGCGTGGCCCCAGGCCCCGCAGGGTCACAGAAGGATCGGGGGTGTCAGAGTGTCGGAGAGCTCGCAGGTATTAGAACGGAGAAGCCGGCTGCAGAGACAGAGCCGAGGACTGAACTCTCAGCTCGGGGTTACCTTGAACTGGTCGCGGGCTGGGTGAGCTCGGAGCGCGGCTAGAGGCTGGGGATACGGGAGTGATTGGGTGCTGTCCTCTGGGGGCGCACTGAGGAGTGGGGCCCCAGGCTCACGGCTCCTCCGGGCCAGAGACTGGGAGGCTGCCATTTTCATTCCAGTTCTCCGGAACTCTACGGAAAGCGTTCAGGGAACAGAAGCTCCCAAAAGCGAACCCGAGCCGATTACTTAGTCCGGCCGCCGGTAAGGGCGGTGCAATCCCGCCTCGGGCAAAGACACTTGAGAGTCACTACAACAGGCCCCTCCCCCAGAAGATCAACAAAATATCCAGCCAGGACGAAGTTCATCTATCAAGGAGAAAGCAGGTTCAATTCCTAAGACAGCAGAGCAATTCCAGAGGAGGAGAAAGCAAAGCACGGAACTCATGGCTTTCTCCCCATGATTCTTTAGTCTTGCAGCTACTTCAATTTTTTTTTTCTTTTTTCAATTTTTTTTTCTTTCTTCTTTTTTCTTCTTCTGCTAAATTTTTTAAAACTTTTACCCTTTTCTTTTTTAACGCTTTTTTGACTAGTTCATCTAAATATATATATATTTTTTCTTTCTTTTTTATATTTTTTTATTTGTTTTATTTTTTAAATTTTTTCTTTTTTTTCTTTTTTTTTCTTTTTTTTTTTTTCAGAACCTGTTTTTATCCCCTTTCTCCCCCCCACAATTAGGGGTCTCTTCTGATTTGGTTACAGCGCATTTTTCTGGGGTCTTTGCCACCCTTTTAGTAGTTTATTTGCTCCTTCATATCCTCTTATCTGGACAAAATGACAAGGCGGAAAAAATCACCACAAACAAAAGAACAAGAGACAGTACCGAAGGCTAGGGACCTAATCAACACAGACATGGGTAATATGTCAGATCAAGAGTTCAGAATGACGATTCTGAACATTCTAGCCGGGCTCGAAAAAGGCATGGAAGATATTAGAGAAACCCTCTCTGGAGATATTAAAGCCCTTTCTGGAGAAATTTAAGAACTAAAATCTAACCAAGTTGAAATCAAAAAAGCTATTAATGAGGTGCAATCAAAAATGGAGGCTCTCACTGCTAGGATAAATGAGGCAGAAGAAAGAATTAGTGATACAGAAGACCAAATGACAGAGAATAAGGAAGCCGAGCAAAAGAGGGACAAACAGCTACTGGACCATGAGGGGAGAATTCGAGAGATAAGTGACACCATAAGACGAAACAACATTAGAATAATTGGGATTCCAGAAGAAGAAGAAACAGAGAGGGGAGCAGAAGGTCTATTGGAGAGAATTTCCCTAATATGGCAAAGGGAACAAGCATCAAAATCCAGGAGATGCAGAGAACCCCCCTCAAAGTCAACAAGAATAGGTCCACACCCCGTCACCTAATAGTAAAATTTACAAGTCTTAGTGACAAAGAGAAAATCCTGAAAGCAGCCCGAGAAAAGAAGTCTGTAACATACAATGGTAAAAATATTAGATTGGCGGCAGACTTATCCACAGAGACCTGGCAGGCCAGAAAGAGCTGGCATGATATATTCAGAGCACTAAACGAGAAAAACATGCAGCCAAGAATACTCTATCCAGCTAGGCTATCATTGAAAATAGAAGGAGAGATAAAAAGCTTCCAGGACAAACAAAATCTGAAAGAATTTGCAAACACCAAACCAGCTCTACAGGAAATATTGAAAGGGGTCCTCTAAGCAAAGAGAGAGTCTAAAAGTAGTAGATCAGAAAGGTACAGAGACAATATACAGTAACAGTCACCTTACAGGCTAATAATGGCACTAAATTCATATCTCTCAATAGTTACCCTGAATGTTAATGGGCTAAATGCCCCAATCAAAAGACACAGGGTATCAGAATGGATAAAAAAACAAAACCCATCTATATGTTGCCTACAAGAAACTCATTTTAGACGCGAAGACACCTCCAGATTTAAAGTGAGGGGGTGGAAAACAATTTACCATGCTAATGGGCATCAGAAGAAAGCTGGGGTGGCAATCCTTATATCAGATCAATTAGATTTCAAGCCAAAGACTATAATAAGAGATGAGGAAGGACACTATATCCTACTCAAAGGGTCTGTCCAACAAGAAGATCTAACAATTTTCAATATCTATGCCCCTAACGTGGGAGCAGCCAACTATATCAACCAATTAATAACAAAATCAAAGAAACACATCAATAATAATACAATAATAGTAGGGGACTTTAACACTCCCCTCACTGAATTGGACAGATCATCCAAGCCAAAGATCAACAAGGAAATAAAGGCCTTAAATGACACACTGGACCAGATGGACATCACAGATATATTCAGAACATTTCATCCCAAAGCAACAGAATACACATTCTTCTCTAGTGCACATGGACCCTTCTCCAGAATAGATCACATCCTGGGTCACAAATCAGGTCTCAACCGGTATCAAAAGATTAGGATTATTCCCTGCATATTTTCAGACCACAATGCTCTGAAGCTAGAACTCAATCACAAGAGGAAAGCTGGAAAGAACCCAAATACATGGAGACTAAACAGCATCCTTCTAAAGAATGAATGTGTCAACCAGGAAATTAAAGAAGAATTGAAAAAATTCATGGAAACAAATGATAATGAAAACACAACAGTTCAAAATCTGTGGGACACAGCAAAGGCAGTCCTGAGAGGAAAATATATAGCGGTACAAGCCTTTCTCAAGAAACAAGAAAGGTCTCAAGTACACAACCTAACCCTACACGTAAAGGAGCTGGAGAAAGAACAAGAAAGAAACCCTAAACCTAGCAGGAGAAGAGAAATCATAAAGATCAGAGCAGAAATCAATGAAATAGAAACCAAAAAAACAATAGAAAAAATCAATGAAACTAGGAGCTGGTTCTTTGAAAGAATCAATAAGATTGATAAACCCCTGGCCAGACTCATCAAAAAGAAAAGAGAAAGGACCCAAATAAATAAAATCATGAATGAAAGAGGAGAGATCACAACTAACACCAAAGAAATACAGACAATTATAAGAACATACTATGAGCAACTCTACGCCAACAAATTTGACAATCTGGAAGAAATGGATGCATTCCTAGAGACATATAAACTACCACAACTGAACCAGGAAGAAATAGAAAACCTGAACAGGCCCATAACCAGTAAGGAGATTGAAACAGTCATCAAAAATCTCCAAACAAACAAAAGCCCAGGGCCAGACGGCTTCCCAGGGGAATTCTACCAAACATTTAAAGAAGAACTCATTCCTATTCTCCTGAGACTGTTCCAAAACATAGAAATGGAAGGAAAACTTCCAAACTCATTTTATGAGGCCAGCATCACCTTGATCCCAAAACCAGACAAGGATCCCACCAAAAAAGAGAACTACAGACCAATATCCTTGATGAACACAGATGCAAAAATTCTCGCCAAAATACTAGCCAATAGGATTCAACAGTACATTAAAAGGATTATTCACCACGATCAAGTGGGATTTATTCCAGGGCTGCAGGGTTGGTTCAACATCCACAAATCAATCAATGTGATAGAACACATTAATAAAAGAAAGAACAAGAACCATATGATACTCTCAATAGATGCTGAAAAAGCATTTGACAAAGTACAGCATCCCTTCCTGATCAAAACTCTTCAAAGTGTGGGGATAGAGGGCACATACCTCAATATTATCAAAGCCATCTATGAAAAACCCACCGCAAATATCATTCTCAATGGAGAAAAACTGAAAGCTTTTCCGTTAAGGTCAGGAACACGGCAGGGATGTCCATTATCACCACTGCTATTCAACATAGTACTAGAAGTCCTAGCCTCAGCAATCAGACAACAAAAAGAAATTAAAGGCATCCAAATTGGTAAAGAAGAAGTCAAACTATCACTCTTCGCAGATGATATGATACTATATGTGGAAAACCCAAAAGACTCCACTCCAAAACTGCTAGAACTTGTACAGGAATTCAGTAAAGTGTCAGGATATAAAATCAATGCACAGAAATCAGTTGCATTTCTGTACACCAACAACAAGACTGAAGAAAGAGAAATTAAGGAGTCAATCCCATTTACAATTGTACCCAAAACTATAAGATACCTAGGAATAAACCTAACCAAAGAGACTAAGAATCTATACACAGAAAATTATAAAGTACTCATGAAAGAAATTGAGGAAGACACAAAAAAATGGAAAAATGTTCCATGCTCCTGGATTGGAAGAATAAATATTGTGAAAATGTCTATGCTACCTAAAGCAATCTACACATTTAATGCAATCCCTATCAAAATACCATCCATTTTTTTCAAAGAAATGGAACAAATCATCCTAAAATTTATATGGAACCAGAAAAGACCTCGAATAGCCAAAGGAATATTGAAAAAGAAAGCCAAAGTTGGTGGCATCACAATTCCGGACTTCAAGCTCTATTACAAAGCTGTCATCATCAAGACAGCATGGTACTGGCACAAAAACGGACACATAGATCAGTGGAACAGAATAGAGAGCCCAGAAATAGACCCTCAACTCTATGGTCAACTAATCTTCGACAAAGCAGGAAAGAATGTCCAATGGAAAAAAGACAGCCTCTTCAATAAATGGTGCTGGGAAAATTGGATAGCCACATGCAGAAAAATGAAATTGGACCACTTCCTTACACCACACACGAAAATAGACTCCAAATGGATGAAGGACCTCAATGTGAGAAAGGAATCCATCAAAATCCTTGAGGAGAATGCAGGCAGCAACCTCTTCGACCTCAACCGTAGCAACATCTTCCTAGGAACAACGGCAAAGGCAAGGGAAGCAAGGGCAAAAATGAACTATTGGGATTTCATCAAGATCAAAAGCTTTTGCACAGCAAAGGAAACAGTTAACAAAACCAAAAGACAACTGACAGAATGGGAGAAGATATTTGCAAACGACATATCAGATAAAGGGCTAGTATCCAAAATCTATAAGGAACTTAGCAAACTCAACACCCAAAGAACAAATAATCCAATCAAGAAATGGGCAGAGGACATGAACAAACATTTCTGCAAAGAAGACATCCAGATGGCCAACAGACACATGAAAAAGTGCTCCACGTCACTCGGCATCAGGGAAATACAAATCAAAACCACAATGAGATACCACCTCACACCAGTCAGAATGGCTAAAATTAACAAGTCAGGAAATGACAGATGCTGGAGAGGATGTGGAGAAAGGGGAACCCTCCTCCACTGTTGGTGGGAATGCAAGCTGGTGCAACCACTCTGGAAAACAGCATGGAGGTTCCTCAAAATGTTGAAAATAGAACTACCCTATGACCCAGCAATTGCACTACTGGGTATTTACCCTAAAGATACAAACATAGTGATCCGAAGGGGCACGTGTACCCGAATGTTTATAGCAGCAATGTCTACAATAGCCAAACTATGGAAAGAACCTAGATGTCCATCAACAGATGAATGGATAAAGAAGATGTGGTATATATACACAATGGAATACTATGCAGCCATCAAAAGAAATGAAATCATGCCATTTGCGACGACGTGGATGGAACTAGAGCGTATCATGCTTAGTGAAATAAGTCAATCGGAGAAAGACAACTATCATATGATCTCCCTGATATGAGGACATGGAGAAGCAACATGGGGGGTTAGGGGGATAGGAGAAGAATAAGTGAAACAAGATGGGATTGGGAGGGAGACAAACCATAAATGACTCTTAATCTCACAAAACAAACTGGGGGTTGCTGGGGGGAGGTGGGATTGGGAGAGGGGGAGGGGGCTATGGACATTGGGGAGGGTAAGTGCTATCGTGAGTGCTGTGAAGTGTGTAAACCTGGCGATTCACAGACATGTACCCCTGGGGATAAAAATACATTATATGTTTATTAAAAAAAAAAATTTGGAAGGGGAGGCGAACCATAAGAGACTATGGACTCTGAAAAACAACCTGAGGGTTTTGAAGGGTCAGGGGTGGGAGGTTGGGGGAACAGGTGGTGGGTAATGGGGAGGGCACGTTTTGCATGGAGCACTGGGTGTTGTGCAAAAAGAATGAATACTGTTACGCTGAAAAAATAAATAAAATGGAAAAAAGTTGAAAATAGAGCTACCCTACGACCCAGCAATTGCACTACTGGGTATTTGCCCTAAAGATACAAATACAGTGATCCGAAGGGGCACGTGCACCCAAATGTTTACAGCAGCAATGTCCACAATAGCCAAACTATGGAAGGAACCTAGATGTCTATGAACCGATGGATGGATAAAGAAGATGTGATGTGATGTGTATGTGTGTGTGTGTGTGTGTGTGTGAATATTATGCAGCCAACAAAAAATATGAAATCTTGCCATTTTCAATGACGTGGATGAAACTAGAGGGTATTATGCTAAGTGAAATAAGTCAAGCAGAGAAAGACAATTATAATATGATCTCCCTGATATGAGGAATTTGAGAAATAAGACAGAGGATTGTAGGGGAAGGGAGGGCAAAATGAAATGAGACGAAACCAGAGAAGGAGAAAAACCATAAGAGACTCTTAATCTCACAAAACAAACTGAGGGTTGCTGGAGGGTGGAGAGGAGAGATGGGATGGCTGCGTGATGGCCATCAGGGAGGATATGTGCTATGATGAGTGCTGTGAGTTGTGTAAGACTGATGAATCACAGACCTGTACCCCTGAAACAAATGATACATTATATGTTAATTTTAAAAAAAGAAACCGTGGGCAAAACTTACTTATGAATAACAAAACAAAACTCCTAGACAAAATATTAGCAACTGGGATGGAGCAGCCGGTGAACGGTACCACATGCTGTGACTAAGCAGGGTTGATTCCAAGAACATGAATGGGTTCCTCAGAAGCCACTCAATCCCTGTAACTCATCCCACCACCAAACCAAACCATGTCCGTAAGTTTGAGAAAGAAGTGTTGCCACAACAGACATCCCTAATGGAAACAAGCACAGCAACAGGAGGGAGCAGCTTCCCTACTACAAACGATCCCATTTCCCGCCAAGCATCAGAAAGTGCCTTCTAGTAGCAGACAAGCAGGGAAGGAGGGTTTGGTTGGTGGCTTTCTCTAGCAACGTGCACAGTGGGTGAGAGGGGCCAGGACCTGCGCCAAAGCCCCCATGATGTGACAAGTGCCCCTGGGAGATGCTGAATCTCACTTTTGGGGCTAGTGAAAGCAACACTGTCATCACCGTCCTGCCACCCTGGTCCGAGTTCCATCACGCCCCTGCACCCTGCCTCGCACAGGCACAAACATTCCAGAAGTCTCCCCGCAGTCCTGTAAGAATGGACAGTGGGGCACGGCCCAAGCACAGCCAAGAGAAGGAGGGCGGAGCAGTTGTGTGTCCATCCAGGCGAATATTCTGCTCACTCAGTAACTGGCCAGAGCTGGGTGTGCTGACACGGCCACAGCCGCAGCTCCGCTCAGTGGTTCCCACCAAAGCTGAGCTTTCACACAGCCTGCAACCCCGCAGTTCCACCCCCGGCCATCTACCCAAGAGAAGTGAGCATGTGAGTCCCTGAAAACACATGGACACGAATGATCATGGCAGCCTGACTCACGGGAGCCCCACACTGGAAACACAAATGGTGGGAGCCCCACTCAATCCCATAGGACACAGCGATGAAAAGCCACAGAGGTCCACTCCCCGCCTCCACAGAACAGAGCATGGGCAAGTGCGGAAGCATCTACTCCTGGGAGCAGCAGACCGGACGGAACCTTCTGGAAGGATGGGAAGGCCCTACATTTTGACGTGGGTGCTGCTCCCACTCGTGTGCACGTAGGTAACACATACCGAGATAGCCATCTAGCACATGAGCACTTTATACATTTCACTTGTGTGTTTGCGCGTCACACCTCAGTTCTTCAACGCTTAAAAAATAAAAATACCAATAGTTAAAAATATGAATGATCTTAATGAAATCAACCAATTACAGGAGGATGTTGTCTTGTTATTTACATAAAGCCCAAAATCACATAAATCCTGTTGCCTTTGGCCAACATACATAATAAAGTGTAAAGCCCATGAAGGAAGGACTGACTCCCAGTTCTAGACCGCTGTCTTCTCTAGGGCGGGAGAGAGACAGCTGGAGACCGCAGGCCTCCACTCCATCTGTCAAGTTCATTCCTTCTGGTCAGTGGTGCACAAACAAATATTTGTTAAATTAGCACCCGTGTTTTTGTGATGGCCTAAGGCGGCTCTTAATAAAGGAGACAATTCAGATCATATTTCTCCCCTGCTCAAAATCCCACCATGGCTCCCCAGTGCCCTCAAGAATAAAACCCCTCCTCCTGCAGGTCCAGCCCAGTCCCGGCTCTGGCTTCTATGCACACCCTCCTGCTCTCTGATCATGCCACCCCTGCCTCTTTGCCCCCAACCTGTCTCCCCTGCACCCTTTGTACATACATGTCTCTCTCCCGGTGCAGCCTTCTCTTGGCTGCCTTCTTGACAGTGAGAGGTCAACTCAAGTGGCACTTTCCCCCTGCCACTCCAGCTTGTCCCTACAGGCAATTGTTCTTTGTCCCACATTCTTCTGTGCTCCCCATCTGCCTTAGAAGGCACCCAAAGGCAGGGTCCCCTGTCTGGTTTGTCATGTATCCCCAGGCTGCACCCAGCTGTCCTGGGCTGGCACAGGGATCTGCGGACGCGCCCACAGGTTCTGCCAGCCATCACCACAAGGGGGCGCCTAGAGGTCAGAAATCAAACGTAGGACCGGGCCACTGGGAGAGGTAGGCAAGACAGACCCGCTCTGAACCCAGGGGCGCCCCAGTCCCCTCGTAGCCCTCCTGGGGTTCTCACTGCAGCCTGCCTGTGACAGATGTGCAGACGGAGGCTTGGAAAGGTCACAGAAAGATTACGGGTTCTGAATGTGTCCCAATGGCCCAGGGGAGCCTTCTCAGACCCTCTGGAAGAAGCTAGGGAAGCTGCAGGTGGGGGGTTGGGGGGGACTGGGAGCCCTGACCTTGGGGTGGGGACTGTGGTCCCCACTGGCCACTCTGTCCTGGCTAGAAGGACCAACTCATGACCAGCCAGGGGTCAGGCTGACCCTCCCCAAATCAGGGAACCTCCACTCAGGTTGCCCAGTCCCTGTCTGAGCCCTACAGCCCCCACGGTACACGGGGGAACTGAGGCACAAAGACAGCCCAGAGCAGTCCCCTATTCCCAGTGCTACCCACCCACCTGCTCTAGCTGCACGCTGGGGTGGGGAAGGAGGACTGGGGAGAGAGCAGGCAGGGTGACCCTCACCCACTTTCTTCCAGCCTCCTATTCACCAAATAGGGAACTGGGTCTGTCCCTCACCCAGCCTTTCCGGGGGTCCCCAGCCCAAAACTGAGCCCCAGAGACCAGCTCCTCTTGCTGTGTGACCTTGAGCATTCTCCTTGCCCTCTCTGGGGCTGTTTCCACATCCATGCTGGGGCTTCTGCAGGCTAATTGGTTAGAAGAAAGAGTCTCTTGAAGAAGGAAGTTTCAGGTTGCTGTCAATCAGGTGGGAGCTCTTGGGTCGCCCTCTCTAGGGGCCATGATCCTGTCATCGTTTTTCAGCTGAGGCGAAGTTCACATGACATACAGTTTGCCGTTTTAAAGTGAGCAATTCTGTGGCATTTAGGGCATTCACAATATTATGCAACCACCGCCTCTATCTCATTCCAGAACATTCTATCACCCCACAAGGAAACCTGGTTCCACGAGCAGTCCCTCCCCGCCCTCCTCTCCCAGCTCCCCAGCAGCGGCCAATCTGCTTTCTGCCTCTGTGCCTTTGCCTCCGAGGGACACTTCGTGTAAGTGGAACCTACTGTATTTGTGTTTTGGGACCCACTTCTGTCACCCAGCGAAGTGTCCTTGAGGTTCATGCACGTTGTAGCATGTGTCAGGGCTTTCTGCGGCTGAGTGATACGCCGCTGTGTGGACCTGCCACGTTTGTTCACCTGCCCGTCCCCTGAGGGACACCTGCGCTGTGTCCACCTTCCGGCGACCGTGTCTAGGGCTGCTGTCAACATCGTGTGAAAAATCTGTTTGGGTCCCCACCTTTGGGATATATACTTGGGACAGAAATTACTGACTATATGGTAATTCAGGGTTAATTTTTGAGGGATATCCCTGATTTTTATAAGGTTAAAAGGTCATGGCACCTGGGAATATCCTGCCTGGAAATTTCTGACAAGTTCTTTTGAAGATTTTATTTATTTATTTGACGGACAGAGATCACAAGTAGGCAGAGAAGCAGTCCGAGAGAGTGGAGGAAGTAGGCTCCCTGCCGAGCAGAGAGCCCGATGCAGGGTTCGATCCCAGGACCTGGGATCATGACCCAAGCCGAAGGCAGAGGCTCCAACCCACTGAGCCACCCAGGCACCCCTGGCAAGTTCTTTTGGATGAACTCTTTCCTCTGCACCCACCTGCCTCTCCCATCAGCCCCTGCCCCATCCTCACTGACCACGGCCCCTCCTCCCAGTGACCCCAGTCCACTAGCCCCGACCCCCACCCCCCACCCAAGCGACTACACACTGCTTCACATCCACACACCGACACACTTTCTTTTTAAGGTTTTATTTATTTATTTGAGAGAGAGAGAGAGAGAGAGGAGGCAGGGGGAGGAGCAGAGGGAGAGGAACAAGCAGACTTTGCGCTGAGGGCAGAGCCCGATGTGGGGCTCAATCCCGGGACCCTGAGATCATGACCTGAGCCGAAATCAAGAGTCGGACTCCCAGCTACTGAGCCACCCAGGTGCCCCACCCACACACTTTTAATGCTACTGATAGTTCGTGTATTTAAAGTCTACCCAATTGTTTTTTGCTTAGTGAGTCTGTATATTCACTTTCGGATTGAGATAGAACAGGCAGCAAGATGTGCCTGATACTCCGATCTTGTATGAAGCCTGACACGTGTTTATGTCCATGTGTTCAGATCGACACGGAACACCCCATCCACCCCTCACCCCGTGCCCCACACCGCAGGCTCCCTCCCGAGCTCCCTGAGCAAGCCATCCCCATCGCTCGGTCTCCCCTGTTCCTGAATCCAGACAAATGGAATCCCGCAACGTGTCCTGTTCCGGATCTGGCTGCTGCTGCTCGGCTCCGTGCCGGTGAGATTCAGCCACGTCCGGGTGGGGACTTGGGGACAGGGTTTTGGGGACTGGGACGTGGCTTGCTCCATCTCCTCACCAGCACTCAGTGTTACCAGCCTTTTCCGCGGCAGCCCTGCTGCGGGTGCTGGGGTTCACGCACGTTCCGACGGCACCGCAACCCAGCTCCACTGACGTAAACCCAGTGGGGTGCCGACCGCACCTCCTTTGTCCAGCCGCACCCTCTGCCCTTGGCTTCTGAGCCACCACCTCCTCCCGCGGTTTCCTCCCACGGCTCCTTCTCTGCCCCGCAGATGGATCCTTTCTCCACTTGACCTTGAAACGAGGATGGCTTCAGGTTCTCCGGCCTCCCAGGAGAAACCACAGGGCAGACGGGTGCCCAGAAGAACCGGTGTCTTTCCTGGCATCCTGCTCCTCCTCCTCACTCTGAGGGACCTCTCCTGCTTCAGTGAGCCAGGCCCGACGGTTCCACAGCACGAAGGGAAAACCGAGGCTCACCTTCCCCGGTATCAATCGGCGCTGCTCCTGCTCTTTCCACCTCCTGAATCTCACCTCCCCACCCACTGGCCCTCCCCTCCCACCTCACCCGGCTTGAGTCCCTGCACTGGGTGAGCCCAGCTTCTGACAGCTCCCCCCCCACCCCCTAGCCCTGCCTGTTGGCACTCACGCTTTCGTCGGCCACCAAAGGGCCACTCCTTAGACCATGAGGGGCCCAGCTCACGGCGTTTCACCAACTCCCTGGCCTTTGTCCCCTGACCTGCCCCAGACCCACAGGCAAGTCCTCACCCCACCTGGCTCCTCTGCCCTCTCCAGCCCCTCCTTCACCTTCATTCATTCAGGTATTTATTGAGCACCTGCTGTATACTGAGTCTGGTTCATAAAGAAGGGAGGCAACTAGACCAGACAAAACCCCTCCCCTGGGGCACAGCGGGGTGGGAGTGACAGTTATCTCCATGCTCCTGCATGTGGGGGCTGATGGGGTACGAAGGGCCCGGCCCTGGCACGCACTCCCTGTGGAGACTGAGGCTTGGGCAGAGGGCTGAGGCTTGGAGTCTGGGGTTGGAGCCAAAGAGGGTTATGGTTTTCACAGCTTCCCCTGTCAGTTGATGGGAGAAAGGAGCGCTCAGGCAGGAGGGAGGTCAGGGGCCAGGGGCTGAGGGCGATGGAGAGGAGAGGTCAGATTCGGGGTGTGGCCAGAGAGCCGGGAAGGCTTATGGACAGCGGGACTCTGGGGCAGCCTAGGGGAGCCTCCCACACCCTCTGGGCAGCAAACACATCGGACCAGGGGATTCGGTTCCTCAAAATTGCCACACAGACACGTGGGCACCCATGGGAGCAACGTGCACGCAGGGAGGCACGCAACACAGCTACACAGCAGCGCATACACACACAGAAAAATGAACACCCCCATGAGCTGCCTACAGCACCAACACAAAGAAACACGTCACAGACATGGATACAGCGCACAGACACACAGGCTCGCTGTCAAAACTGACCTCTGGGGGCGCCTGCGTGGCTCAGTGGGTTAAGCCTCTGCCTTCGGCTCAGGTCATGATCCCAGGGTCCTGGGATCGAGTCCCGCATCGGGCTCTCTGCTCAACAGGGAGTCTGCTTCCCTCTCTCTCTCTCTCTGCCTGCCTCTCTGCCTACTTGTGATCTCTCTCTGTCAAATAAATAAATAAAATCTTAAAAACAAAACAAAACAAAAAAAAAATGACCTCTGGAAGGACAGCCGTACCAGCCCCTCCCGCTTCTCCCCACAGGGCCCCCAGCTCCCCACTCAGGGCCAGGCCGGGTTCAAGTGTCTCTGAGTCAGTCACACGTCCCTCTCTGCCCCTCAGCCCCTGCCCAGTCCTGGCCACACGAGGCACAACATGCTTGGTCCAACACACAGGGTCTCCTTGGGCCACACGGCAGGTGCGGGCAGGGGAGTCAACGATGCCTACTGAGCAAAGGGGTCTTGGTCCCCTAAGTGTCCCTTCCCTTGCTGCTGCTCTACTCTCCTACCCTCCAAGCAGGGCTCCCTCCTCCCCAACTCCTGACCCCAGCCTGGCCTCACTCCTTGACAGAGATAGACAGATGCTCCAGCTCCAAAGGGTCAGGGATGAGCCAGAGGAAGGGCTGGGGGGGACCAGTGGCAGAGCTAGAATCGACCCAGGAGATCAGGGAGGGCTGCCTGGAGGAGGAGGCATTAGTAATGGGTTTTTTGCAGGTTGAGCTGGAGATTGGCAGGGGGCTGGGGAATCCTCTAGTCAGAAGGACACCCCAGCAACTTCCTCTAGAGCAGTCTGAGCCCACATCAGTTCCAGTGGGAAGGATCATCAGTCCAGTTCCCCTTTTTTTCAGTTGTGGTGAAGCACACAAGCTAAGAGTCACCATCTTCAAGCACAGACTCCAGGGGCATGAAGTACCACGTGCGCCATCGTGCGTCCTTCACCACCGTCCATCTCCAGAACTGGGTCGTCTTCCCAAACTGAAACCTGTGCCCATCAAACACGAAGTCCCCGCCCGCTCCCCCAGCCCCTGGTGTCTACCATCGATGGTCTCCAAAGCAGATGACTCCAGGGACCCCCAGTAAGGGCAGTCATACAGTATTTGTCCTTTCGTGACATGATTTCGTGACATGATTTCAGGCAGCTCAAGCCGTCCAGGTGCATCCACACTGTCGTCTGTGTCAGACTGTCCGTCCTTGTCAAGCCTGCATAATATCCCATCCCATGGATAAACCACGTCCTGTTCACCCATTCATCGGCTGCAATTCTATTTTTTTTTTTTGCAATTCTATTTTTAATTTTTGAGGAACTGCCATAGGATTGGCTGTTTGCTTTAAAACCAGTGTTTCTCAGTCATTCCATCTAAGACCCACACAGCCCTCTCTGTCCCTACCTGTCAGAAAAGCGGGGGTTCCCCTCCGCTGAGCCCCTCACTTGTTTCATTCATCCCTCGGGTCTACTCTGAGAGGCCATGAGCGCTAGGCAGCCCATTTCGGAGAGATCGGAGCCCAGAGAGCAGAAAGGATATGCCCAGTGTCACTCAGTGGGGACTCTCCGGTCCCAGCTCCTGAGACCCATGGCCTAGGAACTCCCTCTCCCCACCAAAGCCCAGAATTCTCCCAGCCCCTTAGCAGTTCCTGCACAGCCCGGCCCCCACCTCTGCCTGCGCTCAGACACTGAGAGCATTTCCCATCCCACTCCTGGCTCTGCTCTCTTCCAAGAGAAACAGGTTGCAGCTGTCAGTGAGTCCCAGAAGGCCCTGGGCGGCAGGAGCCTGGCCACGTGAGTGGGTGCGTGTGGAGGCGTGTGATCCCGTTTTGGCCGCTACCACACCACTGCGTGGAAAGGGAGGAGCCATGGGTTCTAGATAAAACGGAGGGGGCCCCAGACCTGAGTGGGATCTGGGCTTTTGGGCCTCAGTCCACCATGTGGGAAATGGGCTCAAGTGGCCCTTGCCTCTCGAAGAGGCTTCCGCAAGGGGATTTGGGAGACAGTGCAGGAGGGGACCCGGCGGGCTGGGAGGGCTGATGCACGCCGAGGCACCGGTGTCGACACAGCCATTATTAGAGCAGGGCTGGGACCCCACCCAGCTCAGCAACTGGCCTTCCCATCAAGCACTGGTTGCGTGTGACCGGGGGCCCATCCTACCCGCAGCCAAGAAAAAAAAAAAAAGTCAGAAAACAGAGAGTGCAAAGGTTCACCATTTAAAATGTCTAAAACTACCCAGAACCCACCCCTGAGAAATTGCCACACATTTTTTCAGTCTTTTTTTTTTAATTTAGGTGAAATTCACATCATGTGAAATGAACCATTTTATGTTATTATTATTTTTTAATATTTTATTTAGTTAACAGACAGAGATCACAAGTAGGCAGAGAGGCAGGCAGAGAAAGAGGAAGGGAAACAGGCTCCCCACTGAGCAGAGAGCCCGATGCGGGGCTCGATCCCAGGACCCTGAGATCATGACCTGACCCGAAGGCAGAGGCTTAACCCACTGAGCCACCCAGGCGCCCCTGAAATGAACCATTTTAAAGTGGACAATTCAGTGGTATTTTGTGCACTCACAAAGCTGTGAACTACCCCCAATATCTAATTCTAAGACATTTCCATCATCCTAAAAGGAGACCCCCGACCCCGTCAGCAGTCGCTCCCCATCCCCCTCCCCTAGTCCCTGAGAAGCCCCAATCTGCTTTCTCTGTGGATTTGCCTGTTCTTGACGTTTCATACACATGGGATCATGGTCCATGTGACCTTCTGTGTCTGGCTTCTCTCGCTCAGCTTGATGTTTTCAAGGTTCATCCCTGTTGCAGCCTGTGTCAGGGCTCCGTCCCTTTTCATGACTGAGTACTATTCCACCGTTCGATGGCCTGTTCTGTTTATCCATTCCCCGATGATGGACGCTTGGGCAGTTTCCGCCTTCGACTGCTGTGAGTTGTGCTGCTGTGGATATTCATGTACGTGTATTCCTGTGAGTCCCTCTGACACAAAGTTTTCATCCTCCCACCAGGAGGGAGCTCAGGCCCCAGGAGGCAGTGCTGATTTATTGATCAAAGTTCCACCTTTTGCTCACATCTCTGGAAAAACATTAAAGAGACCCCAACCAAAGGTGTCCTCACCTCCTTCCCCACAGACCCTTCCCATGTTGTGCACAAAAACCCCAGACCTGAGCCAGTGAGGGAAGGTCAGGGCGAGCCCATGGGGACTGGGGTCTTTGGGCACCGACACCTTGGGGCTCCTTGGCCTCTCTGAAGGCAGCGAGGGTGTGGACAGCCTCCCTGAAGCCACAGGGCAAGACAGAGGCAGGGCCAGAGACCCTGTCTCAGACCCTGGCTGCCACCAGGGACTCACCTTTGACCCCAGCCTCTTCCTTCCCAGTGGCTCTGGTCAGAGCCCCAGCCCCAGCCACCAGGGCCTTGAGGCCCTCTCCTGCCACTGCAGTAGAGCGGATGTGGCAGAGGTGAATCCGAGTGTGAATGAAAAGAATAATGTTTAATTTCAGCACATCAGTTCGTAAAACAGTGTAGGTGCGGTGAATTAGCAGGACAGAGAAGGGCGAGAAAGTGCATCACGCTTACATCGAATTAAGCGTGTGGAGTTATCAAGGTAGGCCATTGTAATCTACAATAAAACCGATTTTGAAATCTAGAAAGCTCCCGAGGTCCGGGGGCCCCAGCGGAGAGGGGACATGTCTCCCCCTACAGGAGTTCAGGTCTTGGGCAGCCGGTGCCAGAGGAAGAGTTGGGTTTTGGAAACACTGTGTCATTTCCCCTGGGAATCTGAGTTTCTTCTCTTCGAACCAGCGAGCGTGGCACCTCTGACTTCAAGCATTCACTCATGCTGTTCCCTCAGCCTGGCCATCCCTTCCACGAGTTCTGCCTGGAGAGCTCCTACATATCTGTTAAGCCCCAGCTGTGACTTCCCTCCTCCAGGCAGTCGTCCTAGATGGACACCTGGGTCTCTCCAGCCGAGCCTGGATGGTGCACAGGGCGTGTCTGTGTCAAGCTCTGTCTTCCCCAGACACAGAGATTTTTGAGGGGCCAGGCTGGGGGTCTGGGGATGGGGAGTGTTGCAAGAAACTGGAGACACCACCATGCCCACTTAATGGATGAGAGTGATTTTGACAGGGGCCCAACTGCCCAGGGTCACAGAGCCATTTAAGCCCAGATTCACAACTCAGCTCTGGAGTAGTTGGACTCTGAGCACAGTGCTCCTTCCCAAAACTTGTGTGTTGGTTGAACAACCCACCACCTGCCAGGGGCTGCTTACCCTGACCCCCTCCTGGGTCCCTGCAGCTCCTGTTTGGTCCAGAACAGCCTGTCCTCTGTGTGTGTGTTGGGGGGGGTCTGTCCTCCCAGTGGCCCCAGGGTCAGAGATAAGGCCACTGGGCCCCACTATCGGCAGGAAACATCTTGGCAGGACAGGAAGCCACGGCATTGGCCAGCCGCACCCTCGCCTGCCCTGGCCTATCGGCGGCCAGATATTTTGGGAGCCACTATATAAACCCGGACTCAGCTCCGAACTGTTCCCGGGGGAAGCCTGAGCCTTCACGTTCCTCGCAGCCCCTGCCACCGGCGAGGCTGCGGGGACACGAGCACCTGGGGGCCGCAGAGCGGTGGGGGCAGGTGCCGGCCCAGTGCCGCTATCCACTGGAAGTCCCCCACTCTGGATCCAGAAGACCCCTGTTCTGTCCTGGGGCAGCCGCTTGCTTGCTGAGCGACTCTGGGCAAGCGTTCTCACCTCTCTGTGCCTCAGGTGCCCGTCTTCACAGCCTTCCCTCGGTCCTGTCCCAGGGAACACAGACATGCCTCCTGAAGCTTCTGGGCCTGACAAGGCCCCTGCTCACACCCACCTGGCAGGGCCCAAGAATCTGCATTTTAAACTAGCCGCAGACTGAGATCCTCACACAAGCTCAAGGACATGCGACTATTCCAGCCTCTCCGCTCCTCCAGGCTTCTCACCTTCCTCAGCCCAGCCCCCAGGCAGACCCAACACAAGGGCTGGGGCAGAGAGACCGCATTATGAGGATGTGGCTGTAGACATCTTCGTCTTACAGGGCAGAGAACTGAGGCCCAGAGAGGGGAAGGGATTTGCCTGAGGCCACACAGCAGAGCGGAAGCAGGGCCACATCAGAACCCAGGCCCTGGGTCCCTTCCTGCACCCCATTCCCCTCACAGGAGGCTCAAGTGGGGGCTGGGAGTGGAGGGCGGGTCCAGGGGTCACAGGCCAGCCAAGGGCAGTCCTGGGATTCAGACCCGGGTCCACCTGCTGCCCACCCCCACCCCTGGTCGGCCCAGGACGGAGGCATCCTGGGCCCAGTTGCTACTGCACGGGGAGCTGACAAACAGGCACATTTCACCCGGGACAGTAAAAGTGAAACGCAGAAGTGAAATAAAGTACTCAAAGAGCTCAGTGGGGCTCAGAGTCGGCTCCTGCTCTCAGACCCTCAGCCTTTTCCTGGTGAGAGGTGAGGGGGTGGGACAGCACGCCAGGCGGGGGAGACCAAGCGTGGTTATGTAAATGGCCAGCCCAGCACCTGCGGGCCACCAGCCAGTGCAAGTGGCGGAGCATACCCAGCCGTCCCCACCCCGGGCAGCTGCAGCCGGCGAGAGGGAACGGCCGTGCCAGATATAACCCGACCTGAACTCCACCCAAAGCTGGCGCTCCAAGCCAGGCCTATGTCTGGAGATCTAGTTTTGGTTAGATGACCCGGGCAGGTCATCCCCAGTTTGGGGCTTCATCTCCCCCCAGGAAGGACTGAGTGTGACTAGGTGTCCCCAGAGTCCTCCCTGCCTACCTCTCTGCAAGGCCTAGTGGAGGACAAAAGGCAAAGCTGTCCCATCTTGGGCAGTCTGGGTTCTGAGCTCCTGCTCAGTTTGCTGCCAAAGGGGCACTGCGCAGGCATCTCTCTCCTGACAGGATGCTCACTACTACTCAAAGCAGCCTGCATTATGGTCTAGAAATTGGCTGATGAGTGTCAGTGGTTCCCTCTTAATGGACTCCCACCCCACCCAGCTCTGCCATTAAGCCACCTGGAGCAGGTGACAAGGACCTGGTCTATCCTTGTCTAGGGAAACACCTTGAAGCCTCCAGGACCCTCTCCCAGAGTCCGGTTCGGAAGCGTACACATGCACACACACCCCATGTGAGGTGGTTGGTGGTCTTTCTTGAACCCTCTGCCATACGTCTATGCCCTTCCAAACTGGCAGGGGCAGTTACCTGCGTGCTCTGACCAACCCAGCATGAGGAAAGAAATCACCTCACTCATTCTGGAGTTAATCCTCTATTAATGCAACCCAGGAACCCAGCAGCTTCTTGAGTAGCTCTGTCACAGACAGAGGGCCCCTCCTGTAATCATTAATCATCAATTCAAAAGGGAGTTTTATCAGGAGAGGGCGAGGCTGGGAATGTTCTGTTTCTTGATCTAGGTGCTGGTTAGTTACATGGGTGTGTTCACTTTGTGAAAATTTGGTAAGCTGTATATGGAGAATTAGGCACTTTTATGTCCTATGTTATTCTTGAATAAAAGGCTTAAAAAGAAAAGGAGTGAAGGCAGTCTGACATCCGGCCGGAACTGCGGGTAAGCAGGCAATAAGCAGATCGTTTGGGGGCCTGGGTGGATGCAGGAAGAGCATCCTCGGCGACGGGCACAGCAGATGCAAAGGCCTGGGGTCATGACGGAGCCTGATGGGTTTAGGGATCCGGCAGAGGCCCGGGTGACCCAGGTGGAGGGCAGGGACTGGCCGTGTGGAGCCTCTGAAGCCACAGCCAGCAAGGGACGCTACTCTGAGACCAATGGGATGCCATCAAGACCGTTAAGTAGAGGCCGACGCCATGGGGTGAACACGTGTAAAGGCCACGAAAGTCACAAATAGGAGCCAATGAGAGGTGCTCATGAGGGAAACTGAGGCCCACCGAGGCCAGGCTGCTCGGCTCAATGTCAGGTGGAGCCTCCCAGGGCCTCTTTCTTTCTGGCCCGACACCTTCATGCGACAGAAACCCCCTGGGTTTGAGTCTCAGTCCTAGCTCGCTGGCCCCCGTGTCCTCCTCTGGGAAATGGGGGTCTGGGAGGGGGAAGGGAGGTCATCTCCAGCCCTACTGCAGGGGCACTTGGCGGGCAGGGGTGCAGAGGGCCCGAGGTCACCCGGCCAGCCCAGGGAGCATCTCAGAGCCTGGGACCTTGGGGGTGGCTATTCCGAGAAGCCCGAAGCTGAGGAGGAAACCCTTTGCCCGCAGCGGTGGCAATGGTGGCGGTACCCCTCAATCCGCCCGAAAGAGCTTCTGCACAGCGGGGAGAAGGTAGGAGTTTTGAAAAGAAAACATGTCCCAAGGATGCAAATTCAGACCTATGGAAGCAAAACCGGGCAGAGAAGAGAGACTGATGGAGGAGACGCGAGTCAGGGAATGCCCACCTTGCGCAGAGCAGGGGTGCACCCAGCACTGAGTGGCCATGACCCTGCCCCCCTCGCCTGGCCCCTCGCTGTGGCCCTGGGACCCAGCCGCCACCCTGTCACCCTCCCTGCGCTCTCTGCAGTCGCCTTGCTCATTTGGTTTCGTCTGTCCGCTGGCCATCGGCCATCAGCCATCAGGAGGGTGAGACCTCTTTGGCTGGTTCCCCATCCAATTTCCGGATCCAGCCTGGACCCTGGCACCGGGAGGTGCTCAGTAAATATTTGTTGGCTGAATAAATGGTGGCAGGTCAGCTCCCCCTCTTATCTCAAGGGGGGTTTTATCAACCTGGGCTCAGCACCATGGCCCGAGCCCAGAGGCCACCCTGGCCTCAGAAGTCCAGCCATCAGATTTCTAAGTCCTTTAGTTGTCAGCTAAACTCCGGGTCTGGGGTGACGCGGCTTATGGGGGTTCCAGGAAATCACACAGAAAGCTAGGGACACAGGAAGTGCTCCATAAAGGGTCACGGTCTTCCCCCCTGGAGGCCCACCTCGCATCCCTGCTGACACTGGGCTAGAGCTCCTCTCCCTCCCCTCCCCCTGGAGAAAAAGAGGGCGGAGGCAGCTGCAAGGACTTGCTGGGGGCTGGCCGGCTCCCCCACCTCAGGCTCTTTCTAAGAAGCCAGTGATGATAACATTCCCCCAAAACAGGAACCGGTGTGCTGGGCCCGGTGTTGCAGAAACCTCCAGCAAGTCTGACCTCCACGCACGGCCTGACCCCACAAGGCGGCTTCAGGGCCCACTGGGCACAGCTTGGAAAGATTTTTATGTAAAAGTGGCCAATGCAAATCCAGGGGCCCAGCGACCTCGAAAGGCCCCACTTCCCCCTTTATCACCTTAGCCTGGGTGGTAACCACCTGGGTGTGGCGGGAGGGAGGGCTGATGGACAGCAGGCTGCCCCCGCCGGGCTGGCTGCCTGCGCCCACCCTGCTCCGAACGGCTTTGAGGGTCCAGGGCCCCGAATGTGTCCCAGTGTCTGGGCCAGAGGGAGGGGGAGGGGACAGTATGTGTGGGCCCCCCAGCCCCCCATTTAGGGGTGATTACAGAGGCTTGCTCTGATTTTTATTTTATCTTATTTTTGTTTAAGTTCTTATTTTCATTAGATCTTTAAAAATTGAGATAAAATTCACATAACGTAAAATTAATCATCTCAACCATCTTCAAATGCACAATTCAGTGGCTTTTAGCTCATTCACCGTGTTGTGCAACCATCGCCTCTAATCCAATTCCAGAACACTTCCATCACCCCGAAAGGAGACGCCGTCCCCATGAGAAGTCTCCCCCCTCGGCCTCCCCCAGCCCCTGGCAGCCCCCTTCTCTCTCCAGGGACCGGCCTACTCTGCACACGTCACAGAAACGCGATCCTACAACAGGTGGCGTCTCGTGTCCCGCTTCTCACGCTCGGCACGATGTTCACAAGGTTCATCCACATGGTAGCGCGTGTCCCGGCTTCGCTCCTTCTTACGGCTGAGTGACGTTCCGTGTGCAGACGGACTGCGCTGTGTTTCTGCTTTCATCCCTTGGTGGACGTTCGGTTGTTTCCACTTTCCGGCGATTGTCGACAGCGTGAACATGCGTGTTGTTGTGTGGACGCCTGGCTTCCCCTCTTGGGTCTACACCAAGGCGTGATGTTCTGGGTCAGATGGTAACTCACACTCAGCTTTTGGAGGGACCGGTAAATTCTTTTGCGCAGGGGAGAATCATTCTACATTCTCACCTGCGGTGACGGAGGTTTCCAGCTTCTCCGCCTCCTGGCCAACATTTGTTCCTGTTTGTCTTTGTGGTGACAGCATTCTAGTGGGTGCAGGGCGTAATCGCCTGTTTGCAGACAGGGAAACTGAGGCTCAGAGAGGCAACCCATGTGCCCAGCATGAAAGCTTAGCTCCCCAGACTCGAAGATGTAGAGTGACGCGTGTGGATCCCCTGGAGAGTGGGCAGACGTGCTCCAGACAGCTTTCCTGAGAAATGAATCCAAGCCCGGTCGGGACGTTTCGGGGTGGAGACTCTCCCCCATCCAATGGAATGGAGGCCCAATGGACCCTCCTCGGGGAGTCCAGATAGAACCTCCTTACATGCCCCTGGTGATGGGATGCTCACTATCTGCAGGGCTGTGTCCTGGAGCCCTCGCCCCACACAGGATCAGGAGAGTCTCAGATGGAGCCTCAATTCTTCCCTGGCCCCCACCAGCGTGCCCCTGACCTTGGAGACCTCCTGCTCGGGGGCAGTCTCACCGAGGTCTGTGGACACCACCCGGCCCCCGACTCAAGCATTCTCCAGCTATCACAGCTGGGTCTCCGATACATAAAACCCGTATTTTACAAACAGCTGAGCAATGAAATGCAGTGTGGGGTCCCGCGACAGAAGAACAGCAGCGGCCGAGCTGGTGACGTTCAAATGAAGTCTGGCATTTCATTAAGAGGAACGTTGACTATGCCAGCCTCTGGTTGCTTCCATTTGACAAAGGTAACCCGATCATGTCGAGCGCTGATGGGGAAGGTTGAAAGGAGCGCATGCAGGGCTCCTGGACGGCCTGCGTATCCGGTCTGGAAGCCTAAAATGATTCCAAAATAAAAAGTTTGAAGAGCTAGCTGGATGTGAACACACAGCAATATCCAGAATCCCGTAGGGGCAGCAGAAAACCAAAATCTCGAAATACGGGATTCTGGCGCGACCCCCTCGCCTTGCAGTTCCCAAGGACCCTGTCCCGGCCTGGACCACACCCGGACTTCCCCAGGAGTGAACTCTTCCAGCCTCCCACAGACTTCTCCCAACCCAAGTCAGCCCCCTCCGCTCCCCATACCCCCGCTGGACTTTATACACACTTGTTCACAACTATTTACTATGCTGCTGTGGGAGTGGAAGGTACAGCAGTGGGCCAGACAAGTAGGATTCCTGCCAACTGGGAGAGAAACGATAGATGTACAAACATGCAGATCACATCAGATAAAGCCTTCGTGATACAGAAAAATGAGTCAGGAGAAGGAGGCATGGGGTTACTAGGAGGGTTATTTTAACCAGGAAGGTCCAAGAAGGGCCTCCTTGTCTGAGCTCAGACCTGTAGGAGATGAGGGAGTGAGCCAATGGAATAGCATTCTCAGCAGAAGGAACAGCCCATGCAAAGGGCCTGAGGCGGGACTGTTGCCTGGTGTGATCATGGAACAAGAAGGAGGCTGGTGTGTTGGGAATGGAGGATGGAGTCAGAGGGTGGCCAGGCCCAGACCACCGCACCTTGTGGGCCTCAGCAAGGGGTTTGGATCTTATTCTAAGCATACCTGTGATCATACTCAGGACAGGGTCTGGCACACTACAGTTGCTCTGCTGACCCAGACCTGCCTTTGGAGCTTCAGACCCTTCATACCTGCCCTTGGAGGCCCCTGGGTGCAGACAATTCAGTCCTTCCTAAGGAAACTGGAACAGTGTGAACTTGTGTGGAACAGCATGAATGCATTCTGGAACCAAGGCTGTCTCCAGCAGGGCCGAGCTGAGACGGCTTCTCCAGGACCCGAGCCCCCAGCTGCCAACCTCAAGCCTGAACGCAGAAAGACTTCACTGTCTCCTTCACAGAGACTTGGCTTTATGACAGACAAGAGGGCACCATGCTGGACAGAGGAAACTTGCACTTCCTGCCAGCCTCACACATTTCCCCTGGACTGTCCTAGGACTGACAAGGGCTCATTCAAACCACTCCTGAACCCCATCTATGAAGCAACAGGCATTTGAGAGCCAATTGGCCCAGCCAGCCCCAGGAAAGGGGGCATGAGGACTAACAGGATGTCAGTTTTCCCTATCTGTGAAATGGACGGAAAAAGGCCCGATGTGCATAAAACCGACCCAACACTCCTGTCAAGCCCTGGGGGCCCCTGCCTCACACTGGCATTCCCCGAGCACCCTGCGTAGTGCCCTTCTCTCCTGACCGTGGTTGGGCCCAGATACCGTTTTGATCTTACTCTGTTCTGTCGACCTGGTGCCACAAGTTTGATCTCTGTGAAAACCACAGTTCAGGGGCTGTTATCTGCTATCAGTGACGGGGTGAGGGTGGTTTTGGGGCCTCGCAGTATGTGTGCTTCTCAGAAGAGCTGGCCCATGTCATCACAGGGTAGCTGGCACAAAACAGTCGGGTTATCAGGCCTCCTCATCGCGATCCTGGCCAATTAGAGCGTTTAACGCACCCAATGACTTGTTTACAGGACTTATTTTTAAGATTTTCGGCCGGATGCCTCCTGGTCTCACAGCCAAGGGGTCAGAGCTGAGGAGAGGGGACGCAGGGTCATGCTGGGGGGCTTCCAGAAGGCTTCCTGGAGGAAGACACTGGAAGGGGTCTTGGGAGAGTGAGGGAGGGTTCGTTACAAAAAGCGGGATGGAGGGACCCATGCGGCCAAAGGCTTGGAGGGGAACCACCTGGCAAGTTCAGGTTCACAAGCTGGAGCTCATCTAGGGGCAGTGGGGATTTTGCAGTTTAAGCTGGGGAAGGGGAGGTTGAGAGCAAGGGTGAGGTTCAGATCCCAGCCCTGCCCCTGCCCCTGGGGAGGGACATCAGCTTGCATCCTGAGCCTCAGCTTTCCCGTCTGTGAAATGGAGATGCTGGGAGCACTGACCCCATGGGGGTGCTACAGGGGAAAGTGGGACCCCTTGGGATGGGCATGAGGGAGAAGCCCCCAGCAGGGACATGCAGAAGTGGGCCGGACTGACAATAGTATTGAGAAATGGGAACTCCGTGAGCTTGGAAAGTAGATTAGTGGGTACTTTGGGCTGGGGGGCAGGGGTCTAGGGAAGTGATAGCTAAAGGTTTGCTTGCTTCCTGAGGCGATAGAGACGTTCTGAAGTGGACTGTGGAAATGTTTGCACAACCTTGTGTATATGCTAAAAACCATTGAATTGACACTTGAAATGGGTGAATTATAGGGTTTATCTCAGTAAAACTTAAAACAAAGGAGGCCCTTCCTCTTTAGAGCTAGAAAGTGCAGGAGGCCTCTCATATCTCCAGGCAGAGCTCTGAAACCCCTGCCCCCTGCCAAAGAGGCGCTTTGTGGGGGAGGTGCTGAAGGAGAGAGGTAGTGAGCTCTCTGTCACCCAAGTCAGAACCAGGTGAGCCTCCACGAGGGACTCCAACCAACCCAGCTGTTCCTCCCCCTCCTCTGGTGGGACAGGTGCCAGGAGCCACCCCTCAGATGTGGCATCAGGCACCGGGCCCCCCGCCCGCCCACGAGACCGGGCCAGCCTGGGGTTTCCGTGCACATTCGCTACCTGTCTACCTACTAAGCCACTTCCTCCCCAGGCTGCTGCCTGCCTGCCTGACTGTCGGTCTGCTCACTGGCAGGCACCTGGCTTCCCCCGGCTCCCGGCAAGTCCTGGCCCTCCCTTACCCACCGGCGCGTTCTCTTCCTTGTGAGAGGTCAATGGAGGGAGGACCTCACATGTCGGGAGGGAGCCCCAGTTCAGACCCTCCTTCTAGAAAGAGGGGTCTGGTGTCAGAACCGGTATTGCCACTGACCCCCGGAGTCTTCTCCAGGATAGCTGAGCCACCAACGCAGCTAACACTGCCAACCACACAGAATGGCTAGGAGCCACAGGGCCTTTGCACTGGCTGCTCCCGCTGCCGGGTGCACAGTTCTTCTTGGCCTCTCTCACCTCCTGGGAGAAGCCCTCCCTGATTCCCCCCACCCACATGCACGGACGCGCCCTCTCCCTCCCTCTCACCTTACTATATTCTTCTCCTGGACACCTCAGTACCCGAAATTCTATTTTGTGTCTCTCGACAGAGATATGGCTTATCTCCCAGTGGCCTGAGAACCCCATGAAGAAAGGGACCTCCACAGTCCCCGGCACCCAGCAGGAGCTCTGTGTCTACACTTTAAGTGATCAAGGAAGCCAATCTGCTGAACCTGTGTGCACAAATTCAAGGGGGAAATTGCGTGTGATTTCACAACAAAATTACCAAGATGACGTCAAAGAGTTGAGGGCAAAATTCAGGTGAGTTTTCAGAGTGAACCCTGAAACCTCAAAGAAAGCCTCTGCTTTGGGAAAGGTCAGGCTGGGTCCAGCCCCACCTCCCATCTCCCACTTTCAAGAGGCAAAGCTTGAGTGGCAGGACCCTGGGGACACCCCCTGAAGCCTACCTCGGCCCCTAGCTCCCTTGCCCACCCCTGCCTGCCTATGGATGTCCCAAAACCAGAAGAAAATGAAGGGGGAAAGGAGCCTTCCTCCCAGGTCTGTGCGTTATCAGCGGGAGCTCCGTTCCTGGCTGTCCAGGGACCCTACCCCCGAGCCAGGACCTGATCAAAGAAATCACCTGCGAGGAGAAGGAGGAGGAGAATCCGAACAATGGGCGTCTCAGGGCAATCAACCAGGCAGGAGCCTGGGGTACAGCAGCAAGTCCCATATGGTCATGGTCGCTTGGCTGCTGTCTCCAAGATGGCCTCCAGGATATCCATGCCAGGCCTTAGCCCAGCTGGGGGTTCCTGAGGCTCTCCCGCGGTTTCTACATCCCCCACCTGAAACTTGGTTGGGGGGGGACACTCCCTTGCCCCACTCCGAGCATTTACAGCTGGTTCCAAGGCCAGTGGACCCAAATCTGTTTCCTGAGGTACAATGCCCAGACGGGGAGCAGAAGGAACGTGGGAGTCTGGGCTGGGGAGGGGATCCTGGAGGATGGTCGAGAGTGAAGGCTGAGCTGACGAACCAAACCTGGGTTCGAATCCTGCCTCTGCTCCCAGCTTTTGCATTCATGACATCACAACTGCTAGTATTACCTATTACAAAGTTCTCTCTTCAGAGGGAGGCTGGCCCTTTTTTTAAGGGGAGGTGTTCAGAGGCACAATATGGCCACCGGGCCCCAAAAAGGCAGACACTGAGAAATTACATCTGGAAACTTGTTTAGCATGTTTTCCTCCAAACTGATCTCCTGGTCTCCTGAAGATTCTGTAGAATATCTACCCACCTCCCCACCCTACCGCCTCCCACCATCTGCCTCGCCCTCTCTGCCTCCTACGATCTGCAGCCTTGTGACTCCTTGGAAGCCCAGCTCTCTCCTACCTCAGGGCCACTGCACAAGCTGTTTCCTCTGCCCAGAGTGCCAATCTCCCAAATTCTCACATCCTCACCTTCTTCAAGTCTCGGCTCAAATGCTACCTCCTTAGAGAGGGCTCCCAGGAAGTCCCCCCAGTGACTAAAATGGCCATCTCGTCACCCCTCTTTCACTGCCCTATTTGCCCCAAAACCCATCTGTCCTGGGGCTTGTAATCACATCATCAGACTCCCTCCCCCAGCTCCATGAGGCAAGACGGGGTCTGTCCGTTCACTGCTGTGTCCCCAGGGCAGCGGTGGAAGTAGGAGTGGGGAGTCTGACACATTGTAGGTGCTCAGTCAACTCAAGAGAACCAAAGATGTCCATTTTGGGAAGCCTGAGGTCTGTAGGCAAAGATGGAGGAGAAGAGTGGGGCCGCCACTCCGTATGACGGACGCAGCAATGGGGACGGAGCTGGGGATGCACCCAGGTCCTCTGTCCCAACCCCCCAACCAATGCCCCAGTGACTCCACTGGCCATCTTCTTTCTCAATATCCTCCCTTGAACCACTTCCCTCCCAGGGTCACCTCATCCTGGGGGGAGGGGCTGAAGAGCACCCCTGCCTGTGGGTTCCTCTCAGCCTCCCCCAGGCCTGCAGGAGAGGAGATGCCATCACTCTTCTCCTGTGCGGATGAGGAACGAAGTCAGGGCCCCAGAGAGGGGAAGTGGGAGCTCAGCGTGCTCCAAAACACCCCATCTTCAAGACAGATAATACGTGATGCAATATTTTTCAAAATCAAAATGAACACAAAAACATCCACCACGAACAAAGTATGGCCATTCTAAACGAAGACAGATCCGACCCGGCATGGACAGGTTTCTGCCTCACTGTCCCCACCCCAGTCCCAGAGCGAGCCCCGGCTTTAGAGGGATGCTGTCCAGCACCAAACACGGTCCCCAATGATGTTCTGATTCCACGCGGAAATCATCAGAGGCTGTGTCCACAGGAGCGATGATGAGAGGTCTGGCCCGCAACTCAGAGCCCGGGGACCCACTGAGTGTTGCAAGAAGGTGGCCAACCAGCAGCATGCTGAAAATCTACCCTGAGTCCAAGTGCAGCGGGCAACACGGGGTAGGGGATGCCAGTGGCCGGACCCAGACTGGAGGAAGTTGCAGGACAAGGGACCTCAGTTCCTTATAATAAATACAGAGCAAGGAGAAACAAAGAAGGAGAGAGGAGAAGCTAAGAAGTTAATGAGACATAAGAGATATTTCAATCCCATGTCATGGAAAAGGATTCAAACAAACCATTTGCAGAAACAAATCCATATATTTTACATAGAGATTTTGAAAATTCTATAACTCTAAGTATCAAATGTGGGTGTACATTTGTATACAGTATATTCTCTACTAGAGTCACGTATATGTGCGTATAGTCGATTCACATGCCTTTACATGCTAACGTTTACATCTGTTTGTAACATATGCGCACACATACATGTGATTCTCATTATTCACCCAAAACCCAGAATTCTTGAATGCGGGGCCGTCGGCCCTCGAGGAAATCCAGGGCTCGGTTCCTGAGAGCCTCCGTCACAACTTTTGCACCAACCGGTCCATCCGTAACCTTGTCTTAGGTGTGTTTCTGTTTAAAGACACTTGTTAAATGCGTACTGTTGGTTTGTTAACACGGAGCTCACGGCCAACAGCACGATGACTCATGCCGCTCGAGGAGCCGTAGAGCGAGAGATCAAACTCTCACCTCGGGCCGCCTCAGCTGGGAACAGAACGGCTCAGACACACATCCGTGTGTCCGAGACTTGATTTGGGTGTTACATATAGATTTCATTAAGTGGGAGAATTCGCAAATACAGAACCTCCGAATTATGAGGCTTGTCTGCATATATTTGTAAGCAATGTCTACAACTCTGTAAAAAATCGATAAACAGAAAATGCGGATGCATAGTGTATAAATCTACATGTAGCTACGAGCATGGATAAAAATATCATAAATACCTATTAACTTACACATATTTATTCAAGTCGATATGCCATATATCTGTATGTATTATGTGTGAAAATCAGGGACAGTGGACATTTGCTGGTTAAAAAAACAGAAAGGCACAAATGAGCCCCAGTTGGTATCCCAACTTATCCTATCCCCTTGGTCTCACTTCCTAGAATTTGACTCCGTGGGACCAAATGTCCACGTCACAGTTCGGACCTCCACATGCACGAGAACCCTAAATATAAATCCTTTTTTAAAAGATTTTATTTAATTTATTTGACAGAGAGAGAGAGAGAGTGAGCCAGAGAGGGAACACAAACAGGAGGAGTGGGAGAGGGAGAAGCAGGCTTCCTGTGGAGCAGAGACCGTGGAGCTTGATCCCAGGACCCTGGGATCACAACCTGAGCTGAAGGCAGACGCTTAACAACTGAGCCACCCAGGTGCCCACGCAATATAAACCCTTCACAGAAGGGGGAAAGGGAGCTGGCTTGCATGGGCTCACGCAGTGACAGGTGCAGAGCTGGGATCTGAACCCAGTCCCTGTCACCACCCAACGCTCTTACCTAGCCTCTCTGCAGGCCGAGCCTTCTTGCCTTGTCCCTGGGGTCCTTGCAGGGTTCTTGCTAGCGCCACATACTCCAGGGGATCTCCGGGCCTCAGTTTCTCGCTGTGTCAATGGGGCACGTGCAGCCGATGCGGTGAGGACCATATGGTGGCCAGCACGTGGAACTCCACTGCGACCCGGATGCCCCAGGGTGTCCACGCTTCAGGGAGGTGTCTCCTTCAGCAGTCCGCGGATTTAGCCCAGGCCCTGGCTGCATATTTCAGAGTCTGCCCCAGGAGTGATCATGGTCATTCATTTGCTCTCGTATTTAACAAATATTTCTTGAGCACCTGTTGAGCCGGGGCTGGCTCTGCAGGACACCAGGCAGATAGAAACGCCTGCTCCCGAGGGAGGGCATGCAGCGGCTAGGACGCCCCCAAGGTTGCCTGTGGAATGCCAAAGGGCACAGCCACTTTGGAAAATGTCCTGGCAGCTTTAAACCCTTAAACATCTTGGAGTGATGGGCAAGTTCTGGAACAAAATGGACGGGACGGTTGCAGAACAACGTGGAGGTACTCAGGGCCCTGAACTGTTCACTTGAAGAGGGTCAAGTCCATGTCACTCGAATTTCACCTCCATTAAAATAAAAAAAAATTAGACAACACACGTACGATGTAACCCAGTCATTCCTCACCTCGGTATTTACCCAGGAGAAGCGAAAACATAGGAATGTTGACAGCGGCTTTATTTGTAATCTCGGAGTCGGGCAAGAATCCAGATGCCCACCAGCTGGTGGAGGGAAAAGTCAACGGTGTCCGCCCCACACAGCCCTCCTCAGCCCCGAGAAGGAACAGAGTGCTGGCCCACGCTACGGCAGGGAGGGAGCTCAGGATTGTGATGCCACAAGAAAAAAGCCAGGCAAATGCGTCCCGGACGATTCCAGTTACGTGAAATTCTAGAAAGCGTACACTCAAGTGAGAGAAGGCAGACGGTGGATGCCTGGGATGCGGGTGGGAGTGGGGACAGGGAGGGGAAGGATTACAAGGGACCCAGGAAATGTGTGAGGGTGGACCAGTTCGCTAATTCCATTCTGGGTGTCCGGCTGTCTTTGCACGCTCAAAATAAGTGCCACTTACTGTCTGTGCACTGTACCACAACACAGCTCTAACCAGCATCCCCTCTGCTCCTGGAGCTGAGGTTCTAGCAGGGAGACAGGCAATAAGGAAGGAAGGAAGTGTGAGAGGACCTGTTTTATTCAGCTGCCGGGGCAGTGGGGGTGCTGTGGGAGCACAGACCCTCCCCGCCAGGAGGTGGAGGGAGGAGCCATGTGGCTTCCTGGGGGAAGGGTGTTCTGGACAGAGGGGACAGCCAGTGCAAAGGCCCTGAGGCAGGAAAGTCCTAGATAGGCAGGCCTGTGTGCTAGAACAGAGTGATGGAGGGATGGAGGGATGGAGGGATGGATGGGAGGGAGCCCAAGGGAGGGTGGGTCAGCCAGAGGGGTGTCTAGGAGCTGAGACAGAGGCCGGAGCAGGGCAGCAGTAGAGGGAAGGAATAGGATCAGGGTACATTTGGAGGCAGAGAAGGTTCCAATGGCCTGAACAAGGGGGCAAGGGAGAGGAAGGGGTTGGGCTCCTGTCCCTCATGTCTCCAAGGGGGTTGGACCCCTTCACATAAGGCTGCTCCTCTTTCCCATCCACTTGGCCTCAGGCTGGCCCCAGGCCCAAGTCCTGGCAAACCAAGGCAGTCTGACCAGTGTCACTGATCCCCAATAGTGACAAAAGGCCCTGTGTCCTCTTTGGCCTGAGGCCAAGTCTTCCCCAACAGACACATCCATGTCGGGACCCAAACTGCAGTGATTTTATAAAAAGGAAGTTTTAAAATAAAATCATCCAGATTGTGATTTTGGAAAAGTTTCCGTGATGGTACAGAGCGTTCTGGTCTCCCCTTCCCTCTTCCCCTGATACCAACTTCTCACACGTCCAGGGAACACCTGGGAACAGAGGGACTAATGCTGGGACAGTGCTGTTCACCAAACTCCAGACCGTACTCGGATTTCGCCACGTCTCCCTCTGCTGTTCCAGGATCCCGTCTGGATACCCCAACTTAGGATCAGTTTTCAAAACAGCACTTCCTGTCCCTTTCCTACCCCGTTCGTGAAAGTTACTACGTTTTGCATTTACAGAATTGCTGAGCTAGAACAGAGTTCCAGATTCCCCATGCCCGGCTTCCCCCAGTGTGCCCGCCTTGCACAACCACGATGCTTTGTCAGAAGTCAGACATAGACGCTGCCTGTGATTTTATTTTATTTATTTTTAAGCGTGGAACCCAACACAGGGCTTGAACTCTTGACCCTAAGATCAAGACCTGAGCTGAGATCGGGAGTCAGATGCTTAACCACCTGAGCCACCCAGATCCCGCTGTGATTTCAAACCGTCATGTGGACACCTCCCCCGAAACACATCTTGAGTGTTTGGGGACCTCTGTGACACGAGCCTCACACTGGCATGTCTTAAAGTTTGGGGTCAGGCAGGTTAGGGCTTCTAGTCCTACTTTGGCTGTACCCCGCTGGTGTGACCTTGAGGAAGTCACTTCACCTCTCTGAGCCTGTTTGCTCTTCTCTAAAATGGCTGCTGGCCTCCCAGGGGAATGGGCTGGGGACTGGCAGACACTTGACAAATGTAGGCAAGTTTTAGTTTTTTTTTTTTTCCATTTTATTTATTTTTTCAGCGTAACAGTATTCATTCTTTTTGCACAACACCCAGTGCTCCATGCAAAACGTGCCCTCCCCATTACCCACCACCTGTTCCCCCAACCTCCCACCCCTGACCCTTCAAAACCCTCAGGTTGCCCCAACCTCCCACCCCTGACCCTTCAAAACCCTCAGGTTGTTTTTCAGAGTCCATAATCTCTTATGGTTCGCCTCCCCTCCCCAATGTCCATAGCCCCCTCCCCCTCTCCCAATCCCACCTCCCCCCAGCAACCCCCAGTTTGTTTTGTGAGATTAAGAGTCATTTATGGTTTGTCTCCCTCCCAATCCCATCTTGTTTCATTTATTCTTCTCCTATCTCCCTACCCCCCCATGTTGCTTCTCCATGTCCTCATATCAGGGAGATCATATGATAGTTGTCTTTCTCCGATTGACTTATTTCACTAAGCATGATACGCTCTAGTTCCATCCACGTCGTCGCAAATGGCAAGATTTCATTTCTTTTGATGGCTGCATAGTATTCCATTGTGTATATATACCACATCTTCTTTATCCATTCATCTGTTGATGGACATCTAGGTTCTTTCCATAGTCTGGCTATTGTAGACATTGCTGCTATAAACATTCGGGTACATGTGCCCCTTCGGATCACTATGTTTGTATCTTTAGGGTAAATACCCAGTAGTGCAATTGCTGGGTCATAGGGTAGTTCTATTTTCAACATTTTGAGGAACCTCCATGCTGTTTTCCAGAGTGGTTGCACCAGCTTGCATTCCCACCAACAGTGGAGGAGGGTTCCCCTTTCTCCACATCCTCTCCAGCATCTGTCATTTCCTGACTTGTTCATTTTAGCCATTCTGACTGGTGTGAGGTGATATCTCATTGTGGTTTTTTTTTTGTTTGTTTGTTGTTTTTTTTTTTTTTAATTTTTTTATTTATTTATTTGACAGAGAGAGATCACAAGTAGGCAGAGAGGCAGACAGAGAGAGTGAGAGGGAAGCAGGCTCACCGCTGAGCAGAGAGCCCGATGCGGGACTCGATCCCAGGACCCCGAGATCATGACCTGAGCCGAAGGCAGCAGCCCAAACCACTGAGCCACCCAGGCGCCCCCTCATTGTGGTTTTGATTTGTATTTCCCTGATGCCGAGGGACGTGGAGCACTTTTTCATGTGTCTGTTGGCCATCTGGATGTCTTCTTTGCAGAAATGTCTGTTCATGGGCAGAGGTGCCCATTTCTTGATTGGATTGTTTGTTCTTTGGGTGTTGAGTTTGCTAAGTTCCTTATAGATTTTGGATACTAGCCCTTTATCTGATATGTCGTTTGCAAATATCTTCTCCCATTCTGTCAGTTGTCTTTTGGTTTTGTTAACTGTTTCCTTTGCTGTGCAAAAGCTTTTGATCTTGATGAAATCCCAATAGTTCATTTTTGCCCTTGCTTCCCTTAGGCAAGTTTTAGTTTTATAGTTGCCTAAAGGCCCAGCATCTGGCCACGGAATAAAGGGGCAGGTGTGGGGCTCCTTCAGCCCAAACAGAACACGCAGGGTTTGCATTCCTAAGAGAGGCATGTGGATGGACCGGGAATCCTTCCCATCCCCATCCGGCTTCCCCAGATGGCATCTTGAGCTTCCCAGTGATGCCAGAGGGCAGCCTCAGGTCCCAAGCTTGCACGGGAGGAAACTGAGTCACAGAGTGTGAGATGTTGGCCTTTATCACCGAGGGAGTTTATCACATAAACGAACGGTCTATTCTCTTACAGACGCACCTTGGAGCGTGCTGGGTTTTTTTTAAACTGTGGTCATATCTGCGACAAGATACACAGGACACCCACCGTCGGGACCATGTTAAAGTGTCCCACTCAGTGACAATACGTACATTCACATAGGAGTGCAGCCCTCCCCACCATCCGTCTCCAGAACTTGTGCGTCTTGCAAAACTGACACTCTGTCCCCACTAAACACGGACCCCCCCAGCCCCTCCCCCAGTTCCTGGCGCCCACCACCTGCTTCCTGCCTCTGTGAAGCTGATCATTCTGGGGACCTCATGTAAGTGGGGTCAGACAGTCTTTGTCCTTTTACGACTGGCTTACTTCGTGGAGCAGAATGTCCTCAAGAAGTGGGACCATCATCATTTGGTAATTCTATGCTTAATTTTTGGGGGGACAGCAATTCTGTTTTCCAGAATGGCTGCAGCATTTTATACTCCCACCAACGGTGCACGGGGGCTCACATGTCTCCACATCCTCACCAACACTTGTTATTTCCTGATTTTTGGGCAGTAGCTATCCTAATGGGTGTGAAGTGGTATCTCATGGTGGTTTTGATTTGCATTTCCCTGATGTGCTTTTTGGCCATTTGTATATCTTCTCTGGATGAGAACATGTTTTTTTAATTCCTGGGGGCCGCCCTGAAGCAAAAAGGAGTAGCCAGCTTCCTTTTGGCAAGGGGGTGGGGCAGCTTCCTCAGGAGCCCCCCTGATCACCTACTGTGTGCTGGGGGTCTCCAAGAGGGAGGCCCAGGCTCTCTCAAGATCAGCTCACCACTCAAGACTCTGCCACACTGCTTGACATCTCCACAGCTTCCCATATGCAGCTCCCTCTGCCAGGAATGCCCTTTCACCTGCTTCACTGGCAACCCAGAAAACTCCTACTCATCCATCAAAACCCAGTTCAAAACCTCTTCCTCTGTGAGATCACTCCTGCTTATTCCCATTCACTTATCCATTCAGCTACCCCACATGTATACACGACACGGAGCAGATAGTATCAACCAAGAGAACACAGTCACTGCCCCCACTCAGCCCACAGTCTTGCTGTGATCCGTCTCTCCCACAGACACAGACCAATTGTCCTGAGTCACTATTTATTATCTGGATACCTCAGAACTCGCTCTTCCCTGAGATAGGATTCTTTCCCGTGTAACCGATACTATAAGGCACTGAATTCTCACAGCTATGAAACAGGTACTACTGTTATCCCCATTTTACAGATGAGGAAACCGAGACTCAGAGAGGTTAAGTGGCTTGCCCAAGGTCACACAGCTGTAAGTGGCTGAACTGGGATTTAAGTGCAGTCAGCCCAGCTTGAGAGTTCCCACGTCCCTGTTTCTTCAAGAATGGATAGGCTTCCAAATGTCCTCAGCCTTCTTGAGCCCATCCCCAAACCCCTACTTTGTCCTTGCCCCCACTTCCCGAGATTTGAACCCTGTTACTTGGCTGTGACCTGACCAGAGAACCCACCTCCCTCTATCTGGACCATATACCTCTGTTGATGTGGCAGAGCCTCACCGCATCCCAGGGCCCTCCCCCCGCCCCCTGCTGAGTCATATCAACCCAACGGAACCCTGAAGTTTTTCTCACAGGTGCTATAGATACGCCGTTATCTCCCCCACCTGCTCCTGGACACTTCCTTTCCTTGAACCCAAGGGCAGGGCTGAACTCTTTTTTTTTTTTTTTTTAATTGCGGTGAAATTCGCATGACATAAAATTTTACCGTTTCAAAGTGAACAACCCAAAGTAGTCTATTCACAATCTCATGCGACCACCACTCTAATCCCAGAACATCTTCATCCGCTCCCAGAGGAGACCCTGTCCCCTTTTCCCTTCCCCCAGCCTCTGGAAACTACGAATCTACTTTCTGTCTCTATGGATTTGCCTATTCTGGACATTTCATACAAATGGGATCAGCAACAGGTGGCCTATTGGGTCTGGCTTCTTTCGCTCGGTGTCATGTTTTCGAGGTCTGTCCACCTGGTAGCGTGTATGACGGCATCGCTCCTTCTTAGGGCTGAGTAATACACCGCCGTACGGATGGGCACATCGTGTTTATCTGTTCGTCCTCTGACGGACATTCGGGTTGTTTCCACGGCTGGGCAATTGTGAGTGGTGTCACGATGAGCATGCGTGAACAAGGTTTTGTTTGAACACCTGTTTTTGATTTGGGGGAGTCTATTCCTAGGAGTATAATTGCTGGGTCATATGGTAATTCTATGTGTAAATTTTTGAGGAAACGCCAAGCTTCAGTGACTGCACCAAAACAAAGTCACCTGACCAGGACCCAAGTTCAAATCTTGGCTCAACCACTGTGACCACATGATCCTTTTCCTTCCCCATCATGCATCCTGCTTTGGTAATAACACCACGTTCTCCTTCCAGGAATCGCCATCTCGTCCTGGCCAGGGGTCTGTCCATCCCAGAGCCCCGGACTCCCTGAGCTTGGGTGGGGGGAGGAGGGTGGAATTGGGGGAACCTGGGACAGCTCCCCCAGCTAGGAAAACTCCCACGGACAAGGCAGCCCCGAGATCGAGTTGAGGGGGAGCAGAGGAGAGAGGGTGTCCTTGGCAGCTGCCATAGACTCTTAAGCCAGAGAGATTTTAAATCTGTTTTTGCACAGAAATAGTCGGGTAGATCTTAGAACAGGAATGAAAAGGAACCTGTGTTTAGAGCCGAGAGCTGAGTGTCCAGGCAGCTGGCAGCGTTTAGCCTGGCGCGGGCGATCGAAAGCAAGTGTGCGGTTACGGTCGTGTTCAAAAATACGGCTGCGAAACAGCGAGCTCGGGGCTGGGCCGTGCGCCCTGTAATTCTCTTTCCAAATAAAAGGCAGAACTATTCCTGGCTCCGCTCGGGGACTTCTGTGGCTGCTGGGGCTCCAAGGAGGCCAGCCTGGAATGTCAGGCATGGCCCGCGCCCTGCCAGGCCGGGGCCCCTGCTGCCTGGGAGTTTACATTGCGAGCCTGTCATTGTAAGACTTTTTAATTAAAATGTTATTCCCGCTGGGGCCATCCAAGGCGGCCCGAGCCTGGGACCCCTTCCACAGGAGACCCACGGGCTTGCGGCCGAGCGCTGGGAGTGTGTGGTATTTGGCAGCTTGAGTCAATTTTGAGCTATTTGCGGAGGGGATAAAAAAAAATAAATAAAACCAAACATTGTTTGATGTTCGCCAAATATAGCATTTTGCATTTCTATAAGCACAGCTCTGATTTTAAAAAATGATGCCTATCGCAGCAGCCGTACGGAGGAACGAAGGCTGTTAGCATGTGGGTAAACCTCGAAACTGTGACTGTTATCAAAAGAGGCCGGACACAAAAGGCCACATGTTATCTGGTCACATTTATAGGAAATGTCCAGAATGTCCAGAGACAGGGAGCAGACCGGTGCCTGCCAGGAGAAGGCCAGGGGGTTGGGGAGAGCCGCTGGGAGGCACGGGTCTTTCTGCCCTCCGGCGCAGGCAGCACCTGGGCTCACAACAAGCAGACCGGTCACCTTGCCGCTCCTGCCAGCTGGAGCAAACCCAGAGCTCCGGCTGGTGGCAGTGGTGGTGGTGGGGCGGAGGAGAAGGGGCAGCCCCAGGACCCTCTGGCCACGCCTGGGCCCTATGCCCTCCTGGGCGTGACTGCTGGACCCCACCCACCCTGTTCCCCCTGCCGCAGCCGTCGAGCCTTCCGATCACCTCCCATACCCCAGTCCGAGGCTGGGGTGCTGCTTTCCAAAAGTTCTGGTGCCCACCTCGTGCCCAAAGCTCTGACGTCATCAGGCTCAGTGCCAGGGGGCTGGGGGAACCAAGGCTCTGTTTCACAACATTTTATTTTGAAAAACGTGCAACCTAGGGAAAGGTTGCCAGAATGATACAGTGAACATCTCTGTACCCTGCGCCCAGACTCCCAAACTGCTAGCCATTTACCACTCTCTCTCCCTCTCTGTATACACACACAATTAATACAAATCATCAGTTTTATATACAAATATATATGCATTGGATATATCTCCATAATTTATTTTTTTAAGATTTTATTTATTTGTCAGAGAGAGAGAGTGCACACGAGCCGGGACAGAGACAGAGAGCAAAGCAAGTTTCCTGCTGAGCAGAGGGGCCGATGGAGGGCTCGATCCCAGGACCCTGGGATCATGATTCGAGGCAAAGGCAGACGCTTAACTGACTGAGCCACCCAGGTGCCCCTATATACATAATTTATATATTACCGTATATGGCATCAGTCTGCTAGGCTGCCACCACCGACGGGCTGTCCTAAACAACAGAAATTTATTGTCTCATCGTTCTGCAGGCTGGAAGTCCAAGGTCAAGTTGTTGGTCAGGGTGGTTTCTCCCGAGCCCCCTCTCCTTGCCTTGTAAACAGCCACCTATTTTGCGGGGTCCCGAATGTCTTTTCCCTCAACGCACACCCATCCTCAGAGTCTCTCTGTGGTCTTTTCTTTTAAGGACACCAGTGAGATCAGATTGATGTGGCTTCATTTTTACCTTAGTCACCAACATTATCCAATCTACAATAGTCACGGATCCCTAAGTTCCCCATAACACGTGCCCAGGTCTGAATGTTTGTGTCCTCCTAAAATTCATATGTGGAAACCCTCACCCTAGCGACATAGGCATTAAGAGGCGTAGCTTTTGGATGGTGATTAGGTCATGAGGGTAGAGCCCCGAAAATGGAAGTGGTGCCCTTATCAATGCGACCCCAAAGTACTCCCTTGTCCCATCTGGTACGTGAGAACGTAGCGAGGGACGAACCAGAGAGAGGCTTCCTAACAGATACCAAATCTGCCAGCACCTTGACCTTGTACTGTGAGAGATAAATGTGTTCATGAGCCCCCTGGTCTGTGGTATTCTGTTACCGCTCCCCAAACAGACTAGGATGATGTTCTTTACGGCAACTTTTTCTTTTCTCATTTAGGGTCCCATCCAGACTCACCCGCCGTCTTTGTTACCCTGTCTTTAGCTTCCCTGACTCAGGAGCAGTTTCTCAGCCTTCCTGTGTCGTTCACAGCATTGATATTTTCAGAGATTCCGGGTGCGTGTTTCCAAGAACACCCCCCCGGGGCAGGCCGGCCTGCTGGTTCCTTGTGACCTGGTTCAGGCTGTGCCTCTCAGGTCAGGATCCACGGGAACGACGCTTGCTCTCCACATTGGGAGCACTGGAGGTTGGCTTGTCCCGTGGCTGGCGATGTTAGTTGTGCTCACTTGGTTCTGCTGGTGGAATCCTGTGCCCTAACATCTCCCTGGGGGCACGGGAACACTCAGGCAGAGCTGGAAACGATCCCCTTCTCTTTTCTGCAAACGCAGAGAAGCTGTGGAACTCTGTCCCCATGAACCTCCATGCCTATCTAGGGACTTCCTCATCCTGACATCTAGTCTGGCCAGGTGAACGGGAGCCAATAGGGCCCAGACATGGCTCAGACCCTCCCCTAACCTTGAAGAGGGGACCAGGTAAGGATGGGTGGGACGCATTCCTGGAGGCTTCCTGGAGAAGGGGACCTCTAAGCTATGCCTGCAAATGGACTGCTCTCAGTGCCATCCCAGCATCCCAGGTTCTCGCCAGAAAGTCTATAGAGACCTCCTCAGATCTCATCCAGCAGGACAGCCTGGGGGTTCACAGGCCCCCCATTCAGGGGCTCTTTTTGACTCTCCACCTCAGATGCTTGTGGTGGTTCCCAGTGCAATGGGTAAACTCACTCGGGCCCCCATCCTCAGGGACCAGACCACTGTGTCTTCTTTGAAGTTTATGATCACTGGGAGACAGGATTTCAGTCTCTTATTTTATCCCTGCAGCTTTGGAGTCCGAACCACAGGCTAGGGTATTTGGTGGCCTTGGAGGGAGAGGAGCTATTTTGGGTTCTGAGGGCTGTAATTTCTGCTGCTCAGCGAAAGCCTGGTGGGGTGGGGGGAGAACAGGAGGACAGACTACTGGCTTCCCTCATCCAATCTCAGTTTACCCATCTGCTAAAGGGGCGAGTACTTCACACTTCACGGGAGAAGATGCTGGTTGTAAAAAGTCCAGCCCAGAGTTGGCCCTCAGGGGCCAGAAGGAGAGCTCTCCCGCTCCCTCTCTGCCTCCCATCAAACCAGGGCACGTAGGGTGGGGTGGGCATGGTGATTGTAACCTCCAGGGGACACGGGCTGATGCCTGAAGGCATTTTTGGTTGTCACCACTGGCAGGGGGTACCACCAGCCTCTGGTCGTAGAGACCAAGGACACTCCCTACAGAGTACAGTGTGGCCCCAGCAAAGACTGATCCAGCCCCAAATGTCAGCGGTGTGGGGGGGTGCGAACCGGCTGTAGAAAAATAATCTTTCTCTCATGCATCTGGAGGACTTTCATGTAGGTGACTTTGTGGCTTAAAACACGATTCAGTGTTACATGCAAGTATGTGTATTACATGCTTCCTAATAATGGGGACAGATTGGAAGCAGCTGAGGCACCTCCCAGGAGAGGCAATGCATACATTCATAGAATTGAATATTAAACTGCTTTTATACAAATGAAGTGTTCTACAGTAGCTAGCCTCACCCAGGGGCAGTTTTGCACCCGGGGAGGGGGGGACATCTTCACACCTGGGACAGGGGTACCACTGGCATCTGGGGGGTGGAGACCTACAGTGCCCTGGGCAACCCAGCCACAGAGAATGACCCGGCCCCAAACATCAGTGGTGCCGAGGCTGAGATTCCCAGGACTAAGGGATCCCTTGGGAGGGAGACATTGGAGCTGAGATCCGAATATGCCACCCGGACGGACAGACAGACGGATGGATGTTTATAAGCCCCACCTGGCAGGGGGCACAGTTGATAATCAGACCCTGGGGCAAAAATGATCTGACAGGGGAGGAAGCAGGAGGCTGGTGTTGGCGTCCCTGGGCGAGGTGGAGGGGACTCGGCTGGATTGGAGCCCCCCTGGCGAGCGGAGGAGACACTGCATGTCGCATGTCACAAAATACTATTCCTCTTTGAATATTTTTCAACCACTAAAAAATAGTTGGTGACAGCCAAGGGGCGTGGGGCTCCTTTTGGGGTAATAATCATCGATTGTGGTGATGGACACACAGCTCTGTGAATTCACTAAAAATCATTTGGACAATCTCAGTGGGTGCCGCTCTAGGATATGTGGGTGGTGCCTCGATAAAGCTGTGAGAATAAGAAACCCCACTGTAAGCCAAGGTGTCTGTTGATGGAGGAATGAGTAAGCAAAATACGGTCCATCCAGACAAGGTGGTCTTACTCAGCCACACGAAGGAAGGAAATTCTAACACATGAGACAAGGTGGATGAACCTCGAGGACATTCTGCCGCGTGACTAAGCCAGACACATGCCGCACGATCCCACTAATATGAGATCCCTAGAGGTGTCAGAGTCTCGGAGCCAGGAAGTAGAAGATGGGCGCCAGGGACTAGGGGAGGAGAACAGGGGGGCGGGGCAGGGGAGGGGTTTGTGTTCCGTGGGACCGAGTTTTAGTTTGGAAGATGAAAAAGTTCTGGAGATGGACAGTGGGGATGGCTGTCCCAGACTGTACTTAGTTCCCCTGAATGGGCGCTACCATGAAACGGGTTACCCTGTAATGGTACCACAATTTAAAAGTGTAAAAGAAAACGTTCCCGGCTCACAGGCTGCGCAAAAGCAGGCAGAGGGCCAGACTTGTCCCCCAGGCCATAGTTTGCAGACCCCTGAGTGAGGCCCACACAGTGGTCAGGTGGAACTCAGCCTCACCAGGCAAAACAGGGTGCCCCTGCTCTGGGAAGGGCAACGGGTGCCCTGGCAACTGAAAGCCTGGGGTCTAGGGAGACCCCAGCAGGCCCGGGGCAAGGTTTCTGGGGTAGGGATACAGAGGATAGAGAGGGGATGACGGGTGATGGGTGTGGACAAAAATGGCATCGGGGAGCTGCCAGCACCCACTTGGCTCTGAAACGCTACACAGTTTGATAAGCCACAGCTGGGGGTGGGGGGGCCACGGAAGTGAAAAACCCAAAGATGCTGGCTGCTCCTCTGGGCCCCAGGAGCTGACCCACTGAGAGCAGCCAGACCCCGCAGCCCGGCTGCCTCTCCCTCATGAAGTGTGACTCGGTCAGTCCCTGGCTCAAATCCTTCAAGGACCACCGCCCTATACCTTCGAGTCATGTCCAGACTCCCGGTGCCCAGGCACAGCCCCCTGGCCCTGCACGAGTGGGCCCTGGTCCCATCGACTCTCCTCCTTGTCTTCGCACATGCTGTTCCCCGGCAGGGACTGACCACCCATCCCTTTCCCCGTCTCAGCGCCACGCGTCAGATTCCACGTGTCAGCCCAGTGTTTCCCCTGCTCTGGCCTGTCCCTCCCTCTGGCCCAGCACCGATCCCACCAGCTGTGTGTCCATGTCCTGCTCTTTCTCCCAAGACTCAGGGTCCCTCAGCTATGGCCCTGATGGAGTTGACCTTTCCGGGGGTCCCCAGCCTCACACAGTCCAAAGCCGGAGGGTTCACTGGAGGACATCAGCAGCCTCTGGCAATGGCTTAGGCGGGGCTTGGCACGGGGACGAATGAGGCCAGGTGGCTGAGCTCGGTGCCCCGGGAAGCAGGGGGACAGGTGGCCTGGCAGAGCCAGCTACAAAAAGGTTAGATGTCCGGGGTGTCAGGCCCCAACTCGGGTGACCAGAAATAGCTAGAGGCTTGGACGCTACTCAGGATATAAATTTAGATGCACCTTTGAAACTAGCCCTGGACCGTGGAGTCCTTATCTCTATAGAGATGAGGCCCCCGACCAAGGCTGATGCCATCTGTGGGGCGCTCGGGCTCCGGTTGGGCCGGGGGAGAGGATCTGATCCTTGCCGCTGCCCATGGCATCATCTCTAATTTGCTTTACGATCTTTTATAATCCAGCCTCACCTCCCTGGATTTCCCTCCAGTGCACTGAACTCCTATTTCCCGAGTTTGCTGAATCCTCGTTTCCAGGCCTGTGTCTGTGCTGTGCCCTCTGCCTGGAATGCCCTTCCCCCACGTGTGTGGCTGGACCTGAGCATCCTTTAACCATGCGCTGTGCCATGCTCCCCGCCCCCAGGCAGAGCCCCTGCTTCCCCTCGGGGGAGCCTCCAGCACTGGGATCTTTCCATCTGCCAGCTCCGAACCCCCAGGGCTGGGAGTGTCTCTGTCCACTTCCGTATCCCCGAGACTGGGAGCCCCCACCCATTCCATGTCTTTACTCAATATAGCCCCTTACCCACACTGACCAGTACCTGTCCTCCTAGGAAAGGTGTTGACAAATGTGTTTCCAGTGACAAGAGGGAGAGGCAGTGGCTGAACCCCGGAAGACAGCCGTCCTTCCTCCCCATCACCCTGGAGGAGCCCTACGAGGCCAGTCCCTGGGCTGCTTTCTCGCTTCTGCAGCCACAACTCCCAGCTGGCCGCCACAAGACCCCGCAGCCTTTTGCTCTCCCATAGCTCTCCTCAACCCCACTTGGATCACACCTCCCCCTGCTCCTGCCCTCAGGGAATCCTCTATCTCTCCCATGGGGCTTCTCTCTGGGCTCCTGGCCTCAGTCAAGCCCAGATTCCAGCCCTAGAGGCATCTTCCCAACACACAGACCTAACAAGATCCCTTCCCTGCTCTCACACCTCCCACGGCTCCCTATTGTCCTCAGAATAAACCTTGAGCTCCACTTCCCATGTGAGGTCCCTAACCTCCCTGGGTCCCAGTGTCCTCACCTGGAGACAATAGAGCCCCCTTCACAGGGCTGCAGGAGGACCACACGTGGTGGGAGGCAAGCAGGACTTAGTCCACGAAGGAACCCCCCCCCTTCTGTTACAAACATTTGAGCATTCGCTGGGCTGGGGTTTCTCAGAATTGCTGATATTTGGGGTCAGGTCATTCTCTGTGGTGGATAGATGGATGATAGATGATAGACAGACAGACACAGACAGCAGACAGGGTCTCTCTTGAGCTAAGGCGGGGTCTCTCACCCTGGCGCTACCGGCACCGGGGACTCCATCGTCACCTGGGGTGGGGACTGTCTTGTGCCCTGGGGGTACTGAGTCGCACCCTTGGCCTTAACCCACTTGATATCAACCAATAGCACCCCTTGCCCCCCAATTGTAACAACCCCAAATGTCTCCAGACATTGCCAAACATCCTCGGGGTACAGAATCACCTGACTTAGGCAAATGTCTTGGATGGGTGTGGCAAGATCCCACCTGAGACTAAGCCACAAAGAAGGAAACAATGGAACAGGGGACCCCAGGAGGTGAGGTCAAAAGAGATCCGAGAAGGGGGCAGGAGCTTCTCGGGGGGCCAAGTGGAGAGGCCCAGGGGAACATGGGGAGGAGCTGCTTATGAGGCTCTCCCTGCCCCCAGCAGAGAAGCTCCCTTCAAGTGGGCCTGGGGTCGGGGCCACATGCCCACTCAGCTTGCACCCTAGACCCTGGGCAAGTCATGTGCCCTCTCCCAGCCTCAGTTTCCCCATCTGAAAAAGGGCGGGTCCTCCCATGCACAGAGTTCCTCTGGATCCTGAGGGCTGTCAGAGCACGAAAGGTTGATGATAGGCTTTAAGAGAACCGAGGGGCTTTGCCCAGCGCCCCACGGCTGGTCCGTGGGAGGGCAGATTTGAACCAGGTTCTGGCTTCCCTCCACATCCTACTCCCTCCCAGAGAGAAACTATCACTGCACACGGAAGACCGTGGGAGGAAGAACACGTCAGGCCAGGACAGGAGTGTTGAGACGCCTCGGTCTCGATGCACCTTTGCCCCGCGCCTCTTGCCAAAGTGCAGACGGCAAGCATGAGTTATTCTGCTGCCAGGGGACTCGCTTCCAAGAAGAAAATGACATGACATCGACAAAAAACAATGTCTTCCAAACCCAAGCCTAAAAATGATGTTGAATCACAAAATCCATCCATCGACAGATGACTGGAGCGGGAAAAAAAAAAAAGAGTGTGCATTCAGTGGAATATTATTCAGCCGTAGAAAGGAATGAAACTCTAACTCATACTCTAATCGGCATGGCCCGCAGAAACATGGGGCGAAGAAAGAGAAGACAAACCCCAAAGCCACATACTGCATGATGGCCCTTGTAGGAAATGTCCAGAGCAGGCAAATCCGCAGAGACGGAAGGCGGAGTCAAAGTTGCCAGGAGCTGGGGGAGGGGGACAGGAAGGGACAGCTCCTGGGGACCGGGTTTTCTCCCAGAGTCATGAAAACATTCTGGAACTGGACAGAGGTAGAGGTTGCACAACAGAGTGTACCAAATGCCACTGAATTTTCCACTTTAAAATGGCTAATTTTATGTTATGTGAATTTCACCTCAATAAAAATACACAGATAAAAATAAAAAACAGAAGCATAGAAAATTCCACACATGCAAGCATTTGCGTGCCCAGTTAGGGGTGGGAGGTGGGCATACTTTTGTTGTTATTGTTGCTTTGGGGTTTTTTGTTGTTGTTGTTTTGGTGTGTGAGTGTGTGTGTGTGTGTGTGTGTGTGTGTGTGTGTGTGTGTTTTGCAGGGGAAGGGACGATGGAGTTGGGGGCCCAGCCTGGGAGTCCTGTGCACGGTCTTGGCCAATTTGCGGGTGTTATGGGGGCCGTCCTCGGGCTGGCGGGGGTGCCGGGCTCTGAAGGCTTTTCTGTCAGGGCTTTGAAAGGGGGCCAGGTTTTTTCCCCGGAGCCGAGCAGTCTTGGGCCTGTTGTTCTCAGCAATCTCGGGGCCGCGTGTTAGCAGGAAACACAGCCAAGTAGGGCTTCCTGCGCGTTGGAGAGAGGAAGCTCCGTAATGTTCTGGAAGGCCGGGTTAAAAATAACCCCGGTATATAAAGACAGCGGAGGGTCCCCTCTCTCCCTCACTCGCACGCAGGCCGGCTGGACGCAGGGCCAAGCAGGTGGTTTGGGGCCTCAGGCAGGCCAAACCCCTCGTCCCAAGCCGGGGGCTGGGGAACCTCAGCCAAGTTCAGAGTCCCGACGACGCTGCCTGGCTTCCAGAACTTAAGAGTCAGGGACACTGTGGGTGTTCCTGTTTTAATCGCTTTTCTCCAGCAGGGACTGCAAGCCCCAGGCGCTATCAGGGGACAGGAACTCCGCTGAGCTGTGATTTGGGCTGTGCCTGGCTGTGACGTCGGCATCTCACACAGGCTGTGGGCACGACAGCCCCAGTTCGAATCCCGACTCTGCCAGCTAACTCCGGGTCCCAATCTATTCATCTGCAAAATGGGACTAACAGCAGCTTCTACTGCGTATGTACAACAGAAACTCTAGTGCACGTTAGACGAGGCTGAGCAATTATTGTGACTTCTCAGTATTTCAGGTCCTTTACTTCCCTGGGTCTGATATCCATATATTATCTCATTTAACCTGCCCATCCGTTCTAGTACCAACCCACCTCCCCCTCGCTCCCTGCTCCATAATGCAAGGATTGATGTCACGTGTTGTCACAGTGACACAACACCGCACGGTCCAGTTGTCCCCAGAGTTTTTCCGAGCCTCCCGATAGGAGAGCTCCCAAAAGAGTGCCTTACCCTGTCCCAACCCTGATGAAAAGTAACAAGAGATTTGAACCAGAGTCTTCCTGCCCTGGAGGCGCAGGCTCTTTCTGTTCCATTGCTGCAAGTTAAATGCTCAGAGTTAGGAGGGTGCTCCAGGTAGACAGACCATCATTGCCCTTAGTAGGCAGATTTTCCGTGCTCGGAGCTGGGCAAGGTCACCTTGTCACAAGACGCTGTCATTGCCATCAGCGCAGCGAGGAGAACAAAGACCTATTACTGCCCGAATTTTAGGACAAACCCCATGCCAGGGTTTGGGGCTTCTCACCCTGGGCTGAGCCATATCATTGAGACAAATGACCAATATCAAGAAGGAGAGAAGGGACCCGTGAGAGATCCTGCACTTAGGAGAAGGGTCGCAGGAGCACATTATAAATAATTTGACGCCAAGCAATTCCACGGCTCAGAGGACACAGAAGAATCCCTTGAAAGAAGCCCAAAGCTCACTCAAGAAGAAATAGATCCCCGGGATAGCCACGCATCTATGCGAGAAGTCCATGGCGTGACTGAGAACCTTCCCACAAAGAAAACTCCAAGTCTGGACGGCATCACTGGTAAAATTTCCCAAGACATTTAGGGGAAGGAGTAATGCCCATCCTACACTGATGTTTTCAGGCAACTGGAAGAGGAGAGGAGGTTTCCCAACTCCTTCTCCGCAGGGGCTGCTGCGGGGTGCACTGGGGACTTCCCGCTGTTCAGCAGAGCCCCAGGGGGGCTCCCCCACCCCCCACCCCCAGGACATTTCCCTCTGCCGTGAGTGCAGAGCCCCGCCGGAGCTCGGGGAAATGAAAGAAACGCTTGCTCTCCAGAAATCTGATCCAGACGTGCCTGTTCCCCTGAACGGCGCCTTTGTACCCTGAGTGTTGCCACAGTTAGCGCCGACCCTGGCTGCGGCCTCACATCGCGGCTGCCGGGCTCTGAGGCCCCTTTCAGAAGGGACTGCTGTCCTCCACCAGCTATTTTAAACTGCCCGAAGGGGAATCGTTATAGGCTGCGAGTGCGCGGTGAGAGGGGGGCGTCTGTGAGCCCGAGGGACGTGGCAGGCCCACCGGAGAGCCACGCCCTCGGGCCTGGGCCACGGGGAATGGGGGCGCCTGGTGGCCACTCTGGGCCTCCCTTTCCCCATCTGTCAAATGGAGGCCTGAGACCCATTCGGGGCTTCGATTCCAAAGTAGCACGAGGGCCAAGTTCCATCAACCTGTCCTGGGGTCTCGGTCCATCCGTCTCTGTGTCTCTGCCTCTGCCTGGCTCTCTCTGGCTCTCTGTCTATCTCTGGCTCTCCCTCACGCTCTCCATCTCTGTCTCTCCCGCTCTGGCTCGCTCTGATCAGCCCCTTCTGTGGGATGCGGCCCATTTCTGTCCAGCTCCGCGTGAGCAGGGAGCCCCTCTCTCCTCCAAGAACAAGATGCCCAGTCCTCCTGCCTCATTTTCTTCAATCAGAGAAAGTAGCACTGCTTGGTCGGTCGGCCGGTGGTGCCCAGATCACCTCCCGGGAGCGCCCTGTGGCTCCTCCGTCCCACTTTTCAGCAGAGGGAATGGACTTCTGTTCTGTTTGAACTTCTCAGAACACGAGTCCGTGTTCTCTCTGTGATTCAAGGTTCCCAGTTAAACAAATAGATGCCCCGGCCCCTCCAGGAAGAGGTTCCCCCTTCTGATCGACAAGTCCTGGGGTGGGGGTGAACTCCCAAGGGGGTGGGTTTGTCTGCGAACCACCCACGTGCAGCAGAACTTCCGGCTAACGCTCCTCCACCTTGGGGGCAAGTCCAGAGGGGAGACTGAGGCTCAGAGAGGGGGCGTCGCTCCCCCCACCCAACAGGGATGGATGTTCAGCTCTGGGAGAGACGTTTTTAACTTAAGGGTCTCCTGATTATTGAGGTTCAAGCTCTTTTATGTCATCGCTTGGTCCCTGTGTGCCGGGTCTGTGGGGGAGGAGGGCAGGCCTCTGCCTGAGTGGTGGTGGGGTCACAGCCCACGAGGCTGTGTTTGGTCCCAGGGTGGCTCCTCCATGGGCCCCCCCTCCCTAGCTGTGACCTGAGGGCATTTGGCCCATAGATGGCATGTCCTTGAAAGGATCCCCTGGGTTCAGGGGTCACCCAGAGGACAGAATCCCAGCTGGCCATGCTGAGTCCCTGGGCAAGGTCCCTGACCTCATGGGCCTTAGCTCCCACTTCTGTAAAAAAAAAAAAAAAGCCCCTCCCCCCCAGTGGTCCCTGCTTCCCAGAATCCAGTGGGACCTGACATCTGAAAGCACCCAGCACAGCTCGGGGCTGTCCAACGAAAGGTCCCTGCTTCCTGCTCTCAGCTGTTCCTGGGCCCTGACCATGGACTTTAGAACACTCCACGTTTCCTCCTGGATGTGCCCTGCCTGATTTTTAAAAAATTGTGGTAAAATATACATAACGTAAAATTTACCATTTTAACCATTTAAAGTGTGCGTTTCAGTGGCATTGAGTGAATTCACGACGTCATATAAGCATCATCACCTCTGTCTTGTTCCAGAGCATCTCCGTCAGCCCAAAGGGCATCCCGTTCCCGGGAACAGGCACTCCCCCTCCCCCTCCGCTAGACTCTGACAACCACTGCTCTGCCCTCTGTCTCCGCGGACTGGCCTGTTCTGGACGGTTCACACACACGGGATCGTGTGCCGCGGGACCCTCCGTGTCTGGCTTCCGCTGGGCACGACGTTCTCAGGGTTCATCCACGTTGCGGCATGTGTTAGAGCTCCGTTCCTTTTTACGACTAATATTCTGCTGGGTGGATGGACCGGATTGTGTTTATCCCTTCATCAGCTGACAGACACTTGGGCTGTTCCTACCCTCTGGTGATTGTGGACAGTGCTGCTGTGAACACGTGTGTTCGAGTATTTAGGTAAACACACCTGTTTTCGGGGCGCCTGGGTGGCTCAGCTGGCTAAGCACGTGACTTTGATTCAGGTCATGATCTCAGGGTCCCATTTCTCCTTCTTCCTCTGCTCCTCCCCCCACTTGTGCGCTCTCTCTCATGCTCTCTCTCAAATGAGTGAATAAAGCCTTAGGGGAAAAAAAATCTAAACACTTGTTTTCATTTCTTTTGGGTAGATAGCCGGGGTGGACTAGCTGGGTCATAGATAGGGTCACTCTACATTTAGCTTCTTGAGGAATCCTGGCAGGAGGAAGCCCAGATTCTCCATGCTTCCAGAAAAGACCCTCGCACTTGCCAGATTCTCTAAGGCTTGGGCTTCCTCATCGGCGCATCGACCATGGCGACGATTGAAGGAGGAGACACGGGAAAAGCCCCCTGGCGCCTGCTGGGACCTCAAGTCAAGATGGTTCCTCTCTCATCTCCCCCACTGTCCCCAAGAAGTCTGTCCTCTTCAGTGGAGGGGCCCAGATAAAACCCGGGATGCAGATAAACAAGGGATAATTTTTTAGTATATACCCCTCCGTGCAAAATTTGGGGTATACTTATACTTTAAAAATTGCTGCGTATCTGAAATCCAAATTCAACTGGGCACCGTGTGTTTCATTTGCTAAATCTCGTGGCCAGCCTTTGCAACGGTTGCTTCTCACAGCCAGAAGGAAATCCCTCTCATCACAGCCAGACAGAGATTGAAGGCGACTCTGGCCACTGGGAGCCCCAAGCATCCAGCCCACCTGGCCCGTCGCAGGGACTCCCCGCTGGGACCCGAGCTGCTGAGATGTCTCCGGTTCTCCGCGGGTTCCTGGAGAGAAGGTCTGGTGACAAAGGCTTTGTTGAGACCCTGGGAAATCTTTGAAGATCTGTGTCGCTCAGATAACACATGATCTAAATTCGTCCCCAAGCCCAGGCCGCCGGAAGGCCAGTGAGCAGAGGGGACAGCATCCAGGGTAGCCCCGTGAAAAGACACCTCACTGGGGTCTGCCTCCTGGGGCACCGAGGTCTGATTCATGCTTCCTTGTATTCAAATGGAGCCTGCCAGGGCCGGAAGGTCCTCTGTGAGGGGCCGGTCAGCCTGGACAGGCAACACTTTTCCCTTCGCCTTTTCCCAGAACCTGGTCCCAGGCCCCACACGGGCGTGAGGCTTGGGAGATGTCGGTCTCTGCCATATTAATGCAAAATGTCCGTGTCACCATCCACCCCAGGACATAGCTTTGAAGGAAAAAAACCACCTTCTGTGAGGCTGGCGGATGCATCAGGGAGAAGAGGCCGGGGCACATGGAGGAGTCTGCAGAAATGCCTTCGTTTCTTTTAAACGAGGAGAAGAAGAAAAAGAGCTTCCCAGGCAGAAAACAAAACAAAAACAAAAACAAAACACACATTTTTCTTACTTTGGGAGAGAAAAACAAAATAGGTAGGGCCTATAAAAATCCAGTCAATGATTTTAACTTTGTTTTTAAACAGGAGGAAGTATGTCCCATTTCATGCAATATTTGGTACATATTTAGGCCAAAAAATGTTAATTTTGCTGAAATTGAAGTTTCTCTGGGCATTCCATGTTTTGTTTTCTAAATCTGGAAACCTGGTATTTTCGGGACAGGCAGGCAGAAGCCTAACGCAGAAGCCAATGTGCCTCAGGCCCCGGGAATTCAGATCATAGCCCTGATCTTCTCCCACAAAGACCAAGGTAGTGTCATTAGGGCCTTGCACCATGAAGGCGGGCCTGCTCACCCCAGATGCATCGAAAGTGGAGGAATGTGGGGAGGGACCCAGAGACACGTAGCTGGCATGTACCCATTGCTTGTCTGATAAAACTGAGGCTCAGAAGACTGACACAATCTGACCAAGCTCTAGGCCGTTGGGGCAATGGTTTTGTCCCATCTTGATGTCCTGGGCCCCCACGCGATGAGCGCTGTAGACGCATTCGTGTTATAAATGTGCTGAAAACCTGCCTTCTGTCTCAGGGGGCCCGTGGGCCCTCCAAGGCTCCCAAAAGATGGCATGAGGACCAGAGACCCCAGAATCAGACAGTCGCACTCGTGGCTCAGCCGAGGATCAGTCGTGCCCTGTTTCCCCACCTCACTATGACCTGGTGGGCTCTACGCAGGGTCTGGCACATAGTGGGTCTTCAGTTAGTGGGCGTTTTCTCTCTCCATCTTTGGCCCAGCAACCCCCACCCCCAAGACGCTGGACTGGCCGTTTCAAACTCATCTTTACTTTAACTTTACATCTACTTCTCGGGGTGGGGGGAGGGGAGAAAAAAAGGGAAAAATCCCTCCTCACTACACGTATTTCCAAAAACTGCCCTCTTGGTGGCAAAGTTTTTACATCTGAAGAAAAACCTGATTGTTCAACTCAGGCCTGCAGTAAACGTGTGGCTATTTTTAAGTGTCTGGGGACACACGCCTGCAACCCCAGGAAAAGAAGAAGCCGTTTGTCTCCCCAGCATGTCCAGAGTGGCCCCAGGGATGTGGCGTGAGGGTGAGGGGCACGAGTCGTCAGCCTGCCGGGAGCACCAGGACCTTCCTAGAATGTTCCGGAACATTCACCCCTTGGGTCGTCAGATATCCTACAGTCCGGCCGTGCCTCAAAGTTCCAGCTCTGTGAGCCGTTGTTTTCTGTTTCATTTTTCCTCTTCTTCATTTTTTTTTTCCTCTCTCAAATCACATTTGTTTTTTCACAATTGAAAGCACTCACACAGATCTCACCCAGCTTTCAAACACACTGTTCTGACCAAGACATGTAAACAACCACTCTCCCCCTTCACCATCACCCCCCGGCACCCCCCACCACCACCACCACAGCTGGGTGTTTGGGTGACACTGGAAAAATCTTCTGGAAGGGAAAAAAAAATAGGGAGTTTTCCAAAATTTGACTCGGGACTTACGTAACCCAGAGTTTATGCAACCGGCCCCTGGAAACAGATCCAGGGGCCTCCTCCAGCCGCCTAAGCTCACAGGGCAGGGCGGAGGCCGGGAGGGAAGACGGGAGAAGGGAAAGTGCAGCTCTGGCAGGGATCCCTGACTCCTCCACGAGCCGGTGATAAGGGGAATGCGGACGGACGGCCGCCGGGAGGCCAAGTGCATATTTGAAATACGTTGGCAACGCCAAGTTCTTGTAAACGGCCACAGATCTCCCGTGGAAACAACTCCTCCCCAACCCCCTGCCAGCCACGAGCCACGGAGGCCCAGGCACATCTAGTGGATGCCCAAGGGGAGCCGGTCTTTTAGCCACTTTGCATCAGCAGCTCCTTAATCGTCCCAGTGCCCTGCGGGGGGCGGGGGGCAGTTCCACCTGGCCCCGGACATCTTTTCCCAGTGTTCAGGAAAGCAAAGTCACCCAGGGCTGGGAGAACAGAGGCGGCTGGTTCGGGGTCTGTCTGTCCAACCCTGTATCCAGTCCTTGCAATATTTTCCTTAAAGATCACCTGCTCCCTCCTCCACCCCAGGGTGATCCTGATAACCAGGACCTGAGAAAATTGAAAAATGGGGATGAAAACACCCCCCCCCACACCTAACTCAGAGGTAGCGGGAATGTCTCATTTCACAAAATGAAACCTGAGCGTTTTGCTCACCCACTGCCCTTGAGTCTGATCCCGAAGGTGGCAGATGGGATGCTCTTGGGTCCAGTCTGGGCTGCGTGATCAGGGTTTTCTGGGTGCAGATTCCGTGGGTTGTGCCGTTAGGCAGCTGTGCTCTGTCTGCTGGGGATTGTTTTGTTTTTACAAGCAATGAATCAGTACGGCCTCGCTGTCGGTGTCTACCAAAGCTGTGGACCCAGCAAGCCCATTCCCAGAGAAATAAATCCTTGTGTCAGCACAAAAAGGAAATGTAGCCTCATTATCCAGAGTGCGCCCCCAAAGGGCAGTGTCATTGATAAGTGCATTGTGTTGTGTTACTGTGGTGAAATATTACACACTGCTGAAAAAGAAAAAGCCCCTGCTGTACTGAAGGTGGGGGCCCCCAGACGTGAAACGGGGTACAATTGTGATTCCACACCAGTGGGATCAAGGGCAGGCAAAACCCATCTCTGGTGAGAAGGCTTTGAGGGGAGGCTTCCCTCACTAGCAGTGGGGGCTGATGACCCCAAGTCTGGATGTGGGTGACAGTCACGTCGGCAAAATCCACGGAGCCCATACTCGATTGGCACACTCTGCTGTGTGCAAGCTTTCCCTTCATTTGAAAAGATCGAATGGGCATTTATTGAGCACCTGGTGCATGCATGAAAGGACACAGAGGATGCAGAGCTCGACCCTCCCACCTGCTCGGGGGCCAGGCAGCACCTTGGAGGGAGCACGGGAGGGAAGACTTGATTCCTGACGTGGGGCGGGCAAAAGGATTCCACAAAGCCTTTGTCCTGGTCTTGCAGGTGGAACTGAAATGGATGGTGGTAGAGGGAGAAGGTCTGAAGGTCCCCGTGCTCACAGGGGCCTCTTCCCTGCACAGGATGAACCATCATCCACGCTGGTCACCACCGGGAGCAAGTGCTCCCTGCACGCCAGGTGCATCAGAGCCTCAAGACCACCCCCCCACACACACACACCTTCCTAAGCCCCACTCGGACGGTGTGGAAACCGAGGCTCCCCTCGGTGACTTGCCGGGGCCCCCACACTGGGCACAAACACGGAACCCATCTCCCCAAAGATGCAGACAGGCTGCACGGGAGCCCCCGCGTGGGGGTGGCGGTGTCCCCACTGCCCGCTGGCTTCCCTGGTGACTCAGTGGCTGCCAGGACAAGGTGTGTCTGGGAGCTGTCCGTATGCACACAGCCTCCCGCCGGAGGGCCACCACCCTTAGCACACGGCCTCCGGGTACCCGGGACACAGCCTCAGCTTCCCGGCAACAAAACCCTTTGTCTCTCCCAGTTGACAAGCTTGGTAAAGAGCCCTGGAAGCGTGTGGGCCAGCCCGTGGTCCCTGATGGGACCTGATGAAGATGAAAGCCAATGGCCAATCTCCTCCAAAAGTCCTTGAAAGGGAAGAGATGCTAACTCTGTGCATGGGGTCAGAAGACTTTCAATGAACGTGGTCTCTCTGCTCCTGCCTGAGGAGCCTCAGCCAGCCCCAAGGAAGGACAAAGGACCTGCACCCACGCAGTGTACGTTGTTTGTCTTTGTTCGGGACCATGGGGCCCTGTGTTTCTGATTTCTGATAGGGAACAAGGGGACCTCCACACCCCCAATTCTACCCACGGGCCACCCAAGAAACCCTTTCACACCTGCCCAGTGCAATGCAAGGGACAAAGCAGAAGCTCGTGGCAGGTGGGACTCTAGGAAACTCCCAAGATTCTAGTCTGGCATAACGTTAAGTATGGGTGTGACCAGTGACTATGTTAAGATTCCACTCCCTCGATTAGGCTGTATTATATGGCAAAGGTGATGGGATTTTTTTAGATGTAATTAAGTTCCTGAATCATATGATTTTTGAGTCCATCAAAAGGGAGCTCCTCTTGGGTGGGCCTGACATAATCAGGTGAAGATCGAAAGTTTTATGTTCTGTGTTTTTCCCTCACAAATTTTTTAATTTTAAAAAATGTTAAACTATAGGGGATACTGGAAACTATGCACGTGCCCCTCAATGGATAAAAGTATGAACAAAATGTGGTGTATCCACACAATAGAATATTAGCCGTAAAAGGAAGCGAATTCTGACACCTGCGAGGACATGGATGAAACCTTGAGGACATTATGCTCAAGGAAGACACGTAAAAGGACACACGGTATGATTCCACTTATAGGAGGCACCCAGAACAGGCAAATCCACAGAGACAGGCAGTAGGATGGCAGAGGCCAGGGGCTGGGGGAGGGGAAGTTAGTGTTGAGTGGGGACAGAGTTGCAGGGCAGGAAGATGAACGAGTTCTAGAGGTGGGTGTTGGATAAACCCAAACTAAACCGAAGCGGTTAGACCTGATGAAAATGTTTTCTAAAATAGAGAGTCTCAAAGTGGAGACCGCAAGCCCTGAAGAGCCCCAGTCCCACGGGTCTTGAGGAAGCTTGCCGCTGAATTGCAGGGAAGGAGTGGCAGGTGGCCTCTAGGAACCGAGGGCCTTTGTCCCACAGCTGCAAGAATCTAGGTTCTGCCAACACCCAGAGAGACTGGAGGAGGGCCCCAAGACTCAGGTGAGACCCTGGCCCCAAACAACAGCCTGACGGTCCTTTGGTGGGACCCTGAGCTGACTGTCCCCTTCCTAGGCTCCTGACCCACGGAAACCGAGAGAATAAGGACTGACTTTGCCCAGGCTGCTCTAACAGAGTAACAGTCTGTATAACACGGTCACAAACAACAGACACTTCTAGAAGCTCGAAGTCTGAGCTCAATGTTCCTACCCACTTCCCAGTTCCGGACGATACTTACGTTGATATTTGGCTGGTGTCCTCGCATGGCAGAAAGGGTTGAGGGAGCTCTCTGGGATCCCTTCCATAAAGACATTGATTCAATTCATGAGGGCTCCACCCTCATGACCTAATCACCTCCCAAAGGCCCAACACATAATACCATTGCACCAAGGGTTTCAACATATGAGTTTGGGGGGACACAAATATTCTGTCTATAAAAATTATACTTTGTTGTTTTTATACACTAAAAATGAAAAGGAAAAAACCCTACCAAGAGGGTCTCTGCATCTTCCAGGGCACAGCTCAGCTGGAGATTCCTGCTGGGTCACCGGAGGGAACTGGCAAAGCAGTGGAGTTTGGGAACCCAGCAGGTCTGGTGCAGTGTGCAACATGAGCACTGTCCATGAGCTGTTATTACCCCAAGGCAACAGGGATGAAGGGAGGAGCCAGTACATTTGCTGGGGAGGGGAGAGTGGTCTTCCTTACAGATGAGGCCACCTACAACCACCTGGCAGGAGGGACCCCGGAGGACCAATTCCTCAGTCACTTTTCTCCTACCCTCGACCCTCCTTCTGGGGACTCCTACTGGCCAAATCTAACGTGGAGTCTTCAAGGCATTAAAGGCTGGCCTCCTGGTCCCAAGCAGGGTGGAGAAAGAAGAGGCCAGAGCCGGCTCAGGCCTCACTGCCCACTCCCCAGCGCTGTGTAGGGGATGATTCGTGGATTGCCCCAGAGCCACCCCCAGACTCCTCTCTCATGATCCCCTCAGGCACTGGACACCCCAACCAGACAGAAAACCTGGGAAACCCAATGGTGCCAGTTCCTTGTGGGTCTAGGCCGATGGTCATTCTGTTCCTTCTCAGCCAGAGCCAGAAATATTTATCTGTGAAGAGCCTGATACTACATAGCCCTACCTTTTGGGGCCATACAGTTTCTCAAAATAACTTAATTCTGCTGTCGTGGCACAAAGCAACCATAGACAAAATGTACATGAACGAGCATGGATGTGTGCCAATAAAACTTTATTTATAACAACAGGCAGGTGGCCCAGGGGCTGTAGTTTGAGACTCTTCACCTAACGGAATCCTATTCACATCAGCCCCTCCAGGAAGTCCTCCTGGATCTTCCATCTGGCTCTGCTTCCGTCGTCCCAAGTCAAGAAACGTCAGCCCCGGCTTCTTCGCGTTATTCCAGGTGGGAGGACCTCCACCTCCACACCCTGGGCGACTCGGCCCTGACCCAGAGGATCTGCACCCAGCAGACGCTTAAATCGGATTTGAATCAAAGCCACTAGGTTGGCCCCAAGCAAAACAATAAAAAATAGAAAGTCTCAAGTGCTAGTGGGGAGTATTAGAACGAGCACTTCTGGTGGGAACGTAAAATGATGCAGCTGCTGTGGAAACCACTTTGGTGGTTCCTCAAGAGGTTAAACATAGAATTGCCACATGACCCAGCAATTCCACTCCTGAGTATGGACCCCAAAGAATCGAAAACAGGTGTTCAAACGAATCCTTGCATTCACAGCAGCGTGAGCCACAATCGTCGAAAAACCAAACACGCGTGTATATATATGTCAGCTGATGAACGGATAAACAAAGTGTGACCCGTCCACGCAACGCAGTGTCATCCGGCCATAAAACAGGAGTGGAATGTCACATGCTACAACGTGGATGAACCTAGAAGACGTCACACTGCGTGAAAGAAGCCAGTCACGAAAAGTCCCCAACTCCCAGGAGAGGCAAATCCTCAGAGACAGAAAGCAGGAGCGTGGACGCCAGGGGCTGGGGGGAGGGGCACGACCTCTCAAGGGGGTTTCCTCTGGGGATGATGGGGTTTCTGGAATATCTAAATGGAGGTGGCGGTTGTGTAACACCGTGAGTGAACAGACTGGCACTTTATTGTTATTATTTTTTAATTTATCTTTAGAGGAGGGGGGAGGGGCAGGAGAGAGAATCCCAAGCAGGCTCCATGCCCAGTGCGGTGCCCAATGCAGGTCTCGATCTCATGACCCCGAGACGATGACCTGCACCAAAATCAAGAGTCAGACGTTCCACTGACGGGGCCACCCGGGCGCCCCAGAATTGTAAACCACACTTTAAATGGTCAGTGACCTATGTAATTCATATCCGGAAACCTAACCGCCAGTGTGATGGTTGTGGGGGGTGGTTTCAGGGAGGTGACCAGGTCCTGAGGCTGGAGCCCCCATGAATGGGATCAGGGGGCCCTCATAAAAGAGGCCTCGCAGAGCTCCCGTCCAGTGAGGACACAGAGAAGGCGGCATCCGTGAAGCAGGAAGTGACTAGGACCTGGCCTGCCCAGCACCTTGATCTTGGACTTCTGGCCTCCAGGATTTGGAGAAACACATTTCTATGTAAGCCGTCCTGTCTACGGTAGTCTGTCCTCACACCCAGAATGGACCAAGATGGGTTAAGTTCTTGTCGTATGAATTGCACCACAGTTTTTTGTTTTTTTTTTTAAAGTTAAAAGTGAAATGCACAAACCCAGAAGCCTCCTATCTGAAATCCCACTCCCCTCCCCCTCTTCTCCAGGGGTCTCGGCCGACACCGCCATCCACGGCAGACTCAGCCTCCCTCCTGCAAAGGGCCCAAGGCTTCTGAGGGGTCAAGGCCATCGTGGGTCCCACATCACCTCCTGGGCCAGCTGTGCAAGGAGAAAGCCAGACCTCACTGCCATGGGTTCAGCCGCTATTTTCTCAGAAGGACACTGTCCCCAGGGTGGGGGGTGCAGGTGTGACATTGCAGGCCATGAGTCAGGCCTTGACCACATTCCCGGCACAGGGGCCTGGGGTCAGGCTGGGAGAGCTGATGCTTCCTCTGGTTTTTCTTGCCCTGCGCACCCCGGCATGTGACGGGCCTTCTGTGGTTTGTAAGTCATTGTTTGAGGTAAACAGTACAGATCACTGAGCGCCAGGCTCCCCTGGGTCAGGGGAGCTCAGATTTTTCTTACTAAATTGCACACATCCAGTCTCTTTCATTCATGGCTGCTAGGGACAGTGACAGTAGGGAGAGGTTTCCTTCCCAGAGCTGGAGAGGGAGGGGACTGGCCACCAAGCAGGGCCCCAGGATTTGCTGGAAATGCAAACCGCAGCTCTGAGGAACAGCTCCACCTCCTATGGTTAAACGGACAGGCTCCCTTCTAGCCCCCCACCCCCAACCCTTTCCAGGGAAAACTCGATATTTTTGGTGTTCACAAGTGGTGGAGACCAGGGACGACGCCCCACACCCCACAGTCCACGGGACGGTCCTGCCCCAGAGAACGATCCAGCCCACAATGTCAATAGTGCCGAGGCTAGAAAATCCTGCTTAGGGGCCCCTGTACCCCAGTTCTCACCCTGGTTTGTCCTGCCTTTCAAGAACACATTCTAGGGGCAATGGCAGCTTAACCACAGAGACTTCCTCCCGCGCTAGGGAGCGGAATTGGTGGGTGTAAGCAGACCCCAGCAGCTCTGTGACCTTCAGTAAGTTTCTCAGCCTCTCTGAGCCTCCATTCTCCTCAGGACCATTTGGATGCCCTCGCGGAGCAGCTGTGCTGATTAAATCAAGTCGGAGCCTGAGGATGGCTCAGCCCCCCTTCTCTAGGCTGTAAGTTAGACTCACGCTTCAGTCCCTCCCAGTGTCTGCCGCTCATGGCTCTCTTGAGACCTTAAAGTGTCCACATCGGGGAAACTGGGAAGATCAGAGGACCATTTCGGGGTTCCAGACTCCGCAACTGGCAAAACTCTTTACAACCATTTTCTCTGTCTTCCGGCCGAGCAGCACCTGAAAGGGGCACTTGCAGGGGCCTGACCGACAGCCGGGCAGAGGCCACCATCATGCTCTGGTTTCAAGGAAAGGAAACTCCCTCTGGCTTCTAAAGACGCCGAGAAATGTTCATTTGGTGTCCCCAGCCGTACAGCACAGGGTTGGCATCACGGTGAAAAGTCACGGGCACAGCCAGTGCCCCTGATATGATGGGATGGAGAGGACACCCCATCACCCCACCTCTGTGCTTTCCCCTCCCAAATCCCATACTCCCAATCTAATCACAAGAAAACATCAGATGCACGCAGCCTGGGGAACATTTGGATGTTCTGGGGTTGGCGGGTGGGGCACGGCACCTGGCCAGCTGGCCAAAATCCTGCTAAGCTCATGAGAAAAGCAAGGAAAGTGTCACAGACCAGACAAGTCTGGGGCAACGTTGAGGACTAATGCCACCCGGGGTCCCGGAAGCAAAAGAGTTTATGGACAATCTGAGGGACATCTTAATCACGTCTGAGTTTAGTCAATAGCACAGTCGCAACGTCGGTGTCTCAATTTCGACAGTCGCGCCGTGGCCCAGTGAGAGGCTAACTTCACGGGAACCTTGCCAAAGAGACACAGAAACTCTGCATATTACCTCTGCAGCTTCTCCGCAATGAGACTTGTCATTCCAGCACGAAAAGGTTACTGGTAAAAACAACAACGACTTTACACCGAGAAAGGGAGGGGAAACCAGTACGTACACGGAAATGTCATTTTTTTTTTTTTTAAGATTTTATTTATTTATTTGACAGACAGAGATCACAAGTAGACAGAGAGGCAGGCAGAGGGAGAGGAAGAACCCAGCTCGCTGCCGAGCAGAGAGCCCGATGTGCGGCTTGATCCCAGGACCCTGAGATCATGACCCGAGCTGAAGGCAGAGGCTTTATTTAACCCACTGAGCCACCCAGGCACCCCAGAAACGTCATTTCTTGTCTCTCTGACATTCAGATTGAACTGGGCGTCACTTGTTTGAACTGGCAAGTCCAGACACAAGAAGGGGGACTCCGTTAACTGTGGGGAATTGAGGGACAGGCCAGAGTGGGAGTAGACAGGCTCAATGAGTCGAGCCCCTCATTGCACAGAAGCTTTTTAATAATAATTAGTAATAATAATACTAATGGTGATGACAACAGTAATAATTGGACCTCTCTCACGGCATTTATCTCGCCCCACCCTGGCTGTTCGTGGGCGGGTCTTACTCCCTGCCAGCCCTCAGGAGATCCCGAGGTGGGTGGCCTCTGTCCCGGCCAGCCCCCTCCCCCCTGCCCCCTGTGCAGAGACCCCGGCTCTCCCTTCCAGCAGGTTCCAGTGTATATGTGGTTTTTTTTCTTTTCTTTTTAAGATTTTATTTATTTGTCAGAGAGAGAGCACAAACAGGGGGAGCAGCAGGCAGAGAGAGAAGCAGGCTCCCCCGCTGAGCAAGGAGCCCAATGCAGGACTCCATCCCAGGACCCCGGGATCATGACCTGAGCTAAAGGCAGACGCTTAACCAACTGAGCCACGCAGGCGTGCCTGTGTGTGAGTTTCTTGTGGCTGTCGTAACAGATGACCACAGAATGGAATGGGTGGCTTGAAACAGAAATGTATTGTCTCCCAGTCCTCGTGGCTGGGGTCTGACGTCAAAAAGCAGGCAGGGTGGGTTCCTTCTGGAGGCTCCAAGAGAATCTGCCCCAGGCCCCTCTCCTGGCTGCTGGTGGCCACACTTGGTGTCCCTGGGTCTGGGGCTGTGTCTCTCTGATCTCTGTCTCCACCTTTACGTGGACTTCTTGCTCTGTCTGAAACGCCTTCTCTTTTCTTATAAAGACACCTGTCGCTGGGTTTAGCGCCCATCCTCGATCTGGGAAGACTCATTTCAAGAACTTTCACTTACTTACATCAGCAGAGACCATACTTATTTCTGAGAAGGTAGGGGTCACAGATATGGGGGTTAAGGATGTGGGCATATCTTTTGGGGGAACCCTTTTCATGCCATTATCCCGTGACAGACTCTCTCTTTACTAGTTTCTGACCCCTCCCCCAAATTCAACCAGGAAAATGGTTGTAGCACGGAGACCAGGTCTTGGCCGTTTGTTCACGGTGGCTATGCACAGGAGTCATTGGGCCAGGAATGAGAGGAGGCTGGCGGAGGGCTCCCGAACTGAGCCTCGTTTTCCTCACCTGTGAAGGGGGCTGGTTCCACCATTCAGGTGAAAACCATCCTGTCACAGGTGTAAGGACAAGGGGACAGGAGTGGCCCCACTCCCCAGCCAGTCCCATGGCTTGGCTCCCAATGGGAGATGGAAGAAGCCCATGTTCTGGGAATAGCAGGAGAGCTGCTCCCTCTCAGTTGGGCTCCCTGCTCAGTTGGGGAGGGGTCTTCTTTTCCTTCTCCTCCTCCCCACTGCTTGTGTTCTCCTTCTCTCTCTCAAATAAATAAATCTTAAAAAAAATAATAAAATGGTTAACTTTGTTACATGAATTTCAACTCAATAAAAAAAAAGTGAGTGGGAGAGAGAGCGTCACAGGGGCTGGAGGGAGGGAACGGGACTCTACATACAGAGGTTCAAAGACACGTCATAAGAAGAATTAATATCTTTGGGGGCTGGAGGGGGAAAGCATAATGAAGAGACCCCGGAACTCCCTCCAGCCAGGCAAAGCCTTTTAAAAATGGTCAGGTGACTCCCCAAACAGGTGTACCCAGAGTCACCATATGACCCAACAATTCTACTCCTTGCTGTGGATCCCGAATAATTAAAAACAGGGACTCAAACACATGCTCGTGCGTGCCCGTGTATAGCGGCACTGCTCACAGCCGCCAAAACGGGGAGACGTCCCAAATGTCCGTCACCTGGCGAATGGATGCCAAACGTGGTCTGTCCATATGGCAGATAATACTCGGCCGCCAGAGGGGAGAAAGCCCTGACCCAGGCTCAGTGTGGGTAAATCTTGTGCCTCACACTGAGCGAAAGAAGTCAGACACAAAAGACCACACAGTGGAATCGCATACATGATTCCATGTACCATGGACACAGCCAGTGCCGTGGACACAGCAAGTAGACTGGCAGTTGCCAAGGGCTGCGGGAAGACGGGGAGGGGGAAGGGAGGAGACTCCTCTGAGGGTGATAAAAATGTTTTGGAACAAGACAGAAGTGATGGTTGTATAACATTGTGAATGTATTTGATGCCACTGAGTTGCCCACTTTAAAATGGTTAACTTTGGGGGCACCTGGGTGGCTCAGTGGGTTAAGCATCTGCCTTCAGCTCAGGTCAGGACCCCAGGGTCCTGGGATCGAGTCCGGCATTGGGCTCCCTGCTCAGTTGGGGAGGGGTCTTCTTTTCCTTCTCCTCCTCCCCACTGCTTGTGTTCTCCTTCTCTCTCTCAAATAAATAAATCTTAAAAAAAATAATAAAATGGTTAACTTTGTTACATGAATTTCAACTCGATAAAAAAAATTAGAAAGTGAAAAAAAATAGATCTGAAAGATACTTACCCCCTTTATTTTTCCAAAGACACTGTTCTGGGCATTCAGAAATACTGGTTGCCTGTCCCAAAAGATGTAGAAATTTATAAACAAAGTTTAATAACGTTAAATGAGGCCCTTACGTGATTTACCCAGAGCGTGGGCCAGCCTGCTGAGTTCTTGTCATTATTAATAATAAATGTAATGATATAATTACATAATGTCATCATTTTCCGCCCCGATTGCAGTCCTATAAGTCATCAGGGTGAATCAACACGCTCGAGGCTGTTCCCAGTGGAAGGGGCAGATGTTGATTCAAAGCGAGCTCCCCCGGCTCAGGACGTTAAGCCAGAACAAGCCACAGGGCGTGTCAGGTGCCTACGGAGTCTGAGCAGCTGTCCCGAGGGGTGACCCCACAGTCAACAGTGCTGGAGCCCCAGGACCCCCCGGACAGGGGAGGCCAGGAGCGTCAAAGTGGGAAGAGACATTCTTGCCTTTTCTAGGCTCTGACTGTGGGATTGTCCCTGGCCTCCAAGAGGTGACAGGATAGAACAGAATTACTGCGCTCTGAGTGTGGCAGCCTGCATGCCCCAACAGGTGAAGCAGACCCTCAAGCCGTGGTCTGTCTGTCCATCTGTCCATCCATCCATCCAACAGAATGCTCCTCAGCTGGGTGAAGAAGGGACACACGGCAGTGTGGCAAGTGGCGAGCGATGCTCAGCAGAAGAAGCCAGACACAAAGGACCACACTGTATGATTGCGTTTATATGAAATGTCCAGAAAGAGCAAATAGAGAGACTCAGAAAGCGGCACATTCATGGTTGCCTGGGGCCAGGGGTAGGCGTGGAGAGGGGCCATCAAGGGCCAGGGCGCCTGGGTGGCTCAGTCAGTTAAGCATCTGCCTTCAGTTCAGGTTGCGATCCCAGGGTCCAGGGATCGAGCCCCCCGTTGGGCTCCCTGCCCAGCAGGGAGTCTGTTTCTCCCTTTCCCGCTGCCCCTCCCAATTTGTACTCTCTTGATCCTTCAAATAAATAAATAAAATCTTAAAAAAAAAAAAAAAGAAAGAAAGAAAAGTACAAAAGCCGGATCGTGGAGATGTGCGCTGCTGGGTAAATTTTACCATATGTAGATGACCCCCACAGAGAAGCTAAGGAAGAAGTTTTAAGTTTCAAATAAGATAAAAATAATCCTAAATAAAACAAAACATCATGATCTAAAGAGAATCAAAAGGCTTTAAGTAAAATAAAAATAAATCAAAGTAAAATTTTATATTTTAATCTAAAGGAACTTTTCAATTCTTAAATAAAAGAAAACCTAAATGAAAGCTCTTACATTTTAATCTAAAATACAACTTTTAAACTTTTTTAAAAAATAAAAATAAATCAGTCTAAATGGAATCTAAGAATTAAAAATCTAAGTAAAAATTTTGAATTGTAAACAATGTAAAAAGCAGGCCCTAGCCCAGATGTCATGGTCTAGAGGTAAGAACAACAACAAAAAGTCTATGTGGAAAAAAAAATTGCTCTCAAGTGTGTCTTCGCTAACAAATGGTTTACCTTTATGACTAGGTGCCTGAGTCATTCCTGCTGCTGAAGATCCAAACCGTTGAGCTAAGGGCTGTCTTCAGATTCACCCCCGTATCTATCTGTCTAGTTATGGATTAAACACCTGGGAACCAAGCACGGACAGGGACCAGCTTACTCTGGCTGACAGCTCACTCTCCAGCACCTGGCCGGTGTATTCCATAAGCATCTGTTAAATGCACACAGCAAGGTTGCAGTGGTTTGGGGAGCCACTTCAGACCCTGGTGTCCGAAGGCCATTCTGCTGGCTTCTCCCCAGCTTCTCGGAGCCTCGGGCCAGAGACCATATTTTCTGCCTGCTGGCCATTCACTCCCTTCCCCTACATAGAGTCTTAATACATCCATTAACAGGCCTGGCTCTGTGCCAGGAAAGCATACACATGGACACTGAAGTTTGATTTTCGTAGAATTTTCACATACCATAAAATACTCTTTTTTTCCCCCCAACCATTCATAAATGTACAACCACGGTTAGCTATTAGCCAAGCCAGAGCTGCTGCGGTCACATAATGTGTGATTCCATTGATATGAAATGTCCAGAACAGGCAAATCCACAGAAACAGAAAACACACTGGTGGTTGCCAGGGTGAGGGGGAGGGGTGGGGACAGCTAACATGGGGTTTTGTTTCGGGGTGGTGGCAATAGTCCAGAACTAAGTACAGGAGATGGTTGCACGACACTGTGAATGTTCTAAATGCTCCTGAATTGTTCACTTTAAAAGAATTTTAGGGGCACCTGGGCAGCTCGGTTGGTTAAGCGTCTGCCTTCGGCTCAGGCCATGATCCTGGGGTCCTGGGATCGAGTCCTGCATTGAGCTCCTTGCTCCATGGGGAGCCTGCTTCTCCCCCTCCTGCTCTCTCTCTGACAAATAAATTAATAAAATCTTTTTTTTAAAGATTTTATGTATTTATTCGACAGAGAGAGATCACAAGTAGGTAGAGAGGCAGGCAGAGAGAGTGAGAGGGAAGCAGGCTGTCCGCAGAGCAGAGAGCCCGATGCGGGGCTCGATCCCAGGACCCCGAGATCATGACCCGAGCCCTAGGTGGTACAGTCTGTTGAGCATCCAACTCTTGATTTCAGCTCAGGTTGTGATCTGAGGGTTGTGAGATCAAGCCCCACATTGGGCTCCGTGCTCAGGGCAGAGTCTGCTTCAGATTCTCTCTCCCTCTGCCTCTGCCCCTCTTGCTCATGCTCTCTCTTCTCTCTCCCTCAAGTAAATAAATAAAAATCTTTTTTTTTAAAGTTAATTTTATATTAAGTGAATTTCACCTCAATAAAAAGTTATATACACAAATATACATGCATATAATTAACATTAGAATATACACAAAATATAAAGAATAACACTATTGACATTCTGATATATTTTTTTAAAAGCCACAAGCCAGGGTATGCCAGCCCTTGATCAAGGCCCCCAAACACAACTACCAGAACGGGAAGGCCTCTTCCAGGAAAAGTCCTTTCTATGTGGTGTCTCTTATCTTCATCAACATGTGATGAGGCATTCTCATGTCCCTTTGATGGATGAGGGACTAAGGTTCAAAAAGAGAAAGTTGGGGCACCTGGGTGGTTCAGTGGGTTAAGGCCTCTGCTTTCGGCTCAGGTCATGATCCCAGGGTCCCGGGATGGAGCCCCGCATCAGGCTCGCTGCTTGGCAGGGAGCCTGTTTCGTCCTCTCTCTCTGCCTGCTTCTCTGCCTACTTGTGATCTCCTTCTGTCAAATAAATAAATAAAATCTTTAAAAAAAACCAAAAAAACAAAAAGAGAAACCTGCTCATTCAAGGTCACCAAGCTGCAGGTGCCAGGGCCAGGATCTGACCTAAGGTTCTGGCTGAGCCCCGCTCTTCCATCCACTGCTCACCATGTTAAAAAGATCTGCTTGAGGATTAAATAAGGAAACATATACAGTTCTTCAATGTACAGCTTGCATACAGTAGGTGCTTAATAAGTGTTGCTCCCTCCTCCTCTCCTGTCCTCTGTATCAACAAGACTAAGACCAGCATGGCCTGGCTGGTGAGGAGATGATGGAGGATTCTCCTGGGAATCCATCAGTCACCAACCAAATGAAACTTTGGCACCTCCCCCCACATAACACTACTTAACTGTTTGTAAGCAACAAGAGAGTCCCAGAGACGGAGAGGCAAACGGGAAAGTGCCCTTTCTTACGGGGCTTCGGGGCTCTGAGTACAGCAGCAGTGAGGCGGTGAACCGTGATAAGAAAGTCACTTGTAAAGGGTGTCCTTGGCCACATGACTTCCCATCCCCAAGAAGTGCCGAGCTGCCAAACATCTTTGCAACATGGGGATCTGAGTCTGGCAACACACTGCAGAAAGCTTGCGCAAACCTAGGCAGAAACACCCTAATCACCCCAGCTGGGAGTCATTGTCCAGTTGCTGCTGTCATGCAAATACAATTCCTCCAGAGCATTCATAACTTGTCTTGGAAGCTCAGCTGTATTTTAGGTGACGTGTTTTCTGTAGAATTCCTAAGTGCTTGCTCTCGGGAGTTGGGCCAAGTGCACACAATAGCTATTTGGGGCAGAACAGCTGGTATAGGGAGAGGCAGTCTAGACTCTAGGAGAAAAGTAGCAAGAAGTGAAGGATACTAGAAATGGTCAGGACCCAGTTAAAGGAGATTGTAAGCTCTCTGTGGGCAGGAAGGGGCTGTGTACTTCTTTAGCTCTCTATGTCCAGCAGAGCACGGAGAGGGAGTTCAATATTTTTGAGGTGCCGAGACTAAAAACTTCTGATTTGTGAGCATCGTGAGCCCTTCAAGATAGATGGCAGGAGATGCTAAATGCAAAGTAGCGTATGTACCATTCCTCCAAGCCTCTCACAGTAACAGACATCACCAGTCAATCACAGACAGACATCACCAATCAATCACAGCACTGCTTCCGAGCGCTGAGCCTGGAAACAATCTCAGGATCCATGCCAGCACAGTGCTCAAAACAGTATCAATGGATTGGAGGGAAATGATCTTCCCACCCCACCCCTATCTTAGACGATTCATGCTGACTTGTTAGGAGAGGATGGGAGGCGTTGGGAACAACATGAGAGTGAAGGCATCACCATCAAGAGGCACAAAGTTCCCCACTGTGAGGCAGACAGCAAGGCACAGACACAGAGCCAGACCCTACCCTTTTGGAACTTACCAGTGACACTTGGGGAGAAGGGTGCTCATTTGCTTGTCTTTCAGCATTACGGGGCCACTCACTGATCACGTAACTTTTTTTTTTTTAAGATTTTATTTATTTATTTGACAGAGATCACAAGTAGGCAGAGAGGCAGGCGGGGGGGGGGGAAGCAGGCTCCCCGCTGAGCAGAGAGCCCGACGCGAGGCTCGATCCCAGGACCCTGGGATCATGATCCGAGCCGAAGGCAGAGACCTTAACCCACTGAGCTGCCCAGGTGCCCCTAAAATTAGGCGCCCCTGATCACGTAACTTCTGTAGACACACCTCATTCTCCCCCACTTAGCAAGTGATGGGACAGGCTGCTCAGAGTCCATGAAGTTCAGCCAAGGGTATGTCCCCAAGCTGGGAAGAGGCCGCCCTGGGGACCTGAGTTTTTCTCCCAAGGCATTGTCACCTGAGATGCCACCAGGACCCGCTCCCATAGAAATGTGTGGCCTAGAGAGCAGGGTGAGAGGGGCCATGCTCTGAGCCCTCCCCGCCAGGACCGGGTCCCTCCCCCAGCCTGGGATCCCCCATCTGGCTCGCTCACTCACGTTCATAATCAGGCAGCCGATGCTCTTGACATGTGCCATCTCCTGTCTCCCAATGACACTGAGGGCTCAGAGAGGTCCAATGACATGTCCAAGGTCACACAGGTAAAGTGGCAACTGAAGTCCACGTTCTTCCCAATCGCTGGTGGTTCCGGGGGCTGGCTCTGTCCACCAGGTGCCGTGCCGAAGTGTCTCACACTGCCCTGGGAGGTCCTCGGTGGGTGGCCGGCATCCCCACGTCACGTTTGTTTCGACACCAGGTCCACATCTGGGCCTGGGAGACACAGAGATGAATCGAGGGAGGCCCCTGCCTTTGGGGGGCTCCCTGTCTGGAGAGGAAGCCAGGGAGAGAACAGATGGTTACCATAATGTATGAGCTTCCTGGGGCCGCCGCAAAAAAAAGAAAAAAAAAGAAAAAAAAAAGGCACAAACTGGGTGGTTTAACACAACAGACATGTATTCTCTCACAGTTCTGGGGGCCAGAAGTCTGAAATTAGGGTGTCGACAGGGTGGGTTCATCCTTCTGATGAAGCTCTGAGGCAGAATCAGTCCCAGGAGGGACTTCCGGGGGTGCCTTGGCTTGGGGCTACATTACTGTGATTTCTGCCCCCCATCTTCCCCTGGACATCTTCTCTGTGCTTGTGACTCCGTGTCCGTTCTCTTCTAAGGACACTGATCATTGGATTCGGGGCCCATCCTAACTCAGGATGATCTCATCTCAAGACCCTTAATTACACCTGCAAAGACCCTCTTTCCAAATCAGGTCCCAGTCACAGGCACCCAGGGTTAGGATGTGGGCATATGTTTTGGAACACCCAGATATACCCACTGGCTGTGGTGACAAGCAAGGTCCCAGAAAGCTGGGTGACGGAGAAGAAACTGTGGAGAGTCCTGCAGGAGTGGAGAGCCCCCCACAGAAGTTTCTCCGAGGAGCTGCGGGAGAGAAATCCGCTCGTTTCCGTGCTCACCCACCTGCTGATGCTGACTGAGTGTCCATCACGCGCTGGGCCAGGCCCCTGGCTCCTGCCTTCCCCGCAGGTCACGCACTGCTTGTGGGCGTGACAGGAAAGAAAAAGAAAAAAAAAAAAAAAAAAGGAACCTATGGATAAAACAATGACCAACAGTGAAAAGTGCTGCAGAACAAGGCCTAAAAAGCAGGGTCAGAGAAAGGAACTATGCAGCATAGGGAGGCCTGGTTTTGGGTCAGCGGAGCCTGGAAGGCAGGGTCAGGCTAAAATACACAGACGAGCTCCCTGGCCTATCCAACAAATGGTCCTGGGACCACTGGGGATCCACAGGCCAAAAAAAAAAAAATTGTTTTTAACTCAAGATGGATCATTCAGTGAAGTATAAAATACAAAAACTATAAACCTTCTAGATGATAAACATAGGGGCAAATCAGGACGACTGTGGGCTTGGCGATTTTTTACATAAAAGACCCAAGCACAATCCTAAAAGGAAAATATGATACATTGCCCTCCCTTGAAATAAAAAACTTCTGCTCTCCAAAAGGCACTGTTAGAGATTCAAAACTCAAGCCACAGACCAGGAGAAAATCTTTGCGAATCACCTGTCTGATAAAGGATGGGTGTCCGACATATACAAATAATGCTTAAAAGTCCGTAAGAAAACAAACAACCCAGTTAAAATCTGGGCCCAAGGTCTGAACTGACCTCTCAATGACAAAGATACATACAGCTGGCAAATGAGTGAATGAAAAGGGGCTCCACATCAGACGTCATCCGGAGACCGCAAATTAAAAACATCAATGAGGGGCGCCTGGGTGGCTCAGTGGTTTAAGCCGCTGCCTTCGGCTCAGGTCATGATCTCAGGATCCTGGGATCGAGTCCCGCATCGGGCTCTCTGCTCGGCGGGGAGCCTGCTTCCCTCTCGCTCTCTCTGCCTGCCTCTCTGCCTACTTATGATCTCTCTCTGTCAAATGAAAAAATAAAATATTTTAAAAAAAAGTCAATGAGATACCACCATACACCTATTAGCATGGCTAAACTACAAACAAAAACAAAAAAAAATGACAACACAAAATGCTGGCGAGGATGTGGAGCAGTGGGAACTCTCGTTCATTCACCGCTGGTCGGCACACAAATGTAGTACTACTCTGGAGGACAGCTTGGTGGTCTTTTTACAAAGCGAAACACACTGCTAGCCTATGATCCACCAATTGTGTCCCAAGATATACACAATTAATCTGAAAACGTGTCCATGAAGCCATATTCAGTGTATATCTGATCTGGCAACTATATTGCCCAAAATTGGAAGCAACCAAGATGTCCTTCAACAGGCGAACGGGTAAACGGTGGTCCATCCATCCATACCATGGGATATTATTCAGCAACAGAAAAGAAATGAGTTACTCAGGCCATCAAAAGACATGGGGGAGTCTTAAAATGCCCATTGCTAAGTGAAAGACGCCAGCTGAAAGAAACTAACTACTGTATGAGCAACAATTGGAGAGATTCTGGAAAAAGACAAAAAACTATGGTACCTAACCAGGGGTTAGGGAGGAGGGAGGGAAGGAGAGATAGGGATCAGAGGGCTTTTAGGGCAGCAAAACTACTCCATATGATAGTGTAAAAGTGGATACATGACATGCATTTGTCAAAACCCATACAAGGTACAACGTCAAGAGTGGGGACACTGGTGTCAACTGTGGTCTTCAGTGAGTAACAATGCATCAATACTGGCTCATCGAGTATTAACAAATGTATCACATACTGCCGGGGGAAACGCATGTGTGGGGGGACATGGGGACTCTGTATACTTCCTACTCATGTTTTCTGTAAACCTAACAGCACCCTAAAAAATTAAGTTCACTAGTTAAGGGGGTGGCAAGGGAAGACGAGCCAGAGCCAAGCAAGAGGGAAATGAGGGAAAGAATCACTTGGTAGAGGACACGGCAAGTACAAAGGCCTGGCGGGGAGCACAGGCTTGGTCCCTTCCAGGACCTGCAAGGAATCCAAGAAAGGAGGAAGGATGCGCTGGAAGGAGCCACAGGAGCCGTCCAAGGTGGAGAGGAGGACCAGAGAATCATATGCCTTGGGGACCAAATTCGATTCCCTTCATCTTTGCCTCATTATCCTATGGGGAAACAGAGGCTCAGTGAAGGCAGTGAGAAAAGTATACAGGTGGCTCATTTAACCAAAAACTGTAGAGGACTCAAGGGATGTCACCAGCACTTACACACACGCGCACACAGAACCACTGTGGGGTAAGGTACCATTATCATCTGTGTTTTACGGATGAAGAAGCAAGCCCAGAGAGGCAAAACCACTTGCCCAAGGTCACACAGCTAGCAGTCTGTGGCTGAGGCTGACTCTCCATCGTTGATGGTGGCAGCGGCAGGAGGCAAGTCTGAACTCCAGCTGAAGTTTCCCAAAGCCCAGGGAAGCTGTAGGGAGGATCCCTGCCCCCTCCAGCACCCCCGGATCCCCGGCACCTGATGAATGGGGCTCATCAGTGCATTTGCTGAACCCACAGTTGGATGATTCATGGTGAGGTGACGCGCCTCTGAGGTGCCTTCCAGCTGGGAGGGTCCAACACTGTGGACCCCAGAGAGGCCCCTTGATGCCTGTGTGGTGCCAAGGCCACCCCCATGCAGCGGTCCTGGGCTGTGGTAGTCCAGCTGCTGTCCCTGGCAAAGCCTTCCTGGCCCCAGAGAAGGTGTCTGGGTCAGGAGCTTCCTGAACCCCTCAACACCTGGCCACGGGACGGAGGAAGACCCTGGATGCCTCCAGGCCTGGAACACAGACTCCGGAGTCAAGAGACCCAGGCTGGATACTGGCTCTGGGTTACACCATGAGATGCTCTCCCTCTAGGACTCACGTGGTTCCCCCTTTCTCCAGGTCTTGACTCATAACAGCACTGGGTGAGGTAAGGTTCAAATTTTCACCATCCCTTCTCTCCCCGCTCACACTCCCTTGCTTCTTAGTCCACGGTTCATATCCCCAATATACTTGCTTATTTTACACGCCCTAGGGGAAGCCCCCAAGAGCAGGCAGATTTGTCTGCCTCTTGGCCGCTGTGCTCCCCTGGCCTGTGTAGGCACACAGTAACACACAGTAACAATGGTAGTGACAGTCCTTTGCTGGCAGAGCTGTGCTGTGGGGGACCCAGCTGGTATATTCAACATGCCCACTGGACAAGCTTGTTCCCTGTCCCCTGCCGCCACCCCCTGCTCCCGCCCAGTGCTGGGTCTGTGTTGGAGGAGAGCCTGTCACCCTTGTCTTCAGCTTCTTCATTTATGCAAGTCAGTAAAGGACGGCAAGCCTCTCCCAGAGCCCCCTGGGCCTCAGTTTCCCTGGAGGGCTTCCTTAAGAGAGCCCTGGTCTCAAGGACTTAACATTTGTTAAGGTCATCGCACAAAGTTTTTTACATAGCTATGGGCATAACAGTGGGCCAGGCTTAGCGGACCCCCAGAAAATGAGAGGCCGATTTTCCCCACCCATTATGAATCCTGGGGACCCCAATTGCCCCTGCACCAGGGTTCCCGGGAACCCCACCCATCCATCTAGGATTCTAGAGACCCCTTTGAAACTATGGGCCAATCTCGCCCATCACCAGGGATTCTGGGAACCCCTCTGAGGCGTTGGGGACCATTCTCCCCATACATCAGGGATCCCCGGAGGCCGGGGGACCCAGTGCTCCACTCAGAGTCCCGGGTTCCCGGATGCCGCCTCCGCTCCAGGTCCTCGAGCAGGCGGGAGCCCACGGGGCGCCCCGGGGATCCCTGAGCGTCACGCTGCTGTTGTGGAGCGCGTGTTGACGCGTCGCCGGGGAGACAGGCGGGGGCGGGCCCAGGAGGGGGGCGCGGCCTGGCCGTGAGCTGGGGGCCGGCCAGGCTGCGCAGAGCCCTGGCGGCCGCAGTGGCCACGGCCGCCGCCGCCCGCCCGGCTTATATACCGCGGCTAAATTTAGGCTGCGCCCGGAGCTCGTCCCCATCCGGGACGCGTTTCCGCCGCCGCCGCTTTGGCCCGGCCCCCGCGCGCGCCGCGCCTATAAGGCTTGGGCGGGCCCGGCCGCGGGCCGCAGAGCGTCCCCGCCCGCCCCCCGACCAGCCCGGCTCCGGGCAGCCACTCACCGGTGTCCCGAACCCGCGTCGGCCCCAGGTCCCAGCCATGGCGCTGAGCGAGCCCATCCTGCCGTCCTTCTCCACTTTCGCCAGTCCGTGCCGCGAGCGTGGCCTGCAGGAGGTGAGGGCGGCAGGGGCATCGGGGGCGGCCAGGACCGCGGGCGGCGGGGGCGGCTGGCTCAGGGTAGTAAAAATGTGGGCTGCGGGGTAGTAGAACGCAGGCGGCGGGGACTGCGTGCTCAGTGTTGTAAAACGGGCTCCGTGTAAAAAAGCCCCGGGAACTGTAGGCTCAGGGTAATAGAACGCAGGCGGCGGGCGGTGATCCCCGAGACCTGCCCCGCGCTCACGCCCGCGCCCTATCGCTCTGTCACCCGCAGCGCTGGCCGCGCGCAGAGCCCGAGGCAGGCGGCACCGACGACGACCTCAACAGCGTGCTGGATTTCATCCTGTCCATGGGGCTGGACGGCCTTGGCGCTGAGGCCGCCCCTGAGCCGCCGCCGCCGCCGCCGCCGCCCCCGCCGCCTGCGTTCTACTATCCTGAGCCCAGCGCACCGCCGCCCTACAGCGCCCCTGCGGGCGGCCTGGTGTCCGAGCTGCTGCGGCCCGAGCTGGACGTGCCGCCGGGGCCCGCGCTGCACGGCCGCTTCCTGCTGGCGCCACCCGGCCGCCTGGTGAAGGCCGAGCCCCCCGAGGCGGACGGCGGCGGAGGCTACGGCTGCGCGCCCGGCCTGGCCCGCGGGCCGCGGGGCCTGAAGCGCGAGGGCGCCCCGGGCCCCGCCGCTGCGTGCATGAGAGGCCCCGGGGGCCGCCCCCCGCCGCCGCCCGACACGCCGCCACTCAGCCCCGACGGCCCCGCGCGCCTGCCTGCGCCCGGTCCGCGCGGCCCCTTCCCGCCGCCCTTCGGCGGCCCCGGCTTCGGAGCGCCAGGGCCCGGCCTGCACTACGCGCCGCCCGCGCCCGCCGCCTTCGGTCTCTTCGACGACGCAGCCGCCGCCGCCGCCGCCGCCGCAGCTCTGGGCCTGGCGCCGCCCCCCGCCCGAGGTCTCCTCACGCCTCCCGCGTCCCCGCTGGAGCTGCTCGAAGCCAAGCCCAAGCGCGGCCGCCGCTCCTGGCCGCGCAAGCGCACCGCCACGCACACCTGCAGCTACGCGGGCTGCGGCAAGACCTACACCAAGAGCTCACACCTCAAGGCGCACTTGCGCACGCACACAGGTGGGCGGCGAGCGCCGGCTGGGGGCGGTGGCTGGGGGCTCGGGACTGGGGGCGCGCGCTTAGGAACCCCCCCTCGAGGGCGTGGCCAAGAAGATTAGGAGGGGGTCGCACGCCTAGGACTCCACTGGGGGCGTGGCTCTAGAGGTTGGGGAGGGGGTGCGCACTTAGGAACCTTCGGGGGACTCTATCAGAATGTTGGGGGAGAGACGCACGCTTTGGACCCTCCTGGGAGCGTGGCGCAGGGCTTTGGTCAGAGGGTGCGCGCGCCTAGGAAACCTAGGGGGGCGCTGGGTCTCAGAAGGCTGGGGAGAGGATGCAAGCTTAGGACTCCTCCGGGGGCGTGGCTCGAAGCTCTGGGGAGTGGAGAGTGTGCACTTGGGCGCCCTGGGGGACGAGAATCGGGGTTCGAGAGCTTGGGCCGTGTGCCTGGGATCCCTAGAGGTCCAAAACGTAGGTCCCCCCACAGCTTCGGGCGGTGGTTAGGGATAGGCTGCGCGCGTCCCAGTAGTCACCGTTGCAGGGAGCGTGTGCGTACCGGGGCCACAGGCGAGTACTTGGGAAGCAAACTGAGCCCGCTCTCGCCCCCTCCCTGCAGGCGAGAAGCCCTACCACTGCAACTGGGACGGCTGCGGCTGGAAGTTCGCGCGCTCCGACGAACTGACGCGCCACTACCGCAAGCACACAGGCCACCGACCCTTCCAGTGCCACCTGTGCGACCGTGCCTTCTCGCGCTCCGACCACCTGGCGCTGCACATGAAGCGGCACATGTAGCCTGGACACCCCCCCCCACCCGCGCGCGGCCGTGGCGGGTCCCACGCACCGGGCGCGGCCCCCTCCAAACTGTGACTGGTATTTATTGGGCCCAGAGGAGCGGGCTGGGCACGGCGTGGCCATTGAGGAGGCTCCCCCAGCCCCACGACGACGACGACGGCCCGGCCCCCATCAGAGACTGAAGACCCGGTGGGAGAAGACCACGATCCTCCTTGACGAGTTTTGTTTTCAAAATGGTGCAATAATTAAGTGTCGTCTTCCCCACCCCGCCACCGGGTCTACACTAGAGGATCGAGGCTTGATGCCTTGTGAGAAATACAGCCTTAATTTGTACTGTCTTCGATATTTTTTATAATATTGTACATAGTGACTGTGACGGATATTGTATTACTGTAAAATAGGAAGACAGGTGGGCATTTTGGCTCCCTGGTTCATTTTTATAAGACTGTTGTTGTTTTTTTTAATTAAAAAAAAAGTTTTGCATCTTTTGAAAAATCACAGCGCTGGTCTGACTGCTTAGAAGCTGGGGTGTAGGGCGGGTGTGGGGGGCAAGGGGCAGCTTTGATGGAGGAGGGCAGCCTGGCAGAGGTGGGGTGAAGTGTGGCCTGCCCCAGCCAGCACCCAGCTGCCAGGAACCTGTGGCTTTTTCTATAAATTTAAACACTACATTTTAAGACTGAGGGAGAGTTATTTTAAGGTTGTTCCCTGAGCCATAAATTGCCTCTTTTTCCCCTGAGCTGGGGAAAGTGCTGGTCCCACTGACGTGGCCTCCTCTGGGCTGAGGGAAAAAAAAAAAAAAAAAAAAAACCTACCTCTTTCTGGAAGCTTCTGAGGTTTTAGCCAAAATTCTGGAGTGTGCAGGCTTCCACCCACTCCTCACACACGCACCTTTTTTAATTCTTTCTTTTTCTTTTCTTTTTTTTTTTTTTTGAAAGTGGCAAAATGCTGAGTTTCTGAACTCCTTTTGCCCTTTACTAGTCTTGCCTTTGAGCAGGATTTTTTGAGGGATGAGTTCCCCGTCCTGTTAGAAAAGATGAAATTTTATTTGAGGGCTATGTATGGCTCTTTTCCAGATGAGGAAACAGGCCCAGAGAGGTAGCTGTGGAGTGGTGGCACTGGGAAGTTAGCCGGGTCTGTCCGCCTCCCAAGGGTCCGTGGACCCCGGTAGAAGGGATCAGGGACTTTCTGTGCTGCTTGTGCTGGAGGATGCGAGACCCTCCCCTGCAGGTGCCCTGGTGTGAGGGAATCACATCAGAGCCCCCGCCTTGGTGGTGGGAGATGGCCACTGCAGAAATCCACCTCTGAAACAAGGAGACCCATGCCCTGCACCCCAGGTGTCCCGGTCGGGCAACGAGGTGCCTCTCCCTGGCAGGTTCCCCCTCATCTTCCCCCTTTTCAGGGCCCTGGGTGGGTAACCATGACTACCAACAATTGCACAAGTTGTTTCCAGAAAGTGAAAATAGCTTGTAAGCAGCGCCTATTTTAAAACACTCTTGCCCCATTGCGACAGAGGCTGGGATTTCCTCCCTCCCTCCATCCTTCCTCCCTGCCCCCCCTCAACCCAAGGCAGTCCTGGAAACAGCTGAGAGCATTTGGTAATCCACAAAAAGCAGAAATGGGAGATGACAATCTGATTCATCTTCCTCGAGTAAATAGCCGGGGGCCGGGCCGCCGGTGCTGAGGGGTGTGTGAGCGTGTGAGCCTCCCGAAACCAGTCTCTGCGACTCTTGCCAAAACCGTTCTGGGGCCGAGCAGAGCCGGGGCCCCACCGACCCCGTGGACATGCTCTTTGCTCAGAGCTGGTTCCAGAGGTACTGGGAGGGGGCCGGGGAGGGGCAGCACAAAGACTCACAAAAGATTTAAAATAACCTTTTGCAGGGTCTTCAGTCTTCCCAGTTGCATTTCAACACGCAGGCAAAGCCCTTTTTCTGGCTTTGCTCAAAAAACACTTCGCAGGTTCCCCCTGCAGGGGAAGTTGAGTCCAATGAAAGGCCAGTTGTCAGGGGACAGAAGCTGTTGAGTTTCTGTTCCCGAGCGCCCCCAGCTGCTAGAACACAGTGCCATGCCCCCACCTGCAAAGAGCCCTCATCGTCCCCTTCTGAAAACCCAAATGTCAACCTTCATCGGGTGTCTTCTGGGTGCATGGTCCTCAGCCAGGGGTGACCTGGACTGGAGACATTTCAGTTGCCGCAAACCGGGGGGCAGGGTGCTGCTGGCATCCGGTGGGTGGAGGGCTCTGCTAAGCTGCTTATGATGAACTTGGCAGCACCCCCTCCCCCCCCACGCCGCCCCCGCCGGCATGCAGAGGATGAGCCCCAGATAGCAGCGGTGCCGCAGGCAGAGGAACTGGCCCTCTGGCTCCTAAAAGAACAGGAGCCGATGCTTCTCCACCCAAGGAGGTGGCCCTGTCCCAGGAGCAAGCTTTGATGGCAGATGTCACCCAGAGAGAAGTATGAATAAAATCTCACCACTGGGCCCCACGTCAGACGACCGGAAGAACACACCAAACCTGGATATTTTTCCTTTCCATAAAAAGTCCTGGTATCCATTTGTCAGAATGGTAAATATCAGACGGAAAAACAACTTACCCTGCATTCTACAGCCCGATTCCAATCAGAGGTTGTTAGAGGGTGGGATTTCTGGTGAGCGGTTGAATCGCTTTCCCATGGCTGTGGTGATCACTGGATCCCCCCCCTCCTTTTTTTTCCAAGCAAGGTGAAAACCATTTTTCTGTATTTTTCCCTCCATATGTTTTTAGTGCCATTTAAAATGGTTGCATAATATTCCGTTAGACACGCCAGAAATTGCTTATGCAAACAAGCACCTAGTGATTAATAAATATATGTATATATATATATACATATATATGTATTTGGGGGGGCATGTTTCAGTTTGTCCTCCGGGGGGGGTGGGTAAAGGGGTTGGAAGGGAATGAAGGTTTTGGGGGGACTTTCGGCATTGCCAGAATGATCTCCCAAGAGTCACTCCAGAGATAGGGGAAGGGTACAAGAGCTGTTTCTCCGCCAGAAGCTTCCTGTATGTCAGGGAGCCCCGGACACCCAGGCTGGTGACAGAATAGGGTGCGAAGCAGAGGAAACGTGAGCTTTCAGAGGGTAAGGTGAGTCCCTGACTCAGCACCTTGTCCCATCGGTAAAGCTGAGTTAGCACCCAGACCCAGCATCACCCTGGGGAGTCCCAAGGCAACAGGCTGGAGACGGCTGGTGAAATCACCAGGGCCAGATGGCTCCTATGCGGAGCTGCGGTGCTGAGGACCGGGTTCCTGCACCTTCGCTCCGGTGACATTTGGGGCCAGATCGTGCTCTCTAGTGGCGGCTGCCCCATGCACCGCGGGACCTCCAGCAGCATCCCAGCTCCCCCCCCACCCCACTTCACACCAGCAGCCCCCATCGCCAAGAGTTGTGACAACCCAAAATGGCTCCAGACGTTGCCAAGTGTCCCCGGGGTGGGGGGCGGGGAAACTAACCCCAGATTGAGAACCACTGAGTTGGGGTTCCATGACCACTTGAGAGACTTCATATACAGTTTTTTTAAAGATTATTTATTTATTTGAGAGAGCGAGCGAGCACGGAGAGGGGTAGAGGGAGAGAGAGAGAGAATCCTCAAGCAGATTTCCCACTGAGTGCAGAGCCCAGCACGGGGCTCGATCCCAGGACCCTGAGATCATGCCCTAAGCCGAAACCGAGAGCCAGCCACTCAACTGACTGAGTCACCCAGTTGCCACTTTGCATCTACAACTTTATGACTCACTGAGGTCCTAAGATCCTGCCTGCACTTAAATACAGCAGCTGGGGGAGAGAGGAGGTAACGAGACCAGCTAACAGATAAGGACTCTATTCTGCTGTGGACTGGGAGCCTGGGACCTAAACCATTTTTTCCCCCAAATAATTGACACGGGGTTTCTCTCCCTTGGCACCAACTGACATCTGAGGCTGGACCCCCCTTTGCTGCTGGGGGCCATACTGTGCATGGTAGGATGTTGAGAAGCACCCTTGGGCTCGACCCACCAGATGCCTGTAGTACCTTGAGCCCCTCAGTCACAACCACCAAAAGACGTCACCAAGGTCCCCTGGGGAGGGGGTGCACAGAAGGGCGGGCAGTGAGAACCACTGCTTAGGCAAAACACTTCCCTCCCACCAAAGTCCCCATGTCTGCCTCACAGGCCTGTTTCCTTGTCTGGAAAGTGAAGATGCAGCCATTAGACAGAAGGACAGAACGCCGGGGGAGGGCGGCGCCCAGCACTCGGGCGTGGCCAGCGCCTTGAGTCTCCCCCGGTGTGGCCGATCCTTGCCTGTGAGGTCTGGATTAAACCCCACCCATCTTTCTCTGTGTCTCTGTCTCTCTTGCCTCTTTTTCTTTCTCTCCACCTCCCCTCTTTCAGTCTCTCCCATTCATTCATTCAGCAGATGCACCCAATGCGTTAGCCCTGAGCTGAGTCCTGGGGAAGCAGCCGTGACTCAGAAGTGACTCAGCCTCAGGCGGGCACGCAGAGCCGGTGTCAACAAGTTTATTGAGTGACTAACCCCGTGCTGAATTGAACTGAGCCCCACGGGCTGGGGCAGGTGCCTTAATCCCGGGCACCTTCCCCAGGTTCTCGCTTTCAACCTGCCCACCAAGCGGCGGTGGGGGCAGAAGGAGAGCCACCCCGGTTTTCCAGATGCAGGAAGTGGGGCTCCTGGAGCGGAGGGCTAGCCTGGGCCGGGGGCAGGTACAGGTAGTGGAGCCAGGGCCCGAACCCTGGTCAGCCCAACGTCACAGAGCCTACCCGTGCCTCGAAATGTCTCCGTCCTGAAACACATCAAGCTGGCCATGTCTTCCTCCATGCCCATGATTGTGGTTCCTGGAGGCCCCCGTGAGTGTCAGGAGACACAAATATTTGGGGGAGCCTGGCTGTGTGAATGGCGCTTCCTGAGATGCTACGTTATGAAGCCAAAGGAAGCCTGGGTGGCGGGAAGCAGTTTGCCAAAAAGCGAAACAGAGTTAACACAGGACTCAGGTGCTCCACTCCTGGCTGTAGACCCCAGAGATTTAAAAACAGAGACTCCAGCAGGTGCCCGGAGGCCGAGGTGCCCAGCAGGAGGACCCACAATCAGCAAAAGTTGAGAACAACCCTAGTGTCCCTTGACAGCTGAATGGATGAATACAGATGGTCCGTCTGTGCACTGGGCTAGACAGGGGGCAGGGGTGAGATTTCTAGGATGATTCCGTGATTATGAGTGTTTTCCGGGGGGTTGTGCCCATTTTGCTCGTGAGAAAACGGGGGTGTGGGAAGGCAAGGTCACTGTCCATGTAACGGACCTGAGCCTTGAAGCTCTGTCTGCCTGAAATGAAAGTTTTTCCCTCACTGGGACGCCTCTGCAATGGGCAGTCACTGAGGGTCTCCAGGCCTCAGTTTCCCCACCTGAAAACAAGGGCACTGGACCCACAACTCCTGTACGTGGACACCGTACTGGGGACAATTTTGTCTCCCCCATCAAATCAGATGGGGTCCTCCAGCAGCTCTCCATCATTCTAGAATGAATCTGAAGACTTCATCGTGGTCTGAGGGTCCCTAGATCCTCCTTCCCACTTCTTGTCTCTCTCCTGTGGGCTCATTCAGCCCCGCTGGCCTCCTTACTGTCAGCCAAACATGGACCCCTGGTCCTGCCTCAGGGCCTTTGCATTCGCTACCCCTGGGCCAAGAATGCCAGTTTCACCCACTCTTCCTGTAGCTGCTGGTAGTAACCTAGCCGAGCTGCCCTGGGATCATTTCTGCAGACTCAAAGCCAGAAAGCAGATCCTCAGGGGGGAACAGGAGGCCGTGGGACAAGAGTCTGGAGCCCTGGGTAGCCCTTCTTAGGCAGGGAGGGAAGAAGCAGGTTCTGGAGTCTCAATTCCTAACCCCTCGGCTTTGTGCTCTCGAGTGTCCTGCCGGCGAGTGTCCCCCTCACTGGTCTTTAGCACATCATTTCTGCTGTCAGCCTGTGAGCCCCTTAGGGTCACCATCTCTTTGTCCTTGCAGAAGAGGAACCTGAGGCCCAGAGGCATTTCTCAGAGACACACACTGATGCTAGGACCCCTACTCTGAGAGTCAGGGCTTTCCCTTCACTGTGTGGGCCCTGGAGGCCAAGTTCAGTCCTATTTCATGAGGGAAGCAGAGAGACAAGGCAAATCTCAATGATCCATATTTCACCAATTTTAATTCTTTTTTTGGAGGAGAGGGAGGGTGGGGCAGGGTACGCTTGTGGCCATTTGTGGCTCTGGGAAGAAACAGATATACCCTTCAGTCCTGCCTCAGAGCCTTCACACTTACCCTTTCCTCAGCTGGAAATTCTTTGCCTCTTTCTTCCGATGGCCCGCCGCGATTGGTCCTCGGGATGTGTGACCATTCAGCGGACCTCACCCACTCCCTGGGATGGAGGGAGGACCCAGGGCCCTCATCCTGCTGAGCACGTACTTGGTGACTTCTTTCAAATGACTGGGCTCCCCTCTGGGCCTTAGCACACATTAGCAAATTAGCCGACCACATGGAACTAGGGGGCAGATGGATTTCTTGATGGGGCCTGGAGGTGAGGGATGCATGAAGAGGCTCAGAGAGGGGAAGCCACCTGTCCAAGATCACACAGCAAGAAAGGCCTGAGTTCCTCAGAATGGGACTGACTCAAATCCTTCCCCTGACTCCCCAAGGCTGAAACCGGAGACCTGCGCCTCCCTACTGTCTCTCGCCTCCACAAATCCCAGGCCCTCAGCTGGGCCTTCCTGGCAAGCGTGGCTGATTCTCTCAGCCTTGTGCAACACCCACATGTCCTGCCTCCAAAGTTGGGGCTCACGGACTGACCCCAGCCCCGGGAGGGAGTGGGGTGGAGGGAGATGGCTGCACGCCAGGCTTCTGGGAAGGAGGAGGTGGTTCTGACTGGAATGCACGGGGAGAGGCAGGGATGAGCCTCAGCTGCAGTGGGGAGCCACAGAGGGATTAAGGCAGGCGGTGACCATCAGCTTTGTTCTCCACCCGTCGTGTGCTATGACATGCTTCCTCAGCCGTGACCCACAGTTGGGAGAGGCTGCCTCACTTTCCCTTCTGAGCACTCACACACTTCCCTGCTCTTCTCTTGGTTCCATGAGCACCTCTCACCTCAGATTCCCAGATGCGGGGGGAGCCTATTCCCTGGCTGGTTCGGACATGGGGCTCCCTGGGGGCAGAGACCAAATCCAGGCTGGCGCCATCCAATGGAGCCACCTGCCCACCCCCCATCCTAGTCCCTGTAGACCAAGGAAGATGGGACGGGGCGGAGACAGAGACCCAGCCAAGACCCTGCTCCCAGCCTGAGCCCTTTCTCCAGCTCCATCTCCCATATCACCCAACTTTCTTCCTGGACACCCCTTATTTTCTTTACTTTTCCATTAGGGTAAAATACACAGAACATAAAACTGACCAGTGGAACCATGTTTGTGTCCAATTCAGTGGCATTCAGCACATCAACACCGTGGTGCAGCCATCCCCACCGTCCCTCTCCAGAACTTTCCTGCCTTCCCACACTCAAACTCTGTCCCCAGGAAACACGGCCTCCCCCAGCCCTCCCCCAGCCCCCCACCTCTACTTCCTGCTTCAGCGGCTGTGACTGTTATAGGAACTTCACATAAGGGGAATCACACAGTATTTGTCGCCTGAGCTCCCTCACCATAACGTCCTCCAGGCTCACCCTTGCTGTGCCCGGGTCAGAATTCCCATCCTGTTTCTGGCTGCGTAATACTCCACGGTGCAGCTCAACCCCATTCTGCCTTTCCCTTTGGCCCCTGCTGGACAGACACTCAGGTGACTTCCACCTCTGGGCGATTGTGATGCAAACATCCCTTCCAGACCCTGCTTTCAGTCGTGTGGGGGAGCTAAGCAGACCTGGAACTGCCGGGTGCCCTCCCCCCGCCGCCCCACAACATCTTCTCCTGCAAGGCTTTGCTCATGGCCGCTCAGAAGCTCCGAAATGCTTCTCTCTCCTGAGCAGCTCAGCTGGGTGCCGCTGGGCCTGCAAGCGTCCCAGCACCGTCGGATCTCAGTTCTCCGCCAGCTTGCAGCTGGCTCAGCCCCAGTGAGCCACATACTGGGCCTCAGTTTCCTCCTCTGTGAAATGGGAGGGAGGCGAGCGCTGCCCGTGGCCCAGTTTTGGGGGCCGCCCTAAAATTCAGGGCTTCACGGCAGCCCCACCGGCAGCTGGACGGGCCTGCGGTAGAGGTGCCGCTCACACCCGGCACGCCCGCCTGCCCACCCGCTCATCCTGTAGGCTGCAACGAGCACCCCAGCCTGCCAGGCCCCGAAGGCCCCAGGACGGCCTCCTCCAGGGGCAGCACCAGACCTGCAGGCCCTCCCCTGGGCTGGGGCCTGAGCTGGGTCAGGACCCAGAGACAGAGGCTGTCATGCGGGCTGATGCCATCGGCTCTCCTTTAGAGGCCGTGGAGGCCGCTCCCTGGGATGGGCCAGTCAGGCTTCCCGGGTCCCTCAGCCCTCGGGAGCGGCCCACACCCCCGAGTCCCAATGGACCCGGCCGGCCAGGACTCAACGCTGCTTTAACCTAGAACAGAGTGAACAGGATGTTCTCTTGACAAGCCCTTTTTCCCCCTTGTCCCCGCACCGGCTTTAAAAAAAACATATATATTTTAAAGATTTTATTTATTTATTTGACAGACAAAGATCACAAGTAGGCAGAGAGGCAGGCAGAGAGAGAGGAGGAAGCAGGCTCCCCGCCAAGCAGAGAGCCAGATGCGGGGCTCGATCCCAGGACCCTGAGATCATGACTTGAGCTGAAGGCAGAGGCTTTAACCCACTGAGCCACCCAGGTGCCCCTGAAAAAACATATTTTTAAGTACAGGGAGTCTGTGGATCAACTCGCTGTAACAGACATCTCTAGAACACTCCACCAACAGGAGCAGAATACAGACTCCTCGGGGGCAACACGGAACATTCCCGGGGATCGACCACAAAACCCACCTCGATGCAGGACGAAGTCTGAGATACTACAGAGCATGTTCTCTGACCACAGTGGAATGAAACTAGAAATCCAGAACGGGGAGAAATCTGGCAAACTCAGAAATGCATGGGAATTAAAGAACAGAAATGCAGGAAAACCCGCTTGGAGCCTTAATGAGCGAATCGTGGCAACGGGAGGTTTGTTGGGGCGCTGAGCTCCTGAATTCAGTGTTAGGTGAGGGGGAGAGAATCCAGGTCTCGCCCAAGGGGCCTCAGTGTACCTGAGACTCATCTTAACTGCTGCACGTCTGGGGTGCCCGTGAGATCTCTGGGTGTCCCCTGGGGACTTCCCTTGGTCCCTGTGGGGTCGTAGCCCCCAGAGTGGAAGCCTGCCCTGACTCACACAGGTGGCCCCCCCAACCCCCCAAGAATAGCTCGTCAGGTTCCAAGGCTTCCAGCGGGGGCGGACCCCACTGGGGGTCTGCTTCTGAGAGCCTACCCCAGCCACCCAGACACGCCCCTTCCTCGCGGTTCAGAATATGTTGGAAAGTCGCTCACTCAGCGTTCCAGCCCCTTACAGGCAGCCAACCTCCACCCACTGAGCCTCAACTGCCACCATGCACCCCCACCTCCCTTCCTAATCTCCAAGGTCCTCCTGCCCTACCCCCACTCACCCTCCCTCCTCCCCAAGTCCACATCTTTGTCAAGGCTGTCCCTCATGTGGAAAAGCCCCTCCCATGAGTCCACAGGACACACCTAGTCCACCTTTCAAGGCCCAGCTCAAGTGTCGCCTCCACTGGGAAGCCTGCCTTGATTTCCCCAGCAGGAGCCCTGCCCATTGTCACGTGGGCCAACCTAACTAGGGTGGGGGTGTCAGGACAGGTATCTGCCTCCCCTCATTCTACTGGGTCTGAGCAGCCAGCGGCGAGGGGTGTGTCCGAGTTGGGGGGCCTGGTTGGGAAGGGGTCACGCCGTGACTGGACATAGTGGCTTTGCTTCCTGGTACTCATCAGGAGCAAAACTCTAAACCCAGGGTTTCCTGGGATGACAGGATTTCTTTTTTCTTTCTTTTTTTTTTTTAAGATTTTATTTATTTATTTGACAGAAAGAGAGATCACAAGTAGGCAGAGAGTCAGGCAGAGAGAGAGGGGGAAGCGGGCTCCCTGCTGAGCAAAGAGCCCGATGCGGGACTCGATCCCAGGACCCTGGGACCACGACCTGAGCCGAAGGCAGAGCCTTTAACCCACTGAGCCACCCAGGCGCCCTGGATGACAGGATTTCTTATCAACTCCAAGAGAGGCCAAGGGGATGCTGGGTAGTCTGTAGTACGCCGTGTGGACAGGACTCGGAGTCTGAGGCCCAGATTGAAACCAGGTCTGGCACTCTCCCCCAGGCCATAGCCCTGGGCAACTGCCCGGCCAGCTGAGCCACACTTCCCCCCAGGCTGCTCAGAAGAGCAAATTGGAGAGTCATTTCATGCCACACCGTAGGAGCTCAGCCTGGGCTGTCCCATCCGCTCTGTCCCCCAGCATGGTTGGAATCCCATCTGGAAGGCCTCGGACAGGGCCCGGGAGCTGGCATGCCTACAGCGCCCCAGGGACTGGCTTGGCCATGCACAGGCCACACTGCGAGGCTCGCGGCTCGAAATTGTCACAGTCATTCAGGAAACAGTTCTGCGCCCGCCAACACCCGCCGCTGCTCTCAAGGGCTGCCGTCCTGCCTTCTCCGGCACGTCCTGATGGCCCTCGCCTCAGTCACCCCTGATTTCAACCCTGACCCCAAGTTGGCCTTTTGGGGACTGTCCCAAGGCTAAAAGACACACTCCTCCGCCAAACCCTGTGTCTGCGGCCTCCGGTTTCTGTGATGTTCCCAGAGCAAGGAGGAATCCAGCCAGCCCCGTCCCTCCACTTGGCTGGAAAACATGCCCAGAGAAGCCAATCCCGACTCTCCGAGGCAGAATTCTCCACATTCCCGGTGTGTTTCCGTTGAACCCCAAACCTCAAAGACATCCTGATGTCTCATTTCCTCAACGCGGCCCCGGGGTGACAGGCCAGCGTGCCGGGGGCTCGTGGGTTCGTTTTGAGTCATGCAGAGGTTTGTCGAAGGAAAAGTTTCTTATCTCAGAAGTTGTTACATCAAGCACAGCCGGTTCCCACCGACCCTGCCTCCCTGAGTGCGTTTGCCAGTCTCTGCAGAGACCAGCTCTTCCCTGCCCACCAGGGTCTGGGCTTTGCGGGGGACAAGGCAGGGTCTGAGGGGCGCAGGACAGGGCCAAGCTGGGCTCCTGAGTTCACCCATGTCAGCCTGTGGCGCTCGGTCTTCATCTCCTCCGCTGGCAAACAGGGGCCTTAGCAGCTTCCCCGGGGGGGTGGGGGCTCCCTCTGCGGGACAGAGCGTGCCCACGCCAGGCACATGGTAGGTTCTCAGTGAAGGAATGGGGGCCGTTATTAAGAAAGAGACGGGGGAGCTTCAAAGGAGCAAGCCCACTCATTTTATTTATTCACTAATTTATTTTTAAAGATTTATTTATTTATTTGGCTGGGGGTTAGAGGGAGAGAGAGAGAGAGAATCTCAAGCAGACAGCCTTCTGAGCCTGAAGCCTGATGCGGGGCTCGATCTCACAACTTTGAGACTATGACCTGAGCCAAAACCAAGAGTCAGAGGCTTAACCGACTGTGCCACGGAGGCGACCCCCACCCCTACTCGTTCTATTTAATTCCGGGGTCTCTGGGACGTGGGACCAGGGGAGGGGGACTGCCATGTGTTGGGACAACCCCAACTTCCGAGGCAGCTGTCCCACCCCTGCGTGACTTCTGCGCGGGGAAAACCCTGAGGGTCCTGATGGAAGCACACAGAGCGGGTGTGAGGTTGACCTTGCAATGGTCCTTTCTGAGGACAGCCTGAGATGCCTCCAAGCCCCGCCTGGGTGCCTTCTTAAGTGGAAGGGTCTCCTGCAAGGTCTTTGCCCGGAGCAAATGGTTTGGCAATTGGGGGCTTGCTCACTGAAGAAGCAGTCGGGATCCTCACCGCAGCAACGTCCATAACACCCAAGAAGTAGAGAGAACTCCAGGGCCCATCGACGTATGTCGTGTTCAGCCATAAAAAGGACCGAAGTCCTGATGCATGCTGCAAGGTGGGTGAACCTTGGAAACGTCGTGCTGAGTGAGAACGCCCAGACGCAAGGTCACGTGGTACGCGAGCCCATCAACACGAAACGTCCAGAACCAGCAGATCCCTCGAGACAGAAGGCAGGCTGGGGGTCGTCAGGGGCTGGAGGATGGAGCTGGGGGAGTGACTGCCCGTAGGGATGGGGTGTCCTCTGCGGGGAGGGAAATGGAATGTTCTGGACCTGGAGGTGATGGTTGAACAACACTGAATGTACGAAGCGCCTCTTCATTGTTCACTGTCAGTGGTTAATTTCATGTTCTGTTTATTTCACCTCAAGAAAAACAAAAGTATTTTTTGAAAGAAAATGGGAATAGAGGTTTCGATTGTGAAATGCTATCATTTTTTTTAAAACCTCTTTTGTGAATATAAAATAAAATTCCGACCCAGTGTCTCTGCTCTTGATGGATAAATGGAAAACAAGACATGAGAAGCCTCAAGCCCAATAGGGCTTCTGCCTCTGCTTTGCTGACAGGAACATCCACTCCTGTGTGAACAACAGACAACAGGTACACAGAAAGGGTACATTCAAAGCCCTTTTACCCATTTCGTTAAGGTAATACTGTATAGAACTCCATATAGACGTGTGTCATTGGATATAGGAGTGATGGCCAGAAAAACAATAGATTTTTCATTTTGTGGTTCAAAAAAATTCCCTTCAGCCCCTGCATTTGTCCGCCTTTGGGCAAGATGGCAAAGAGAGTCCCTAATATGGAGAGTGGGGGGAATCAAAACAATGGTATGACCTTGACATTGTCATTGGATTCACAGAAGGAGCCATTCTTACTTCACATAATTTCCTTTTCAACATGTTGACTCTAAAACTTATGGGGAAACAGGGAGGGGACCTCTGGTTTAATGGTGTTGCGAACAATGTAGCATTTCATTTTTCTTCTTCCAAAGAATGCCACCTGCACCCAGAGAAAGACAGAAATCAAAAACTGTTCAGGCCTCATAAAAATAAATTCAGCCAGGGTCCCCTAAGGGCAGAAAGAATGTCGGGCTCTCTGCTGCCTCCCCAGGCCCCAGCTCAGGCCCTAGAGCTGGTGTGGCAAACTATAGCCTGAAAGCCAAACCTGGCCCCCCAAATGTTTTTGTAAATAAAGTTTTATTGGCAGGCAGCCACATGCAATCATTGACATAGAGTCTCGGGCCACTTTTATGCGACAATCGCAGACTTGAGTGATGGCAACAGAATCCATATGGCCCTAAAAGCCAAAAATATTTCCTATCTGGCCCCTTACAAAAAGTCTACTGACCCCTGGCCTAGTACAGTGGGACAGTGAACGTTTGCAGAATTAAATCTGATTCAAAGTATGTCGGCTGCTGGCAGCATCTTCTGTTTCTGGAAACACAATGGCATTTGAGGGCATCTGGTTTTTGAGGAAATGCAGCAGATCAACCTGGTATGGGGGCTCCTAAGAGAAAATGAATGACAGATGACGCCCAGCAAGAGAGAGCCCTGGGCCCCAGGACTCAGACAGAGTGGTCAGTCCCTGACTCTCAGGTAATGGGAGGGAGGGGACTCAGTGCAAATGGACTCTGCGTCCTTTAACTGACTCTAAGTGGCAAGAATTTTCTAGAACAAGTTTCACAGCCGCTGCAGGCCCTCTGCGAAGGCCATGTGAGGAGTCTCACGGCCTTTCTTAAACCCTGATCGATGCCTTGCCGAAGTCTCTAGTCTGTCGAGGGTCCCAGGACAGTCCGCAGCAGCACAGGGGACCCATGGCCTGTCTCGTGGGGAGGCAACCAGCCATTGCCTGATGGAAAATTCCTGCTTGTTTGCTCAACCACGCTTCCACGCAAGAAATGTAGTTCAGAAAATACACGTGGCACTACCCCAGGAATTGGGGTGTCTGTCGGCAAGACAACGGGAGCAAAACCAGGGCTCCCAGCCGTTGGTCGGATGTAAGACAGGCAGCTGAAGACAGAAAACGAGCTGCTGGAAATGACAAACGTGCTGAAGAAGTATATAAAAATGCCCCATGCAGGGCTTCCTCCCACTCTGGGCCTCCCCGCGGGCCTGGGGGACAGGAGACCATCCCCAAGGGGCGGGGGCCTTCCAGCCCAACATCAGTTTCCTGTCACCTCCTCTGAACCACTTTCTTGGGCCCAGTCCCTGCTTGAGAGAGAGACAAAGGAAAACTCAAAAATGTGACCCGGAAAATGACAGAACGTCCCCTGTGCGGGCCAGATGCACTCCTCCGCTGGGCGGGCCAGGCGGGGGCAGGCGGCCGGGCTGGCTGAGGCAAGCCATGAGGGTCAGAGGACCGTGGTACAGGTGAGGGCTCTGGGGCCTCAAACATACGCCGGGAAAGACCCCAAAGACCAGGAAAGACCTCCGGAAGGCCGGGGATCCCAGGAATTCTTCCTGGGCTGGGAGTGATGTGCTCCGCGGGGATGTCTTGGTCATGGGCCTGAAGAGCCATCCCATCCCCGGGCTCGTGTCCTCCAACTCCTTAGATTTAACTGCAGGAACGTCCTATGCCCGCATGCCAAGCCATTTCCAGTAAGTCTGCTTGTCGGCTATAAAAATAACCACGGGGGAGGTGGTGACAAGCCCATGATTCAGTCCAGCCGTGCCACACAGGCCAGTGGCATCTGTCCCCTCGAGTGGAAAGTCCCCTGGCCGAGCCTTGGCATGGAAGGCGGCGCTCAGACAAAAGCACCATTTGCCTGGATGCCGGCCGGTGATGGACTTGGTCTGCACAAGGTATTTGGCCCCTCGAACCCCCTTCTCTCCAAAGACCTTCACACAATCTCAGGGATTGTGTCCCTGCTCCCCCGTTCCGATCAATGTCCTTTATGGAGAATGAGGCTCCTTTCGTAAGCCATCATGCGCGGTAGCTCGTTAGCTAGTATAGAGAGACTCCCCGCTCCGCATGCTTCCAGGGAATGCTACGCCCCGCTCGCAAAGTGCAAAGCAATCACAACTGTAGCAACCAGAGCCTTAATCATAACCATCCGACCCAGTAATAACAAAACCCACTACTACTGGCTGGGGGGAGGGGGAGATGGGGAGTTGTTCCATGGGTATGAAGTTTCAGTTTTGCAAGATGAAAACGTTCTAGAGAGCTGTTGCACAACAACGCGAAGACAGTCAACACGACCGACTTGTACACTAAAAATGGTTGAGATGCTAAGTTTTGTTAGGTGGGGCTTGGGGTTCTTTTTTTTTTTAAACCACAATTAGCTAGATAACAAAACAACCACTACTATGGGTCTTGCCACCTTCAGCACCTAGAATGTGCTGGAGATATCGCTATGGATTCTCACCAACAGCCGTGAGAGATAGAGTTATTATCCTCAGTATACGGAGGAGGAGAAATGACTCCAAGGGATGGATGGGTGCCCCCAGAGCTGTCAAGAGGCGAGCTGGATTGACACCAAGTCTGTCTGACTCAAGGCTGTGTCCTTCCCAGCACACCCAGGTCTCTTCACACCGCTGTGTCTTCCTTGGTCTCCCTTAGGGGGAGAGGAGCCCTAGGTCTCTTATCCTAGGATCTAGAACCGGAAAGGAATCGGGAGTTCCGGGCTACCGTGCTGTTCCCTTAGAACCAGGATCCTCACTTCCTTTACAAAGTGTGTTTACGGCTGAACAATGGCTACATCTCATCTTGGGTCTTTTTTTGGCTCTTGGAATGGAAACTCTGCCCTTCGTCTTTAGTACAAAGAAACAATATCACGGCAGTCCACTATCTCAAAAGTCCTTATGCTCTGGTCCTCGGGAAGGGTCTCTACCCGTGGGTTGAAGGTCAGCGTAGGAAAACCATCACAAGGTCACAGAATTGCTCATATATGAAAAATGGCTTTCCTGCAATGTACTAGGTATTTTAAAGTTTATATTATGATATATATTATTCATATGTATTATCGACACAATGTATTGGTATTAATGTTATATATACTATATGTCATAAGAATATTTCTATATATAATAGTCTATTATATGTCAGGCTACTAATTATATAATAATAATACTATTATATGTATTTGTAATAAATGTATAATAGTATACACACACACACACACACACACATACACTAGTTATTTAAGCATTTCCCCCTTAGCTTTCAAATACTTATTAAGACTGGAAAAATATTTTTTCAACTTTTTTTAATGCATGGGAAAATATTTTTATTGACATACATTTGACATATAGCATCACATACATTTGTACATTGTGTGAATGTAAGGTGTACATGTTAACTTGATACACATATCTTATGATGCCCACTGTACCAATACACAGCACCTCTCTCACGTGACTTAATCGTAATTTGCTTTTAGTGTCTGGAATCATTTCTAGTCTCTTACCAAGTTTGGTGGTCATAATACAACGCTGTTGTCTACATGTGCACAAAATATTCTAAGCAAAGACGAGGCTAAGGAGATAATTTCTATTTTTCTCTTTTATGTTACCCAGAATCCTAAAATAGGTGTCTTTCTGGAGACTTTAATAATAATCTTCAGACTTTTAAAGCTGGGAAGGTCCTCCACTAGCGGGCCAGCCCCATCTCCGCGGCCAAACGAGGAAAGTGAGGCCCAGAGCACTTCGGTAGCTTGCTCAAGGTCATGAAGCAGAATGCACACAGCACAGCCGCCAGAAAGCAAATCAAAGGGATATTTAAAAACCCACTAAACATAAACACAACGCGAGCCATGCAAGCCCACATCACGTAATTTCTTTGGAATAAGCTAGTGATAAGGATCACATTTCCCTTTATGTTTTTTTCCAACAACAGCTCATGATACAATTTGTACAGCTCCTGGTAACTTTTACTGGGGAAAATTTGGGGAAAAAAGAAAACAAAACAAAACAAGACCAAAAGGTCCATGTTTCAAAGGAACCAGATCTGATAAGGGGGCAGAAATATTTACTCCATTATTTCAAGAGGCAGGTTCTTTGTTTCTGGGATGCTTCCTGTTTTAAAAATAGCTTTCCACAACTGTTCCAGGACTAGGATGTCCTTTTAAATGAAATTGGCTTTGAAGATGCAATTCCATTTATTAGGAGAAAGCTGCAGACCATCAATCACCCTTTTGCAAATGGCTGCTCAGACCAGGTATCCCTTGGGTTCTGGTCCTGCTGCACCCGGAGCTGGGTCGCGGGCCCACGAGGAGGTGGGGAAACAGCTGTGACAGGTGGGAGCTGCGGTGGGGGGTGGGGGGTGGGGGACACGTCCTAAAGGGACAAAGGCTTCCAGCCATCGGGCTAACATCAGTGATGTCACCACTCCTGTGCAGGGTATGACTAAAGGGAAGGAGGGTGTGACTCTGAGTTCTAGGTGTGATCGCAGCCTGGAGCTGTACGAGAAGGTGCCCACCTTTCGAGTGATGTGCACTTGAATGAGGAAGGATGAAAGGGCATAGGGACGAAACTGCCTTCCAGCCTGTCTGCAAAGGGATCGGAGCAGGGAAGGTGGCAGAATCGGTTGACAGCTGTCAGTGAGCGATGCACGTAGGGGTGGGGCGGGAGGAGAGGAGATTTATGGTTCTCTTCTTGCGGCTATTATGTTTGGAGATTTTCCTCATCGGCGCTTTCAACCTGGACACTGTTTTTCAGGAAAGGATGTGCGTGTTCCTCGCCAAGGAGGAGGCAGAGAGCGCCTGTGGGCGTGGGGATGGATCGGTAGATTCGAGGCCGATTATTTGCCCAGCAGATGTGTGTGTTTGTCTGTGTGTGGGATCCCTGAGTGTGTGTATGAGGCTGAGGAAAAAGGAAACAGGATTTAAAACTGGCTCATAACTTTTTGGGGGTGGTTTGGTGAGAGGGGAGGTGGTCTGGGAACTGCTGAGAATGGAATAAAAACGTCACGGACACCCTCTGCAAAAAAAAAAACAAAAAACTCCAAAACACAAAAAAAACAAAAAAACAAAAACCAAAAAAACCTAATGACACAAGAAAAATCCACAAATGTATCCTCTGGGGATCAAGGGTTCCCGAAAGCCCACGGTACCCTCTCCCCGCACCCCGGGACTAAGTCAGTGCACAGCCCTCCTATTTAAGACATAAGGAGACACTTTCTGTACCTTTTCTAGGCACAGCGCATACGTAAAAAAGCAGCAGGCAAGAAAAAACAAACCTTTCCTACGGCCAGCAAAATGCTGAGCCACCGACCCTTGGGGCTTCAGGGCTCTGGGCAAATGAGTACAGGCATCGAGCCTCGGTTTTCCCATCAGGAGGATGCGCCATCCCCCTGCCCGCCTCACCCGCAAGGTTGCTCTGAGGTTGAAGCCAAAGGATGGAGGTTGAATCCCTTCAGACATGGTGTGGTTTTCACCATATGCTCAAGTGCAGAGCCGTGGGCACCTTGGGGAGTGGGGCACAGTGACCTTCCCCAGAGGACACACGATGGTCCCACCTCAGGAGGAGGAAGCCTTAGGAATCGCCTCCAGACACGTTCTGGAAGCTGCTCACCCTTCCAGAGAGGATTAGGGACCCGTCAGAGCTCCGGAAGCCCACAGGCTTCGCGGGAGGCCCCAGGCCCACATCACTGCTAATGACAGAAGTGAAGCCATCTCGTGGGCACCGGGGGACCCCATGCCCTCTGGGACTTCAGAGGTCTCTCGTCCATCACCTGGAAAAGAAAGGTTTCCAAGGGCCCTGACTGTCCAGGGTACCCCCACATTCCCTACCCCCGTCACGAAACCTCCATTCATGGCGTTCTCCTGGTCTCACGGGTTACCACCCTGACAGGAGTGTGTGTCCCAGAATACCTGGGCCCGAGAAGCTGCCTTTCTAAAGTCCATCCGTCTCAGAAGATGGTCTGTGTCAGCGACAGATGACAGCGTTAATGATGGAACCCACGTCACCTCTGAGCTCCGCCCCTGCCCGTCACCCCAAGTCCCAGACAAGCCAAACCCGGGGCCATGCTAGGAGACCCCTGCCCAGTCCCCTCCACAATGTCATTGTCAGCAAAAAAAAAAAAAAAAGCAAGTCTGAGAAACCCGCCGGGAGGAGCCTGGGGAGGCAACACGACGACACACACAGTCGGGTCCTGAGACAGACAAAGGTAAAAACACTGAATAAAGGGTGACCTTTAATAAGAATTTTCTGATATTGGTTCATGAGTTGTAACAAATGTACCATAGTAACGTTAAGATGTTAAACGCAGGGGAAATTGTGCGGGGTTTGTGGGAGCCCCTCTGTATTCTCTTTGTGACCTTTTTCCGCAAGTCTGAAACTGCATCTAAAATGCAAAGTTTATTAAAATGTAAAAACGAGTTCATAAACACCCGTTTTGGGATGATTCCCTGGCTGTGATGCAGCCCGGGGAGTCGGGCGGCCGAGAGGCAGCAGGTGGGGCGTGGGGGTGAGTAGCCGGTCTTGGCGGCAGAGGGCTGCAGACCTTGGCCCAGAGGCACAGGACACTGAACAGGAACTTTCCCAAAGAAGGGTCTCAGAGTTCAGGTCCACCAGACGAGGCTGGGGCTGTGTCCCGAGACTTCCCATCAAAGCGGATCCTGACGGGGAACACTCTGGGCCTGCTTAGTCCTCGCATTCCCATCTCGTCCCCTTCCAAACCTGCACGGGTTGGGGGTCAGAGGCTCTCTGCCGCCATTCCGATCCCAGGCTGCTTGGATTCAGAAGATTTATCATCTTAATCGGAGAGAAGTTGGTCTGGAGTGCCTCAGTCTCCCTGGGGTTAGTGAGACACAAGGCTGGGGCCAGCTCTGCAATGTCCTGGGCGACTCCTGAGGTCGTCCCCACAGTCACGCCCAAGCTTCTGGAAGGTTCTAGGGGAATTCAGCTGCATCCTGTTGGGAAATTGCCCTGCCTCCCGGTTCTGACTACAGTTTTCACGGTATGAGGACTGCCTGGTATCCTCGCCCCCTCCGCAGACCAGGCCTCAGTGGACGTGCAGGAATCTTTCTTCAAACTGCAGGGCCCTGACAAAGGGCCACCGCTCTAGTGACAGTGAGACTACAACCAACCATTTCAGAAACATTCTGCATCCTGGGGTGATCCCTAGAAACTTCCCCCAATCGGCTCTGTGGCCCTAGAAGCTACTCAAATACTCAGGATCGAAACAAGAACGTTCCATCTGGTTTTCCACCCGCTGCGGAGCCGGTTCACCTCTCTGACGCCACATGTGAGTGTTAATGCAAGGAAAATAATATTTAAATGAAAGGGGGGGAAAAGATTGTTTTGTATTAAAATATTTTATATTAATCATTCAAACTTAATTTTATACAACGAATGCATACATCGCCCAGATGTCTGTCTCGGAAGGGGGGTCGAGGAGACGTGGGGGTGGGTGCGCCAGGGCGCTGGTACGAGCAGGAGATGAGAGGCAAGGAGTCACCGCGCTTCCTCGCCTCGTCCTGTGCTGCAAATGGAAGAAGAGCCGGTGCTGTCACTCGACGGGGACATCACCGTGGAGAGCAGGATCTGCGACAGCGATGCCTCTCCAGGCCTCTCTGCCAGGCAAGCCCCCAGAGTCCGAGGCCCTCTGACCAGCGAGTCCTTGACTTAACAGTGGCTGTGACAGGTCACAACGTGAACGGGGGCCGCCGAGTGTGTGTGTATGTGTGTGTGTCTGTGTGAGTGTGAGTGTGTGTGTGTGTGTGTGTGTGTGTGTGTGTGTGTGTGTGCGCAGACTGGCTGGAGTTTTCTCCTTCCACAGAACCGCCCCTGGGGCCGTCCCCCCATGCGCTGGTGGTCGGTGCCGGGCGCCTAGGCGGCAGGCATGTCAGCCTTGCTGAGCGCGATGGCCAGCTCCAGGTCCTCCTGCTCCTGCCGCCGCAGCCGCGCCAGCCTCTCCTGCTCTGCCTTCTCGCTCTCCCGCTTGGCCCAGGCCAGCTGCTGCTCCTCATTGCCAAACTGCAAAGGAAAATGGAGGTTGGGTTACTGGGCCCAGGAGCTGCAACCCGCCGCTTGGGGTGGCGCCAGGGCACGAGCACGCCCGGCGTGTGCTGTCGGGGCACAGGGAAATGCAATGCTGGGGTGCACAGGGTGGGGGGTGGCGAGGGGAGGGGGGCTGCCTGAGGTGCACGTGAAAAACCAGAAAACGCCAGAAGCCCGTGTCTTGGTGGGGAGCGGGGAGGGGACACGCACGGCCCAGTCCTGACCCATAGTCACATGCACCAAGAAACAGGACTGAGTCTGCCCCAAGCTACCGCCTCGGACCTCAGAGAAACTAGCCGCCCGGCCCTCCGCAGGGAACCAAAGCAGGCAAGGCTGGGCATCCGTCTGGGGATGCGGAGGGCTCCTGCACGTCCCCGGGTCAGAGTCTGAGGCTTCGCGGGGGTGTGAGAGGGGAGCCCCACTCGGCCTCCTCTCCGGGCACAGCAGGGGCGTCTGTGAGGGCGGCCGTGGAGCAGAGGTCAGCTGAACCGAGGCGCTCAGACAGCAAACCTACGAGGCCTGGGCCTCGATGACAGGCCGATCACACCAGTGGGTGGCTGGCGCTGGGACTGGACAGTTCCGGCGCGCACATGGCGCCGCATTTCAAATGTGCGCAGACAACCAGGTCTTGAAATGTGGCATCGCCGCCCCAGCCATGGCCCAGGGAGCTCTGGGCCCGCTAGGAGCCGCCTCGTACTTGGATGTTTATAGGAGCCCTGGCATTTATGCTGCCCACGTGCCCAGGAGTTCTTGACGTCCTTTCCCAAAAGGTCCAATTAAAAAAAAACAAAACCTTTTTTAAACAAGGGAGAAAACCGTTTTGATACCGAGATGGGTGGTCTCAAACCATTCAAGGCTCCCTGGCTCTACGGAAAGAGGAGCGAAGCTCGATGTCACATGCTCTTCTCCAGGTGTGGGCCTCTGGTTCCCCCACGGGCCCCAATCACACGCCCCACACCCCTGAGCAAAGCTGCGGCCTGTCCTCAGCCTCCCTTCGCATCTCCTCCCAGCACTGGCTCTGCTGGCTCTCTGCTAAGCACCGGGTGACACCAAAGAAAAGAGGCGGGCCAGCCTCTGACAGGCGCCCCTTGGCAGCAGACAGACAGACAATCCTGACCTGCCACAGGCTTCGCAGACCCCACCGGGAGCACTGGGAAAGGAAGCCCGACAGGAATTCCTCGCTACTTCCGCACACCTACTGGGCCTGAGTGACAAACTGGGAGGGGAGCTCCTTTGACAGGTGCGGATGCAGAGGGAGGCCTGGGGAGAGGGTCGGTGGCTGCAGAGCCCGGGCCCTCAACAGGCTGGACTTTCTCTGGGTCTGGGTCCGGGTGGAGGGGTGCAGCACTGCGGGGTGAGAGGGGCTGCCAAGGGGCTTGTGTGCAGGTGCAGTGGGGGTGGGGGCACTGGAGGGATCCCGGCCTGGACCACATGTGGCCTGGAGAAGGAGGTGGGGCAGGAGAGGAGGCCTCCCTCCACCGGGCCTTGGGGCTTAGGAAGGGATGGGTTATGGGGTCAGCAAGAAGAGGAGCTGTCCCTAGGAAGAAAGGCCGAGTCCCAGTTTCTTACAGAAACTACCCAGGAAAACGTTCAGGGCCTGATGGGTCTCCAGGTAGAACTCCGTGGAATCTGGTCTGCACCCCTCCTGTTTCCATCACAGAAAGCCTCCACCCCCACACTCTCTGGGGGATTTTCCGACACTCCATCAGAGAAAAACAAGGAAAAACCCACAAATACTGGCAGAAACAGCTTCCCAGTGCCACTGACAGCAGCGGGAGGGGACAGCAGGGCTGACAGGGACCTCGCCCTCTATCAGCCCAGAGGAGGGGAGGGTGAGGGCTGATAAGTAATGGCCAAGGTGACCCAGCCACAGCCTGGAAGCCAGGCCAGGAGGGGTGGAGCGCAGCGCAGGCCACAAGGCCACACCCCGATTCCGCCTAGCCCCAGAGTCTCGGGGTGTCCCTGCAGAGCCTCCTGCTCAAGGGGTCCCCGTTTTGAAAGGAAATGTGCTGACGGGAACATTTCAGATGCCTTCAGAGCAGACTGGGGTGGGGTCAGCTTACGGATAAGGTCTGGAGACTCGCACCAGGCTTTGATTGGTGTACACTTGAGAAGCAGGCTGGAGCGTGGTGTCCAAGAAAGGACCTGGAGGAGGAGGGTTGCTCGAGGCTCCCTCTGGGCCTCCAAGCAGCAGAAGAGTATCTCCTGGCCCCAGGCAGGGGGGACCCCTTGACTAGTCCACTCTGGTCCTCCGATCTGCATGCATAGTGACAGCCAGAATCTGGGGCGCCCGTAGGCACAGCCACCCCTCCAGGAACGGCAGGTGACTCCTGCTTCACCCCTGCACCGTCCTGGAGCTGAGAGGCAGGGCACAGAATGTTGCCTCCCGTGGCATCTCCTGGGCGGTTTTCCTCCAGCAGCCTCTCAGCAGAAACCCGGGGTTCGGACGGCTGTGCACCCGAGGGCACCGGGAGCGACTCCTCACTGGGCCTGAGGCTTCCGGGCCAGGGGACACTCGCAGCCACCTCTGGCTGGCTGACTCCCACTGCTGGGAGAGTCGCACCGAGCTGTCTGATGACGCCCAGTGCGGCACATCCCATCGGAGAGTTGCTCTGCTCTTCACGCAGCCTTCTGGAAAAAGGAGCCATTTTGCTACCCTATAAAGGCCACTTCCGAATAAACACATTTGCCTGAGAAAGAAAGTCTTGTTTTTAAAGAAATCTCGGAGACATTTCCTGTGAACAGCTACAAGCACAACTGACCCATTGATGGAAACTCGGGCTCATAAACGAGAGGCTTCCAGAAGGGCAGGGCTAGGGCGCCAACGGGGGCGGGGGGGGGGTGCTGTCCACATGTGCCGTCGGCTTCCCTAAACTCTAGCACGGGCCATGCGGCTTGTGCACGGGTGCCGGCACGTCCTGGTGGCCCTGAAGGAGTCGCAGTGCCGATCTGCCGGGTAGTGAGACCTCTCTGCGTGCACACAGGGAAACGCAAACACACGGCCTGAGGGCCCCACTCTGGCCTATCCCAAGTTAGCACCAAACTCCGAGGTCTGGCAAACCAGAAACCACTGGCCAAGGCCTGGGTCCCCAGATGCCACAAAAACACAAAGGCATCCCAAGTGCCCTAAGGTGGCACAGGCCGGCCATTTCTGCATCACTGTATGACCGAAGGGGATGAACCAAGCCAGTCAGGTGTCCTGCCTCTCCCACACCCCATCCCCCTCAGAGGGGCCAAATTCCGCAGTCAGGGGCTTCCTCTGGAAAAACTGGGGCATCCGGAGCAGGAAAAGGGATTTTGCAACAAAAAATAGCAGCAAGGCTACAAATGGGGCAGAACCTGATCCCCCACCAGGAAACTAGGATGATTCGATACTGGGGGTGGAATGACCAGAAATATTGGGCCAAATAACAGCTTAAAACCTCGTTGTTGTTTTTTATATTCTCCCCCAACAGCCCCTGGGTGGGGGAACGGGGCACAGAAACAGAACCACGCATTTCAGAAAGAACAGCCATTTCTCCAAATTCCTGATCACATCTACTTACCCCTCCTGCCTACCCAAATCAAGAGTACCGCATCCTGCGTGAATAGCTCTCTTTTTCTCCTCAGCATTTGCTATTTATTTTTCCACCCAAACACAAACGCAGTACTATTCAAGAAACCGTAGATAGAGCGCGTTTTGTTTCGGGCTTTTATTAATACCGTCGCCATTGGGATCCGTCCACAGTGTGCACCGGCTGTCGGCAAAATCGAGCTAAGTGGAGTCATAAAACATTTACAGGTCGCCGAGGGCCAGGACCACATCGGCGTCTTGCGCGACCGCAGTGACGCCACAGGACAGCCAAGCACAAGGCGGATCTGAGGCGAATTGGGCGCTCGCCAGGCATGGCGAGGGAAGGGCTGGTTTTAAGGACAGATGTTCTAGGAGCTGGAGCATCTAGCAGACAACTCATCTCCCACCAAACCAGGAAACAAAGCACGCTGCAAATTCGAACGTAAAAAGTGTGCCACGTACGGTGCAACTGATTCTGGGAAGACAACATCTGCAGCTGAGAACAAGGTTCTTGGTACCGAGGAAGGTACCGGAAACACCCCACATGACCACGTTTTGCAATCTGGGATCTTTTTGGTACCCCGAGAAAACAAGGGCTGGGCTTTCCAGAGCCCAGGATTCGCTTCAGAAAAGACACTTCACTTTGCTAAATGGCTCTGCGAGGGTTTGCGTTTGGGTCTGGCAAGGGGCAAAGGCCTTCAGAGCAGTTGTTCTAGGCTCGATTTCCTTCCGTCATAGCTGGGGACTGAAATAAGTTCTAGAAAACCACACTGCTCTTCCTCCGCGTGCCCTGCCTGGATCCTTCAATCCTTACTTGCTGCTCAAAACGCCCTGTGGTGGGACTGGCCCAACTCTTGCACAAAGATCCCTTTGGGGACAGTGGAACTCTCTAATGGGACCTTTGCAACCTCGCGTGCATACTTCGGAAGCGTCTCACATCTCAGCTTCCATACATCCATGAATGCCATGGCCTCCAAGCCACAGGCACGATACAGAGTCTACCAGGAAGGACAGAAATGGGCACGTGTGGCCGTCCTGCTGGGAGCAAGCATGCCTTGGTCACAGAGTACCCAAACTGCAGCTCTTTCTCTTTTTTTATTGAGAAACTGTTTTTCTTACAGAAAAGCAGCAGTACAGAATAAATAACACAACGGACAGTGTAGAGGTACCGGGACATAGAAGCCAGGTTTGCCATTTCAAAGAGACAAAAAAGAACCCCAGAGAAGCTGCAAGCGGGGCGGGGGGAGGGGGTTGGCGCACAGGGAGCTCAACTTACAGAGGTGAAGTCTGCAAAGCCCAAGGAAGAGGCTTTAGAAGGTTTAGCTGAAGAGGAGGGAGCAAATGGATCTTTTCCACTAAACGGGTCCCCAAACCCCTTTTTATTTTGGAACGGGTCACTGCTGTCAGCCCCGAGTGGCTGGAATGGATCGGGGGGCTCGGGAAAGTCTGCAGAACCAAGCTGGCTTACAGGTGTACTTTTACCTGGAAAGTTTAGGAGAAAAAAAAAAAAAAGGAGAAAAGAAAAGAAAAGAAAAAAAAAATACAAGTTACTGACCACAGACAGAACAGAGCCCTGACTAAGGAGGCAGGCGAGCACTTGCAGGGACACCCTCTCCTTCAGAAAGGGCCGGAATGCCACTCCCCGGTGGGACAGATCCCAGGGGAATCCTGGATGGATCTCGCTTTAGTCTCACCTTATCCCGGAGGCTTCCACCGGTTTGTGGGCGATGCAAGAAAACCACTTCAGACACGCCCCCCCTTCCCCACCCCACACAGCTAGAATGTACTGTCTTCAAGTTTACATGCAGACATGTTTCAAAGGGACTCATTTTAGTGACAACACATTTACTATCACACCAAGTTTAAAAAAAAAAAAAGTCATGGCTGAGCAGAAAAATACACTGCAAGCTTCTAACAATAAAACAACGGGGGGGGGGGGTAGTATTTGCAGTTTAAAAGGGGGGGAGATTAGTTTCACCATATGGGACAGAGTTAGCATTGGCTATGAGGGTCTGGCCTCTGCTGTGCTGAGGTTTACGTCTGTCCTCAGCTCCCACTTCTGCCCTTTCGTGCTGGTGGCTCTGAGGGCCGGGATTTGGGCCTTGCTGAGAGGGGGGCGTTAGGATGCCGGGGTCGTAGCAAGGCCAATCTCGACCAGCTGTGTGTGGGACAGATGTGTTCAGAATTAGAGAGAACCTGGGCCATGAGACTCTGCTTGGGGCTGTGGCCTGAGGGCAGGTGGCTTCTCCCAACAAGTCCTGCCAATGTGCCAGAATGTTCCACCAGGAATCAGGGGTCTCACCAGCCTGCCTAGCGACACTTGATGAGCCTTCAGGATCTGCCAGTTTTGTAGGCCAGGTTCCTGCCTGACACCAGGAGTGAGATGTTCCATTTAATCCAAGCAGCTCTGTGTCCAAGCCCCAGGTCAGAGACTAGAGGAGACTTGACGTGAATCTGATTTGTCAGTCCAGCTGCTTATGCTGGTGTGCACCAAGAACCCACGAGCCAAGGGCCACATTCTACACACAACCACGGATGTTCAGCTGACATCCAGAAAACGCTCCCAGTCCCGAGCGGTGCCTCTGGTGCCCCCACACAGCACCTGAGCCTGGGACACCTGCCTCCTCACCCAGCCAGGCTCTGCCAGCCCACCTGCCAGCCAGAGCGCACACCTGCCCTCCCATCTCCAAACCCAGCTCTCAGAGGCCTCCTCTCCGAGGCCATGTATCTACGGGCCTCCAAAGGTCCCTAAGAGGTCTGGGGCCACAGCTTGCCTCTGCTTCTTTTAGCTCTAAGACCTCAACAAGGACAAGTCCCTCAGCCCCAGCTGGCCTCAGTGTCCCGTGTGTGAAGTTGGAGTGAAGAGGCAGGGGTCAGATGAGTGGCTGATGCACGGTGGTCCTCAGGCACGCACGGGGCAGCACGACTCTGCGCCCCACCCCGAGGCTGCCCCGGCTCCTGCACCACAGCGGGTGCTACCTTCTCGGGCACACTGCCTCCCTCAGGCAGTGCCAGTAGGATTCACAGGGGCTGGGGAGCAGGGAGGGGCAGGCTGGAGCTCAGGTCTGTCTCTCTCTGGGGCCTCGAGTTGATTCACAGGCAGACATGGAGCCCGATGGTGGGCGGGCCCTATGAGCTCAAAGAGTCCCCCCACAGAAAGCCTTTGCCAAGGCCCCTGGGTGTGCCCCACTGACACAGGTCACAGGACAACTCCCCAGAAGGGTAGCGCTGAGTCCATCATGCAACAGGAATTACGACTTCTCTCTCCCACAGTAACTGATCTGTCAAAGTGGAGGCCTGGGGGAGCCCCCCAACTTTCTATACTGGTCGAGTCTCCACGGTGGGTATCTCCTCCCCTATCCATGACAGAGCCCTCGCCTCCAAGCTCTCCGTCCAGCATCAAATGCTCCTCCCCACGCCATCCTCCCTGATGGCAGCTCTCCCACCTCCTCCCCGTCCTAGACCTCGCCCCCCCACCTCCCCCGGCTGCAGAGAGCAGGGAGCTCAGGATGCCCGCCACAGCTTCCCTGGCTTATTCCACTGGCCTTGAAGACCTGCTCCCCCACGGCCACCATGCACAGCCAGCCTACTCCCCGGCTTAGGGATGAGTTAACAGATGAATCAAGGCCTCCCTGGCCCCCAAAACTGCGGGAAGAGGAGACAGCTGTCAGGCGAGGCCAGCCCAGCAGCTTGCAAAACTCCAGGCTGTCCACCTAAGAACAAAGGGGGCCCAGGCATACCCCAGGGGCCAGGGTGCTCCAGTCCATGTGCCCTCAACAACTCAAGACACCCTATTTCTCTCTGTAGCCACTGTCCCGCGCACGCGGCCCTTATCTCTCCTGGGTCCCTGGGAACTGCTCCCCTCCAATGGCTGCTCCTCCTCTCGGCTTCCTGCCCTGAAGGCCATCCCCACCCAGCAAAGTGGCCTTTTAACACAGAGCTGATGCCCATTCTCCTTAGATCTCCCAAAGGCTCGAGGCTGCCCTAGGAATACCCCCCAGCCTCATCAACCTGCCCCCCGCCCCTCCACCCTGGATAGCTCAAGCCTTTGTGCCCGCTGTTCCCAGGCTTGGGAGGCTCTTCCTCTTGTGGGCGCCACGTGCTCTGAGGCTGCCCTTCCCCACTCTTGGCTGAGATGCCTCCCTGTCTGCCGCTCGGCAGACCCTGTCACATTCTGTCCTTTGGTCACACGTGTATTTTTACTCTCGCTAGAATGGAAGCTCTGAGAGGCTGCGGCGCCCCTGTCCATAGCTGTGTCCCCCTGCCAGCGCAGGGCCCGACCTTCAACTCCCTGCTGAACGAAGCTTTCCACTGCGCAAGCTCCCTTGCCCCCAACCCGGCCTCGGGCCCTGCTTCCCCCATCTCGTGATGACTCCCAAAGGTCCCCAACCCCCACCAGCCCACCAGGGCCCAAGTGGCACCTCCTTCCCTGGGAACCCCCTAACCCAGGGCTTTTTTCTCGCTGGTCCCTCTCCCCAGGATGCGCTCCAATCCCCTCAGCCCTGAGGCAGGCCAGATCCACCCCTAGAAAACCAGGAGTGGCACAGCAGCAACCTCCCTCCCACCTTGTTCCCAGATTCCATCTCCTAATCCACGAGGAGGGGTTGTTATGGGTTGAAGAGCATCCCCCACAAATTCATGGTGTCATCTTCACCGCCGGCACCTCAGAACACGACTGTGGATACAGGGTCTTTGAAATGGTAGCTGAGTTAAAACAAGGTCCTGTGGGTGGGCCCTAGTCCAGTAAGACTGGAGATTTTAAAAGAGGAGGAGGCTAGGACACAGACACGCACAGAGAGAAAACAAGGTGAAGACACAAGGAGAGGAGGGATGGCCCACTACTAGCCAAGAAGAGGGGTCCCAGAAGGAAGCAACAGCCCGATCCTGGACCTCCAGCCCCCAGAGCCATGAGATGAGGATGCGCTGCTGTGGTTTACACCGCCCAGCCTGGGGTCCCGCTCCGGCAGCCCGAGCCCGCTTGCACAGGGCCAAGAGGACACCCTGCGTGGATGCCACAGCAGGTACGGAGGGGAGTGGTCGACCCCCAATGAGGCTGCCCGCTCTCATGAGTCAAGGTGTACGGGCTCGCGGATGCCAGTGAGCTGGGCTAGCTCGTTCGTGTACCCTCCGTGGAGGCTTCCATGCCACGAGAGCAGAGCAGAGCAGCCAGGAAAATGTCAGGCTTGCAGGGGCAGGAGGAGCGACTCTGGCCTTTCATAGAAACCCCCTGCACACGGGAGACGTGGAGTAGGCTCCCAGCTCAGGCACCTGCCGGGCAGTAAGTACATCCCATGCTACTGCCGGCTGATCAGGCCCTTCTGGGAGACTGAAGGATGCTCCAGGCCCCAGAGAGGAGCCCCTGGGCCCCCACAAGGAAACTGAGGACCCCGACTGCTGCTCTCTGCCCCAACAGAGCCACTCATAAGCCCTGGGAGCAGCTTGGTGGCATTTACAGCCTCTAGATGAGGGCACCTTCCCCCTGGACCCCTTCGCGGGCACCTGCCATCCCACCGCCTCAAATCCCCCTCTGTACTCACCCTCCCCACAGTGCAGCCTTGGGCCAGGTGCCACCCCCAAGAGAAGATACACAGCCCCAGAAGTAGACCCCATGAAGCGTACCAGGAGGCCAACTCCACCTCGCCTTCCACACCCCACGCGGCGGCACCACCCGAGGCTGAATCGCAGGTAGACAAACGTGTTCCAAGTGGGGCCTGCTCCGGGGGCTCCTGGAGCACCCACAGCCTTTCCAGGGCCTAGAAATACTGGCCCTCATCTGCAGTTAGCCGTACATGCAAGGACCCTCAAGACCACAGGCTTGGGGACACAGGCTCAGGTTGCATGGGGAAGGGAAGCTGACCTCAGACGGCCTGGTCTTCGTAGCCTGGCCACCCCCAGCCTCCTTCTCGTGGCCACTTCTACTTTCCTGACCACCCACACCGTCCAGGCTGGCACAGCCTTGCCCTTCCCCTGGCAGACCTTCCCCCAGGGCTCAACTCCTCCTCTGCAGGGCTCCCAGTGCCTTGTCCACCTCCCATGGCACCAACCTTTCCTGCTCTGGCCTCCAGCACACCTGAGGGTCAGTTCCTCATAGGCAGAGCTCAGTAACCAGCGCCATGTCAATAGCACTCCCCGTCCCTGGTGTGTGTGTGGGGGGGGTGGGGTCCTCATGGGCTGGGTGTTGCCATACAAGAGCCAAAGGACTGTCCCGAGGGACCCAGGGAACCCCCTCTGGTGAGCTAGAAAAAAGTACGGCTTCTGGCTTCCCTCCTTTGCAAGAGAAAGCAATATTCACTGGTGTACTCTTTGGTTGATTTGTTGTGTGGCTTTTTGTTTTTTTTAATCAAAAACTAAAATGACAACTGACCAAACAGCAAAATTCAAATACAGAAAAAAAAAAATAAAGAGTTGCCAGGCACGGGCTGAAAATCTCAGGGCATGGCACACACAGCTCCCGGCTCAGCAGAAATGCTCCCCTTCTTGGAGCATTTCTTGCAGGGGCAGGGGCAGGGGCAGGGGGCAGCTATCTAAGCAGGGATAATGGGTCTTGGACCCTCGCCCAGCACCAGGGCGAGCACAACGGTCCGAATGTTCAAAGGTTATAGCCCACTTTTCTGCTCTTTCCTTCTTTTAAATTGGGAACATCTCCCCACCCTGGTTTGGGTTTGTTGTGGTTTTTAAATTGCTTTTGGGGGTGGTGGTTCAGAATCCAGCCCTGCTAGGATTTCAAGCTGAGGTTTCTGACAACCCAAGAGGTGATCGGGGAGATGAAAAGCGCCGTTCACATCAAAACTGCTGGGGCCTGGTCTTGCCCCCGTTGCCGAAACCGTTGTTATTTAGAAATCATGACTGTGTTAATATGAAACCAGGGCACAGCAACTGCTCTTGATTTCAGAGGGGAAAAAAAAGAAACAGAACGGTTTTTCTCTGGGTTGTCTGTTTTTGTGCTTTGGCAGAGAGGCTGAATTACTGGACCTGACACGTGCGAAATCGGTGGCCTCCCGGCTTGGCCTGACACTCACTGTGCTGGTGACCGGACGCTTTCTGCCAAGAAAGGCAACGCCACGACTGCCCTCGGTCTAAACTTTCTACCCCGCACCCCCATTTATTTTTAGCAGCTGCACTTTTAAAACGTTCTGGGTGTAGTTCCTGCTTTTACATAACCACTTCTCCTAACGCCTTAATCGTTTTTCTGATTTTCTGAGGTGTAGTTTATCTTAAACGTGACAAAGTCATTTTTAGTTGCCTCCGGGGACCTGGGCAAAAAAACTCACTGCCGTTTTGTGCCTTTTCGCGGGTCCAGGAACCATGAGTAAGGAAAGATGTTGACCATGGACGTTTCAGAGAAGGCAGCGATAATCGGCTTTTTAAAACCTGTTGTAAGAGCTCCTGGGGGATGACTCCCGACACGCCCAGGTGGGAGGCACGACCCTGCCATTCCTCGATGTGGGCACAGAGCGAGGGCGGGGAGTGACGACCCCCCAGGGGCTGGAAGCTGCTGGCCTGCAGCCCACGGTGACTCTCCAATATTCAGAGGAGTCCTCATTAACAGGGGAGAGGAATGCAAGATTGAAGAAAAGGCAAAATAGGGCTTATTTCAAACCGCAGCAGTTTCAACAGTTACCCAAGCGGTGCGCCGAAACCGCACACAGGACTGCCTTTAGCAAAAACAATATGAACCCGATGGTTTACCACAGTGTGTGCTGTTAAAAAAAAAAAAAAAAAAAGAAACAACAAAAAAAAAAAACCTCGGTGGCCGGCTCCACCCTGGTAGAAATTTCTTTAATTCTATTTAATTTTTGAGGCCGTGCGTGCCCCTGTGCCCCCTGTGCCATGAGCCCCCAGGGTCAGGGAAGTGGCCGGGCCCCGGGCAGGTGCTCCTGAGTGAGTCTCTAGCAGCAGAGCTCCTTCCTCACTGCGCCTTTCCCAACGTGCTTTCCAGGAAACTGCTGCCTGGGAAGGGTCCCCGGGAGCCCAGTCAGCCCATGGGAGAAACAACGGAATGCACACTTGAAAGGCTGTGAACGCTCAAAACTCTGCAAGAAGGCAGATTCCCCTCATTCAAAAGTCTTAGGAGGAGATGATGAGGTTTTTTGTGTGACTCAGGGTCTCAGTAAATCCGATGGGTAAATCTATCAAAAACATGCCCAAGCATGAGTTTGTTTTCATCCCAACTGGTCACTTGCTGGGTTCTATTTATAAAATTCAGGGCCGAAGTTGAAAAATGCAACTCCATTTCTGTAGATGAGAAATAAATACGAAAACAACAAAACACAACCAAAAAATAAAAAACAAAGGGCTTGTGGTCAGGATAGCTGCCCCACCTTAGTGATTACCCTACACAACATAGGATGCTCGTTCACACATCTGCCATTTATCCCAGCGTGGGACACCCACACAGCTGTCACTTGCCCTACACAACAGGGGACACCCACGCGACTGCCAGGTTTCGGACTGTCACATCACACAGGAGAACCGCGGCTGAGGAGGGGGCACTCCCTGTTTCCTTGACTTTTCCCTTCCCACCCTGCTGCCCACCCTGCCCTTGGCAGAAAAGTTTTACTTGGGGCGGGGGGGGGGGGGGGGACATGGGAGAAAGAGAGCAGGCTGTCCAGAGCACAACCTTTCAAATTCACAATCACTTGGCAATCTTTTACTGAAAGAGACTGCTTTTCACCGACACGTATCGGTGCTTCCCTCCAGCTCTTGCCTACGGTGGGACACGGAAGACGAGCGAGGGGAGCGAATTTCTCCAAATGCGATGCGCGGGGCCATCTAATGGCTTGCAAGCGAGGAGTCCTGCAGACGCCTGCTCTGCTCGCTCTCGCTGATGCACATGTGAGGGAAGGCAAACCCGGCAGATCAAAGCTGTGCCAAGTAGCACAGCCCTGGCAGATAAAATCTGAGGTCCCCATCATCATAGCGTTGAGATTTTCCACTAAAAATATTTACTGAATTTTAAGAAAATCTGCTTAATGCATTGAAGGGAACAGGATGAGGTTTGGTATCGAATTGTGGAGAAAAGCTGAACAAATATTTACTATTATCCACCAGGCATCCCCACCACGGATATGTTTTTCAGCCTCTGTGGTGTCGACGGTGGTCAAAGGTCATGGAAACGAGCTGGGTGATGAGCCCCGTGGAGGTGGTGGGGTCATCCCACCATTATGAGAGAGAGGAGAAAAAGGGGGAAAAAATAGCCTTTCTTGTAAGTCCTTAAAAGACAAATATCACTTTTGGGATATGAGAAATAAACCACTTTTGAGAAGTTTCAACAAAAGGCTCTTTTGGGTCTGAGTGAAAACTGGGAGGGGAGTCCGTGACTTACGAATGAATGTACAAATCCCCAATCAGCTGTTACAACAAAAGCAATACGGACTGCAGGTCTCACAGCTGTTTCTTCAAAATTACATTTGTTCTTTGACTTTTGCCTTCGACATCTCTGCCAGAGCAGCCCTGTGTGCCGACCTGCCCTGCCCCCATCCCAGGGGCTCAGGGCACCCTGGGGGGACAGGGAGACACATGGAGCTATACGGCAGCCACAGGGGGAGAGCCCTGGGTCCGCGCCACAGGACATGGTGGCCCAGCCTTTGTTCCTCCCTACAGAGGAGCTCCAAGGCTGCCAACGCGCCACCTCTGCACAGGCACAAAGGCGTCGTACCCACATTTAACAAGATCACCAGAGTGTCACGTGGCGGGTCAGAAGGACGGTTAGGAGGCGTGCGTGCACGGGGGCTGCACAGCCCACCAGGCGCTCCCTCCTGTTGTGGGGGCCGCTTTGAAGGAGTCAGAAGAGACTGTCACAGAACGCGGGGCCTCCCACTCTTGCTCTCTGTACGGCCAGACTGTGCCCCCGCGCCCCACACGTCCATCCCACGCATGTGCCTGTGCTATTCTTCAGCTGACAGCGGCGGAGGGAGGGGGGCTGACAGGGCCTTTGAATCTGAGCAACGAAGGCATGAGGGACCGTGGAAAAGTAGGGGCCATGCTGGGCACATCTTCCTCGACTCCCTCACCTTGCTACAGGTGGAACCAAGGGCAAGGGGGAGCTGTGGCAGCAGGTACAGGAGGCACTGGAGATGGTGAGGGAGGGGACGCGGGCAGGCGCAGGGTGGCGGCTCCTGTGTCTTCCTAGCTGTGCTCAGATGCAGGATGCCTGCACTCCACCCTGAGGCCCCACAGCCCCCCAGGAGCCTGGCTGGCCAAGCTCTGATTCCTCTGCTCTAGGACCCTAAGCCACTGAACGACAGGTGACAACTGTGTCACCAAACTCCCACTCAATCTTCCCTCCGAGGTGCAGGAGGGTGGGCGTGTGCTAAGATAGGCAAATGCTTCTATTTTCAAACTCAGCCGACTTCGTGCAGTAGAAATGTAGCCCAAAGAACAGTCGGCCTCCAGGCATTTCACAAGGAAGAGGCCAAGAGGAAAGGGGTGTTTCTCCTTCTGCTGGGAGCGGGGCTGGCAGCGAGCACCCGCGCTGTCAGGGCGTCACCGCCAGGCCAGACACAGACCCGCCCCCCGCCCCATGGTGGGGGCGGCAGGCGGGAAAGGCGTCCTCTACCAGGCTGGGCACCAGGGACTCCGCTGGAGCACCCCAACCCTGGCTGGCCAGCAAGTACTGGGATTTTCCAGGCTTCTTGAGATGGCGGTGAACCGCTCTTGTCCCGTTCTAGAACTTCACATGTACCCACCGAATTATCTCTTTGAAATCATCGTGGGAACGGAATTAAAGTAGTTAAGCTCAAGGCTGAGGTGCTAACCGCACGGCTCAACTGGAGAAGCCATTTTAAAAGTGGATCCTGAGCACAAACAAGAGGTCGGGACCCACGCGGGCGAAGGACGGCTGGCCCCGTCTCACCTTCAGCCTGGCCCCGAAGAGCGCTGAGCGCCGAGCGTGAATACGGGCGGGAGCCGCGGGGGGCCGCCGGGCTCCCTCCACACCCAAGTTCCGCGGGGCAGCTCCCCCAGGATGGCCAGCCTATGGGTGGGCGGCAACCAGAAAAGCGCCCGAAGCCAGAAGCCGCAGTCACCCTGTGCGTATCCACACTCAGGTGTGGGAGGGGACTCACGTTCTAGGGGAAACAGAACTTATTTTTTTTTTTAAATCTTTTGACTCAAACAGGACATGGATTAAATGCTATCTCGTTTACCTGTGCTCCTTGGAAGTGTGGAGGGGAGGGGGCAGAGGGGCAAAAAAGACACCCCAGGCCTGTGCATGACTTTATTCTGGAGGTGAAAAGGTCATTAGCAGTAATAAAAGGGTAATAAATTGCGGAGAGGTTAAAGGTGACTAGCTGGTTAGCGGTGAAGGCCCGCTAGCTGGTGTCACCCGGGCGCTGCAGGGCCCGAACGCAGGGCTGCACTTGCAGGAAGTGGCAAGGGTGGGGCCGGGCGCAGGATCCCGCTATCTGTCGCCAGGGTGCGGACGCCCAATCACTGACACCCACACAGCCATTTCCTGCCCTTGAAAAAAATCTGTTTCTCCCTTTGCAAATCAACAACTTTTACCTAGAAACTCTTCAGCGGTGAGCTCTGACTGATCTCGGTCTCTGTTCCGTTGCAGAAAATACACCATTGTTTACCTGGGGGAGGTGTGCCAGGACCAGCTTTAACTGACAGGTTTCGGAGGCTGCGAGTGGGGCCTGTTTTGCATCTGCAATTCTCTCAACCCCGAACAGGCACCTGCTGGTGACCAAATACCTTGATAGACCTTTCTAGAAAAGAGCTCCGAGCACAGACAACAGTGCAGACACTGGAGCTCTGGGTGTGCCACCAGAGGGTGGTCCCGATGGTCCCTGAGGGTACACATTCTGGCTCGGAGCAAGAGAAAATCCCATCTTGAGCACTAAAAACAGAGGGCCAGCAGTGGGCTGCTCTGGTCCCCCAGGCACGCTGCCAGAACTCTTGCAACAGGGACGCTCGTTGAGGCTCCCAGGGGAAGGGTCCCCCGCCGGGACTGCACGGGCTGACGTTTAACACACGTGAGTTTATCACACATCAAGTAAACCTCAGTCATGTTTTTAAAAACAAACAGAAACAGTGCCTAGAGAATGTGAAAACTGCAGGCTGCAGTGTAGGAGAAGTAGGACATAAAAAACCATGCTGGACTCATACCCAAACGTGCATGTGGTCCCAGACAAGCGACCAGCACTGAGCTTCCCCAGCGTGGACCCTGGAGCCCTGAGGGCCAACTACCCATGCTCTGACTTTCTCAACTGCAAAGATGTCTGCCAAACTGCCATCTCATGGGGAAAAGGGTCCCCTGGTAACTCCCAGCATGCACATGGCTGCCTCGGACCCAGCCTCTGTCTGCCCCTGGGGAAGGCACTTGTGGAAGGAGGATCCATGTCTTAGTCCCGGGACCCGAGGGATGGGATGGAGACACAAGTCATACACACCGTATCATGAGTAACCACCGTGCAAGGCGCTCTGCCCACACGCCCAGGGGCTAGGCCAGAGCTGGTCCCATTTTCAGACCGGGAAACCGAGTTTGGTGAGGTTGAGACGCCTGCCTAAAGCCCCTCAAGGAGAAGGTGGCAGCGCCAAAACACGAGGCCCTGGCTCCAGCGTCCAGAGCTGTGGACTGAACCAGATCCAGCAACCTTCCTGCGTTCTAGGGGCCTCACATCCGAGCCACCTCCAGGTGCTGGCTCCTGGCAGCGTTCTAGAGACTCCAGTAGAGCCCTCCCTCCATCTCAGTTTCTGTGAGTGCCAGCAGGAGTTGTGTGTTTGGTCTAGAAAAAAACCCTTTACCACCAGGCAGTCTGGACCATCCGCTTGGGAGCTCCATGGGATCATGGCTCCATCATTGGGGCCACGGGGCCTCTGGCAGCAGGGGACCCACTTTGCCTTGTCCACACTCAGCCACGCGGGGTCCGCAGCTCCCTCTGCATGCCAGGAAGGCCCCTGAATGTGATCAGGTGGCATTCCCAGGTGGCGACGGCCCCACGGCATGCTGGCCACGGGGCCTCTCCATGCGGCATAGGCCAGGTTAGTGAGAAGAACAAAGAAGCACAATCCATTCTCTCACTTTCAAACTGTTGGACTTTGCTTTCTTAAAAAACAAAAACAACAAAACAACACAATGTGGACATCCAGGCCTGGCTGCTTCCTATCTTAAGCAGCTCAGAAAATAAGAGTTGTGCCTTGAGCAGGACTTCCTCCCGCACTCACCTGCTGACCCGTCCTGCAAACAACCAGCTAACTCCCAGCTGCTCTGGGGCCTAAGCAGTCTCACTCTGCACTGTGTGGACACAGAGGGGGAGGGCAGCATGCACAGCTGGGCCTCGATTCCCTCCATCAGAGCAGAGTGTGGGGCAGACACCCTCCTGTGCGTCCCCTAAAGAACTGAATGCCTCCCCGCCAAATGCAACTCATTAAAAGGTCAACTGCTGGATCAGACATCACGCGTGGGGTGCGTGTCTGATGGCCGCGTTTCCATGTTGTTAGAGGTTAGTATGAAATCACAGCAGAGCCACCACCGGAAGCTGCTCAAACGACAGTCGCCACACCGTCTGTACCTACCACCCAGCAGTGTGTACAGCGCAGAGTTTTTCTGATCAGCCATTGCTTCTAGGTAAGAGAATCAGACGAAACACATTTAGACCTCAACGCAAGTATGTCGTGGTCGCTTACAGGTTACACACTGCACATGCACCCACCATTCTTCCAGAACCTGTGAGAACTCTGAACCTCCTGCTTTGATTCTCGTCACAGCTGTAGATGGGTGGGGGAGAGGTCCAGGGCTGGCCCTGCTGCACTGTGCTGTGTGACAGTGGGTGGCCCACACGACCTCTCTCACTTCCCTTTCCTCTTCTGAGGAGAGCATCCCAGTGCCTGTCCTACCTTGTGGGTCTTACTAGGATCTGGCAAGGTAATCCTGTGGGTGTGGATATGACGAGGAGAGTTGGGGCACCTGGCACCTCAGCGGCCATGGCAGAGCAAGGGTGCAGCGGCCCAAAGCCAAGAGCAAAGAAGCCCAAGACTCCCCAGGGTACAGGCCCAAGACTTCCGAGACAAGGATGGCTTCTCTGCTTTACAAGTCCATGCTACACTAAAAGCAGCAGCGAAAATGGGGCTGGGAGGCTTGCAGAGGGCAATACAAGGGAGAGGGGATGGTGATGGGCAAGTTCAAAAGCACACTCAGCACTGGTTCAAGGAAGGGGAGGAAGCTCAAGTAAGAGTTTCCAAGAAACCCTGAGCATGAAACTCTGCACCTGCTGGCCGGCGTGGGGAGAACTTCCCTGAGGCCTGACAACAACTGTGTCGCTGTGTGTGCGTGCATGTGTGTGCGTGCACTTTACACAGCAACGTGTGGGCACATGCAGCGTGCATACAGTGCATGTAAGCACTGTGAGAGCGTGTGCATGCGAGGGTGCATGGGAACGTGTGCACGTGTGTGCACATGTGAGCAGTGCCTGAGCCCTGTGCACACACGTCTGCACGTACGCATGAACCCACGGCCCACGTGTACGTGGGTATGCAGGCGCACGTGCACATGCTTCGGCCCCCATCTTTCAGGCAGAGTGTGGAGGCCTGATGCCCTTCCATTAGGAGACTGGCAGGGGTGTCCCCTTAGAGCGCCAGAGTGGGCACTGAGGGCAGGGCTCCCATCCTCCTGAAAGAAAGCCCTGGCTGGCCCAGCTGACAGGATAGAGCAGGCAGCCTCTTAAAAATAGCTTCCCCTCCGTTCATCTCTACTAAGAGGAGGACTTCGACAGGTGGACCTCATGTAGGATGACCAGAGGGCCTAGGACCCATGGCGCCCTATGACTAGAGAGTTCCACGGGCCACCAATTGGAGCCCTGGGCCAACTGAAGGGCAGAAGCTAGCTCAGGCGGGACCAAGGTTTCAAGAGAGCATGTGTGTCTCCTGTGGCCACCCCTAGTCTTGAGACAGCATGGGTCAGACTGCCCGGAGCCGGGGCACCAAGAAAACAGTGAGCAGGAGTGGATCAAGGAGCTGGGAAACTGCGATGAATCCCAGGCCCATTTAAAGTGATAGCTTTCTCCTTTCGAGCCTGGCAACCCGGCTTGTCAGCTTATGGCTATCAGAGAAGAGAGAGGCCCTGCACAAGCTTGAAGTCCTCAGTATCCTTAGGGGGACACCTGGGCCCTCTCCTCAGAGTAGGGCCCCAGGGCCAAGATCAAAAGAGATCGGGTGGCACCAGACACAGCCAGGAGAGGTGAGGTCTGCAGGAAGCCCCGTGCTTGGAGCTCTCTGGAGAGATACCCGGTAGGAGCCAAGCAGAAGGGAGCCCAGAGCCATCTGCCTCCTCTTACATCAAACACGGCCAAAGAAGACCCCCACTCCCAAGCCCACTCTGAGTCCTTAACCAGTAGGGAGGCACAGGATTGAGGGGGTAGCCTCAGCCAACCTGGGAAAGAGCTCGGGTTAGGGGAGGCCAGAAGGGTCATGAGGTCCTGACTACATACCCCACCAGGGGCCATGCGGCAGCTCTCACCGCCACAAGGGCCAAGCTCTGGGCTTCTGGAGACCACCCTGGAGGCCCTCACTGAGGTGGGAGCCAAGGGGCCCCCAAGATGGGGTGAGGGTGGGTGGGATGGGAGGCGTGCCCCAGGCACACACCACGTGAGGACCCAGGTCCCTAAGCAGTAGGGAGACCCTGTGCTCGGAGTGCGGGCCCCCGGGCATCTGCTCCACTCTGGGCTGGTAAACAGAGAAGCCCTGAGTCCCCCTCCCCGCGCCGTCCTTTGGCGGTGGGTGGGCGGCTGCGAGAGAAGAAAGCGTACTGACCACTGGGCGGTTTAGGCCGTGGAGGAGCAGGTTTCTTCGGAGGCAGAGCGGGAGTGTCCTGTTTACTTTTAAAGGGGTCATCTGAGAATCCTGCCCCTCCAAAGGAGGAGGTGAAAGGACCAGAAGTTGGGGGCTGTAAAAGAGGACACGAAAGAGAGGCAAAAATAATCATTAAAATGGAGGCAACGGATGTCCATTCAGCCAACGTTCAAGTACCGAGAGCCTCAGCGAGGCCCCCAACCCTCCGGGCTCCATGGCGGGGCCCCCAGGGGGACCCGGGTCCCTCACGAGACCCTGCTTTCCTCTACCCTCAACAGCCAGGGCCCTCTGGCCTGGGAGGGGCAAGCCAGCAAACACAGAGCAGGCGAGAGCCGCCCTGCACCTCAACAGGCTTATTTCACATGAGGGGCGTCCCCTGCCACATGTGCCCCTGCTGCACAGGGATAGCAAGTCTTTCCTGACCCCAGGATCTCCTGGGCCTCCTGCCCACGCTTCAGAGAGGGGCTCCACCCTCACCCTCGCGCTGGCCACAGACCCCTCTGTGTGCCACCTCTGGGCTGAGTACCAGCCCATGTGGCTGCTGTCCCCAGTCAGTGACGGGCGGCTCCGGGCACTGGGTCAGAACGGCAGCAGACCGCCTCCTCACCCCCATGTGGTCCATGGGTGCTGCCGCCTACACATGACTCCGGTTGGAGCCCCTCCCAGTCCTGTCGGCACACCCTCAGCCGCCCCCATCGGGCTCCTCCAGCCTGGACCTTCCACCCCTACTCCCACCAAGTGCAAATCGGACCCATGTCATCCCAGGAAGAGAGAGATGCAGGGCAGGTGGACGGGCAGAGAGGACAGGTGGGTACACAGCACTCGAGAGCCCCAGGACCCACAGCTAACCTCGGGAGCACTCTTCAGGCACGCAGGGCCTTCATCACAGCCCCCACTACCCAATTCTCCCATCTCATCTCTGTAGCTGCCCCCATACCCTCAACAACTCCTGGTCTCCAGGGCCCCAAGGACACAGCATCTCCAGCTGGGGAGCTCGGTCTACCCGAAGCCCCTCTTTTCCTCAGAGACTGACCAGACCAGATTTCACTGCCACCCCCTAGAGCTCGGACACCCCTTCCTGCTAACTGTGTCTACCTGACATCCTGATGGGACTCCATAAGACACATGTCACCGTGGGCAAGCACGTGCCCCCCACCCCCCCGGCTGGGTCTGCCGTGAATGGGCCCAGGTGACGGGTCAGCACAGTTGCTGGCTGGGCCGGTGGCGGGCTATGACTGGTGTCCGTGGGCACCCCCCACCCTGAAAGTCAGCACAGTGCTGGGCACGATAAACCCCCACTGGCAGGGAGACAAGCCATAGATGGGCCAGCTCAGGCCCCCCCTCCACTGGGATCCGGTCACAGGACGTGCCCGCCCCCCCCCCCCCCGGAATCTGGTCACCAGGACATGCATGTGGCAACCTATACCTCAGTTATAGCCGAGATACTAGTCTCAGGTGGGGAAAAGGTGGCCAGCCCTCGGTGAGAGGGAGGGAGCCTGGAGGAGGCAGCTGGGCATCCTACTGGGCACCCTGGTTCAACTCTACCAGCGCCCAGGACCTCCAGGACAGGAAATGCTGGCTCTGTGCTGATCTTCTCACCTCCTTTCCAAAAACGCCACCATTTTACACACAAGGAAACTGAGGCACAGAGAGGCGATGCAGCCTGCAGTCACACAGCACTTCAGGGGTAGAGTCAGGGTAGGAACCCATGTTGTCTGCCTCCAGGGCCAAGGCTCCTGGGCCCTGCCCTCTGCTGCTGGCAGCCCACCCCCCGAGGTAGGTCTGGGGCCTTTTCCAGGCAGAGCCGGCCGAGGTCTCAGCGGGCCAGAGAAAGCCGCGTGGAAGCTGCGGGACAGATGAGCAAGACTCGTTTCCCTGCCAAGACTATGCTGTCCCCCAGGAAGCTCTGAGCAAGAGAGGCCAATGGGGCTGGCAGGACCGTGGTAGGACAAGGAGGCGCCTCCCTCCACGGCTGCTGCTTCCCTCCTCTGGGCTCTGTGGACACTTGTCCTTTAAGGTACAAAACTCAGGGAGTCTGAAAATTCTGCAGCTCCAGTTTCTGGAACATCTGCCTGGCCAGGCTGCAGAGCACAGTGGTCAGGGTTAGGGTCTGGAGTCCCAGCCCCGGCACTACTAACCGCTCCATACCTCCGTGTCCTCATCTGTGAAATGACCATTAACGACACAACATAGCCCTTAGGCTGCCGCAAAAATGCAACCAAGTCACGGATAAACTGTTCCAAAGGGCACCCCGACTGCAGAGCACAAAGACAGCACAATTACTTATCATGCCAAGGATGTGGCCATGACCGGAATTCCTTTAGATGCCTGCAAAATGGGCAGATGCCACCGTCAGCTACCAATCTTTTATGCCCACTGCTTGCTGTTACCCACAGACTTTACCCCAGGGGTAGACGGCGTGGAAGCAGGGACAAAGTGTCGAGCCGCAGCTTAGCTTTAAAATGGTGGTTGAGGGTCTGCAGTTTGGGGAAGAATGGGGATGGGGGAGTGGGCAAATGATCTGGGAGGGCATGTGGGTTCTGCTCCTGCCTCTGCCATTCATGGACCAGAAGACAGGCTCACATATCTCCCACATGACCTGAGACAAGCAGGCAGCCATCAAAACCCATTTCTTAGCCAAGAGGAGGCGTGACCGGCCCGAAGGTCCCCCACGGACGCCAGTCTTGTCTTGGGGCTCAGGAACACACCAGCTCTGGGGAAGGGGTGAGTGGTGCCCAGAGCCCTCTGGACACACCCCACATAGAGTACCCCAGCCCACATGCTGCAGCCTGGACCACGAGCCGCCAGGCTGACTCTCCGCCCCCCTCTTGTGCTCAAACCCACTGAGCCGGTGGGCTTGCTCCGGTGTGACAGGGCTCCAACCATTAAGGCCACTCTCTCCATGACTGGGAGCTGTAGCCCTTCTGACCGCCAAGCCCACGTCATTTCCGAATCCCACTTTTCATGACTCCAGGTTTCCCAAGAAGCCTCCTCTGGGACCCGACTCGTTCCTCCTCAGGCTACAGCTTCAGGGAAAGTGGCTATTTTTAGAAGAGTTTCAGTAAAGCCGGCAGGGGCTCTCTGGGCTGGCACAGTGTGAAGTGTGCTCAAAAAAAAAAAAAAAAAAAGAAAAAAGAAAAAATAAGAGAAAAGCCACTATAAAAAGCAGCTCTAAGAGGAACATGTTTGGGGTTCACAGTTTGAAGAGCTGGTTTAAGGCAAGCAACTCTCCACTTTCAAGAAACAGCCCTCAGTGGGAATGCATAGCTTTAAACACCATTGGAGAAACGACTGGAAAGGCCCTACCAACCCGCCAAGGAGATAGAGCGGAGGTAGCTTTTTTTCATGGGACGGGGGTGAAATCATTATGTTTGCGTCTTGTTTTTATTCTCAGATGTTCAGAATTTGTTCCTAAAGCAAGGTGACAGATTAACAGTGTCTAAAAACAAAAAAAACCTCTCTGCAGGTATGGGGGGACCTCCACTTCGAGCGCAAGCCCGAAGAAGCTCCCGAACCAGCTCACTGGCTGTCAGAAACAAGCAGCACCGCCAGGCAGAGGAGGACCCCTTGGTTTAGGGTGGAGTTAAGAAAGGGCGCCAGGGTGCATCACCTCGCCACCCCACTCTGATGGGGAAAAGCTGGCGGTGTAAAAAACATTAGCAAAAGAAAACATAAAACCAAGAAGCCAAAAAAAAAAAAAAAAAGCCTTCTTGCCACTTTACTTTCATTTCCTTCAGCATTTTATTTATACACATGATGTTTTTCTTGAAAAACAGAAAGGGAACCGAAGGGAAAAACAGACCGACAAGGTTAGGGCTCGGTGTTCCGCCGGACAAGAGGCACATCAGGCGCTGACAGGAGCGTGGACACCAAACAAAGGAGCACCCGAGACAAATCTTCCACGGCCCCGTCCAGCTCCGACCCGCCCGGCGCCGCGCACAGGAAGGGGCCACCAGCTCTTAAGTCTTAAGTGCACATGTGTGTGCAGCCTGATCGGGGGACAGGAGGACAAGGAGAGGGAAGCCGAGTCAGAGGAAAAAGGCGAAGTTGGCTTAGAACAGGCAGAAAGACAGCAGGGCCAGGCTCTGAACCACCTAGCTCCAGGGGTTCGTGGCAGCCCCAGGACACTCAGAGACTGCCTGGAAGAGAGAGTCCTGGCCATTCTGCTGTCCGGAGCCCCCCCAGACTGGCCACCCCACGCAGCCCTCCACCAGCCCAGGCATCTTCTACCAGGGCACCTCTCAAAACCAGGGCCTCGCCCATACCGTTGTCCTGAGCTCAGCCCTGGCCCCTGGTAACTCTCCCAGGCTCTGCCGCTGGGGCCAGCCTCCTGAAGGGAGAGGGGAGAGGAAAGAGGGCCCACGCTCACGGCTTGAGCAGCCCATGCAGACCCCTTCATTTGGGGACTGCTGCCACCATGTGGCACAAGTTCTCTGATTTCAGGAGATGATTTCCTGCCTGCTAAGCAGGGACGGAAGCAGAGGACACACAGCTTCACTCGAGGAGCAGCAGCATGTGTAACAGCCACCATGCGACAGGCAAACGTGCGAGCAGACCTTCCGCCCTGGTGCCTTCGGGCCAATCCCAGACCATGTCCTGACCATCAGAGTCACAATGTTTCCGCACGGGGGAAGCAGGCTCGTTCCCTCCAGGCACTGGAACGAGAGAGGTGGCTACACCAGCTCCCTCCTACCACAGCCGGAAGGCAAACATTCTCTCTCTGGCCAGAAGCTGGATTTGCCACCTTGACAATGTACGCTCACGTGCTTCTTTGAAAACCTAAACAGAATCTCTAATGTTTCTCAAAGCCGTGCGCCAAAATCACCCCAGTTCACCCCAAGTGTCGAGGGCCCAGACAAGTGTGTGCCCATCAGGCTGAGTGAACATGGAGCCAGCAGGCAGGATGCTCCAAGGGGATGACAGGGTGGGGACGTCCAGCAGGGGCTGGCAGGGGGCCAGAAAGCAAGTGACTCCTTGTCGCGGATGCTCGGTTCCCATATGCTCAGGAGAGTCCCTCCCCAGCTCCCTCTCCAACATCTGGCTTCTGAGCCTCCCGGAGAGGAGGTGAGATGAGGGATGGGGACTGTTTCCTGCCTGTGGCCACACCCACCCATGCTGATGGTACCGAGCCTAGAGCAGTGGATACTGAAGCCTGATGGAGTGAGTAAAGAAAGCAGGACGCTGGCTGCAGACTGTGCTCCATGAGGCCCTCATCTGCCTGAGGGACGGCCGAGAAGCTGCGGAGCACTAATAGGTCCCGGGGACGGGGCCCGGAGGCCAACATGGGGCACACCTAAGGTTGTTTCCTTTAATACTTATCAAAGAAATACGTTTCATGCTCAAAAGCAGAGGACCCTAAAGACTGTAACAAAGAGCAGCAGACTCTCAGACCGTTGCCTTTCCCACTCACCATGGCCGACGCCTTTGACTTCTCAGCAGTTTCTTCTGGGATTTACCTCCGCAATCCTGGGCTTCTACTGTTATTTCTTGACCTGTCCATTTTGGACAAGATCTACTAACTGACTTCTTGCTACGCTGAAGATTCAGCTTTCTAGCCACACTTCTCCAGCCCCTCCACCCAAAAGGGCCTCCACTCCATCTGGGGCTGTATTTACGGGCAGTGGCCACACCGATACTGTCCAGCCCGACAACTGCGGGAACACCATCTGTCTTGAGCAGCTTCCTTTCCATCTGTATATCTGTTCACAGATCCTAGCCCTTGTTTTCCAAACCCTTCTCCGGTTGTCTCGGGCAGCTCCCACTTACATAACTGGCTCACTTTCTCTGGATGCCTCCCGCCTCCAGCCTGGGGCCCACAGATCCAGCCTCAGCTGCCGGCACACTGGGCCTGCCCCCCAGTGCCCCTCCTGAGCCCCCTGTGCCTGACACCTCCTCTGAGCCCGCGCAGCCACAGCTCTGCTGCCAGAGATCTGGCGATACCAGGAGAGCTGGAGGAGTGACACGTGGGCCTCTTGGAGGGATGCAGAGCCCTGGCAGTTTCGCTCAGAGGAAGGGAAATGGAACCGATCACAACCACACGCATTTTCTAGACCCCGCCTGCCGGCTCATGACCGCACGTGAGGATGCATCTGACAGGTGCCGGGAGATACATACGTGGTGCTAACAATCACGCCTGGCCGCTCACAACACGACCACGACAAGAGGCACAAAGACACTGGCAGAGATGCGCGTGCTCTGTAGGAGGGGCTTTACCTTGGACATCTGGCTGAAGTCGGCAAAGCCCTCAGCACTATTGAAGGACCCACTTCCGAAGGGATCTAAGGTTCCAAAGGGACCTGCAAGTAGCAGTAACAGGCAGAGTTATGGGACGTCTGCAGAACGCACCTCCGGGGGCGGGGGAGTGCAGCCTCTAGGTAGTGCACGGCCCCCAGCACAGGACATCCCAGAAAGTAGCATTTGCTGGCCAGGGTTGTACATCTGGATGCGGTTCCTCAACAGGGCCTCCCTGCCCCCAACCCACTCTGGCTCGTGGCTGGTGCGGCCCGGCCAGAAGCCTCTCACCACGATGGCCGCCTCAGGCTGAGCCACGGCGACTGTGCCCTCTATCTGTACTTCTAGCCAGCACTGCTTACGGGTAGCAGGCTGCTGTCCTGGGTCGGGGAGAGAGGTGCAGGTCCGCAACGACCCACCACCCATGCCATGCATGCGGGGAGGTTGTCTGCGGGTGTTTTGTGGAGATTTCTCCTTCAGTGGGGCGGCTTGCCTGCATAACCCCCACACCCACCTATGAACCCAAACTCTATCAACAATGAGCACGAGCTGCTAGGCAAGGCAGCAGGTCCAAGTGGGGTCTGTTCCCCCAAAGCAAGGGGGGACCCAAATGCTCCCCCTTCACTTAATGTACAAAGTCCCTCAGTCAAACTTGGATTCTTTTAGGAAAAAGATCTGAAGGTACAAATCAAAGGTCTGTACAGAGAAATGAGTAAAGGGTAACCAGGACCACTGGTGTTATCATTGACTAAATTACTGCCCCCAACCTTCCTTTCGGGAAAGATGACCTGCTAGGGGGAGCTGGCTTTGGCTGAAGTGCCTCAAGCGAGGGTCTGGGTGCCACTAACTAATGACATAAACTCTGAGGACACACAGCTTTGGAAACGAAAGCAGGAACTGGGTCTGGCTGGGGGAGAGGCAGAAGGAAAATAAGTCGTCAGTCTCACCTGATCCTTTTGAGGAGACGCTGGAGGACGAAAAAGGATCACTGGATTCAAAGGGGTCGAGCTGAGTGAAAGGAGAGAGGGAAGAGTAAAAAGCAGTTCATTCATTCACCCAGCCATCGTCCAACCATGGACTTTCCTGCCATCTGCATACATGGAATCCGGTGCTGGCCGTGAGGATGAGAAGATGACTCTGGCTAAATGCTGGTAGAGTAAAATCCCAACAGACCAACCCCCTCTGCTGAGCAGACCTATAAACTCTGGACAAATGCAAAAAAAAAAAAAAAAAAAAAGTAAACCTAAGCAACTACCTGAAGGCTCAGAAGTGAGCCAGAGCAGGAAGACTAGCCAAGTTGGAAGTCCAAGTTGGCAGGGGCCAACAGCCCAAGGTTGAGCCTTCTGTCTTGACAGCTATAATCTGAGGGTTTTGGAAGGCTAGACCCCAACAAAAGACTCCCTGTCTTTCTGGCCTAAAGACCCGAGGATGGTGGTCTGGGACAACCACAGTCATGGGAAAGGGAGAGGCAGAGACTGGGAGTCCAAAATTTCATGATAAGCTCTGCCCAAGACAAGGGCTGACCCCAGTACCGTGTGAGGGAGGGAAGACTGAATGCAGCCTACCTACAGCTAAGGTCACAGGCACGCCACTACAGGTGAGAGAAAGTGAGTGCAGTGGAGCCTCACCGAGTCAACTGCCTGCTGAAACGGAACCACCTGGGCTCTAGGAACACAGCAGTAGCCCGTCACCACGAGGGAGCACTCACAGTACACAGGATACGTCTTCAAATCATGCAACACAACAAGAACCAGAAAAACCTGCGGCCAGTTCTCAAGGGAAAAGACAATCAATAGAACCAATCCCAAGAGGACCCCGATGTTTTAGAATTTTTTGATGAGGATGACTCTGAAGCAGGAATGACTGTGTTTAATGAAGTTAAGGAAAGTACACTTGAGAGGAATGGAAAGGTGGGGCGCCTGGGTGGCTCACGCTTCGGGGGTCTGCCTTCAGCTCAGGTTATGATCCCAGCCCCATGTTGAGCTCTCTGCTCGGCGGGAAGCCTGCTTCTCCCTCTCCAGCTCCCCCATGCTTATCTTCCCTCTCTTGCTATCTGTCATAAATAAATTTAAAAATCTTAAAAAAAAAAAAAGAAGAAGAAGAGGAGGAACAGATAGACGATCTTAGAAGAAAAACAGAAACTATACAAAGAAACAAATGGAAATTCAAAAACTGAAAATAGTACAATATCTAGAATAAAAAAATGTCACTAGGTCAGCTAAATGACAGATGATTAAGAAAAAGTAAGTGAGGTTGAAGACAGATTAGTAGAAAGTACCCAATCTACAGAAAAAAGAAGAAAAAAAGAATGAAGAGAAAACAGAGTCTCAGGGATTGTGGAGCCAGTAGCAAAACCTCCAAATAAAAGTAACTGTAGAGGGGCACCTGGGTGGCTCAGTGGGTTAAAGCCTCTGCCTTCGGCTCAGGTCATGATCTCAGGGTTCTGGGATCGAGCCCCACATCGGGCTCTCTGTTCAGCAAGGGAGCCTGCTTCCTCCTCTCTCTCTGCCTGCCTCTCTGCCTACTTGTGATCTCTGTCTGTCAAATAAATAAATTAAAAAAATCTTTAAAAAAAAATTAAAAAAAAAAAAAAGTAACTGTAATCCCACAAAGAAGGAGAGAACAGGGCAGAGGGAGAAAATGTCTAAGAAGTAATGGCTAAAAACTTATCAAGTTTGGTAAAAGACCTGATTTACAGATTTAAGGACCTCAGCAAACCCCAAACAGCTTAAATACAAAGAAAACCACACACACATGCTTCACAGTCAAACTACTGAAAAGCAGTGGTAAAGAGCTAAAGCAGCCAGAGGAAAACAGCACGGTAACCTATGCGGGAACAACTGCCTGAGAGACCCATGACTTCTCAAGGACAGGGAGGCCAGAAGGCAGTGGAGTAACATCCTAAAAGCGCTGGAAGGAAAAAAAATAATACTAGATCGGGCACAGATACCCTTCTAGAATGACAACAAAGGGACACCTGAGAGGCTCAGTCATTAAGCGGCTGCCTTCAGCTCAGGTTATCATCCCAGGGTCCTGGGATCAAGCCCCTCATCAGGCTCCCTGCTCAACAGGGAGCCTGCTTCTCCCTCTGCCTGCCAGTCCCGCTGCTTGTGTGCACTCCCTCCCTCTCTCTCTTACTCCCACTCTCTGACAAATAAATAAATAAAATCTTAAAAGAAAAAAAAAAAAGAATGACAACAAAGTAGACCTGTATTATAAGAAATGCCAAAGAAAGTTCTTTAGGCTTAAGGAAAAGAATGAAGGGTATCAGACATGGCAAATACATGGGTTAAAAATAAGTCTTTAAAAAAATTCTCTTTTAACATATACGATGGATTAAAGCAAGATGGTATTAGGGAGTTTATGACATATTTAAATATACTCCCATGACAGCGAAAACATAAGAGGAGGCACTGCTGGCGGGGGAGGAGGTGAACAAATGGACCTACAGGATTGCACATTCTCTACATTTGAAATGAACTGATAGAATATTAACTCCAGATCGCCTACGAAAATTTAAGGGTGTATATGGTAATCCCTAAAGGAACCTCCAAAAAATAACAGATATAGGTATGGTTAAAAGAAGCCAGAAGATACTAGAAAATGGAATTTTAGAAAACATTTAAATAATCTAAAAGAAGGCAGAGAGGGAACAGAGGAACAAACACAGGGGATAAAAAGCAAGGAAATAATAAAACAGTAGCCTTAAATCTAACCATATGAATAACTACATTAAATGTTCATGGACTAAACACTCTATTTTGAAGGCAGAGATTTTGGCTGGAAAGAAATGCAGTCCCAACTATAAGCTCACTATAAAAAACCCTTTGTGTAGAAAGACCCAGGGAGACTGAAAGTAAATAGATAAAAAAAGATATAGGAGGCAAAGAGTAAGCATAACAAGGATGAAGGAAGGCTATTTCAATAGGTGGTAAAACAGATCTCAAGATGGAGGTATCACCAGAGGAAAAGAGGAAGATTTTATAATGATAAAAAGGTTACTGCATCAGGGTGATACAAGAAGCGTAAATGTGTAGGCACCTGACAGAGCTTCAAAACACATGAAGCAAAACTTGAAAATTAACAGGGACATAGATAATTCCACAACACAGACTTTAACATTCCCCTCTCAGCAATGGGTACAGTGGTAGAGCTACAAAACAAGCAAACAAAAACCGTAAGGACACAGATGATCCAAACAGTACTACAACCACACTGACATAAGTGGCATTTACAGAGTGCTGACACCCAACAACAGCAGAACGACATTCTTCTCAATTGTACATAGTATGGACACCAACATAAACCATAATATGGGTATCAATAAATTCAAAAGGACTGCAAACATACAAAATGTGTTCTCTAATGACCAATTTAATCAATAAAAATCAGTATTATAAGATATGTAAAGAAAGGAAAGGACACACATCTGGAAACAAAACAATACTTTCAATGATTCATGCTTCAACAGAGAAATCACAAGGGAAACTAGAAAATATCTCAAACTAAAGGGCAATGAAGATACAACATATGAAAATGTGTGGAATGCAGCTAGGTAGTGCTTAGAGTGAAATGTGTAGTTTCAATATATTTATATTAGAAATGATGGTCTAAAGTCAGTGACTTAAGGTTGAATCTTAAGATGTTAGAAATGGAAGAGCAAATACTAACCCAAAATAAATAGAAGGAAGGAAATTAAAAAAAGCAGAAATCGGTGAAATAGAAGCAAACAGGAGAGGAAATTAACACAGCCAAAAGCTGGCTCATGGACAAGCTCAACAAAATTGGTCAACAGAGAGTAAGAGCACAGACCACATGCATAGATCAGTAGCAGAAACAAAAGGGGGATCCCATGACAGGACCATCAGCAGAAACGTTACAAATTAATCCTTGCCTTCAAGGAGCCCTGGGTCTAGCACGAAAGACCAGTCGGTCTGTGGAGAAGAGGAAAACCAGGGAATGTGCGGGCTGGAGGGAGAGATGCAGCCTGGAACATGAAGGGAGGCTATACCCTGCCCTCACTAAACACGAGAATTCTCTGTTCAATCACAGAGTCGCTTTTTTGTGCAGTGCACTGGGCCTAACACCGTGTAAGACACACAGTTTGCTAGATGCTAGGGGTAGAGGGGGCACGTGAAGGCCTCACACACTTTCAGTGCTGCCAGGAAGATGGCAGGGCGGCCGTGTGGAGCACGTGGGGAGCACATGATGCTTTGTCTTGTTTCAGTTTTGTTGGGAGACGAGGCAGCAATGGGGGTAGGTGATAGAAGAGAGAAGCCACCCAGTGGGCCTCAGCTGAAGTGACAGGGGCACAGAAAGGAAGACAGAAAAGAGAGCTCTTTGGGACCCAAGCATTCCTGACATGGACTCACCGGCCCACTGCATGTGACAGCCTGAGCCATGGGACAAGCCACACAGGGACAAGCATCGGGCACACACAGTTAGCTCTATACCTCCCCGGCGTCACTCACCTTTGAGGGTAAGGAAGGGTTTTTCGTGAATGGGTCTGAGGTAAATGGGTCATTCTTTGTCTGTTTCTTAAAGAAGTCGTCAGGTGCAGAGCCGCGGAATGGGTCGCTTTCTTTGAAAGGATCCCCTCCGAATGGATCTAGAGGGTGTTTTGGAAAGTGAAGGAAAATACACCCCATGAATAAACAGTATTATGCTTCATGAAAGAGCCCAAATATAAAAGAACAGATAGCTGATGCCTTTTATATGAAAATCTACAAAAGGAAAAAACCATAATGCAGAAAGCAGGACAGTGATTGCCCGGGGCCTGGGGGTATGGGGTAGGAGGCACAAGGGAACCTTCTGGGATGATGGAGATGTTCTCTATCTTACACAAGTGCACACATTTACCAAAGCTTATCTAATTATACACTTAAAGTTGGTGATTTTGTTGTGTGTAAATTACACCTGCCAACCAAGCTGATTTTAATAATAAAAACACGGCTAAATCCAGAGACAAAAAGCAGGTTGGTGGTTGCCAGGGGCTGGGGGAGGAAAGGGGCGTGACTATTCATGTGATGAGGCTTCTGTTTAGGGGGTGCAAATGTCCTAGAACTACACAGAGGTGGTGGTTGTACGTTATAAATGTACCAAATGCCACTGAATTGTCACTTTAAAATGGTGAATTTTGTGTTTGTATGAATTTCACCTCAGTCAAAAAATAAAGAGAAATACAGAAGTCGATAAATAACCAGGTAGCAGGAGCGCAACACCGCACCCTCGGTGTGTTCCTTCCCCTGGAGTGCGGAGTACAGGCACGGTGAATGGACACGGGGCAAAGCTGCCGTCACCAGGAGGAAACGAGACACTAGGCTTCCAGGCAGTGCAGATGGCCGTCCTTCCCCGAACACGCTGCCGCCGCTGTCACCACCTCTGGCACCCGTAAACCGAAACCCCACTGTGGGCAGGCGCCACACAGGGACCCCTGACGCTACCACAGGCGACACAAGTGCGCACAAGGGACCAAGCTGCTGTGGGCACATCTAAAAGAACCGCCTGGCACCCGGGAGCTCCTTTTCTAGTTCTCCCTCTCTCGCCGCTGTGAGGTTGGAAAGAAGGGGCGCCTGACCGTGAAGGGGAGCGTAATGTCACTGCCAGGCTTCCTCAGACTCTAAGCCCCCTGCTGTCCTATCATAGGAGGCCTGGCAGGCGGCTGCTTTTCCATTTCCCTCAACTCGAATTAGGGCTGGAAATAGCCTGCAGATGAGAAAATAAAAGGTCTTTTCAGCAAAGGCTTTTACCTGCCGAAGCCGTCTGTTGTTCTGCGAAGGGGTCATTCTGGAATGGGTCACCTAGGTTAGAGGAGAGAGGAATGTTTAGCTCTAAGGCAGAAAGGGCTCTGGCATATCCAAGTGGGAGCAGCCACTGGCCGAGGCAGCTTTTCTGAGTTGGGGCGTTCAAATAGAAATAGGGCATTGTTGGCACTCGACATGGGCTGGAGGTGGGGAAAACGTGGAGTGAGCCAGAATTCACCCCCTCCTCCTCGCCATGCTTGACGCTTGTGTCTCATCTCCCTCTCATCTCCCGCAGGTGTGACAACACAGGACTCTGGGGCGGCCTCAGGCCCCAACCTACAGGCAGCCCGGAGCAGCGGTGAGCTCCCCACACCCGAGCTGAGGAGCTGCCAATTCTATTCTCGCACCTGCGGAGCTTCGATCCCGCATCTGACATGACACCGGAAAGATACACCCCACTGCCCTCCCTCTGCTCCAGCACTTCGCTCAGAAATGTACAGACAGCCTTCTTGGAAGGCTTTTGGGCTTCCTACTCTGAAAAAAAACACAGAGAAACTGAGGAAAACTTATTTCTGGAAGTCTTCTTAGTTATTCTCGACCTGTGTGTGGCTCTGGGTAAACGTGTCGCACAAAGACCTCAGACTTACGTGGGGATCTGTCCTTCACTGGGTGGTTCCCATCTGATTGTCTTATGGATTTCCGCCGGCAGAGGGAGGGAGGATTTACCACCCCTAGCGGAGGCCAGGAACGGAGGCATGCAGAGGTTAACAGCGGAGCCAGCTGCCCTTGAACGTGGGCACACCTCACTGGGAGCTGGGAGCTTGGCTCTTCCACCACATGCCAACGCCTCAGCTCTGTAGTGAATTGGCTGAGGCGAAACACTCGGGCGGCCCAGAAGGCTCCAAGAACTCCCTTCCCCCTCCATTCCAGAAGGTGCTATCTTGCGACTGTTCTAGCCATCAGACATAAAGCCAACAGCCCTCCAATGACCGAGTGTGCACCAAGTGAGATACCTTTAAAGGGATCAGCTCCTTTAAATGGGTCGGATTTGAAGGGGTCTTCAGCCTGGAAAGGATCCGGATGCAACTCTTGGGCATTGTTGCTAAATAACAAGGCTTTATTTTTGAAAGGATCGTCCTATAATTTTGTGAAGAGACAGGACAGGAATTTTATTATTTCAAATTTAAAGCAAAGTACAGAATTCCCTACCCAACCTGCATACTTCTCCTTCAAGCAGTGGGGCCCTACAGAGAACAATTTAAAAAGCCATCGAAGAAATGTGGACGTTGGCTCATAGTGACATGTCGACATTAGTTTATTTGTGGTGACAAATGTTCATTCGCAGGGACAAGGTGTTAATGATAGGGGAAGCTGGGTGTGAGGCACGTGGAAACTTACTGTACTACTTTTAAGTTTTCCTGTAAGTCCACCACTCTTGCAAAATAGAAGTTTATTTAAAACTTGGGTGGAAGCAACTCGAACAAACTCGCCCACCGATGGACGAACAGATACACCGGATGTAGTATGTAAACACACAAGGGAATATCATTGACCCTTGAGGACATCATGCTGAACGAAACAAGACCATCATGAAAAGACAAGTGCTGTGTGACAGGGTCACTTTATAGGAGGTCCCCAGGGGAGTCAGATTAGAGAGACAGAAAGTAGAGCGGTGGGTGCCAGGGGCTAGGGCAGCAGGACGGGGCATTTAGTGGGTATGAGAATGTTCTAGAGTTTAGCTGCATGATGTGAATATACCGAGGCATGGTTCAGATGATCAATTCAATGTTATGTGTATTTTCTTACAATGAGAAGTTTTCTTAAAGAAAAAAATCACTAAGTCAGAAAACAGTGGCATTTTTGGAAACGTCAGTAAGAAAACCTAACAAGCCATTCAACAATGACAGCATGGGCCTCATTCAAAAGTGTGGCCTCCCTCAGTCGTCTTCTCACAGAACGTCTACCTATGTGGGCATGTTTTAAAATGTTCTTTCTGCACCAAGAAACACGCTGGCTGCTTACATCTCGGGAGGAAATGGGCCACTCTTGCAGTTGGAACTACTAGAGCGTACACACTCGGCACTTTGCATGTATTTTAAAAAGTGCTTATTTCTAGAAACAAACAGGCATGTTTCAACCAGAAGGGAAAAAAAAAAGATTTGCTTTTGAAGACCACATTTTTATAGTGGAAAATGGCCCAAATGCTGCGGGGGGAGGGTGTAATCTACACGGGAACAATGCACTTCGCTTAGAAACAGTGAGTGTATTTTGGTTAATAAAGACACACCCTCAGTGAAAACACGAAGGTTTCGCTGTGATATGAACAAGCACAACATCCTCACTGAATCTGGCAGATGTGTTGGCACCCGTGGGGCTGGCAAACATCCATTATTCCAAAGCCAAATAATTAAAGAGCTGGGGCTTCCGTAAAAATATAGACAATGGTTGCAGGGCAATGACGTCAAAGGGGCCAAAAGAAGATTCCTCAACAAGGCTCCTGGGTGACTTTGGGAGGCAGGATGGCTCTCAGAGGCACTGGGCCAATGGGAAGCCCTGGGATGGGGATGACCAACACCCCTGCCCTCTGATTGAATACGGAAGGGGTTTTTTTTTTTACCTGGGAAAGATTATCTGCAGCCTCCAACCACAGGGCTTCCCAAGATGGGGAAACCAAGCAGGGCTCTGAGGCAAGTAAGCACAGATGTCGGCAAGTGCCGCGGCTGGCGGAAGCATGCAGTTCATTAAGGACAGCTCGGTGCTAACACCTGCACAATGCATGCACCAGCAAGCGTCTGATGGGGCTCTCAGACACAGAGAAAGGTGAGGGAGAGGTCCTAATCTAAAGGAGCTGGGAGGCCAAGATGGAAAATCAACCCATCACCCTGTACCATGAGGGGTGCAATGTATCGGTTCCGGAAGAACAGAGAGAGATGATGACCTGGATATAGGTGTGCATTAAGAATGACAGCTTGGTCTCAGACTGGAAGCTTCTACTTAGTTTTTAATAGCACTTATTTACAAGTTGGTGGGTTTTGTTGGGTTTGTTTTTAATGGTTTCGATCATCACTTGGAAGCTGCCAAATAAAAGGAGAGGATGGCAGAGAGCAGCCTGTGATTCTAGGGGCTCTGGCTGCGAGCCCCCTGATCTGAAAGCCAGGTCTGCAATCTCATCTCAGGAGTAATGATTTGCCTAAGGCGGCAATCGTTCCCTCTCCTTCACAGGAGAAGCCTAAGAGACCCTGGGAGGACTCGTGTACGTAAGGTAACCACCAGTGGTTCTGACTCCACTTCACGGCTTCAGAGCAGAAAATGAGACCTCCCCTGGTGCACAGATGCCGTAAACTCCACCACCCACTGACCACTTACCAACGAGAACTGGGCCATCTGCTACTTGGGAGACACAAGTGCGGCAGACAAGCTCTGGGGTGGAAGACCGATCCCTCCGCAGAAGTAGAACACTTCAGACATGGAGCTCAGTAACTAGTCTTAATTCTCCACTTGTTAAAATATAGATGTGACACCCTGAAAGGCGTTTCTGTGACTTTCCCTCCCTTTGCATGGGAGCTGGGCAGTGGTGTGCTGGTGAACCAGCTGAGAAAAAATTAAAAAATGATTGGTAGCTTCTGCCATTTCCCACAGTGTAAATACTCCCACCGTAGCTGAATCCGTTACCAAAAGTTGTACAATCAGGTCACAAAATTCCTATTTAATAATCAGCTCTGCAAAGTCAAGAAAATATGGCTCCAGCACGCCAGCGGGGCTGGATGCAACAGATGACCCAATGATGAGTTCTCGGCGAGGCTGAAGTCTGGGATGATTTACTGCCTTCTCTCTACTACACAGGTCGGGGGGTGCTGTCTTCAAGGGCAAGGCCAGTATTCTCAACAACAGATGACAGACAAGGAATAAATCTGGCTTTTTAATCAGTCTCTTGGACAAAGTAACATGGTATGAGCTTAACACTAAAGTTAGTAACTTTAGTAGAACTGTGCAGCCTCAGAAAGTTCTAGATGCACCTCTCTGGTTACACTACTTTCAGGGGATCAAACCCCTCACTCGGGCCCACCTCAAAGAGAACTAAGAGCTCTGTGAAGCAGTCCTAAAGTATTTAAGAGTAAACAAAAAGGCCTCTTCGAAGTGTTTATTAAAAAAAGGAAACAAACCGAAAAATGCTTTAAAAACTGTATTTGTACAAGATAAATATAGATTTTCTTTCAGACACTGGTTGCAAGTTTCTATGTAACATATCTGACGTCGACATTCCAGGATGAGTTGACTATCATGTAAACTTTGCCCCGCTTACAAGATGAATGAAAATGAGGAAAGATTAAAAATCAGGAAGGGGAGGGGAGAGGAGGGGAATCACTGACCCTTGCAAACCGCTGCTTCACTGCCAACTTTCTATCCAAGGAAACCGATCTTATTTGAACCTACAAAAGGGCTTGAGAGTGAACTGTGTCGTGAACTAAGATGAAACGGGACAAGCCCAAGTTGTGCAAGGGACCAAGGCCAGATGGGGAAAGGGAAAGCAGGGTCATGAAGCTGAAATGCACACGCTGAGACGGAGACAGCTGGACAGCCAAGCGGGCAGCTCTGCCTCACGCGTTTAACAAGACTAGATGTTTGTCGTCTAACTTCTGACGATCAAGCTGACGGTGGGCCCCAGGGCAGATATGGAATTCCCCGTTTAAATTCCATGACAAAAAGGAACCTGTGAACAGCCGAGGGAAGGATCAAGGGCCAGAGACAGGAGACAGAGGAGAGCACCAACAGCGTCTTCTAAGTGCCTCAGGGAAGGAGGCGTAAGCTTCCCCACAAATTCCTGGGACTGAGCACTCAGCCACTGAGGAAAGAAACGCATCAGGAAATGAACACGAAGTGCTAAGTCTTAGTTGAGAGAGAGAGAGGAGCTGTGTTATTACAGGAAGGAAAAGGAATCTATGAAGCCAGTGGGGCCAGGAGCAGAAGGAGGGCCCAGAGGAGGAGTCCTGGGCGTGGGGGCAGCAGTGCAGGCCGAGCAGTGAGGCTTTGGAAGCAAGCACAACCAAACCACGAAGACCAACTGCATCCCACGGGCTCCCTCAGGAGCGCAAAGATGCTCTCCTCAGCGACTAAAGTGGAAACGCTGGGGCTCAGGGCCACAACAGCAGGCTCTGGTGGGAATGGGGGACAGGACAATCTGAGAAAACAGTTAACACTGGCTGGATTTGAGTCTGCAGAAACCTAAGAGGCCAACAGCCCCTTGGCCCTTGATCAGGACCCCTAGGGTCGTAAGATGCCAAGGTTTTCAGCATAAACAAAATTGCGAGTGAGAGGACCATTCACAGGTCAAACAGCAGTGCCTCGAATGGGTTGTCACTTCTTGATCTTCAGCAATACATTCGATTTTCAAGGTGCTCCTTATGCGAATACACACACACACATACACACACACACCCTGATCCCCCAACTAGTAGGATATAGGGTTTCACAACGTGTGACAGCTTGATTCAATTTTGGTTAAGTTTGGGAAGCCCTCCGAATGTGGGTTGTCGGCCCACGGGAGACGAAGGTCTTTAAACACTGGTTTACAAAGGATTCAGGCCTATCCTTTGCCTCGTCTCGGAAGCAAGGCTGGAGCACAGCCACGTACGCTGGACTGCAGGGCCTGTGGGACACACAAAGCAGCAGCAGACACAAGAAACACCCCGCATTCGGGAAGACTCAAGGCTGGCAAGTGCCAGATCTGGCAGGCCGGGCATTCTCTGACCTCAACGTGGAACCTAATCCCCAGGACTGGAATACATTTATTCGACCTTTACCATGGCTCCAAAACCGCCCCTCTCTGTCAGGGAGACCCCCTCGCTCAGGTCGGCTAAGTTGGTCAGGCTGGCGCCGTGGGCCCCGTCGAGCGCCTCGTCGTACTGCTCCAGGGTCCTGTGGGCTTCCTGGTGGCTCTCGTGCAGCTGGGAAAGCTTGTTTCTTGCCTACACAACAAAGATGGCTGACATCACATGGGGTTTAGGGGGAAAGTGTCAGGCAAGACATTTTTTTTTCTCCTAATGCCCAAACCCGAGTGATTCAAATGGGAAGCTGAATTACTCGCCTACAGAGTTTACAAGAAGCAAGACCACTTGTAAACCAGAATGAGGCCCTTTCCGCCGCCCCATGAGGCCTCTCTGTATGCCCGGCCCCTGAGGGAGGCCTGTGTTCAAACAGATGTTTGTTAATTCTGAACAAACTGAAACTGGTAAAATCCAGATTCACAACCTGTTCACAGAGATCGCTGACATTTTCCTTTATGGGGTTTTTATCGCCCCATTTGCGTTAATAAGCAGCAGTGAACATCACTGTTATTATTACTAACACACACTCACATCTCGGTTCCTAACTACCTTGTACAAACTCTTACTGCTCAGAGGAAAAAGGTCTTAAGACAATACTACACCTATTCATTAAGAATGAGGGACGCAGGGGCGCCTGGGTGGCTCAGTGGGTTAAGCCTCTGCCTTCAGCTCAGGTCATGATCTCAGGGTCCTGGGATCGAACCCCACATCGGGCTCTGCTCAGTGGGGAGCCTGCTTCCCCCTCTCTCTCTGCCTGCATCTCTGCCTACTTGTGATCTCTCTCTGTCAAATAAATAAAATCTTTTAAAAAAATTTAAAAAATTAAAAAAAAAAAAGAATGAGGGACGCATGGGTGGCTCAGTGGGTTAAGCCTCTGCCTTCAGCTCAGGTCATGATCTCAGGGTCCTGGGATCGAACCCCACATCGGGCTCTGCTCAGTGGGGAGCCTGCTTCCCCCTCTCTCTCTGCCTGCTTCTCTGCCTACTTGTGATATCTGTCTGTCAAATGAGTAAATAACAAAAATCTTTAAAAAAAAAAAAAAAAAAGAATGAAATACAACAGAGGGTATTAAACCCCCAGCACATGAGTGTGATCAACTTTTGTCTGTAACCTGGCAAAAGGAGCAAGAGATGGAGCCAGTCAAGAAAGGAAGCACGACCAGCCATTACGACACTGCTGAGCAGAGCACCACCCCCACCCCACAGGTGGGACACCCCAGGGCGGCAGCATATAGGGCAGCGGGAGAGGAGCCCTCCCTCTGCTGGCGAGCCGCCACTGCAGGCCTCGGGGCCTTCACACTGGCACGGGAAAAGGATAGGGTGCTCAGACAGCTTGAAGAACTGGAAAAGGACCCTGCACGGGGTGAGGCTCGTCACAGGATGGGGCCTCCTCCACGTGCCAGTCCACAAACTGCACGGGGATGGAGAGGTGCTCAAACCAGTCTCACGCTCTGTCCCTCTTGCTTGTCTGAGAACCACATTGGTGAAGGCATTTCTGTACCCAAGACTCTCTTCAAAGGAGCTTTATAAGTCCTCACGCAGACCCTGTCCATTCCCCGAAAATGGCACGTGCTCAGGTGGGGAAGTGGAAGGATGGCAAGGCAAAGCAAACTGCCACTGGGCCAAAGACAGCATGATGGTGGCACACGCTGGAGGATTCTGGGTGCTTACCCGCCAGGCCAGGACGACAGCCTCTCAGAAGAGAACCTAACATAAACGAGGTAGGTGACAGTAAAGGAAACAAGTGGCCTCAGCACAGGTGCAGACCAACATAGGCTGGTCACACACAGCAACAGGACTGGTCACTGGAGCTACTCCACATGCCGGAAGACCCCAGGAGACTCTGCTGCCACGGCCAGCAGAGGTGGGGACCTGCCCTCAGCAAGGTACCTGGTTGATTTCGTCTTGTGTCGATTTCAGGGACTTGATGATGGTTTCCAGCTGAACTTTCCCGGCCTGAATGCTCTGCTCCAGCTGGGTTTCTTCCTGTTGTAATCGGTTCAGCTCAGACTTGGCCCGGTTCAAGTCATCTTCCTGGGACTTGAGGTCAGATTCTTGAGATTGGATTTGGGTCTTCAATGAGGAAATCTGAAATGAGATGAAATATGATTGAGGGAGAATTCTTTTTTTTTTTTTTTAAAGATTTTATTTATTTATTTGAGAGTGAGAGCATGTGCACGAGTGGGGGGAGAAGCCGAGGGAGAGGGACAAGCAGATCACGCTGAGCACAGAGCCCGATGTGAGGCTCGATGTCATGGCCCCAAGGTCACAATCTTGGACACTCAATCGACTGAGCCATCCAGGTGCCCCGAGGGAGAATTCTTCATTCACACTGTTGGAAGGAGCTAGCCAATGAGGCAAACACCAACCCGATGGCCGGACACCTGGCCTCCTTTCAGGGTCCTCTCCACTCGCAAGACGGAGAGAAACAACAAGGCAGACATGCTCACAGCCATGTAACAGGCAGAAGGTCTATTTGGAATAAGGAAGAATGAGACCTGGGGTAAGCACAGGCCATCTGTCCCCCAGGGGCTAAACATCCCTGTACGAGGCTTCCAAGGGGGACACAGGGCTTTACAATCCGTGGAGATTGAGGCCCCCCGGGTCTCTAAGGAGCAGCGAAGATGGCAGAGCAGGGAGAGGGGCGTGCCGGCCCCCTGTGCCAGGAGGAACGGGTCAGAGCAAGGGGTCCACAGACACAGGTTAGTGGGGACTGAGGCCGTTCACCCTGTGGCTTGGTGGGCGAGACTGAGGTCAGGCCACAAATCCTTGGTCGCTTTTTTAAGTGGTATGTCCGCAGCTCTATTAGTGCAGGAAGGTGTCTCGGCCCTGTGTTCCAAAGGTATCGTGAGCTCCAGGAAAGCCGCAGGAAGTGCCCCCCACAGTGCTGGGGGTGAGACTCACCATCTGAGTCTCGTCCTGGCACTTCTGCCTCACGTCGCTCAGCATGTCTCGGAGCTTGGCCTTCTGCTGATCCATTTCGTCAAGGCGGTCTTGGGCGTCCTGTTTCTGAGCTTCTAGCTCTTGCAAACTGCTTGTTTCCCGGTCTAAATCATTTTGTAACTCCTAGGGGAGGGTCACATCACTTTACTTGAGATGAAGGAGAAGGGGGCACATCCAGGTAACAAGGGCTCAGCCTGCGCTGGAGCCCCCAGGACGTCCTACAGCAGCGTCTGTGCCCTGAGTGTGCGCTCGGCAGGCACCTGTGTGTACCTGCTGGAATGTGTGCACCTCAGCTTAGCACCTGTGGCTCGAGGTCTCTCACTAACTCCCTCAGCAAATACGTAGTGATGGCTTAGGAGAGGCCAGGACAGTGGCTGCAAGTCCCAGCAAGAAGAGCTGCCCAGTGACATAGTCAGGGGTGGAGCGAGGAGAGGCATCACCCAAACACAAATAAACTGGGAGGAATGGAACCAACAGAATGCATGGGTGCTGCTGGGTGGACTCGGGGGCACAGGGAGACCAGACTGACGCTGCAAGGGCAGAGGCGAGCCCCACGGGAGCACCACTTAGGGTGGACCCAAAGAACAAGCAGGCAGTAGCCAGGGAAGAGCCAGGAGGAAAGGAGCCCAGTGGTGCGGGGAGCAGGGGCAGTGGCAGGGGGGCAGCAGGGGGCTCAAGGTGGGGAAGGCAGTACTGGGCTCCAACTCGAGCCAAAGGAAGGAGGGCCACGCCAAAGAGACTGCACTCGCTTCTGGGGCAGGACATTCAAGTATGGGCTTGGGACACGACAATTCTCCACTGCTAACGCTCCTCCAAACTGGCAGTGTCGCTGGGTCAAGTTGACCCAGCAAGTATCTGAGACCCGAATAGGACATCTCTAGGAAAAACACCTTAGAGGTGTATGACAGGTGTGACCACACGCAGTGCGTGACAGCAAAACCTGTAAACCACGTAAATTTCCACCAGGAGGGCCTGGCTGACAACTGCGGTGCACTCATACCCTAAGCTCGTGCTCTGAGTTACAACGTGAAACAAACAAAGCACGTGGCAGAGCACATGTGTGCTTCACATTCTGGTGTTCGTGCAAACAGGAAGGAGAGAGTACGCACAAATCTCTCTCCTGAAACATGCACATGACCTTCCTGGAAGGCCTCATGGGAGCTAATGAACTGCATCTCTGAAGGGATAAAGGGGAGGGCAGGAAGCTTCACGCCTTTTGATTTTCTTTCTTTTTTTTTTTTAAAGATTTTATTTATCTATTCGACAGACAAAGATCACAAGTAGGCAGAGAAGCAGGCAGAGAGAGGAGGAGAGCCTGATGCGGGGCTCAATCCCAGGACCCTGGGATCATGACCTAAGCCGAAAGCAGAGGTTTTAACCCACTGAGCCACCCAGGTGCCCCACGCCTTTTGATTTTCAACCAGGCAAAGGTCTTATCAAATGTCTTCTAACTAAAGCTGAAATCACAGATGGGTGGGGCAGAAGATATGGAAGCCTCCGGGTGCTGACCAAGGGAGCGGGGAGGGGACCGAGAACTAGGTGAGATGGTGGCCATGGGAACCAAAGTAAGGGAAAGATCTGAAGGAACCCTGAGGGTACAGGAACACAGAGATGGTGAGGCTGATCCCCAGGGCAGGCCTGGGCTATGGATTGCTGGTATCATTTTAGGAACCCAAAGCAGACACAGCATCTCCTTTCTGCTTTGAGGATAAAAATGTCATGGCTCTCTCCTCTCTAGACAGCTCCCCAGTCTCCCTGCCCTTGACCTTTAATTCAGGAAGCAGATCCTCAGTCTGACAAGTTTGGGAAAGGGAAGAGACTGGTGGTAGGGAGTCTAGGACATGGGTCTCCCACATCTGAGGGAAGAACAGTTGACGGAGAAGGAGATGAAGCAGGGAGGAAGGTCAGGCCCGGTGTGGCAGCCTGGGACACCGGGTGGCCAACAGCCTAGGGTATCAAGGAATCTGAGCCTCATTTTATTAAGAAAAAGGAGGAATCAAAGAGCCCCACGGGGACAAAGAGCCACCAGCTTATGGTTAGGATGGGAGGTGGGTCAGAATGGGGGAGGTATCTAAGCAAAGAGAACACAGAAATAACCCAGACAACCTACAAACACAATGCAAACTTGACCACTGGAATCCCCAGCTGCCTTCTGTGCAGAAACTGACAAGGTGATGCCAAAATTCATTAGGGAACACAAAGGCCTTGGAATAGCCAAAACAATCTTGAAAAAGAAGAAAAAAGTAGGACTCCTGCTTTTCAATTTCAAAATTTATAATAGGCATAGCTCAGATATGTCGTGGGTTTGGTTCCAAATCACTGCAATAAGCAAGTATCACGATAAAGCAAGTCAAAAGAAGTTTTTAGTTTCCTAGTGCATATAAAAGTATGTTTATACTATACTACAACCTATTAAGTATACACCAGCATTATGTCTAAAAATAAATGTATACACCTAAAATAAAATCATCCTTTATTCCTAAAAATTGCTAACCATCATCTGAGCTTTCAGTGAGTCATAATCTCTGACCACAGATCACCATAACACACGTAACAATAATGAGAAAGTTTGGAAGATTGCAAAAAATACCAAAATGGGACACAGAGACACAAAGTGAGCAAATGCTACCAGAAAAATAGCGCTGGTAAATTTGCTTGACACAGGGTTGCCACAAACCTTCAATTTGTAAAACAAAAACAAAAAACCACACCGTATCCACAAAGCACAATCAAGTGAAGCCCAAGAAAAAGAAAATGCTTCTAAGAAGCTACAGCCATCAAGACAGTGCGGTACTGACATAAGGAGAAATGTAGGTAGATCAGCAGGACAGAACTGAGAGTCCAGAAACAAGGCCACACACATGGGTGGCCAAGTGATATCCAACAGGGGTGCCAAGACCATTCAATGGAGAAAGAACAGTTTCTTCAACAAACGGTGCTGCGACAACTGGATCTCCACATGCAGAAGAAGTCAGACCCCTGCCTCACAGCATAGACAAAAATTAACTGAAAACAGATCAAAGATCTAAATGTAAGAGCCAAAACAATAAAATTTTAGAAGAAAACACGGAGTATTCATCTTTATGACCCTGAATTTGGCAATGAGTTCCAAGATAGGACATCAAAGGCAAGAGCAGGGGAAAAAAAGGAATAAACTGGACTTCACTAAAATTTAAAACTGTTGTGCTTCAAAGGACACCATCAAGAAAGTAAAGACAACTTACACTATTTGCAAATCACATCTCTGATGAAGAACTTGTATCTAGAAACTATCAAGAACTCTTACAACTCACCTACTGAAAGACAAGCCAAGTTAAAAATGGTCAAAGGGTCTGAATTGACATTTCTCCAAAGAAGCTACACAAATGGCCAATGAGCACATGAAAAGACGCTCAACATCATTAGGGAAAGCATTAAGGGCAATGAGATACCACTCCATACCCACTAGGAAGGCCAAAATAAAAAATGGGAAAGAAGTTCTGGCAAGGATATGGAGACACAGGAACCCTTATACATTACAGGCTGGAATGTAAAAGGTGCAGCCACACTGGAAAACAGTACGACGGTTCCTCAAAAGGTTACACAGAGTTACCATATGATCCAGCCATTCCACTCCTGGGTAACAGACCCAACGGAAGTGAGATCGTACGTCCACGTGACCTGTACATGAACGTTCATAGTGACGTCATTTGCAATAGCCTCAAAGTCAAAGAACCCAAATATCCATCAACAGCTGAAGACAAACAGAATGTGGTCCGGCCACACCGTAGAGCCTCACTCAGCCCCGAAAACAAATGACGCACTGACATGCACGCTACAACGTGGATGAACCTTGAAAACACGGGAGGAGTGAAGGAAGCCACACACACCATGTAGGACTCCATCACCATGCAAGGTGCAGATCAGGTAAATCCAGAGACAGGAAGCAGATAAGTGGTCGCCAGGGGCTGGGGAGGGAAACGGGGACTGCTAATGGGGACGGGGCTTCCTTTTGGAGGGAAATGTTGACAGACTCGCAGTGGTGATGGGTGTACGACCCTGAGCTGACACTAAACACCATTAACTACACACTTTAAGTGGATGGATGGCGTGGTCTATGAGTTCTAGCTCAGTAAAAGCTGTTGTCACAAAACAAAACAAAACAAAAAACCAGGCAAAGACGCTACAGGTGCTCACCAGATCGACAGCAATGGAAACGGAGGCGAGAGACCCCCAGGGAGGACGGGGAAGGAGCACCCTGGGAACAGGACGGGGGTGCTGAAGCTGAAGCTTCCACTGCCTCAAACCAAACATAAACGGACCTGAGGACAAAGGACTCGTACTGCACGCGGAGCCCTGACCCACAGACTGTGCCAAGTGATCTCCGGGCGAGACCCACGTGGGGAAAGGTGGCAGGAACCAAAGCCAAACCTGGTTTTCACAGAGGAACTTTAAAAAAATACAGCGTTTCTGTTTAGGACCAAAAAGCTGCCATCAAGCACTCCAGCAGAGCCCCGGCCTGGCCTGCTCGCAGATGAGGCCCCCCCGGAACAGGGGCCGGTCTGGCTGGCATGGGGCTCCCTCCCAGCTCTGGGGGGTTGTCGGGGCACACAAGGACGCCAGCACCTCCAAGGTTGCAGGTATGTGCCATCAGAGCCCACCAGCCAGGGCTCCAGGTGGCCTGGCAGTGCCTGCCGCAGACCGGAGGGACAATACCTTCAGATGTCAGAACGAGTCACTGCAAAGACCTGACACCTTCCTCAGAATCACCCAGAGCAGGCACCAGAGACCTGATGACTGGCTTCCTGGGCAGTTAAAGGCCATCAGAGCACCCAGATCTTCAGGGACCAGAATGTAAACCACAGCATGTTCAAGGCAACCCCGACACAATAGGGAGAACCGACCACACACCCGTGTCGCTGGCTGGGCCCAGCCCAGGCACGAGGGAAGAGGAGGCCAGCTCCGCCACACCACAGGATGAACGGGATGGAGGCTGAGGGGATACAGGTGGCGGAGGGGCGGGAGTGGGCTCTGCATCTGAGGGATCAATTCCAGGACACGGGTGGAAATCAGAGGCCTCAGAGAGAATAAAATGACAGAAGGAAAGTACTGTGGGGGCTTTCAGAGAAATACAGTCACTTCGCCTGCAAGGTGGTCTTATAACTGAAGCAACTCATTTGAGCAAAAAGCCCTTCCCGTCAGAGGTAGCCTGGTCCCTGCTTTCCAATCCAAATCATTCCAGGAGACCACCTACAGCCCAGTCCGCACTGCTGACAGGCACAGAGTGAGAAGCCAGGGAAGGAAAGAAGGGTCTGGACACTGCACAGCGTGAACCAGTGAGTGTCCCGAAGCAGGGAGGGCACATCCACCCCACCTCACCAGCAGACCACACTCACGACAGATGTGACACGTCCCACAGATGGGCAGAACGTGCCATCCTCCTAGTACTTGTGTCTGTCACAGTCCCTGTGTGGATGGTGCAGGGGAGGGCCGCCCAGTGCCTTGAAAGCCCAACGGAGTCAATGCTACTTACTTCCCCTGGCTCAGGTCCATGCCCTCGGAGGTAGCCCAGAAAGAACCGGCCACTCTCACAGCACACACCGCAGCCAGGCACTGCTCTAGGCTCTGTGAACAGCCCCTACACCGACCCTTGGTACCGGCAGGAGAGATGGAAGCTAGGGGGCTGAGCCACTGGTCCAGGTCACTCATGTGAGGTCACTGAGGTGGAGCCAGACCCTGACCACTTGGCCGTGCTCCTCTCCCCCGCCCAGCTCTGAGCTCAGGACACTCAAAGTCCTCGCAGAGACCACCACTCCCAGCGGCACTCCTAGCGCTCGCTCTCAGGGTGCCACAGCCACCTCTTGTGTCCTCACAAGGGCAGCGCCTTCTCTACCCACTCAGACCCAAGACACTGTGGGACCCCCCCTTGCTCCTCGTGCAGACTCCCCTCTGCTCAAAATGATGAGAAGAGCAGGAAGGGCCCTGAGTGAGTGCTGAGCAAAGGCCAGACTCCATTTTCTAGCCCCACAGCTCGGGAAAGCGGAACAGTCATTATCGGTGTCGTACGAGACCCAGAGATGTCAACTAACTTGCCCAAGGTCACACAGCTAAGGAGAACTAGATTTGAGCCCAGCAGTCACACTCCTGGTCTCTGCATCACCACCACCTGCTAGGAGACACTCTAGGAAGCAGGACCGTCCTGAGAATAGGTCAGCAACCACTGTCTGAACCTCTAACACTGAGACTTGAGTGAAAAAGCCAGACACAAAAGGCCTCACGTCTAACATCCAGAACAAGCATATCTAGAGAGACAGCGGCTTAGTAGTTGCCCAGGACTGGGGAGGGGCAATGGGGGGGAGGGGCAATGGGGGGGTGAGGGCTCATGGTCATGGGGTTTCTTTTTGGGGTGATAGAAACTAGATGGAGGGGACAGTTAAGCAACATACTGAATATGCTAAAAAAAACCTACTGAATTGTATGCTCTAAAGGAGCAAATTTTCTGTGATGTGAATCAATAGCTCAACTGAAAGAGAGAAAGCAAGCAAGCCCTGTCTGTGGTTAAAGGAAGCTTAAAAGTCTCAGGTGGAAGCCCCCCAGAAGCTAGCTTTCCCTTGCCCCACCCCCACTGATGGGCCCAGCAGTTGCTGTGTGGGACACAGCTCATTTGCCCAGGGCGAGCACTGTGCTTACCTGTACTTCATTGCTTTTCTGTCTGATTGCCTCTTCCTTTTCTCTAATGTCTTGTTCCAGGGAGTACTTCTCTCTGGCCATTGAAAAGATTTCAGGAAAGCACAGATGAGGGAGAGCACGACTATGGCTATGGTGCCTTCTCTTGGCACTGACTTCTCAACGCCCAATTCCGTCCTTACCCATAGAACCCAGCTCAGCTGGTGCCCAGTGACTCTCTCAGTTTATCTGTCAGTCCTAAGCCATTAACTTGCCACCTGAGACTCAGCTGTTTTGTGTGCTGAGGGAGAGCAAGGCCTTCCTGAGGTCAGGGGACATGGCCTTGGGCTGCCGAGCAACAACCTGCCTGAGACCCCCCCAGCCCACACTGACTACCGCAGACGTCATCACTCGAGCTCATTAAGTCAATTCAGGAACTCAGGGGAGCGTGCAGCCCTTCATCTCTGCTGTACGGACCTGTGATGGCCAACTTGCCGCATGCCTCACAAGTCTCTGGTATTTGTGGTACAAGCAGGGATAGGCCTGGTATGAGATTCAGATTCTCAGGGGAAGGAGCTTTAACACACCTTTGTAACTGGGCAATCTCTTGACTGATGTCATCAAGTTCCTTCACACCAGTAAATTCTCCTGATCCAAGAGAACTTGAACCGTCCTGGAACCAAATTCAGATACAGAATTAAAAATTGTCAAGGTGAGGGGCGCCTGGGTGGCTTAGTCAGTTAAGCATCTGACTTGATTTGGGCTCAGGTCATGATCTTGGGGTTGCGAGATTGAGCTCAACGTCGGGCTCCACATTGGGCATGGAGCCTGCTCAAGATTCTCTTTCTTCCTCTCCCTCTGCCTCTTCCCTCCCTTTAAAAAAAAAAAAAAAAAAAGAAGGCTGACAAACCGAGGGGCGCCTGGCTGGCTCAACTGGTAGAGTATGTGACTCTGGATCTTGGGGTTGTGAGTTCAAGTCCCACACAGGGTGTACAAATTACTTAAAGATAAAATCTTTAAAAAAAAAATTTTGACAAGCTGACCTCACTGCCCAGCATGTACTAGTAGGTCCTAGTATGAGGGATATGATCAGGGAATCTCCAATTCACAGCAGCAAAAGGGCTAGTACCCAGCCTGGAAAACTATCCCAGTGGCCCAGACACACCCCCTAGACCCACCCTGGGCCCCCGGTGAAAGCTGGGGCCAGATCAAGGTAAGCATGGACAGCAGGGCACCGGCCTGCTCACAAGGGCTACTGCCGCCACCTGGTGGCAGGCTGCGGGAAACCACAGGAACAGGACCGCGGTTTGGCTGGCAGTACTCACCGGGATGGGGGTGCCTCTCTCTGAGGGCGGGACCATGTCTGGTGACAGAACTTGAGGGGGGTCGATGCCTTTACTGACCTTCTGCTGAATGAAGTACATAGCTAATGCAAACTGGTCTTTACTTAACTTCCCCGTTTGCCTCGTATCAGCCAGGGCCCTGGGAGAAACGCACAGATGCTAATTACACATTAGAAGCAAGAATTTGGCCCAGCATGCTAAGTACAAATCACAGAACCCATCCTTTGAGGAAATGAACAGTGACAATACAAGCAATGGGGCACAATGGCAACTCCTTTCCTACTGAATGTCCCGCTCCCAGACAGCAGTCCTGATGCCCCCCACCCGAGCACCATGCCCAAAGTCTGGTTAAGGAGGCACCTGGGTGGCTCAGTGGGTTAAGCATCTGACTTCAGCTTAGGTCATGATCCCGGGGTCCTGGGATTGAGCCCCATATCTGGCTCCCTGCTCAGTGGGAGTCTGCTTCCCTCTGTCCCTCACCCCACTTGTGTTCTCTCACTCCCTGTCTCTAATAAATAAATAAAATCTTTAAAAAAAAAAAAAGAGGGCATCATCAGGACAGGAAGTGGGGGGCCTCACCTGGCTGGAGAACCACCAAACCCCACCCCACAGGCCGAGGGGGCAGGCCTTTGGGAAGACCTCAGCAGCAATTCCCAGAAATGCCACTGGCTCTTGATGGCGTTGGGGGGTGGGGGCGCACTGTGACAGTCCAGGACAGAACAGCCATTCTGGGGGCTGTGAAGCAGGGCCCGAGCCTGCCCCCTCGGGTCTTTAGCCTGGGTTATCTGAGCAGCCTGAGCTGCTGGCTTTCAATGGGGATGACAGCGGCAGCATTTTAGGTTGTCGCCTTGAGGCAACGGGCCCCAGAAAGCCACGCCCTGACCGGGCTACACAGAACAGCGCCTCACTGCCAAGGGGTGCCTGCTCACGTGGCCTCCTGTCATCCTGGCTGACAGACAAGGCAGCTTGTAAGGCAGTGGCACATGGAGCTCCCGCAGAGCCTGGGGGAGCAGCTCTGCAGCCAGCCCAGTAACCACAGAGCTGCCTGGTATGGGGAGGAAAGCCTCACACAGCCAGACGAGGCCTCCACATCAGCGATGTCTCACCCCGGCCGCTCCACGGGCGTCCTCGCTTCCCACCGTGCACAGTGACTGCAAGGTCACCACTCCCTAACTCGTAGCAGGGAGCCGGAACGGTGAACCGAGTCGGGCCCAAACAGCCAGTGACCAGGGCTATGGGGGTCACAGAGACCCCAATGAATGTTGTGGATAAAGGCTGATATAAAATATCTTTATTCTTGTTGCAGTTTGAGTGATGAGGTGTACGGATTCTGCCTGCCAGAGCTGGTCCTGCCGCACACCCAGCCCACAGCGGCTCCCGGTGCGAGGCCTCTTCCCTCGGGCCCTCTGCTGCTCCCCGTCTCTGACGGAGCGCGCGCTCGAAGGCCCACATGCGGGGTGCTCGGCCAGCCTCCACCCGCGGCAGCACACGTGCGCGGTCTGGCTCTGGGGCTGGGCACACGAGGCCTCCCTGCCAGCCTCCGGGCAGGCGTGTTATCCGGCCTCTGGGATGGCCCCTGCCCCCGCCACCTGCAGGCAAAACCAGGCCATCACGGTACTCTTCTAGAGTATGTTCATCCTGCCTTGTCCCTTACACCCAACGCTTTCTGCATTGCTTCTTTTAACCCAAGCATGCTGGCGACTTCCCTGTCCCCTCCCCGTCGCTGCACCACTGCAGGTTGAGGGACCGTCCCCACGCTGTGATCAGGGTGTGGCTTGCAACCTTTGAATCTCACAGACACATACTTCAAGGTGATAAAGCGGACACTGCGTTTCCTCGGCCTCTAAAAGCGGGCACCGGGGCTGAAAGGGCAGAGGATGACTGTCCCTGACCTGTCGGAAGCAGCTGGCCTCCCCTAGCTATTTGGTGACTGACTCTGGGTGTCTGTCACACACTCCTTTGGAAGGGACAGCCTGCTTTTTCAGGTTGGGGCCTCCCCTCACAAGGTGGACATCTACGAATTACTACCAAGGACAGTTACTTCCCCAAGCTACTCAGTAACGTGCTAAATTTCACTGCTCTTCTTTGGAGGGGTTCACCTCTCCAGAATTATATGGAAATTCTCTCCTTGTGACTCCCAAGTGAGGCCCTATAAGGCCTGAGGACAAAGTTAGAAAGTGACTTTCACCACGGGTCAGCTGCAGAGGGAGCCACCCCGGCACTCTGACATTGCCCCGGTCCGCCCTGCAGGAAGGAGGGTGAGGCCGGCTCCCTGGCTGGCCCTGAGGTGCGGACTGGGGTCTTGATGACTGCTCACTCTCCTGATGGGAGCCGGGTCACTGACCTTCACAGGCCTCTCCCGGGGAGGCAGCTGCAGCCCCCAATGCCCAGGGTGGCTCTCCCTGAGCTGCCCTCTCCTCCCAGGGGCAGGGCCAAACATCTGCACCCCAGCTGGCTGTGGGCAAGGCTGCGCCACCCGCTAGAACCAGCACAACCACCAGCAAGAACTTGCCCCAGCCACTCAAGCACATTGCCTCAGAGCCGTCCAGATGGACCACACGGGCGGAGAATGGGCTGCCATGCCCAGGGCATGGGGGAAAGGACCTTGGTGCTCCTTTCTCATTCAGCCCCCATCCACCCTGGCAGGTGCAGAGGCCTGCTGCAGGGCTGGACAGATGCCTCAACCACGGCGCCCTGCCGGCCACCCGCGCTTCCTTCGGCATAAGCCTCACTCCCTCGGGGACCCTCGGAGTCGCCCACAGCCAGGACCTCCACACAGGAGGCCCAGATGAGCAGATGCCACCTACCCGTCCTTACCATATGTGTGCTAGAAGGTTCTGGGTGAGGCCAGAGTGCATGAAGATCTCCTTCACCTCCTGGCCACTCACATAGCCATCCAGGTCCAGGTCGGTCTTCAGGAATATCTCGTCAAATCGCATCTTATCTGCAACCGGCACCACCCAGCTCACCATGGGCTGAAAGGAGTTGCAAAATGGTTGGTCCCTAGCTTCTCACCACCACACACACAGCTTGTAAGGCTCCTCCATGTGCTCCTGCCGGGAGGACTAGTAAAGTGCTTCTCCGCGCACGTGGGTGGCATGACTCCACGAACCCAGAGGGCAGACAAGAGTCCCATTCTGTGAGTGGGGAAACCGAGGCTGAGAGCAGTGGACAGCACTCAGCTTCCTCCAGTGGCCACACTGCGCCTCTCCCATGCCATCGTGGCACCCCCTGCCCCTTGTATTCAGAGGGAGGCAAAGCCCCAGCAGGTCTGAAGGGGCTCGGAGGGAAGCCGCTGACCTCCTTCCAGGCGGGGGTCCAAGTGTGCCGGGGAGACCCTCCTGACAGCCAACATCAGAAGGATGGTCTCCTGAGAACCAACCAGCCCCGTGCCCGAGCCAGCCCTCCTGGTCCTCTCATCTTTTGTCTGCAAACACTTCTCTGCGGCTGCCAGAGGAGTTCTCATGCCCACCGCTCAGGATCCTGTACTCTGTCCTTGTCTCTGACTCCATTCCCTGTGACACAGCAGTGTCCCCATGGGGTGTCAGCACATACCCGACACTGACGGGGAGTGAATGAGGCGGACGTGAAAACGGTGTCTGCTGGATGGACAGGTACCCCGGGCCCTCTGGTGCTGGCGGGGGAGCCCATGCCCCAGATGAGCATGCCTGCCACCCGCAAGGGCCCCCCGCCCTTGAGGGCACTGCCCCGGCACATGGAGCTAAACGGATCTGTGAACCCCACATAGGGCTGTTTCGGCAACCACGGCTTGGCCATCTGCTGCATGTGTGACCCCTCCATGGCCTGCTCAGGTCTACATGAAGGGGTAAATGCCACTGAGGGCCCATCAGGGCCCATGCACCTCCTAATTCAGGGGCATCGGGGCCCCTTCAGCTGCTAATTCTGGACATGTCGCCTCTGACCTTTGGCATACTTATGGAACCAAGATCCATGGCGCCTCTGCCCCTTTTTCTAGACACATTTTTCCCCATCTGCTTTCTGAACAGGTCTTCCTCGTTACCCAAATCCAGTGTGAGCACTGGGACTCCAGAAAGCAAGGGTGGGAAGCAAGGGATACCGCGTTACCTAGATCATTTCAGTTCCAGGATTCTGGAGGGGGAGAATGAGTTAGTCCAGCAAGGAGTTATCAGAATCTATGGACCAAATTCAAACGGCAAGGGCTCAGGGAGCAGGAATTTAGATAAGGAGAAAGACCTGCGCTTCACTTGTCTCATTCTGTGGATCTAGTAAGCTATCTCAGAGTGGTCACAGAGAGGCACGTGAAGGACGAAGAGGCCGGCTGTCTCTAAGCTTAGGTAAGCTACGCCCCAGATGCCAAGAAGCCCAAGGAGGAAGTAACAGCAGACCAAAGAAGCTAAGCTGAGGAGACAATGGTTTCTGTGCTCCACAAGTCCTAAGAGATTACAACCCTGGGATGGCAAAAATCCTAACATTCAACATGCACATGGAATGAGCTCGCTGCCTGATTTCTGGGGTCTCAGAGGAGGTTGGCAGTGACACTCTGAAGCCTACTTCACTACAAATCCCACGTGGGACAGCCTTCTCCTTGGAGCTGGGTCTCCCAAAAAGGGCTGGCTTTAAGGCTGGCTTAGCAGCCACAGGCCACCAATAAATGACAACAGGGCCTGGTGGCTGGCAGGAGCTGTGCCCCACGGCTAGCTGTGAAGACAGGACCTACTGGCCCCAAACTGGTGAGGAGAGAAGCAGGGGAGGGGACGGCTTGGTGACTGGGTCCCCAGAACTGCTCGTTCTCACGTGACTCCACCAGCTGTCCTCATCCTTGGGGAAGGGAGCGCACCCGCTTCTTCCCACCCCGACCCAGATAGAGGTCCCTGGTAAAACAGGTCTAGTTGCAATCCGCAGTGTGCTCCCAGGATCTGGAGAGAGCCACCAGATCACCAAGGACAGGAATCACAAGGCTGGTTGGCCTGTACCTGTCAGCAGCCTTGGCCCCACTCACTTCTTTGTCAGTACAACCTGTCACCACTAACCTAACCTACAGTACTTAGTAAGAACGCTCAACAAGAATTTTGCAGACACAGGTGCTGGTGGTCCTGGAAAACAGCTCATGCAGTCTAAGTTGCCTTGGCCCCCTCTCAGACTCCATCCCACCCTCCTTCCTGTTTCTAGAAGTTCCCACAAAGGAGCCTTGGCGCGGGCTGGTCCTCCGATGGCTTTTTGTCATTCAGGTATCAGCCCAGGTATTGGTTCCTTAGTGACTTTCCAGCTGACCGCCATCTGCAGGAGCACCCCCGCCTCCTCACCCCACAACTCCCGGGCCAGGCTGTTCTGCTTCTCACAGCTATCTGATCATCCTTAGTTCACTGATACGCTTACTGTCTATCTCCCCGAGGGCAGAGGCCAGTCCCACGGCCACGGCGGCATCCCCAGGAAGTGCGGGCATGGCTGGTGGGCTGCTGAGCTGCTGGAGATGCCCAGACTGGGCCGCCTGGACACGGGGCTTGTTAAGAGACACCCACCCACCGGAGGGGAAGCCCTGTCTCCTGTGCCTCTCCCAGAAGCTGGGGCAGTGACGGGGACTGTATTGTCCCCCTGACCAAACCACCTCGACCCTCTCGGAGAGGACTCTGGCTCTATGGTGCCACAAGCTCCTGGGAAATGAACTCCCCTCCCTGCCAACACCAAGTGGAATGCTCAACTTTAAAACTATGTCACGTGCAGGAGGATCACCATCTGATCATGTATTTCTGGGGCGTTAAGTGCCTGACAATTTGTTTTGATTGTAATTTAAGTGCCCACCATTAAGCTTTTGGTTGCTAAGGCACCCATTTCAAAAACATCCATTTCAGATGAACACATTGCCAGCCACACAACTAGGGAAAGAGCCAGGCCGGCCCATGACGGTCCCCTGGGAAAGCCGGGGTGGCCTAGATAGCTGGCCGTCTAAGTGATCCCACTTTTCCTTTCCCATGCTTTCATTCCCACTCTTATGTTTTGAACTCACTAGTGAAGAGTGAACCCGAGAAACGCTAGGCACCCATCCTCAACCCCAAAAAGCCAGAGCCCCGTGCCCAAGCTTGCTCTCTCTCTAGCCCTGGCCTTGCTGTGGGGGGAGGCCCTGGGTATGACGCACTTTCTGCAGGACCTGTGAGTCATCAACCTTGGTTTTTCAAATTTTCCTGCTGGTTGTTGATGAGGTGCATTTTGCAATCCGAACAAGAGCCACAAAGACATTTGCTTGGGTCAGGGAAGTGCCGGCGGGGTCTCAGCACAAGTCATGGGGGCCCAAGCGAGCACCACAGCCATTCCTAGCAGACTTTGTCACTTACTGACAGACCGAGACCAACACAAGATGGTTTCCCATTTCTATTCTTATGGTTCATATCCGAACCTGCATGGCAGTCCGGGCTGGCCCTCTTCATGTCACCTGTACTGCTTTCCTTCTTAAACCGCAAATGAGGCAGAATGCAAAGCCTGACTCGGCATGGAACTCAGGATGTCACATTCTTGCATGTTTTAGATCATCTCAAAGGTGCCTTTCTATAAAAGAGCCCTTTATGGTGTGCTACATTTGCCAGAACAAGAAATGTCTTTCTGATACATAAGACACTGCCCGCTGGGAGTCAGAGCCCCATGCTGTCTTCCAAACACAAGACGGCCACCTCCCTCGCTCACGTGACACTCAGCGTGTATACTGAGCACCAGGGCACCTGGGATTGCTGTGACACAGGGAGCAGAAGCACGAACTAACTCTGCTCTCAGAAGCTAAGGGGGAGGGACATGGGAGGAAGAGATAGATGACACGTAACTAACTGCGTAACAGGCCAGGCAGGGGGAACCTAGAACGCAGGGTGGACAGAGCCCAGGGCACGCTGGCTGCCGTCACACCCCAGCCCCCTGGGGTAAGGTGCCCCACACAAACGGAGGCCTCATGAAACAAAGTGCTGGGGAATGATCTGGGATTGCGCCTGCCCAGCAGAGGCGTTTCCTGAGGCAGGAGGGATGGAGGAGAGAGGACAGAGCCCAGAGGTGGGAGCAAGCGGAGTGTGTCTGAGGAACGGTGGTACTTGTGTGCAAATGAATGAGAAACCTAACTCCGAATCCCTGTGGCTACAGACTTGATGATTGTGCCCCCCTCCCCACTCCAGAGATCATATGTTAAAACCCTGACCCTGATGTGATGGTGTTGGGAAGTGGGGCCTCTGGGAGGTGATCAGTCATGAGGGCAGAGCTCCATGAATGAGAGCACTGCCCTCATAGAAAGGACCCCAGAGAGCTCCCCTGTCCTCTGCACCACGTGAGGACACGGCAAGAAAACCATCCGTGAGCCCACAATCAGGCTCTCATCAGACACAGAATCTGCCAGTGCCTGATCTTGGACTTCCCAACATCCGGATTTTCTGTGAGAAATCAATGTTTGTCAGTCACCTAGTCTATGGTATTCCATTACACTAGGAGTAAGATACTGACCATAAATATTGTTCTAAAAATGGGGTGCCTGGGTGGCTCAGTCAGTTAAGCATCTGCCTTCAGCTCAGGTCATGATCCCAGGGACAGGGGACTGAGCCCCACGTCAGGCTACTCGATCAGTGGGGAGCCTGCTTCTCCCTCTGCCTGCCACTCCCCTGGCTTTGTGTGCGCTCTCTCTCTCTGACAAATAATTAAAATCTTTTTAAAAATATATTTAAAAAAAATAAATAATAAAAAACAAAAACTATAATCATCAATGTTACTTTTCTGGGGTCCCAAATTACTTGCTCCCCAGGAGCATCTGGCTAGGACTCTACAGGGGCAAATGGCGGCTCTGAGAAGGGCCACACACAGAGGGTACCCGTACCTGTGTTTGCTTGATGCTGTGCTTGGGAGACAAGCTTCCCGTGCTGTTCAGGCTACTGACGCTGCCGTGGGAAGGTGTGGAGCGGAGGCTGTCTTTCGGCGGGGGGCTGGCGGGCAGGACAGGCACAGCACCTGGGAAGACCGTCTTCTTCCTCTTGGAAGGTGGGATGAGAGACGGGGGCAGGACAGAGGGCACAGGCTCCTTCTCGAGGGCTCGGTACACCAAGTGCATCGCCTATGGGTGCAAAAGAGGATTCCGTTCAGGTGGCCAGGCCCAGGCCATGGGTTGGGAATGCGCATCTCTTTCCAGGACTGCAGTGAAGTGACAAGGACTGCTCTTTTTGAGGTCACTTCCAAGCTGAACAGAGTAAAAAAATAAACCTTTCCTGGGGCACCTGGGTGGCTCAGTGGGTTAAGCCTCTGCCTTCAGCTCAGGTCATGATCTCGGGGTCCTGGGATCGAGCCCTGTATCGGGCTCTCTGCTCAGCAGGGAGCTGGCTTCTCCCTCTCTCTCTGCCTCTCTGCCTACTTGTGATCTCTCTGTCAAATAAATAAAGAAAATCTTAAAAAATAATAATAATAAAATAAACCTTTCCTGATGCGTTCCCTTCCAATGCATCATTTTTCCAAGATGTGTTTAATCACATAAGACCAACATGAGCCTGAAAGAAATTCAATCACGCCAGACTCTGCACATGTCCCTTCACCACACAACTCCAGGGCTGAGGAGTCCCCAAATACTGGAATTTGGAAGTCTAAAGACACACTGCGAGCACCTGTGTGTACTTCCTGTTTCAGGTGGGCAAAGAAAAGAAACTTTGTCTAATACATAGATTTAAGTCTGTTTTAAAGCGTAACAAAACCAGGGATTCCTGGGTGACTGAGTCGGTTCAGCCTCTGACTCTTGATTTCGGATGAGGTCATGTCCACACTGGGCATGGAGCATGCTTAAGATTCTCACTCTCCCTCTTCCTTCTGCCCCTCTCCCCCACCTCTCTCTCAAAAAACAAAAGGTAACAAAAATCAAACCAAAATTATAACCCTTCCCACTTAAAAATATTCCTTAAGTTTCTATTTGAATATAGACCAGATCACTGACATACATAAAATTTACCATCACTTAAAACTACTACAGAATGAAACCCAGCAAGTGATTAAAAGAAACCCAAATGATACAATTTTAAGACCCATTTATAGAACACTATACATCTCAGCTGAAATGATGGGAAATGATGAAAACATAACAAGAACGGAAACTCAGGGCTCCTGAGGCCATGAAGAGAGGGGCATAGGCCCAGGTTCACTCTGGACCAGCCACCCCATTCCTGGAAATCACCCCGAGCAGTTCGATGACAGTGTGACCAGAGAAAATACAAAAACTAAATAATCAGGGACTGGGGGGTGGGGAAGCTAGTGTCCAATGGGGACAGAGTTTCAGTTTTGCAAGATGAAGGGTCCTGGAGATGGAAGGTAGTAACAGCTGCACAGCCACATGGAAGTATTAATGCCACCGAATCACACACTTGAAAATGACTATAACAGTAAAATTTTATGTTCTATTTATTTTGCCACAATAAAAAAAATAATAGGGACTCCTGGGATGGCTCGGTGGCTTAAGTGCCCAACTCCTGATTTTGGCTCAGGCTGTGATCTCAGGGTCGTGAGACAGAGCCCTGTGTCGGACTCCAGGTTTAGTGTGTAGTCTGCCTGCAATTCTCTCTCTCCATCTCCCTCTGTCCTTCCCCCTGCTTGTGCTCACTTGCTTATGCTCTAATAAATAAATCTTTAAAAACAAAAAACCATACTGCCTTAACTACAAGAAGCTACTTTGTTCTATTTTGTTTGAGATTTAAGGGAACAAGTGAGTGAATAAGTCCCATGAACAGGAAAGGTCCAAGATATGAGGTGGAGGAAAGGGAAGAATGAGAGGAGAGACAGAATGACACAGGCCCAGGGTGAGGAAAGCTGGCATGCGAGGACGTATGCCTGACCGCTGGGCATCTGAAGAGGAAGGTGGGGAGCTACAGCGGTGTGGAGGGAGCAGCTGCATGGAAAGGCAGCCTGTAGGACAGAAGAGCCCTGATCAACACAGATACATCACTGCTATCAAAAGGAGAAGAGGGCGGGGGTGCCAGGGCCCAGACATAAGCAGACCTGAAAGCAGATGATGGAGCCTCGGGGCACCTGCTGGGTGCGTCTATACACCCCTACTTCCAGCTCTATCTACTAAGAAGTCCTGAAAGCAGTGGCACCCCAGGGGTACTAAGCACCCCAGAGCCTACATCCTGGTTTCTAACACCACTCTCCACTACATGGAACTGGGGCTCCCTGGAGGTACAGGGCTACATGGAATTGGGCTCCACTACATGGAACTGGGGCTCCCTGGAGGTACAGGGCTGGGACAGGAAATACACAGGAGGAGGCAGGAGCATCCCACCATGTCAAAAGGAAGAAAGTGCTCAGACAATGATGGGATGTGCCCAAAGGACAAAGGAGCCAGCGGGGAAGAGCTCCAAATGGGCAAGATAAGTCACACCACTAAATGATTATAAACCATGGAACAGAGGACACAGTCCCGAGTCCACTGATACAAACTCCTTACAGTAGGCTAAGCAGAAAACGTGCAAGCGCCAGAATGAGAAATTCATCTGCCAACCATCACACTCATCAATCAGGCGAGACTCCTGGGACGATGTGAGAACCAGCAGGTGAGGGGTGGAAGGGTAATGGGGTGGTCCATCCCCATGTGTCTCCCACAAGAGACTGAGCACACAGGAAGAGAGTAACTCTGCAGGGAGAATCCTGCAGCCTCCACCAACAGCAGTCAAGGCTGACACTGTGTAGACAATGTGGGGTAGGGAATCACAGGTCCTGTCGATGGTGGACCCTGAGAAAGACAAGCATCACCTCGGTGGGATCACCACGCGAGTGCACGACCTGGATCATCATGAGGAAACAGCCAATATCCAGGCTGAGGGACGCTCTACAGACTGCTGACCAGCACTGTTTAAAATGCCCACAAGACACAGAGACACACGGAGTCACTCCAGATCAGAGGACACGATAGAGATGGAGCTGAGTAATGTAACACAGGAGGCTGGGACTTCTTTGCTGCAAAGGATGTTTGGGGACAACTGGCAAGGTCTGAATGACATCCTTAGGTGATACATAATGACATATTAGCACAGATGCTATACAATAAGACACGTAACAGACACTGATAAACCAGTCATTGTCAATGTTAATTTTCTCATTTTGAATTGGACACGGGGTATGTTAAGTCCCTGGTTTTGGGAAATATACACAAGTATTCTGGGACAAAAAGGTATGATGTCTGCAACTGACTCCAAAATGGCTCGAAGGAAAGTTTTAGGTGTGTGTATACATATATGCATATGGTGAGAGAGGGAGGAGGAGGATAAAGCAATGTGGGGAAAAAAATATCACTGGGGAATGTGACCAAAGGGTACTCAGAAGAACTCTCCGTATTACTATCACTTTTTCTTTAAATCCAAAGTACATCAAAATAAACACTTTTTCAAAATCAGAAGGGGAAAAAAACCCCACAACTCGAGAAACATTTCCTTCCTCGACCAAGTGGGAAAAGAGAGTCACAGCAGGGGCCTACCACAGCAAACTCATCTCTGTCCAGGTGCCCATCCTTGTCGATGTCACTGAGGTCCCAGACCTGCAAGGGAAAGAGAGCAAGGCTTACTGGGGGAGGAAACACACCTGCCAGAACTCCGATTCTGAGCTCCCGGTGCAGAGCAGGATTGAGACAAGGCAATCACAATGCAGTCAAGAACCAGTTGGTGGCTTCTCTGAAAAGCCATCGGCTGATGCAGTATCATCAATTCCAAGATCCTTTTTGTTATATCATGTTTGTTTTCTCTAACAAATGATCATAATTATAACCCTGTCCACCTTGGTTTTTCATCACCTTACAAGGAATTCTCAGATAGAAAATGTGTTTTGGTTCTGGCACAGATGTGGCTCCGAACACAAGCCCCCCCACCGCCACTCTCACTGTGTAGGGCCGTGGGCACGCGTCACTACTGGTGGATGGGGAGGTGCTCGCTTCGGCAGCACATATACTAAAATTGGTGGATGGGGAGGCAGGTATTTCCAAGTACGCTTGGCCCACCTAGAACCCTGAAGATGAGGCAGACAGGTGCAGACTCCTATACTGGGTCAAAGGCCAGGTGCCAGATTATTCTAAAGCAAAATCAAAGCACTAGCTTCTTGACCCAAGTCAGCCCCACCCCGAACCAGGAGGCCTGCCTGACTCGGACAACGCTGGGCATGGTGCCAGTGCCCAGAGGTAAGCAGACACCTTGGCATCCAAACATGGTGCTTCATGTGCTGGTCCCCTCTTGGTCAATCGTGAGCGACAACAGCCCAGGGACATCTCTCATGTGCAGGTCTTTCTCCCCAGCCCTGCTGCTGTCCTTGACTTGGGCCTCTCTGGTACTCCACAAAGGCCATAGCCTACAGCTGGCCTCTTTGCCTCTAATTCTTTCCCCAGGGTTACCATGGGGACTGTTCTAGAATACAGTCTGTGTCTGTCCCCTAGACTGGCACATGGACCCCCTGTGCCCTACACAGCACTGCACTGCAGCCCAGCTTCCAGGGACCCCACCTTGATCTCTAGGGAGCCCAAGAAGTTGATAGTCCCTTCAAGCCCAGAGATGCCCTTGTGGAGGTGTTCTGCATCAGGCTGAGTGCTTTATGCATCTGGTTTCACTTTAGGAAGCAGAAGTTCACAAAGAGTAATTTTTCCAGGAGCGCCTGGGTGGCTCAGTGGGTTAAGCCTCTGCCTTCAGCTCAGGTTATGATCTCAGGGTCCTGGGATCAAGCCCCACATCGGGCTCTCTGCTCAGCGGGGAGCCTGCTCCCCCCCACCCTCTGCCTGCATCTCTACCTACTTGTGAGCTCTCTCTCTTGTTAAATAAATAAATAAAATCTTTAAAAAAAAAAAAAAAAGAATAACTTTTCCAAAGCTACAGTACTTGCTCAGGGAACTAGGACTAGAACAAGACTTCCTGGCTCTATGCCTCTCCCTACCCAGGGCCTCTCTACCTCAGCACTGCTGACATTTGGGACCGCATCACCCTGTGGTGGGGCTGACCTGGGCACCTCGTGGTGCTGAGCAGCGTCCCCGGCCTCCACCCGATGCCAACAACATCCAGCCCAGGTGGGACAACCAGAACTGTCTCCAGACGCTGCTCAACATCCCTGGGAGAGGAAGGACCTGGTAAGATTACCGGCCCTCCCCAGCAGCCTCTGCTCACGCTGTCATGCGTCTGGCCTTCTCATGCCATCGTTAGCCACCATCTCTTCACTAGGACACAGCCCTGAAGTGGTTACCCTAGGAAGCCTTCTCTGCCTGCCCTCTACCCTTCTGCTCTGGCAGGTCAGGCACCTCCCCTCTGCCACTGCCCTTACCGGGCAGAATCACAATGATCAGGGAGGCAATGGGCAGCAGGGGGTCACCAGGGAAAAGTGAGAGCTCTGGGAACCACCTAAGTTCTCAGTCCCCTCACCATGAGACTCTGAGAGGCTTACTGGCCGCTCTGAAGGCCCCCTTTTCCTCATCTAGAACACAGAAGGGACGCCGTCCACAACAAGGTGGTTGCCAAGTCCTGAAGGACTTCATTCGTGCAAAGTGCTGTAAGGGCTTGGCATATAGTAAGCCCTCGATAAATAAATACAACCATCTTAACCATTACTTATTTCCTTGACCTCCGAACTCTAATTTCATCCCCATCCTTGTGGTGCTTAGCACAAGGCCTGGCCCCAAGCAGACTCCAAACTTCCTGAACGACTGAATGGACGGCTGGTGCGTGAAGCACAGATGGACGAGCACAAGCACCGAGGCATGGGCGCGAGAGCACACTGATGCATGCATCAGGGACGGACGGCTGCGCGGATGGACGGGTGCATGGTTATGAACGCATGTGTGCGCGGATACGGCGAAGTGCACGGATGGGTGCATGTGTACATGCTGGAATGGGTGCCCGTAAGGCTGATGTGTGTGGAAAAGGAAGGAAGGAGAGCGCAGCAGATGAGAAGTGACCCATGTGCCACAAGATCCAGAGCCTGGGCAGATCTGCAGAATGCACCCTTCCCAGCCACACTCCCTTTCTTATTAAGCCCACTCCTCCTCTGGCAGTCTCTCTGTTGTGCTCGTGATCTGGCTCCAGTGCAGGATTATATCCAGGTGTCAGAGAGTTTGCAAGGACTGCCAAATAAATGCACACAATGGGCAGGACAGGGTGGCCCCATCCTGCTGCAGTTAAAACTCATGCCTTATAAAGACGCTCCGTCCCCATCACAGAGCTCCGCCTACACCACACCACAGCCGAGAGGGAACAAAGCAGTGTGAAAGATTCCCCTTTCTTAGTGGCCTTCTTTCAAAAACAAATATTAAGATGGGCTCTACCTGTGTCCTATCAAATGGGCCAGTGTCCACAAAAGTCATACTCAAACGCAAACCTTATTAGGTGAATCCAAGGGACAGGAATTTGCATCTTTCCCAAAAAGTTTTACTCAGTGTCATGACTTAGACCCACAGGTGTTGCCTGAGGCATCAGGGACTATGCTCAGTCCCCTGCTCTGGGTCTGTGCCTGCCACGTCGCTGTGATCCAGTCTGGACAGACGACAACATCCATCCCTTCTCAGTATGGAGCAGGGAACTCAGTACGGACAGCCTTGTGGAACTGAGCTCTGTGCACAGAGCAAACCATGGGGCCACAGTGCAAACCTCACTGGAGGGAAGACAGTCTGGCATAGAAAGTTGTATCTGAAAACTTGGATTTAATAGGAACAAAACTAAAAGCTTTTTCTTAAGAGAATGCATAAATTTTTCTCTAAACCTGCAGCAAAATTTAAAGTACCTTTACCTTAAGCTCACAGGCAGAGAAAAAGTAATTAAAAATAGAAAAGAGGGGTGCCTGGGTGGCACAGTCGGTTGAGCATCCGACTCTTGGTGTCGTCTCAGGTCTGACTGAGCCCCGTGTTGGGCTCCACGCTTGGGGCAGAGTCGTTTGAGAGTCCCTCTCCCCCCTCTCTGCCCTTCCCGCTCATACTCTCTCTCTCTAAAATAAACAAATCTTTAAAAAAAAAAAAAATAGAAAAGAAGCGAAGAGTTCTAGACATACACTCCCATACTTCTCCCAGAAGCACACAGAGCAGTGGAAATCCCAGATCTGGGTTCACATCTCACCTATGCCCATCTCTGGGCCCTGGGCAGCAAGTTCATTCTGAGGCTGCCTCCCTAGGCGTGCAAAAGGCCCACCAGCATCTTCCCACAGGCTGGGGAGCATCTCTGAGCCACATCCATGAGGCCCTAAGCCAACCTGACCATAGCAAATTCTCCATGCACATTGGCTCTTACAAAAGCCCCGATGGTTCATAGCCGTGTGAAAAGCCTCGTAAGTGTGCGTGGGGAGCAAGCATGGGGCAGATGGAAGTCAGCAGCAGTACAGGACGTGGGAGAACCACTTACCCGGCCCAGGACGTCAAGAGGCAGCTTTGAGTTCATGAGGACTGGCTTGACTTTGTCTCCAGAGAGCAAACCATTGATGGGTAAGAGGCTTTCAAAAATTCCATCAAATTTTGCCTTTTCTTCCACCTAGTTGGAAAAGAATAGCTTGAGTGAGTAAAAAAATCGCATCTGGGGGAGAATCCAAAATGAGCTCTGACCTGAAGCTGAATGAAAACAGGCAAGGACCTGCCACTGGCCTCGCCTAAAAGCACAGGAGGCCTTACAGCAGTTTCAAAGTGAACATCTGCCCTGAAGGAAAGAGCTCCCTAGCAACTCTGAATCTGGCGCCCGAGGTCAACGGGGAGACAGGACCTGGCCGTGGGCCTCGCTCGCCACCACAGGGGCTGCCTAGGAGACAAAGATCGCCCCTCCTCCCTCCTAGGAACTCACTAGGACAGGAAAGATGAAAGTGAAGATGGGTTTTCGTTCTTTAAGACAACTAAATCTGGATATCAACCTACAGAACTAAAAGAGCTCAAGAATCAAAGAAAAAAATAAACCAAAACTTAAGCAACCAATTATCAAAATCAACTTTAAGTACAGGAAGTCCTCTAAGAGTACAAAACTAAATTCTAAAAGCTTCTCATGAACAGAGAGGTCTGGACAGGACATACAACGCAGAGTGGCAGCTGCAGCCACTGTGAAATAGGAAACGTGGGCAGTGTGTCCAAGGGGTTGTCGGTCAGGCGGGTCTGGGCAGGGGCAGTCTGCTCTCCTTCGGAAATGAAACCCCCAGTGACTAGACGTGGTGTGTGTGGGTGGGGGGGAAGCGCCAGACCCCTCACCACCTGCTCTACCCACGAGCTGGAGACACGGGGAGCACTAAGAAACCCTTGCAAGCGTCTGTAGACAGAATAGATAACCAAAATGTGGTTGGTGTGTTCACACACTGGAATATTCCTCAGCCTCAAAACAGGAGCTTCTGACCCAGGCGACGACATGGATGAACCCTGAGGACATTATGCTGACTGAAAGAAGCCAGCCACCACAGGACAGGTACTATATGACTCCACTTCTATGAGGATCCTAGAAGAGTCACATTCTCAGAGACAGAAGGAGACTGGTGGGTGCCAGGAACTGGGGTGGGGAGGCAGGAGTTAGTACTTAATGGGGACAGAGTCTCAGTTTGGAGTGAAAAGAAAGTTCAGGAGACGGCTGGTGGAGACAGCTGCACAACAGTGCAAACGTACCTAACGGTACTGGACTATATGCTTAAAAATGGCCAAGGCGGTGGGGACACCCAGGTGACCCAGTCACTTGAGCATCTGACTGTTGGTTTCAGCTCAGGTCATGACCTCAGGGTTGTGGGATTAAGCCCTGCACTGGGCTCCCTGCTCAGCACAGTGTCTACTTGAGATTCTCTCTCTCCCTCTCCCTGCCCTTCCATTCCATGTGCACACATCTTATGTACGTGCATGCGTGGGTTCTCTCTAAAATAAATAAATCTCTAAAAAAAAAAAAAAGGTCAAGATGGTGAACTTCATATCACGTATACTCTACCACAATTACAAAGAAAACAAAACAGAAAGGCGAGCTCATGCAGACACAGCCCCCAAGGCGATGGGAGCACAGCACACGCACTTCCTTTAGGACTAACTCTGCACCTCTTAGAGGTCACCACTCGTATCTGTCTTTGCTGCTTCCAGAAAGACTTGGGACATGGAGACCATCCCCCCAGGGACTGAGAGAAGCTTTCCAAAAATCAATGAGAGCATCCAAAAGGGATTAAAAACACACAAACTGGCTAGAAAGAAAAACCAGGAGCTACAAAGACATCTTGGGGGTTTTCATGCTTGCAAGTTCTCACAACTGGCCCTTCTATCCTGATTAATGAACCCAGGCAAAAACCACAAAATGTGACCCAGAAATGCTAACTGTAACTGTAACTGTAAAATTTTAAGACTCCATTGCCTGAAACTCTAACTGCCTTAGCAGGGCAACGCCCAAAAAAGGTCACGGCTATTTCAAAAGATTTTAATCTGAAAGAGTGTCTTGCCTAAATTCTGTGGCAAACTCACTCTGAAACAGAAGATACAATCATCTCATGTCACTTTTTGAACACCATAAATGGCGAAAACAACTGCACATGAAGGACAGCTGAGAGACACCGCCGGGGTCACTTACCCTCACAGCCCAATGGGCCTCCGCGGAGGGCGGCGTGACCATCAGAGGGCTGCTGGTGTCGTGCTGTAAAGGAAGAGAAACACTGCACTGTGGCTGGCAAGGAATTCAACTACGGAGGACGCGTTTATGTAAAAGATACACGTTTCAAAGTGCTTTCAGAATGGGGAAAGACCTCTAAAAGTTTTTTTAGAATTACTATATGCCCCAGCAATTTCACTCCAAGGTACGGACCTAAGAGAACTGAAAACAGGCACGCAAACAAAATCCCAGAAAATGAATTGTCATGTCCAGCAGCAGAGGAAGGGACAGACCATAAAATGCGGTCTGACTCAGTGAGCAGGAACCAAGCACTGACACCCACTACGGAGCACTGCAGAGGGAAAGCAGGCGATCTACGATTCTGTAAAGTGCCCCCAACAGGCAAATCCATACAGAGAGAGAGATGAATGGCTGCCAGGGGCTGAGAGGCAGGGATCCCATGAGGGATTACTTAGTAGGTAAAGGGCTTCCTTTTGGGGTGATGAAAACGTTCTGGAACTAGAGGGAGGGGCCGGTTGTTTAAAAAAAAAAACAGAACACTGTGACTGTACTAAAAGTCACTAAGTTGTTCACTTTAAAATGGTGAGTTTTAGGTTATATAAATTCCACCTCAATTAAAAAAGAGAGAGAGAAAACACACAGATGGACAGATGACATTAGACGAGCACAAAGAACTGAAGGATTCTGACACTTACGAATTTAGGTGGCGGCATGTTCAAATTCAGATTGCTCAAGGTAACTTCATGGCCGCTCTGTGCACAGGCCACTAGTCTCAGTGCAACATAGAAACCCTGCAAATCCAAAAAAGAGGGAGGGGTAAACTCTTGCGGGCTGGTGATGACAGGGAGAGCTGTCTGCAGCCGCAGGCTTTGGGACAGAGGGATTTCACGTCACTGCAACAATGAAGACTCAATGTGCGAAAGTCACTGAGAGTGTTGAGCTGAACACATCTCCCCCTGGGAGTACTGATTCCAAGAATATGCCAAGTGGACTCAGTCCACTGCACTCTGGACACTGCCAAATTTCAAATAAATGTATTTTTTTACCTTTATTATTTTTTAAGTAAGCTTTATGTCCAACGTGGGGCTTGAACTCACAACCCTGAGAACAAGAGTCACATATTTTACTGAGTGACCCGGCCGAGAGTCCTCAAATAAATGTTTTTTAAGCAACAATGAGCTCCCGATATTTAGGAAAATGCTAGATTAGATAAGTAGCAGACTAGAGTTTAAGATGATAATAAATGATGATTCAGATATGTGTTGACTTTTTAAAAAATGGTTTGAAATAGACATAATTGTTTGGGAACCAATACAAATCACTGTGCTCTCCTTAGCCTTGCTGAAGACAGCCTCTCCCACTTGCTCCCCCACCCCCATGGCCTGATGTGGATCTCACCTCCCACGCTGCCAGGACAAAGGACCTGAACTAGGCCATAAGGGACCTTTGCTCCTCTCGCCCTCCTCTCAACCCAGAGGCGGCCATGCCACAGGCTTAGTGGACTCACAAAGCATCATCTAATTTTCTTAACTGATCAAATAGCCTGAGAACATGAACTGTTTTAAAGCTATAAACACAATTACAGCTTAAAAACATCTTCAAAGAGACAAGAGCTGGATCAGCCTTTCTCAGACAGATGTCCACAGAATGCCCGGGTGAGGGCTGTAAGAAAGTTTCACAGAAAAGGGGAAGTAAGAAAGTTTCTGGGAACTGCATTAGGCCAAGTTAACAGATTTCTCATCCACAAGGATCCTCAGAATTCAACACGCAGACATACAGTGCGAACCTCAAGGAAGGGAGGAAGAGTTGATACTGTTTTCCCAGTGGATCAGATCATGGACAGTGGGACACCAGGAACGACATCCCTTGGGATACAGTTTGGGGATAAACTGAACTGAATTAAAACACAACCATTTAAAATCATTTGTAAGTACTATACATTTCCATTTACAGAACATTCTCAAAATGACAAAATCATGCTGGAGAAGGAACCAGTGGGTTGCCAGGGGTTAGGGTGTGACTGCTACGGGACAACACGAGATTCTTCTGGGGGCCAGGCAGTCCTGTGTCCCGACTATGGTGGTCATTACATGAATCTGTGCACGTGATAAAATTACACAGAATTATACACACCAACCCCCCCCCCCCAAAAAGTCCATGTAAAACTGGCCAGCCCTGAGCAAGGCCTCCAGGTTAGCACCACGCCGGTCTCTGAGCACCACGCTATGGTGACGTAAGTCGCTCTCGCTTTGAGGAGCTGAGGAAGGATACGCCGGAACTCTCTGAACTGCTTTTGCAACTTCCATGAGTCTTAAGTTATTTCAAAATAGATCAGTCTGAAAACATTTTCATCACTTGCAAGCACACAAATTTAAAAAAAAAGAAACGCTAACCATGAAAGATGGCTCCCAAGTGTTCAGAAGACTCGTATTTCAAAACGAAACCTTCCCATGTTAATAGTCTGATGGCCGCGCTCAGGTCTAGTAATCCTTGTCCACGGCAATGACAAGGAAGGACGTGCAGAAGTGACCCCGCCTGCGGGGCTCTGGCCCAAGCCCCTCCACTTGCTCTGTGTGTGTGTAAGTGTATATACCTGTTTGTCCAAGAACCCTTTACCTTCTGGGTCAGCCAAGTCCCATATCTGTGGAAACACACACAAAAATGCTCATGAGTTGCAAATGCCCATCACCGTCCATTTATTCACAGAACAGGGGCCGCCACCACTGCATGCGGGCCTTACGTGCTGGCTGGAGTGGGTGCTCCCGAGCTGTGGGTGAGGAAACAAGTCTGGACCAGCTGAATGACCTGCCCCTCCCCCTGCCCCTATAGGCACACAGCTGGTCAGCGGCAGAGCCTGGAGAACACCCCGGTCTACTCGGCTCCAAAGCCATAAGCTGTCAAGATCCCAAAAGCACTCAGGCCTCTTGTCTGCTGCCCAAGCCGGAAGTGGAATAGCCACCGGTTACAGCCCGAGAGGCTCACAGTGGCCAGCCCACTCCCCAGGAGGCACGTCCCCTGGAAGAGGGGTCTGGCCTTCACCTGCCCGGGCAGCGCGGAAGGCAGCCTCAGAAGAGAGGTCATTATCTATCTTCACGTACCTTCCCAAGGATAATGTCTGAGAGCCCAGACTTCTTTAGAAAAAGCGCAGCTTCGCTCGCCCCAACTCGCCCTGTGTATGCCGGGTCTACCTAGAATGGGGGAACAACTCTTGAGACAAGGCCTCAGCAGACGGCACAACAGATAAAGCAGCGCATAGCGCACTGGCTATTGGCTGATAACTCGGAGGATGGAAAGGGACTAAACTGAGCTTCTACTCAGGTTTGTGTCTGCCCAGACACGCCCTCTTGAATTCAATCAAAAAGACATCAGTGAAACTTACCTGCTTATAATAGGATTCATATAATGGATTTCCAGTGGGAATCTGTAAACAAAACCAGAGACACTGGTCAAAAATAGACACACCCCACCCCCCCCAAGAAAAAAATCACCCCCCCTCCAAGTGCCGTTACCAAAATGTACAATAGTGAAAACCTAAATGTGTGCACTTTAAACGTCCTCTCTTCACAGACTGCCGCTTGTTTTTAGACACAGATCTCACATACTTACTCAGTCTGGGAAGGAGAAACGCGAATGCTCTTTCGCAAGGCCTCATTCCTACACACACAACTTGGTACTCAGGAAGCAGCAGCAGCCAAGCTGACTTCCATTCACCGAATGAGGGGATTTCAATGTGCCCAGGAGCTCAGAGGGCAAGACATCCCCTCTCCTGAGACTGCTTTCTGGTTCCAGAATCTGAACAGAAGTTTCTGCATGTCATTATGAAATCAGCAAGACACGCAAGCTTCAGACTGGTTTCCCTGCCCCAGATCTCGTCCCCACCCATCCCGTGCTCCACCAGCCACCAAGGGATGCTCCCTGCTGGGAGAGAGCTGGCCAGTGACCACTCCTACTGTGGCAGGCAGGAAGTTCAAAGTCTTCAGTCCAGCACAGAAGATGCTCCACATTCCAGCCATCAGATCCAAGACATCACTGTTCAAAGAAGGTAAATGCCGGCTCTTGGGTCACGCGGCTCACTGAAGCCATGTCTGGAGCTGGCCTGGTTGGCGGCCAAGCCCTCACACTTTGCACCGTGTCCTACAGTCTCTCTTCCCGACCTCAGCGAGCCATCCCCCAAGGGAGGTGTCAGCTGGGAAAGGAGTAAGTAGCCACTGAACTGTCGGCTCTACAGGCTTACACATGCTGGTGTTTTGCCACGTGAAGGGAAACAGCAGTCCACAACCCGGCCACTGACTTAGTGAGCAAAGTGAAGAACACACAACTACACTCCATCGTACAGAAGAATGGGCATGGGAACCACTAAAAACGAGGACAGGGAATGCGAGGACTGAATGAGAGGTGGGAGTACCGTGTCTATTTTTAAAGTCTTTGAATGCTGTCTTGTGATTTTTTCATAATGAATAAAACTGGCAGAGGTGGGTTCCTTCCAGTTACAATCACTGGATTGGAACCAGCCCAACACTTGCTTACTGCAGTGGCACAAAGAGACTCGCTTCAGGTTAAAAATAATGCCGAGATTACGGTCAGCTTCTCTGGGGGATGCCAACACCTGCGAGCATATAAAGAAGTGAAAGTACAGAGAACGCCGCCAAGACAGAATGAAAACAGAAGGAAAAGAGCATGAAGACCTGAAAGGGGAGAGAGGAAAGTCAAAACAAAAAGAAGGGGGGAGATCTTGAAAAAGCAGAGAAAACTAAACATGGAACAGCATGAAAAGGAAAGCACGGCTGGGTGACAAGGAGCCATTGCTTGAGAAAGAAAAGGGGACAACACCCGGGAGAAGGATAGAGAGGTAAGTACACAGCTACAGCGCCTCCCTGGCTGGCTGCTTCCTCCTGCCTGGTGCGCTGGCCCAACACGGTCACTAGGGGGTCAGCCACTCTCAGCTCCTTCAGACCTTAGACCACAGCGCCCGCCATCACACATCGTGTGACCTCCCGGGTTTAAAACTCTGGCATGCTTCCAAAGCACATCTCCTCAGAGGACTAAGGCGGGCAGAGGAAGCCAAGTCAGGCAGGCTGTTTGTCGAGGAGATGGTGCCGGGTCCGGACGGCACATCACCTGCCACTGGCTCACGGGAATGGAATGCACAGGCCCCAGCGGCCTCCACCCTGATGGCAAAGGTCCCTTCCCACCAACAGTCAGAGAGGCTCAGGTCTGAAGTACACTTCCAGTGGGATTTTTTTTTAAAGATCTCAGGTCAGGCAAGAAAAGGGGTTTCCAGCCTACTATAATTCCAGTGAAAAAAGAAAAAAGTGAAAAAAGGGTATCTGGGGCATACAGAGTTAACAACTGTTTCAAATTTCCCAAATGCTTCTGAGCTATTAGATCCACAATCAAAAAAAATAAGACTGAATAACCTGGAAAAGCCTCTGAAGCACCAGACCCAAAGCTCCAATGTCTAATAAGGGTGCATCCCCTAGACCGTCTATGGCCAGTTTTCAATCCCACATGAGCCACAAGTGAGGAGAAACCACAAGAGTGTGCCTCAGCTTTTCCTCTCTCCGGGAATCACTGTAGTTAGGCTGGGACAATGACCACACTTAGAAGCTTCAATGTCATTACTCATACTTCGGTTACTGCAAAAGCAGAGGGGGGAAAGGGGAAAACACCAGATCTAGCTGGCACTTCCCCTCACCACTCCACCTCGTCCCAGGGATGGTGGAATCACGTCTGCAAGCTGCGTGATATGCCACTGAGATGGACCTGAAGACACCTGCTGCCAACTAACACCATGAATCCTCCAATGACAGGTCACCTATATGGCCAGCTCCTGGGCAGAGACCTCTGTCACAACTGGCTCACCCGTGCCGGCAGCGGCTCCCAGAGGGAGTGATACAGCTGCGGGGACAGAGCACGCTGAAAGCGGACGCCAGAGCTCTTCCTCTCTGACCCCAAAGAGAGCCCAGGGCCAAGCCTGCGGCACAAGCAGAAAGGGAACAGGCCAGGAGATAAGGCTTTCAGTGTAAGAAAGCTGCAGAAAGTAAGAGGCTGCAGAGAATGGGGTGAGGTATTTGAAAATGGAAGTGAGACAAACCAGCCCGGGATGGAGATCTCCTTCGCCAACCCACTCTGCTAAGGGGCCACCTTCAACTTGCAGTGACTGAATTACTGATGCGGTTCAATCATCACTTTCAGTGTGACCATTCAGTTGTTCGTCAGAGCTTAAAATACTCAGAGATAACATGGAAAGTTCCTGTGACCTCTTTGCTCTGTCCTCCAGCCTCCACGCAGTTTACAAGCAGGGGCGACAGGGAAGGGGAGCATACCAAGGATAAACTGACACCCTTCTGTGGAGAGGGCTTTAAAACATCACAGTTCGTGTGAGCACATGCAATTTTAATGCTGGAGAAAAGCAGCTTGAGATGAAGAACACAGCAAAACTACTTTGGAGGGGAAATCCTCTGAAGATTGGGGTTCTAGCCACTACAAAACCTCTAGGATTTAGCCCATCCAGCTCTGATCACCACTTTTGTCCAAAGGCAGGACCCTTCCTAAACCTTTATGCCTCAAAAATTCCCAGTCTTCTGGGAAAGGCTGTGCCTTTGTGCCCATCAAAGCAATGACTGCCAGCCTTGCTCATTTCAAAAATGGCATTTCTTTAAAGCAACCTAGTTTTTAAGACTTTGGGGAAAAAGTTTAATCCGTTGCTCTGATAAACAGAGGATCACATTCATGGAGCACTCCCGGTTTCCTATCCAGTACCTCATTTAATGCTCCAACAACATTACGGCACAGGTATACAGACGTTAGTCCCAGACTGCAGGTGCTCAGACTGGGGTACCATGCACGGGGTCACAGAGCCGGTGAGTGACAAAGCCAGAGGAGCACCCAGATCATGTGGCCCTATCTTACTTTGCACGCTGCAAAAACAGCCCAGGCATGACAGAGCTGGGCACTGGGTCCCAGCACAGCCTCCCATGCATGGTAGCCTTGGGAAAATGCACACCCGTGATTACGTGCTGATGCATTTTATTCAGCTGAAGAGATCAGAGTGCAACACTCAACTCAAGTATATAAAATGACTTGAAAACCAGTGCAGTCTTTCATTTCCCCCAGGAAGCTAAGACCCCATAATGCTGTATTTTCAGCTTTTTTTTTTTTAACCTGTCATATATCCTTTTTTTTTTTTTTTTTTAAGATTTTATTTATTTGCTTGACAAAGAGAAAGAGCCAGCAAGAGAGGGAATACAAGCAGGGGGAGCAGGAGAGGGAGAAGCAGGCCTCCCGCTAAGCAGGGAGCCTGATACGGGGTTCGATCCCAGAACCCCAGGATCAAGACACAAGCCAAAGGCATACGCTTAACAACTGCGTCACCCAGGTGCCCCTCCCTTTTTTTTTTTTTTTTATAATTCCAGTGTAGTCAGCACACAGTGTCATATTAGTATCAGATGTACCATACAGTGATTCTACACTTCCATATACTACTCAGTGCTCATCGAGATAACTATATTGTTTAATCCCCACTGCCTGTTTTCCCCACCCCCCACCCACCTCCCCTCTGGTAACCATCTGTTTGTTCTCTGTAGTTAAGAGTCTGTTTTTTGGTTTGTCTCTTTTTTCCTTTGTTTGTTCTATTTCTTAAATTCCACATACAAGTGAAATCATGTGGTACTGGTCTTTCTCTGACTGAGAGAGACTATTTCGCTTAGCATAATACCCTCTAGCTCCATCCATGTCAATGCAAAAGACAAGATTTCATTCTTCCTTATGGCTGAGTAATATTCCATTGTGTATATATCCCTCCTCTTCTTTATCCATTCATCTACTGATGGACTGGGCTGTTTCCATAGTCTGACTTTTGTAATAATGCAGCAACGAACATAGGGGTGCATATATCCCTTCAAGTTAGTATTTTTGTTTTCTTTGGGTAAACTGTGTGATTACTAGATTGTAGGGTAGTTCTACTTTAAATTTTTTTTTATTTTTTTATTTTTTTTAATTTATTTATTTGACAGAGAGAGATCACAAGTAGACAGAGAGGCAGGCAGAGAGAGAGAGAGGGAAGCAGGCTCGCTGCTGAGCAGAGAGCCCGATGTGGGACTCGATCCCAGGACCCTGAGATCATGACCTGAGCCGAAGGCAGCGACTTAACCCACTGAGCCACCCAGGTGCCCTACTTTAAATTTTTTGAGGAACCTCAGTAACTGTTTTCCAGAGTGGCTGCGCCAGTTTGCATTCCCACCAACAGTGCACGAGGGCTCCTCTTTCTCCACATCCTCACCCACACTTGTTGTTTCTTGTGTTTTTGATTTTAGCCATTCTGACGGGTGCGATAAGATATCTGATTGAGGTTTTGATTTGCATTTCCCCGATGTGGAGTGCGGTTGGAAAAACAAATACTGTCAAAATATCTCCACCACCCCCAAGCAATCTCCACATTTCAGGCAATCCCTATCAAAATACCAACAGTATTTTTCACAGAACTAGAACAAACAACCCTAAATTTGTATGGACCCACAAAGACCCTGAATAGCCAAAGCAATCTTGAAAAAGAAAAAACAAAACTGGAGGCATCACAATTTGAGACTTAAGTTATATTACAAAACTGCAGCAATCCGAACAGTATGGTGCTGGCATAAAAAACATAATGCGTACATAGATCAATGGAAACAGAACAGAAAGTCCAGAAATAAACCCACAATTATATGGCCAATTAATCTTTGACCAAGCAGGAAAGAATATTCAATAGGGAATAGACATTACCTTTAACAAAAGGTGTTGGGAAAACTGGACAGCAACATGCAGAAATGAAATTGGACCACTTTCTTATACCCTACACAAAAAAACTCAAAATGGATTGAGGACCTAAATGTGAGACCAAAAACCATAGATCACATAAGAGAGCATAGGCGGTAATTTCTCTGACACTGGTCATAGCAGCAGCATCCTTCTAGACAGGTCTCCTGAGGCAAGGGAAACAAAAGCAAAAATAAACTATTCAGACTCCATCAAAATAAAAGGATTCTGGGGTGCCTGGGTGGCTCAGACTGTTAAGCGTCTGCGTTCGGCTCAGGTCATGATCCCAGGGTCCTGGGATGGAGCCCCGCATTGGGCTCCCTGCTCAGCAGGGAGTTTGCTTCTCCCTCTCCCTCTGCCTGCTTCTCCCCCTACTTGTGCTCTCTCTCTCTCTCACTCTCAAATAAATAAATAAAATCTTTTAAAAAGGGACGCCTGGGTGGCTCAGTTGGTTAAGCTGCTGCCTTCAGCTCAGGTCATGACCCCAGGGTCCTAGGATAGAGTCCCACATCAGGCTCCTTGCTCAGTGGGGAGCCTGCTTCTCTCTCTGCCTCTGCCTGCCACTCTGCCTGCTGGTGCGCACTCTCTCTGACAAATAAAATCTTTTAAAAAAATTTTTAATCTTAAAAAAATAAGATAATGAATAAAAGGATCTTTGAAAATAGATAAACAAAAGGCTTTTCGATGGCAAAGGAAAAAAACCAACAAAACTAAAAGACAAATTACTGAATGGGAGAAGATATTTGCAAATGACATATCTGATAAAGGGTTAGTATCCAAAATACATAAAGAACTTATACAACTCAACACAAAGAACCAAATAATCCAGTTAAAAAATAGGCAGAAGACATGAACAGACATTTTTCCAAAGAAGACATCCAGATGGCCAACAGACACATGAAAAGATGCTCAACATCACTCATCATCAGGGGAATGCAAATGGTGTATTTTTCAATCAAGTTGCCAAGTTTTGCAGGAATTAGGCAGGTAACACCCACAGACATCCTGGTCTGAGTTTCTACTTGGAAAACCAGGTGCTGATACAAACTTGCAGCCCACGGGGCACCTGGCTGGCTCAGTCATGAGAGTATGCCTCTCGACCTCAGGGTCGTGACTTCAAGCCCCACACTGGGTGTAGAGATGACTTAAATAAATAAAACTTAAATAATAATATATATATTTTTTAAAAGCAGCCCAAAGAAGTGCTCACTTAATAGTCCTTACATTTCTGCCTTCCACTTAGCGTTGGCTGCCCTCACTGCTTGCAAAACCATTATCTTGGCTATGTGCACAGTCATATTCTGCAGCTGAGGAAATTGGGATTTAGCTCAGCAGCATTCAAAAATAGCAGAAAACACTGGGGCATCTCTGACCTCCCAGGAACTGACAGCTCTCTCCAAATGCCCCATCAGAGGTTTCTAAACCAGAGCTAAGGTAAACCTTGCTGAGAGGAGAACACTGATGTGAGAGAGAGCTTTTATAAAACCACAAGAAAAAAGATATCCTAATTTTAAAATGAGCAAAGCAGGGGCACCTGGGTGGCTCAGTGGGTTAAACCTCTGCCTTCGGCTCAGGTCATGATCTCAGAGTCCTGGGATTGAGCCCCGCATCGGGCTCTCTGCTCAGCAGGGAGCCCGCTTCCCCCTTTCTGCCTGCCTCTCTGCTGACTTGAGATCTCTGTCAAGTAAATAAATAAAATCTTTTACAAAAAAAAATGAGGGTGCTTGGGTGGCTCAGTGATTTAAAGCCTCTGCCTTCAGCTCAGGTCATGATCCCAGGGTCCTGAGATCAAGCCCCACATAGGGCTCTCTGCTCCCCGGGGAGCCTGCTTCCTCCTCTCTCTGCCTGCCTCTCTGCCTACTTGTAATCTCTGTCAAATAAATAAATAAGTAAAATCTTTTAAAAAATAAAAAATAAATGAGCCAAAAAAAAAAATTCAGAAAGAAAAGCCAAAGCAAAGTTGGGGGGAATGTTCAATTTCCATATTGCAAAACACAGTGAAGCACCAGCATTTGCTATCAGGTTGGCAGAGTCAGCAGAGGGGAAACAAGCGTCTTGGGCCCTATGTGTGGGAAGATGACCAACTGGCTTTTCTAGAGGGCTATGCAATACTGCACAGTTACCCCTGACATGCAGGTTCCACTTCATTCCTGTCAAACTCCAGCAAGAGTTTTTGTAGATAAAAATAAGACTATTCTAAAATGTATAGAGACAGGCAAAGGAACCAAAATAGCTAAAACAATTTGGAAGAGAAAAATAAAGTGGGAGGCATCAGTCTACCTGATTTCAAGTCTCACTATAAGGCAGCATGGCAGTGATGAAGGGGCAGACGCACACAGCCATGGAACACAGCAGACAGCCCAGAAACAGACATACACTGGGTGAACCCGACCGACTGCTGACAGAGGTGCAGGGCCATTCAGGAGGAAAGAGGCCTTGCCTGGCCTACGGAGAAGCAACTGGACATCCAGAAAGAGAAAATGAGCCTCAACCCAAGTCTCACGCTTTCTACAAAAATTCATTTCAAACGGGTCACAGGCTTAAATGGAAAAACTTCAATGGAATAACACTTGTGGGAAAACAAAAAAAAAACAGAATAAAATATTCAGAAACAAGGGCTGGGGAAGGAGTTCTTAGACTTGATACCAAAAGCCTGACTCATAAAAGGAAAAACTGATAAATTGGACCTCATCAAAATTTAAAATGTTTGCCCTGTCAAAGACCCTGGGAAGATGACAAGCCAAGTCACAGAAATATTTGCAAATCACAAATCTGACAAAGGATATGAAATACATAAAGTATCTGAAATACACAAAGAACTCTCAAAACTCAATGGCACAAATGCAAACAATGGAGGGGGCGGGGTGGTGCCTGGCTGGCTCCGTGGGTGGAGCACATGACTCAGTCTTGGGGTAGTGAGTTCAAGCCCCACGTTGGGCATAGAGTTTGCTAAAAAAAAAAAAAAAAAAAAAAAAAAGGCAAATGATCAAATGAGGACATGAGCCAAAAACATGAAGAGACATTTCACCCAAGAGGACGCACAGATGGCAAGTAAGCCCATGAAAAGATGGTCAGCACAGAATAGAGAGCCCAGAAATCGACCCTCAACTCTATGGTCAACTAATCTTCGACAAAGCAGGAAAGAATGTCCAATGGAAAAAAGACAGCCTCTTCAATAAATGGTGCTGGGGAAATTGGACAGCCACATGCAGAAAAATGAAATTGGACCACTTCCTTACACCACACATGAAAATAGACTCCAAATGGATGAAGGACCTCAATGTGAGAAAGGAATCCATCCAAATCCTTGAGGAGAATGCAGGCAGCAACCTCTTCGACCTCAGCCGTAGCAACATCTTCCTAGGAACAACGGCAAAGGCAAGGGAAGCAAGGGCAAAAATGAACTATTGGGATTTCATCAAGATCAAAAGCTTTTGCACAGCAAAGGAAACAGTTAACAAAACCAAAAGACAACTGACAGAATGGGAGAAGATATTTGCAAACGACATATCAGATAAAGGGCTAGTATCCAAAATCTATAAGGAACTTAGCAAACTCAACACCCAAAGAACAAACAATCCAATCAAGAAATGGGCAGAGGACATGAACAGACATTTCTGCAAAGAAGACATCCAGATGGCCAACAGACACATGAAAAAGTGCTCCACGTCACTCGGCATCAGGGAAATACAAATCAAAACCACAATGAGATATCACCTCACACCAGTCAGAATGGCTAAAATTAACAAGTCAGGAAATGACAGATGCTGGAGAGGATGTGGAGAAAGGGGAACCCTCCTCCACTGTTGGTGGGAATGCAAGCTGGTGCAACCACTCTGGAAAACAGCATGGAGGTTCCTCAAAATGTTGAAAATAAAACTACCCTATGACCCAGCAATTGCACTACTGGGTATTTACCCTAAAGATACAAACATAGTGATCCGAAGGGGCACATGTACCCGAATGTTTATAGCAGCAATGTCTACAATAGCCAGACTATGGAAAGAACCTAGATGTCCATCAACAGATGAATGGATAAAGAAGATGTGGTATATATACACAATGGAATACTATGCAGCCATCAAAAGAAATGAAATCTTGCCATTTGCGACGACGTGGATGGAACTAGAGCGTATCATGCTTAGTGAAATAAGTCAATCGGAGAAAGACAACTATCATATGATCTCCCTGATATGAGGACATGGAGAAGCAACATGGGGGGGTAGGGAGATAGGAGAAGAATAAATGAAACAAGATGGGATTGGGAGGGAGACAAACCATAAATGACTCTTAATCTCACAAAACAAACTGGGGGTTGCTGGGGGGAGGTGGGATTGGGAGAGGGGGAGCGGGCTATGGACATTGGGGAGGGGAGGCGAACCATAAGAGACTATGGACTCTGAAAAACAACCTGAGGGTTTTGAAGGGTCAGGGGTGGGAGGTTGGGGCAACCTGAGGGTTTTGAAGGGTCAAGGGTGGGAGGTGGGGGGAACAGGTGGTGGGTAATGGGGAGGGCACGTTTTGCATGGAGCACTGGGTGTTGTGCAAAAAGAATGAATACTGTTACGCTGAAAAAAATAAATAAAATGGAAAAAAAAAAAGAAAAGAAAAGAAAAGATGGTCAGCATACGTTATAGGAAAATGCAAATCAGAACCACAGGGAGATGCCCCCACACACCCATAACAATGGCGAAAATAACAAACAATGACACCAGTGAACACACCGAGAAACTGGATCACCTGCACGTTGACGGTGGGAAGGTAAAAATGTACAGCTCTGGAGAACAGTTCAGTAGTTTCTTAAAAAGAACTGAGCCTACAACTGTCACAAGACCCAGCAGTTGTCCTGGGCATACATCCAGACAAATGAAGACTTGGGGTTGCATAACATCCTGTACCCACAGACTGGAAACACACCGGATGTCCTTCCATGGGGGATTGGTTACATGAACTGTGACCACCCCCCACCCTGTGGAATACCACTTGGCAATGAAAAACGCCAAGGAATGAACTACTAATATGCACAACAGCCTAGAAGAATCGATACTAAGTAAAAAAGGCCAATCTCCACAGGTTACGTGCTGAATGACTCTATTATACAACATCACTATAATGCTGGAATTCTGGAAATGAACAGATTAGTGGGTGCCAGAGGTGAAGGAAGGCATGGGAGTGGCTAAAAGGGCCAAGAGGGGGATCCCTGCGTGGGATGGAACCAGTCTGCATCTGACTGCATCGATGTCACAGTTTTGGCTGCAATGGTGAACTACTGATTTGCCGAGTGTTACCACTGCAGGAAACCCAGTAAAGACACAGGCTCTCTCTGCATTATTTTTCTCAACTGCACATGAATCTGTAATTACCTCAAAATAAATTTTAAAAAGAGAGTACGAGAGACAGGAGACCTCACAATCGAGGGGCGCCTGGGTGGCTCAGTGGGTTAAGCCTCTGCCTTCAGCTCAGGTCATGATCTCAGGGTCTCTGGGATCGAGCCCCGTGTCGGGCTCTCTGCTTGGCAGGGAGCCTGCTTCCTCCCCTCTCTGGCTGCTGCTCTGCCTACTTGTAATCTCTCTCTCTCTCTCTCTCTATCTGTAAAAAAGAAAAAAAAATTAAAAAAAAAAAAAAGAAAAGGAGACCTCACAATCGAATAACAAGGTGACCTCCGGAGACACTCCGGAACCTGGACTGGGTATCAATGGAATAGTACTAAGGAATGATTAAATGTGTAAGGTGTTGATATGGTACCATGGGTATGGTCTTCTTGTCAGAGATGCAAACTGAGATATGATTTCTGAGACTTACTTTTTAAAGATTTATTTATTTTGAGAGAGAGAGCGTGCGGCAAGAGCTCTCTCTTGGGGGAGAGGGGCAAAGGGAGGGGGGAGAGAATCTCAAGCAGCCTCCCGGCTGAGTGGGGAGCCTGACCTAGGGCTTGACCTCACAGTCCTGAGATCACAACCTAAGCCCAAATCAAGAGTTGGGACACCAAACTGACTGAGACACCTAGGCACCCCGATTTCTGAGATTTAAAACAAAAAAACCTCAGAAATAAAAATGTACATGGCAGAGGTCAAGGGATGGTAGACAAGCGCAGAGATTTGCAAAACAGAGTTTGTTTGGGTGCGCGGCTGGCTCAGTTGGTAGAGCGTACGACTCTCAGTCTCAACAGCATGAGTTCAAGCCCCAGGTTGGGCATGGAGTCTACTTTAAAAAAAGAGAAAAAAGGCATTTGTTGTAAACGGACAGTGCACACATGGGAGTTCATTAAACTCTTCCCTCTCCTTTGAGTGTGTATAAAATCCTACATAATTCAAGACCACCGTCTGATATGTTTCTGCTCTGGCAAGGATCCCAGCGGAGCGAGCCGCTTCGCGTGTGCAGGGCGGCAAGAAAGAGCAGCTCTGTCGCTCGCAGTGTCATACTTCTGACAGACAAGAAAAACTAGCACTGTTTCTTAACTTTTTCTTTTTAAGAGTTTTACTTATTTGTCAAAGAGAGAGAACACGCATGCACAAGCGGGAGGAATGGCAGGCAGAGGGAGAAGCTGGCTCCCCGCTGAGCAGGGAGCCCATGTGGGGCTCGATCCCAGGACCCTAGGATCATAACCCAAGCCAAAGGCAGCCGCTTAACCGACTGAGCCACCCAGGTGCCCCCAAACCAGCACTTCTTTAACACACAACACACACCCCCTTCTGCTACTGTAAGGTCTCCCCCCGGGGGTCTACCCCAAGGAAGTGACCAACTATGCAGGAGGTGGGGAAAGGCAAGGGCGTTGTATCAGTTCATCCTGCTGGAGGGCGAGGACTATGGGTGACAGAAGAGGTTGAAAACGGGCGAGGATCCCACGCAGCAGCAAAACAGCACAGGCAAAACATTTACAATCGGGGTATGACCGTTAGGTATTTGCTAAGTGCAAAGGAAGGGCCCAAACCAGCATACATAGTGATGACCTAGCTGGTAAGCCCCCAGCGATTACATATGCACACGGACTTGAGTGTGGCAGGATGGACACCACATGCTAACACTGATTTCTACCAGTGAACTGGTGTCCCCACTGCCCCCACCGTGGCTTTCTGGGTTTGCCAGTGTTCTACATTAGCGCACATTGCTCTTGTAAACAAGACAGAAAAGGAAAAGAGCCACATACGAGAAGAGGGATCTGAAGACACATGATTCTCCCTGGGGGCCCAAGTGACTGCCATGACAAAGGACTCGGTGAAGCTGTGCACTGCCGTTCAGCACAGCACACACGGCCTCCGTCCAACCCACTCAGAACTCAAGGCCTGCAGTCTCCACCTACAAGGAGAACCAAAGAGCAAGAACCACGCCTAAAAGTTTAGAGACAAAGTGAAGCGTCAAGGTGAGCACGACAGCCAGAGGGAGTTCAAGGCCAGGAGCTACTAGACGGAATGCAGACTCAAGCTCCAGCCCTCCCAAGACACCACTGCTCTTGGCCCCATCTACCAGAAATGGAAATAAAAGAGAAACCAAGGTCCCTTGAGGCAACCTTCCCACCCTGACATGCCACCTTGTGCAGGAGACAGGACCTGCAGGGAGTCCTGAAGGTCTCTACCCACACCTCTTAGCCTGGTGCTCCCAGCACCAAGGGAGAAGCAGAACCACAGAGAGGTCAACAACGTTACCAGATAGATGTGGATTAAAATCCCATCCCAGGGAGCCTGGGTGGCTCAGTTGGTTAAGCGACTGCCTTCAGCTCAGGTCATGATCCCAGAGTTCTGGGATCTAGTCCCACGTCGGGCTCCCAGCTCCACAGGGAGTCTGCTTCTCCCTCTGAACTTCTACCCTCTCGTGCTCTCTCTTACTCACTCTCTCTCTCCCAGATAAATAAAATCTTTTAAAAAAATAATCTTTTATAAAAAAATAAATGAAATAAAGTCCCACCCCACCACTAGAGTACTGTGCAACCCTGGGGAAGGTGAGCAGCCTCTCTGTGCCTCGGTTTCCTCATTTGGAAAATAAGGATGAGCATTCCCACCACCAGAGACCGGCACGGGTTGAGCAGTCCTCCAATCCTGGCTGTTTACAGTCCCATTCTCCTCCTAGTCCTCTCCTTCCACCGGCTCCCATAGGAAAATGTATCCCATCCCTAGAAATGCCCCCCAGCCCATTCCACTTCAAACTACTGACCTCCCACCTGCTATTCACAGAAAACTTCCTGAAAGAGTGTTTGCACTTGGGACATGGAAATTCATTCATTCACTCATTCAACAAACACACGTTAAGTCCACACAATGAGGCGGAATCCAGGCTATAAAAGGGTGTGAGACAGAACTCTAGGGCTCAAGATGAGGAGACCCGGCAGGCCAAGTGAGCACATGACTACAGCACAAGGTGCCATGGGATATAAAGGCTAAGACAGCAGGAGGTACTGCTGAAGCCTCCAGAGCCTGAGCCAGGGTCAGGGGTGGGCACAGTGGACTCTGGGGCGGAGGGGGGCGGCAGGGACTTGGGGCCCTTCAGCACAGTTTCAGCCAGCCAGGAAGGATGGACACAGTGAGGTAAGAGGGTCTGCGCCCACCCAGCTGAGAAGCCTGGAACGTGATCCCCGCGGCGACCTGAGCAGATGTGCACATGACCAGTGACCTGAATATGCATTTAGCTATGCAGCGTGGGAGACCGGGAGATGTCAGTAAGCCTCCAGGGGAATGAGGCCACTCACTGTGCGCAAACACAAAGAAAGGGGGCTGTTCACCTTTAAACGTGTTTCTCTGACGTGGAGGCAGAAATCTCATTCCCATTCAAGCAGTTTCTACCAAGTCGTGCGGAGCTCCGAGTCTGGAGGAGAAAGTCATTACACATGACAATGCACACGGAGGGCTGCCAAGTGCTGGGAGGAAGAGACAGGGGTGGCGGGGACACTCGGCATCCCAGACACACACCAGTGAGGGCGGAGACACCACCGCAGCCTCAGCTGAGCCTGCCCAAGGGGATACGAGACAACAAGCATGCCTAGGATTACCCGCACTGAAGCTCTGGGGACAGACAGGTCTGCAACACCGACGGAAAGAGGCACCGCTGGTGGGGACACCCAGAGGGGGTGGGGTCCTGGAGGCAACAGGTGATGGGCACATAGGGAGGGGCATGGGGTTGAGTGCAGCCACACAGAGAGCAAGTGGATGGGACTGGAAAGGGTCAGACAACAGGGAGCTCAGACAGCCTGAGCACAGCAGGGCGCAGATTCTAGCCCGTTCTCCCATAAATGCCGCTCAAGATCCAAAGAGGCCCTGGCCTCCCCAGAGCCCCCGCGGCTATCACTCCTCCGAGCCTCTCAGAGAACAGCCCCCATCCATTCTGTCCTTCCTTTCTCCGCACAGTGGACCAGGCCCTGAACAGACCCACAGGGTGACAGCTCAGCAGCAGGGGCCCCTAAACAGCAGGGCACCTACTGCCTTCCTTGAGAAGGACCACTTCTCACAGTGCTCCCAAATTGCCCTAAGTGTGCCCTGAATCTTCCCAAAATTCCGTCTCTGCCATGTGCTGAGCCCCAGCCCAATATTTCGCCATCCCTTACACGGGCACGCTGCCCAGGACTCAGGGATCCCCAGGCCGATCGGGTCGGCAGCTCTCCATGCCCCTCCCCTGCCCTCTGAGGGTGGCCTCATCAGCCTCCCAGCACCCACTGCTCCTCTATAGAGCCTGGGTCCTCTAGGCACCAGGGACTCAGCAGACTCCTGGATTCCATGGTGAGCAAAAGACACTCACCACTACCAAGGAGGGGCATCGTGGTCTACTCAGGGAACAAATACAGAAGAGCGGCCCTGCTGGGAGGAGCAGGGAGAGGAATTCACATGGTCACTCCCCTGCTCGGAAAAGACTCTGTGTGGCGAAGAGTGCAACGGTCCAAGCCTCAGCCTGGCTCTTGAGGTGCCCCACAGCCATCCCCTGCCCCTGCTGGGCTAATTTCGCTACTCCCTCCCTCTCCACCACACACACATTCACCTGGACACTCAGAGACACTTGCATACACTCGCGAGCACACAGCCCTCTATCCCTGTGCTCCTTCCTGCTCTGGCAGATTCTCTACACACTGTGCACTGTATGCTCCTTGTCTGGCCACAAATTATTCCCTATGCCTGAAATGCGGGGGGGGGGGGGGGGGGGGACCTGTGCCCACTCAAGGCCAATTACCTCCCAGCCCCACAACTGATCCCCCGACTTTAAAAACCTCCCAAATTCCCACCAACTGAAATGACTCTCTCTCTCCTCTACATTCCCATAGCCCCAAACCTACAAAGGGGACATTTCTTCATGTCCAAATTTTGTCAAGGCTACTCGAATGTCTGGGGTCCCCTCCTTCCTACATTTTAAACATTTATTCTACCTCTTACAATGCTGGGTCCATAAGCAGGCCTTCCATAAACTTTTTTTTTTAATTTTATTTATTTGACAGACAGAGATCACAAGCAGGCAGAGAGGCAGGCAGAGAGAGAGGGGGAAGCAGGCTCTCGGCTGAGCGGAGAGCCCGATGCTGGGCTCGATCCCAGGACCCTGGGACCATGACCTGAGCCGAAGGCAGAGGCTTTAATCCACTGAGCCACCCAGGCGCCCCAAACTTTTTTTTTTTAAATAGACGTATTTCCTTGTTTGTTTGTTTACAGAACGGGTAAGATTTTGATGGAGTCTCAGGAGGGAGCGGGTAAGACGGCTGCAGAGAGGCTGATGCTTGGGTAGACACAGCTCCGCCACTCAAAGCAGAGTGAAGACGAGCTACAAAGCCTCCCAGGGCCTCAGTTTCCCCAGCCAAGGAATGGGACTAATACAGTGCCCGCCCTGAGGATTACTTGAGGTCCCGGTAAAGCATAGCCTACAACTCCAAAATGCGACTGTATCCATTACTGCCCTTCTTACTGCTGTCACGGAGACGGATGAGCTGGCTTTATTTATAGAGAATCATGGGGGCTGGGAAGGGAAGTCAGGCAAGGCTACTAATTAGGGCATGTTTGGCAAGCATCAGATCACAGTCCTGACAGCGCGCCACACCAAATGGTCTTTGCCAAAAAATGATAAAATGCTTCACCAAATGTTGGCTACAGTGCAGTACGTATTGTACTCATTTTCTCGCTCAACTAGTTGGCGAGTCACTCCCAACAGTCCTTTACTAGTTCTCAGTCTTATTTATTTATTTTTTTAAATAGGCAATCGTACACACATGGTTAAGTGCTTAGTAGCTGTGAATTAAAGGATAATTCCGAGGGGCTAAAAGGCAAAATTAAATCAAGAGGCCTAATGCCAACAGGACCAGTTTGGCGTGTAAGAAAATGTTGATCCCCTGGGGTCGTGTGCGGGTAAGAAACAACAACACCGACCCGCACGCACTCAGCAACCACCGGCATCTGCTCCGCCCCTGCGGAGTCCTCTTCTCCACAGAGAAAGTGTCCCCAGTGGACACAGGGGTCCGACACTGCAGGCCCAGAGACCGTTCAGGGTCTTGATCAAGAAAACTCCCAACAGGAGAAAGGTTCTCCACAGCACACATCCAAGTCTGCCGGGTCCAGGCACCTCCAGCCACAAACAGCACTGTTTCTAGGGTGCCGGGGAATTTAGAGGGCTAATCCATGCCCAAACTTCCCAGTCCTGGCTTAATAATCTCCGTGAGGACCTCACCCTCAACAGGCCTGTTCTCTCCCTCTCTCTTTTTTTCCTGTTTATTCTTTGCCCCTTTAAAAGCGGTCCAAAAGATCCTTTCCTTTTCCTGAGTACGTAAAACTGAAAACATCCATTGTGGATTAAGAAAAGCCAATTTTCGGGGCGCCTGGGTGGCTCAGTGGTTTAAGCCGCTGCCTTCGGCTCAGGTCATGATCTCAGGGTCCTGGGATCGAGTTCCGCATCGGGCTCTCTGCTCGGCAGGGAGCCTGCTTCCCTCTCACTCTCTCTGCCTGCCTCTCTGCTTACTTGTGATCTCTCTCTGTCAAATAAATAAATAAAATCTTTAAAAAAAAAAAAAAGAAAAGCCAATTTTCTGTGGCTCGACAGGCGTGCTTGTTCCTGTCATTAGTAAATCAGAGAAGCCCTCTCCACACCTCACAGCACAAGTGAAGAAAGAGACTTGGGGAGCGCTGCGAAAGGGTGGGGGTCTGGCCGTCAGGATGCTGGCCCTCAAGGACTCCCTCACCAGCGCACTGGGTGCCTGCTTCTCCACCCAGGAGACAGAACATTTCCACTAATCGACTACCGGCAGCTAGAGAGACTGCTGCTGCCTACCCGCTGCAGGGGCTCGGGACACAGCAGGGACAGAGCTGCTCCTGCCCTCCCAGAAGCCCATGGTGCGCTGTCCACAGCAGAGAACATGGCCATTGGAACTACAGTCTGACCCAAGCTCCCAGTTCCCTGGGAGGCCCGAAACCTTTGATTTTAGCACTATCCTCCTTCGTTTCCTTGTTCAGAAACGAGCACAGGGACAGTGACAATGACACTTTCCTAATGGGGAGTCAGTGGTGAATGGGCACAAAGTGACTGTCCAATCTCCCTCCTTCCTTCTGTGTAAGACTTGCAGCCCAAATCTCTCCCCAGCACCCAGGTTAGCAGCGTCAGGGAAGGGGGCTCCGACGGGGCGGGAGGGGGTGCTGAGCAGCCAGTCCGAAAGGCTGCATGCACCTGCTTCTCCAGTCCTGCTGGAACAGAAGAGGGAAAAGAGGCAGGAAGACCCAGCCCCCCTGCTGGTGCTCTCATTTCCAAGCCAGTGGAGGCAATTCATTCCACTTCTGCAGGCTGCCACCCGACCTCCCCCAGGTGTTGCCCTCGGGCTCCTACTTATCTGTGCCTGGGAGCCCAGCTCCAGCTGCACCATCTGAAGGCCAGGGGCTCAGTTTTTTTCTTCTTGGTCCCAGACCAGCACAGGGTAGGTGCTCAGCACACAGTACCTGACGCTGCCCCCAGGAGCTAGGCTGCTTCTCAACTGCTCCTAAATGTGGGCTCCCACCAGGCCTGGAGAGCCCGCTGCAAGGTGATGGGTCTTGTCTCACCCGACCCAGCCGCCCACCTGGCACCACCCAGGAAGGCTGGTCTTGCCCTGCTGGCTGGACTCACCGCACCTGCCTCCTTCCCAAACTCAGAAGGCCCCCCCCGCACAAATAACCATCTCACACGTTCCTTCGCTCCTCCAATCACCAACCCCTTCTGCTCTTCTAGAAACAACCTCAGGCCAAGTTGCTCTTTCTCACGTCACACCCACATCACAACAAATGTCTCTGAGCTAGTCCCGGCTCTACCCATTCTCTATGTAAGCAGTCAGATCTGGACGTGTCACTCCATTCCCCGAGAACCTGCCATAGCTCCTCCCTGCCTCACACACTGTGCACCAGCCCTACCATTCTGCCATTCATACGACAGAGGATAACTGAGCACCTGAGGAACAAGGATGAATTAAAACAGGCCTCTGTGGATCTACTCTCTGTGGTGGTGGAGACTGACCATCAATTTAATAATCCCACCAACAGAAAATTACAGACCAGCATGTGGAAAAGTACAGAATATCCCCACAGGCAACAAGAGAGAAGTGGGCCAACCTGTCAGGGGAGGCGTTACCAGAGCAAGTGATGTGCCAGCTGAGATATGAAGAGGAGTAGAGGTTAACCCAGAAATAAAGTGGGGAGAAAGAACATCCCAGAAAGGGGGCAATAAAAACCATGTGCAAAGGCCCTGAGGCAAGAGGGAATGTCACCTGAGCAAGCAATTGAAAGAAAGGCCCAGGGGCTGGGGCACATGGGTACCTCAGTCAGTTAAGTATCTGCCTTCATCTACGCCATAAGGATGGGATCGAGTCCCACATCAGGCTCCCTGCTCAGCAGGGAGTTTGCTTCTGTCTCCCTCTGCCCCTACCCCCTACTCACGTGCATGCTCACCTCTCAAATAAATAAAATCTTTTAAAAAACAAGCAAACAAACAAAAAGGGCCCAGGGGTCGCAGGGCAGAGCAAACAGGGAAGGCAGAACTGGGAAGCATGGGATGCAGGTGAGCAACGCACTGGATGGGACAGAAGCCAGATTCCAGTTTGCAGACAGTGCCGGTCAGCCTTCCTGGCACCACCCTTTCCAGCTTTCCACCCATGTATACAAAAGGAGAAATGACTTTGTGTCAACCGGTCTGGAACGTAATCATGTAATCAGTAAATCGGTTCTGCCATCAAGAGTACAGCAATCCCACCCAGAAGGCAGGGCCAGACGGAAGTCTAAGGACATGGCTGTGTGTGGTCATCTACAACCTCTATTTCCCTCTAGCAGCTTGTGACAGTGAGGGCTGGGCGCAGCCCTCTGGGCCACCCAGCAGGCAGGTCTCCTTCCCACTATCCCTCCCACCACCACCACCAGCGGCCACTCTCTAGGCAAGCAGACACCCTGTCAGTCCCTTTTGTCTCAAGCCAATCTGTAGGCCAGGCACAAACTGTGTCCCATTTACCAAAAGACCTTCTTCCTTTAATCCCTAAGTCACCCTAGTTAAAAGAGGGCTATGGACCCCAGGGTCCCCAGCCTTGGCCTCACATTTAGGCCCTTTGAGCTGGAATTCCAGCGTCTTGGCTTCTGTTTATTCTGCTTTACCTGTCTGAAAAAACATTCCTTCCTCTCTTCCCAGCCTCCCCACTTCCCAGCCGAAATGCACCTTCTCCACGCAGCCCTCCCCCAAGTGGAAGCAAGTTATACAGCCCTCATCCAGCTCAGACCACCCATGGCCTGCGCCTCCACCATGGCCTGGACCAAGCCGACCCTCCTCATGGCTGGGCATGGCTCACTCATTTCTGCATCAGTCATTGAGCACCAAACATCCACTCGAGCAGGGGAACCTATAAAGACAACAAGGCAACTTCTGTTTCTCCCATGACTTTCCATGACTCCCATGACTTTCCAGACAGAGGAGATTAAAACAGTAAAATAAGAATTTAAACAAGTGATCTTCTCTCCATCAGACTCCCAGTATCGAGAGGTTAGGTGGCACGACCACTGTTTAAAACCAAATGAGATCTCACACTCTTGTATGTATGCTTGGCAGTTAAAAAAAAAAAATCAAAAGGGGCGCCTGGGTGGCTCAGTCAGTTAAGCATCCACCTCTTGATTTCAGCTCAGGTCTTGAACTCAGGGTAGTGAGTTCAAGCCCCACATTGGGCTCCATGCTGGGCATGGAGCCTACTTAAAAAATAAAACAAACAGAACCTACAAGGCAACACAGAGTCCCCGACCTGCTTTAGATGAGCAGTGTCAGCGAGCTTGCTGGGTGTGACCTTTCACAAGTGACATAGGTCTCTGGCCCTCAGTTAACCCCTTCATAAAGTGAGGCTAAGACTGATCAGGATGGCTCGGGAGGATACAGTGAGCAATGCAAAAATGCCTGTCCTGCTCAGTCCGTGGCTCCTAAGGCCTCCCCGACCTCACACGTGGGACCGTAAACTCCACTTCAGTTCTCACTGCCAAGATCACTTTGTCCTGGGACACACCACGTATCTGCTCATTTCCTTCCATCTGTGCCCCGCTCCTGAGAATCTTGGCTCCATGGGACAGGGCTGTCTTCAGGTTCACTGCTACATCCCACTGCCTGGGAGGTGTCCAGCATAGAGAAGACGCCTAAGACAGGTCTGCTGAATGAACAGTGAGCACGGGGTGCGGACCCTCCATTGTCAGGAGGCAGATACGGGATACAGAGGTACTTCCAATTTGCACACGGAGAAACTGAGAGACAGAAAATACTGAACAGCTGAGGGCACTGAAAGGACATCTGGGGACCCTAACATTGAAAAAACACACCCTGAAGGGACCTCAAATGATAACGGGGTGGGAGAGGCATCTTTGAGGAAGAATGTGGAGTAGTTTGCCAAGTGGACATTGGCTGCTCAGGTGAAGTCTGAGTGGGGAGACCCTGAGAGCACCCCCGGCGTGGCTGTCGAGATGCCTCTCATCGGGGTGGTGGCAGTCATGTCCGTCCATCAGCAAAGTAACGTGAAGGGGCCTGAGGCACCAGAGAGCAGACACTCAGCTCTCAGATACCATCTGATCAAAGAGAGTTCACTTCCCAGATCAGTTGATCGAGTGAAGAACCAGGCATGGGAAAGTTGCTTTAAAGTTCAAAACTGGGGCACCTGAATGGCTCAGTTGGTTAAGCATCTGCCTTTGGCTCAGGTCATGATCTCAGGGTCCTGGGATCCGGCCCTGCGTTGGGCTCTCAGCTCAGCGGGGAGTCTGCTTCTCCCTCTCCCTCTGTGCTCTAATAAAAATAAATAAAAATCTTTAAAAAATAATAGTAAAGTTCAAAATGGGGCGGAGGGAGCAAAATTTACATGTTCTTGCTTAACTGGGAGCTACTCAGTCCACAAACCAGGCCAATGCAGCTCAATAAGATAAAGAGCCAGGGAATTCTGGATCTTACAGGGTAGGGCCAGTCTTAACCCTAAAACCTGACTCTCTATTCACCAACTTATACTACATCACCATTAGCATTCTTTTTTTTTTTTTTAAGATTTTATTTATTTATTTGACAGAGAGAGAGACAGCACAAGTAAGCAGAGCAGCAGGCAGAGGAAGAGAGAAGCAGGCTCTCTGCTGAGCAGGGAGCCTTATGCGGGGGCTCAATCCCAGGACCCTGGAATCATGACCTGACCTGAAGGCAGACGCTTAACCAACTGAGCCAGCCAGGTGCCCCTACCATTAGCATTCTAGTAAGACAGAGCAAGTAGCAATTATTTTAGAGAAAAAAACAAGGGACGAAAGGACAAACAAGTGCTCCAAGCACTTGACATTCACTGCAGACCCGTTCACCGGGTGTTGTTCTGGGCGAGGTGCCCAACAGGCTGCCTGGAAGAGGGGAAAGAGCAGGGCTCTGCAGGCAGACGGATGTGGGGTCAACCCACTAACTACGGGACTTCGACAAGTGACTTAAATCTCTGTGGGTCTCAGTCTCTCGTTTGCAAAATGGGAATAAAAACCTTAGAACCTGGCACCTATTAAAAAGATAATGTATCTCAAGTGCCTCAGCAGAGGAAGCCCATGACAAAGGAGGAGAATCCCAGTGGTAAGGGGGAGGGGGTGGAACTCCTTGGACACAGGGCACTCTCTTCATCAATGAGCCCAATGCTTTCCGTGTGCTTCCTGGGTCAAGGGCCACACAAGGGGGCCACACAAAGGACCCACAGAAGGTACAGGAGGGAGAACTGTCATTGAGGTGGGACTGAAGCAGGACACCACCAAGGAGAGTGCCACCTCTGAGAGTGGCCTCCAGTGGGCAGGAGGTAGGGTAGGCTGCAGCAGGAGATCACAGCATGAGGTGGAGGAATGTGGGGGGAACACTGGGAAGAGCAAGGGCTTCCATGGAAATGGTGGCAGTGCAGGAGAGCAAGCCGGCAGGGTCAGGAGGGGCAAGACCAGGGGGCGTGGGAATGCTGAACCAGGCAGTCAAGCTGGACATAGGGAGGGGAGTGAAATGGGGAGCAGCAGGAGGTTTCTGGAGTGGGGGGGGTAGTTGTGCAGAATGAACTATGAGGAAGAGGCTAAGCAGAAAGGGGGACAGCCCTGCCCTATGAACTTGTGGATGTGGTAAGGAGGTGGCCAATTCCAGTGGACAGCCGGCAGGAGTGAGATGGGGGGCTGGCAAGGGAGAAATAGGAGGCTGGACTCCAGAAGGGTCTCAGTGGGGGAAGGGCACACTCTGTGGGGAGACCCTAAGACAGAAGCAGACAGAAAGAAAGAAGGCAGAAGATGGAGTGAAGGCAAACTGGTGGGTTACAATGACCAGTGTTGTGGGGTTCAAGGAAAACCAACGATAGGCCACTGGGGATAAGGATGGCATGGTGATCAATAACCTATGAGACCACATGGTACAAAGCGGGTGAGGGACACAGGTGAATTTCTGAGAAACAGAAATCACTGAGACACCAATGGAGGGAAAAATCAACCCTAGACTCCTGACTCTTCAAATGGGCGAGATTTGTATTCAGGGTCAGAAGAGACTGTACAGGGAAAGAGGTGCCATAGAAATTGGGGAGTACAGAGCAGACCAGGAAAGATGCTGATGCGAAAAGTGCTGGAGACAGAGGGGAAACACACTGTCCCACTTTCCTCTGCAAACCTGCTGGCAACCGCTTTACTCACCTTGAATGGGCCATCCATGTTCCAAGTGCACCCTACACCTCAGTCCAACCAGAGCACAACCTCATGCTCTGGGGGCTCCATGACAGCCCCCAACCAGAAATTATCCTGGAATCATATCCACGCTTCCCCAGTAATTATCTGTGAACCCGTGTGATCTCAGCTAGACTGAAAACACCTGGAAGGGCTGGCTATGCCTCTCATCTAGCTCCACAGGAACACCTGGTGCCAAACTTCACCTAAGAACAGTATAGAGAAACGTTGCCATAACTACCTGGAGGAAGAAAACCTGGTTTCTTTCAACGAGCATACAAAGGCACATAAAAAATACAGAAGTGAACGACCTAAAGTTGTCACAGGCTCCTGGCTCTCAGTCTCTTGCAACTCCTCCTTCAATTTTGCTCCCACCCCTAACCCCATCCCGCACGTAGGGATTACAGTGCCTGTAAATGGCACTGGTAGGTGTAACTCGCTGGTTCCTGCTTCATGAGTTTACCTGACGCCTCCTGGGTGCTGGTCACAGGAGCAAGAATTTGCACCTGCTCTGATTGGGTGCCTGGTCTCATGCAGAAACAGACATCTGCAGACCACGAATGGTGCTGAGTGGTGTGTGGAGGAGACACATTGCCAGTGGGATGGAAGAGGGGGCCCCACTTAAGACAAGTGATCAGCAAAGGCCTCTGGGAAGGAATGACATCTGAGCTAGCACCTGAAGAAGGCAAAAGAGCCAGATGCCAAAAGTACCAAGGGAAGAAACAGGGAAGAGAACTTCAGGAGGAACAGCCAGTGGGGACACCCCAAGGATAAAGTTTGGACTATGGGAGGAGCAGAAAATCAGCAAGTATGGCTGTAGCGTGGGTACCGGGGAAAGCACGAGGCAGGAGAGGGCAGGCAGGCACCAGACCAGCAAGGCTTCCTGAGAAGGAACTGGGATATGTATTTCAAAAGGTGCTAAGCAGGTGAATCACATGACCTGATTTATGTTTTCATACCTTAACAAACAGTGGCAAACCACTGCCTTCCTCCAAAGCTAATTCTTCATCAGTAAAATAAGAATTCCCCTCTCCTTGTTGTGTGCGTAAGCGCCAACGTGGTAGAAAGCACTAAAACTCTAAAGCACTCAATAAACATTAGCCAATGTCATCATCAAAGTTCAGATTAGGGCTACTGTCAAAATTTTGTAAGTTTTAAAAAGATCCCCCCCCCCCCAAAACCAGGAGCACTTTCTCATTAAGTGAGCCTAAGTGAGTTTCACACCCCCCCCCCACACACACACACATGAACACACCCTAAACTGTAGCAACTGGCTATTAGCAATAATACCCACATCTGAATGGCACCTAGTTTACACAGCACTTTTGTATCTTTGGAAGAACATGTTAATTAATAACCACTGGTCTTTAATACTTTTAATTTAGTGACAGTGTTACAAACTGGCTAGTTCTTGCAAGACTTAGCAGGTATGCATGTTTCTCTCCTTGGAACAGCTGGTCAGTCATGCCAACCTGCCTATTGGCTCTCTTAAAGTTTAGCATTCTTACTGCTGTGGTCTACATTCCCATATGTCCCAATCTGCTAGAGAATTAAATGACGATAATAATTACAGTATCAATGAGTGCTCTCATATGTCGGGCACTGTTCTAAGTGCTTTTACATGCTTAATCTTCACATTTTCCTTATTTTTTTTGTATATTCCCATTTTCCAAATGAGTTCTAAGCGCTTCACCTAAGGACACTAAAAAGAATGATAGAGCCAAGAACTAAACACAAGATGATATGACCCTGTGTTCTCACTCTTAATCCCAACTCTGTGCTAGATAATTCAGACAAAATGTCTATAATATTGTGCTTGGTACAACATAGGTAGGTATTCATTCAATAATGGCAGCTGTTATTAGCAGGGCACAGGTAGTTTCTAGCTCCCATGAGAGTGTCACCTCAGGGAGAGCAGCGACCTTGTCTGGGCCACTGCTGCGCTCCCAGCACCTGGACCAAAGCACATTTAACGGATAAATGAATGAACGTCCCTCCCAGAAAGCAGGGCTGCCTGCACAAGGCTCTTTTTTGCACGTATGTGTGGCGCCACTGTTACTGCCCCCTTAGTAAGACCACCAGGCGTATCTGAGGGCACAGACAGGGACCCAGAGACGTGCGATCTCCCCTTTCTCGACTCAAGGGTGGCGGCAACAGCTCCCAAGGAATTGAGGGATGAGTCCAGGATCGCACTGCTGGAGGGTCCTGGCTCTGGCAGGGCTCTGCCTTCGCCGAGGGGACTGGGACCCGACAGGAAACAAAGACTCGCGGGGCCGACGCACCGGCAGAAAGGATCACTCCCCTCGCCCACCTCTCCGAATGAGAGCCCAGTGCCACCGTGCATCGCCCGGCCTGGGAGCGGCGGCGAAGTCCGGGCGTGGAGCCGTGGCTGGGCTCCGGACTGTGCAGACACAAGCGGCGACTCCGCTTGTACACCACCCGTAGAGGGTCGTCAGGGCGCGGGAGGCCGCGAGCGGGGCCGGCCTGTCACCTTCAGGACCGCCCGCCCACTCGCCCGCCCTCCGCGGGGGCCGCTCAGCTCGAGCCGCCGCCGCCCGGCTGGGCCTCCCTGCACATCGGCCTCACCGCAGTGCCCACCTCGCGCCCCGCGCCCTGGCGCTGCACCTCCGCCCGCCAGCCCGTACCTGCTGAGAGAGCGGGATGAGCGGGGCCGCCATCTTCCCGCGGACTCGGGCTCCGAGCGCCGGGGAGACGGGGGCGGGGCCGCGCGTGCGCACGGGTGTGAGGGGCGGTGCGCGCGCAGCGGAGTCCGGGAGAGGGCAGGGCTGAGGCAAGGCTGCGCACGCGCGACTCAACCTAAAGGGGCGGGGTCGAGGGCGGGGCCGTGCACACCTAGCCTTGGCCGAGAGGGGGCGGGGCCGGGGAGGAGCGCAGGCCTTGGAGGGTGCGCCAAGCTTCTCTAGCCCCTCCCCCCCACCCCCGGCCCCCCTTCCTGCAGGGCACCTGGAGGAATGACAGCAAGTCATTCCTGGCAAACATCTGTGGGAGATTGTTTCCCACCCCGCAGAGGGTCAGGAACCTCGCCGTGCTCAGCAACGCTCCCTGTTTCAAGGATAGGGTGTATGTTGTGGGGGGGCGGTGGCTGGCGGGTGCTTATGTCTGTGTGATAATTTCCCAACTGCCACCTTCTAGCAGGGTGACCTTGGCAAGTCACTTATGTACTTTCTCTGAAACCCCAGTCCCCTTCTGAGAAGAGGGGATGGTAATATGGTTTGCTGTCCTACCTCCACATCTCACACTACGCCTGGCCCAGAAGAGGTGCCTGATGTGTTTGCTGGAGAACGGGTACTGGAGGGGGCTTTTATTTCTTTAGACGTTTTGTCTTCCATTGGCTAGGTCCACACACTCATCTGTGGCCAGTTTCCACTAACAGGTTGAGGAAGAACGGTCCAGGCAGGGAGCTGACCAGAGCGACACAAAGTTTTCTTGGGGCAAGTAGGCCTCCTTTACCTGGTCTCCGGTGATGGCCACATACAGAGTCTGGCCAGGAGCCCTGCTCCAGGCAGGCAAGCTAGAAGGCCATGTGATTTCAGGGGTGAGCACAGCTTCCTGTCCATGTCTTCCATTTTGCAGTCAAACTGCTGCAGGTCTCATGAGACACCCCTGAGCCAAGAGCAACAAGATAAGACCATGTATCATCTGGTCTTGTCTTGGACTGTTTTGACGTCTGAGCTCCAAGTTTTCAGTCTGGTTATGCCTCCTTCACCCCTCAGTTCCCTGTAAAAAAAAGTAAGGGGAAGCCACCAGAGGGTTTTGAACATGATCAGATTTGTGTCCAGGATGGCAGCACTCATTACAGCAGGCCAAGTAGTCTGAGCACCGATGGATGGACGGGAGTGGGCCAGCTGGAAAGCCGGAGCGGTGGTCCACGTGCGGAGATGGAGGCTTTTAGCTGTCTTACATGCTTTATCCATCTGTGTTCCATAAGGCAAAGTCAAGTCATTCTTAGATATCCAACTGAGGACATTTGATATAGGAGAATGAGTATGAAAGTATGGCAAAAACAGAACAGGAACATAAGGTTACCTAAAGATTAGTAACTGTAGGAAGCTGCTAGCCCTTCTAGGGCTAAAGGCCAAAAGGGGAAAAGGTGTTACCCAAAACCCATCATCACTGGGCCCTGAGCGGGAACCCAAATGTCCGCTCTCAGCAGCCACTGCTGTTTTGTCATCGCTCAATTCACTGCTGTTTTTCTCACCACTGCCTAAGGGGCCACCGGAAACCTGAAAAAATGGCCTCTCTTCTCTGCCTGCCTTCCCATTTCTGACAGAACGTGATGGAAAACCAATGGGTAAGGGTGTCTGTGACATGTTATATACAAGCTTCCAGCCTTAGTTTCAGAGCTGACAGAGGCAATGACCATGGAGACCCTCCTGCATCACCTAGCAATGTACCAAATTCATTACGATGAAATAAGATTAAAAACTCATTCCTCCATAGAATGTACAACACCAAGAATGAATCCTAATGTAACTATGGACTCTGGGAGATAATGATATGTCAGCGTCAATTGTGACAAATGGACCACTATGCTGTCGGGTAGTAATAGTGGGGGAGGATGTATGGGTATAGGAGTGGGGGTATATGGAAACTCTGTGCTTTCTGTGCAGCTTTGCAGGGAACCTACAACTAGTCTAAAACCAATTATTAGTAATTGTTTAAAAAATCATTCCTCAGTCCCACCACCCATGTTTCAAGGGAGCATGTGTGGCCACTGCAAATGGGGAACATCCCTTCTTCACAGAAAGTTCTCAGGACGGCACTGCTCCGAAGATGAGCTCTGCAGGATCTGAGCTGGTCTGACCCGTCTTCATACAACTCTTTCCAGCATTTTCTGTCTAAGCCTGGCTCTGCTTCTTTCCTCAGTAACTTCTTATATCATTCAGAGACTAAAGGGGTAGACTATTGAGTCCCATCCCTGCTACGTGGAAATGAGTCTTTCATTTCTGAGAGTGATAACCAACCCCCAATAAACCACTAACCATCGGTCAAAAAGCCCACATTTAGGGGCACCTGGGTGGCCCAGAGTCAGTTGGGCATCTGACTCTTGATTTTGACTCATGTCATGATCTCGGGGTTGTGAGATCAGCTCCTCATCAGGCTCTGCACTGGGTGTGGGGCCTGCTTGAGATTCTCTCTCTCCTTCTCCCTCTACCCCCCCACTCACATGTGTTCTCTCTCTAAAAATAAATACATAAAATATATATTTTTTTAAGTCCGCATTTGAAAGTCCGCCAACTTCAGCCAAAGTGAGAACAAAACTGCTAGAATTTCACCTCATGGGCAGACTTTTCACATGGATCACCTAGCAATGTACCACATATAATTTCTAACATATCCAGCTTATTTATAGTATCATTGGATTCTAGATTCTTGGTGTCCAAAATTTTATTACGTCCAACACAAATTTCTCTGTGCAGAAAGGCATCTTCAAATGCAAAGACTCTTATGTATGACTTTTAAAAAGCAAATTATTTGATCAAGGCAAAAAAAAAAACTGAGCTGAGAAGTAATGACTATTTTCACTTGAGAAAATGAATTTCATTCCTCTCTCTTACACAGAACAAAAGGCCACAGAAGTGGGTCACAGGGTGAGGGAAAGGAGGCAGTGGCTTCTTTATGGCACAACAAAAGTCTGTGCACACAGACCTGGGTTCTTCAAAATAACCAGTATACCAGTGAAGCCTGCTGAACCTTTCTGCATGAATGACGTTGTGTAAAGGTTTCATGTTGGAAAAGGTTAGCGTATGCTGTTAGTAATTTGCAGCCCGAAGAAATAAGGCATCATTTCTCCTTTTTCATGGTAAGTTTTCCCAATTTTTATTTCTAAAACATTCTGGGGGCTAAGCAAAGAACCTCATATTTTTGGCCAGACCCCCACTGGCCTTCCCTGGCTTCTAGTACTCAGGTTTGTCAAGAGAAGACATCTCGGTGCCCAGGGGTGGGGCTCAGGGAACACCAGACCAACCCCATTGAGAAGCATAGGAACATTCTCAAAGAAAATTGGACAAATTACCACATATGTTGACATTTGCATTTTGACATGGAGATTAAAGCAGAAACAAGGTTTTACCAGTCATCTTTATCTGGGGTGGGAATGATTAAAGTTCGTCCCTCCTGTGAAATCTCCGGAAAGTGTTTTCTTGCCCACCAAACCTGCCCATCAGCAGCTCCTGCTCGTCTTCCTCACGGGCCTTCTTCACTTCCTCCTTGGCCTGTATGGCATCCATCTCCCTTTCTGGGCCCTTGGAGAAAGAAACAGAGACATGAGACATTAGCCACTGGGGTTATATTTCCAGGTGGACAGGGTGTCTGCCGGCTCCTGCCTTCCTGCAGGCCTCTGCACTGCCTGGAGGTGGCTTGGAAGAGCCCCCAAAGATGCCAGGCCCTTATCGCTGAAATCTATAAATGTGACCTTCTCTGGGAAAGGGGTCTTTGCAAATATGATTAAGTTAAGCATGTTGAGATGCGAGGATTACCCTGGGCCCTAAATTCCATCACAGGTGTCCTCATAGGAGACAGGGAGAGAGAGATTCGACATACACACAGACACAAGAGGAGAAGACCGTATGAAGGCAGAGGCAGAATTTAGAGCCAGATGGCCACAAACCAAGGAACACCAGGAGCCACCAGAGGCCGCAAGAGGCGAAGGAAGGAGCCTAGAGCCTTTGGAGGGAGTGTGGCCCTGCTGAGTCCTTGATTTCAGCCCAATGATATTGATTTTGGACTTCTGGCCTCCAGAACAGTGAGATGATAAATCTGTGTTGTTTCAAACCAGCCAGTTTGTGGTAATTTGTTACAACGGCCATAGGAAATAAAAACAAATACCATACGATCTCTCTCTTTAGTGGAATGTGTTTATTTTCTTCTTTTTAAGATAAGATTTATTTATTTATTTGACAGACAGAAATCACAAGTAGGCAGAGAGGCAGGCAGAGAGAGAAAGAGGGAAGCAGGTTCCCTGCTGAGCAGAGAGCCCGATGTGGGGGCTCGATCCCAGGATCCTGAGACCATGACCTGAGCCAAAGGCAGAAGCTTAACCCACTAAGCCACCCAGGTGCCCCTGGAATGTTGTTTTGTTTTGTTTTTTTAACGAATTCAGAGAAACAGAGAACACATGGATGGTTGCCAGAGGCAGGGTGGAGGGGTGGGTGAAATGCGTGAAGGGGGTTAAAAAGTACAAGCTTGCAATTGCAAAATAAATACGTCATGGGGATGTCATGTGCAGCATAGAGAATACAGTCAACAATATTGTAATAACTTCATATGGTGACAGATGGTAGCTAGATTTATCATGGCAAGCGTTTCCTAATGTATACACATATTGAATCGCTGTTGTACACCCGAAACCAATATAATACTGTATGCCAACTCTACTTCAATTAAAGCAATAAAACACAGGCATTGCGCAAAAGAGGATGTCCAAATGGCCACAAAAGCCATAAAACAGTGCTAACCTTCATTTGCCATCAGGGCAACAGAACTAAAACCGGAGATACCACTACACACCTAGAGTAACCCACAATCCCCAGCGCCGGTGAGGATGCGAGAAAGCGCAGCCCCTCTGGGAAGAACCCGGCAGTTTCTTATGGGGCTACACTTCTAGTGTAGGACGCGGCTATTCCTGGCTATTTATCTCAGAGAACTAAAAGCACACATCCACACTCAAAAACCGTAAGCAAATATTTATAAGAGCTTTGTTCATATGTCAAAAACTGGAAACAACCCAGTTGTCTGTCGCCGGAACAGATAAAAGGACTCAGCAGTTCGAAGAAACCAACTGCTCACTGATCCCCCAGCAACACCATGGGCCCCAGACACATCATGCTTGAGAAGCAGGCTCAAAAAGACTGCATGCCAGGGAAGCCTGGGCGGCTCAGTTGGTTGAGTGCCTGCTCTCAGCTCGGGTCATGATCCCAGGGTCTGGGGATGCAGTCCCACATTGGGCTTCTCGCTCAGCAGGGAGCCTGCTTCAGCCCTCTGCCTGCGGCTCCCCCTGCTGGTGCTCTTTCTTTCTTTCTCTCTGACAAATTAATAAATAAAATCTTAAAAAAAGAAAAAGAAAAAGACTGCACACTAGATGAATCCATTTATAGGACACTCTGGGAAAGGCAAGATAGTAGGGACAGATACCGGATCAGTGGGAGGCCCTGAGTGGGAGAAGGTTTGGCTCCAAAGGGCCCAAGGAGACTTTGGGGGTGGTGGCACTCTTCTGCATTTGGATTTCTGTTGGTGGTTTCACAACTGTATTCGTTTGTCAAAACTCACGGGCCTCTACACCAAGAAAGGGTAAGTCTTATGGTATGTAAATTATACTTCAGGAAATCTGACTTGTCAGCAACTGACAATGATACCCAGCATAGCCAAAGCTACGGCATAAACCAAGACTCTCATCTACTGCGCGAGGGAACAGAAAATAGGATGACACCTTGAAAACTGTTTGGCTGTGTGGCACCTGGTGACCCAGCCTGTCCCTCTCCTGGGCATGCACAGGAATGATGGTAACAGCTTTATTCACGAGGCCACAAGCTGGAAACAATCCAAAGCTGCATCAACAGAGAACAGAGACCTATGTTCTGGAATATTCACCCACTAAAAACGAGCCACTGCCGTATTTGATAATATGAGCCCCACAGCACTGCCTGAGTGAGTACATACTGGATGGCTCCATTTATATGAATTTCAAAAGGAGGTTAATTGGACATATGGTGGTCGTTTCTTTGGGGGTTGGTGGCAGCTGGGAGGGGGGCGGGAGGTTGTTCCTGGAACCTGGCTAACGTTTTGTATCTGCATCTTGATCTGGGTGGGTTTTCTACTGAAAACCCGTCGAGCCCTTTCCTATATGTTCAGCTCAACTACAGAAATAAGTGAATAATGAATGAGAAGTTCACTGCGTTTACCGTACCTTTGTTTCCCCCCAAGTAGCCTTGCCAAAATTCTCAGCATACTCCTCGTCATCTGTGATCAGGAAATTATCGAAGATGGTTCCTGATCTCACCTGTGGATGAAAATGAGGCTTTCTTACTGATGTGAGGAATATGGCAGCTTTCCACCAAGAAACGGTTGCATTTGGCTCAGTGCTCTCGACAGTAGCAGGTGTTTAAACCCATTTCTAAAACGTCCACTCCCTCCAAGGCATTCGTTCTCAAACTTAGGTGCATACTGGGGTCACCAACAATATTTTAGAAACTCCTGATGCCTGGCCTCACTCACACAATGCTGATTTATCTGGTCCCCGGTGCTACCTGGGCATGAAGACTTGGAAGAGCACCCAAGTGACTCGAGCATTCCATGATGGTTGCCAACTGCTGCCTGAGAACCTTACTGTGCAAAGTAGGGCTCGGTCAGCAGCGGTAGCCCTACCCAAGCAGAGGAGTGACGGGTTCCCAGGGAGGGAGATAGAAGGTGTCTAGAGGGCAGAAAGATGTCTATTTTCTCCCTGGCTATGTGTCTTGGGTCTGGGGCCAGGGGGCAGGCACATCGTAGGAGCTCAAGGAGTACGAGCTATGTGAACGAAGGAGTTTAGGCTGAAGTTCAGAGTTCTCAAACTACAGCAAATTAAAAACCACGTGACCTGCCAAAGTTCCAGGCCAATGGCACCGATGTTCTCAAATTCGGAGAGGTCGTATTCTGTTAAATAGCTGTTTTTCATCTTCTGGTGCAGCCAAACGTCTTTGTCTATACCCTCTGGTTTCAGGCCGTCCTGCAAGAACAAACTCTAAGTGGTGCAGGAGGGTGGGAGGGGCATCCCCGGGAATCGCAGGGAGAGGATGTCACGCACCTGGTACGGAGGCTTTTGCAGCATTGGCCCCTGCCAGTCCCCCTCTAGCTCACTGTTCCAGTCACTTGGCTTGCTGGCACCGGCATCCAAAAAATGCTTCTCCCAGTCCTAAAATGTAAGAAAAAAATCGATTCCCAGATTTGAGAAAAGAAGCTACCAAGAGGCAGGAGCGGGCCCGTGGCCCTGGTCACAATTTCCCCATCAATTTGGTGGTCAAAGGGCCGAGTGCTCAGGGTTCCCAGTCCCACCGAGGGTTTTGGGGCCACACACAGCTGGGATTTTCTCCCTAAGCCTTGGCGTGATTACACCACACTCCCCAAGCTGGTGAGAGGAACGAGAGTGAGCAAAACTCAAAATAGTGGCTAAAGTTAAATGAGGGGCAAGGGGAGCCTGTGTGGCTTCATCGGTTAAGCAGCTGACGGTTGGTTTCAGCTCTGGTCATGATCTAAGGGTCCTGGGATTGAGCCCTGCATTGGGCTCTGTACTCAGTGGGGAGACAACGTCTCTCTCTCCCTTTCCCTCTGTCCCTCCCCCGACTCGTGTTCATGCTCTTTCTCTCTCTCTCAAATAAATAAATCTTTTAAAAAAATGATAGGACAAGAGTGACGATGGGGGAGAAGGGGTACACAGTCACTGCTGCTTAGGTGGTCTGACCTTCTACATAGCAGTCATATGCAGAATGTTCCAGAGAGAGAGGCTGGACAACCAGGAAAGCTTCCAGAACTTACCTGAGGACTGCTGGGGAGCAGGAGGAAAGCAGTTATGGTGTATAGACCTTCTATATATACATATGAACAGTCACACTGTACACAGATACACATGATACATACGCGCACATATGTGTGTGTACAATGCACATGGACACCCATGCATACAATGCTTGTAGAATACACGCGTGTCATACATGTACACAGTCATATATGTACACATAACACCATATACTCCCATATGTACTCATATATACATAGATACACATCGCTACATATATATGTGGTTTAGTAGATGTCGAACAAATACTTGTTGAAGAAATGGATGAGGAAAAGATGCTATGGATTTGTGTTTATCTAAATATTAACATATTAACACATTTATTATAAATGTTTATAAATTACTTTATGATTTTATTAATAGTTACGTATTATTACAAATGTTTGAGTAAATATTAATGTAAATATATAAAATATATAAATAAATATAGATATAAAGATACAATATTAATATAAACGCATAAACATTATCTCCAATGATGCTTTCTCTTTTAGAACAGTGGAAAAATAGTAATATTTTGCATTCAGACTGTGGCTTTTCCATATTACACACTACTTCTCAATGACTGACTTCTCAGTGACTGAGGATTTGGTCGCCTCTCCTACAGCATTTTGCCCCCAACCCAACCAGCAATGATGAGCCGCTCGCGCTTGTGCTGGGACCAGGAAATGGTTTCAATTCAATCTGGGCAGTTGGCTCCCTACATTGTAGGTGACGAAATCATTACACCACCACAAACTCATTTGTTGAGGAACTCACATGGAACCAGACATATGGACCAAACACAGCCAGTCTGGAGGCCCCTTCTGGGAAGCTGATTAGGCCCCACGAGGGAGCCGGCTCACAGACGCTCAGCCCTGAGACACACAGAGTGGCTAGCCAGCACCCAGGTGGCCGGTACTTTCATCCCAATACCGGTGTCTTCTGAGCAGCCAGATCGATTTTCTTTGCCGTCCTGTGCCTTGTTACAGTAAGTCCTCTTTCCAGGTGAAAACTACTGCTCTGGTCTGTTTTGAAGGTAAGGGAGGGAGGGAGAAACTTTGTTCTTTTGCTTTCCTGATTACACTGTCCATGATGACTTATTTGATGGTCAGACAGCAGGGCCATGGGTCAGTTTTAGTCCAGAAATTAATTGTAAACACAGTCCAGGAGCGCCAGGGGTGCAGTCAGTTAAGGGACCGACTCTTGGTTTCGGCTCAGGTCGTGATCTCAGGATCGTGAGATCGAGCCCGAGTCAGGCTCTGTGCCGGGGAGGGAGTCTGCCTCAGATTCTCTCTCCCTCTCCCTCTGCCCCTCCCACTCATGCTCTCTTTCTCTCTCTGTCAAATAAATGAATAAATCTTTAAAAGACACACACACACACACACACACACACTCTGAGTCCAGAACTTTCAGTTATGGCAAAGACAACTGTCATAAGACAAACGGCTCATGGGTTTGGTGCGGAGTTTGATATTCAAAACAAAATGCTTCAACAACAAATAAACATAAACTGAAAACAAAACAAGCAAAACAAGACAGAAAGGAGCTCGTGGTGGGTTGAGTGGTGGTTCCCAGGGACGGTTTGTATGCATCCTAAACCTTGGAATCTGGGAATGCGAGCTTCTATTGAGACAAAGATCTCTGCAGATGTAATTCAGGTAAGGATCTCGAGGCAGGTCACTCTGGATTATCCAGGTGGGCCCTACATTCAAGGGCAAAGATCTCTAAGAGAGAGAGAGCGGAGACACGAGAAGGCCACCGGGAGACGGAGGCAGAGCCAGAGGTCTACCAGCCCAGGAGCTTGGGAGGCAACAGAAGCTGGACCTGGATACTTCAGAGGGACTGTGACCCTGACGACACCTGGATTTCTGCCTTCTGCCTTCAAGAACCGTGCGAGAATACATTTCTGTCACTTTAAGCCACCCACCTCGTGGTATCTTATGGCAGCCCTAGGAAACTAATGCATAGTGGTTACGTTAACGGATTCTTGCTTGTCAGTCACAAGGGCAAGGCTCAAAAAATACTTTATGTTCAGGTTCAGAATAACCAAAAAAAATCATTTTTATAAAGGTTGCTGATGTATTATCCTTTTTGTAGAATAAAAAATTGGTTAAAAAAAAACTTACTTGCTTTCATCTCAAATATTCTGAAACTCTTCCACAGTACCCGTGTGGCCGGTTTCAGTGGCAAATGTTCCAGAGAGGACACTTTTTTTCTTTTGAAAGATCGATTTTTAAGATTTATTTATTTATTTTAACAGAGAGAGAGAGTGTGTGAGCTGGGGGCAGGGGGAGGGGAGTAGAGGGAGAGAGAATCTGAAGCAGGCTCCATGCCCAGCGTGGAGCCCAATGCAGGGCTCAGTCTCACAACCTTGAGACCACCACCTGAGCTGAAATCAAGAGTCAGACACTTAACGGACTGAGCCACCCAGGAGCCCTCTGGGGGAGGACACTCTGATTGTGATAATGTGGACCTCGCGATCACCACCCGTGTAGCAGTCCCACCCAAGTACAGACACACTTCACTGGCGCCCTCTCTAGAGCTGTTTGGGATAAATCCACACCTGGGATTTGTCGCCTTCAGCCTGGTCCCAATCCTTGGACTCTGCAGAGGACTTCTCCATTTTCTTAAGTGACGTTAAGTTCCAGTCATACTCGATGTTGCCGGATTCAATCGACTGACCATCGATCTTCACTTCGTAAGTGAGGTCTGGTCTTAAAATCAGAGCATAGAGGTGTGTAAAGCCGTCAACCTGCACATTTTAAGGGGAGAAAGGATAACGATGAGACCCTTGATGTCTCGGGGCAGGTCTACCTACATGGTTTAAGTCTTCAAAGCCTTGCTATAAAGAGCAAGGAGAGAGGTTCTAGGGACGGGGGTCAACTTGACTAAAAAATGGGTCTTGCAGAAGAAATCCCCCCCCCCTTTGTACAAAACTTCCTCAAGCAGGCCTGAGCGGCTTTCTTCCTTTTGTGTAGACGATGGCTCCGCCCTTGTTGCCCACAGGCGGTTATGACAGGGTGGTGGGTACACACCGAGGGAACTGCTCTGTTTATGAAAAATTATGTGGGAAACAGCTTCCTCTTCTGTACTCCGAAGACACCAAATGAAGCCCAGTTTATTTTTGCACACAGGAGAGAACTTTCTAATGTTCTGAGCTGTCCAACGGTTTAGGCTCTGCAAGGGCAAGCCTGGTGCCTCTCTTGGTCATAGTTAAGGCCTCAGGCCAGACCCAAGGGAAGCATTCAGCAAGCATCCAATAAGTGAGAGATGGAAGGTGGATGGTGGGTGCCGGGGAGGTTGGGGGTGTCCAGCACGTGCCTGCCTGTCTCAGCAAAGGGGACTCCTGCACCGTGCTCCAGCAGCAGTCAGTTCTAAAAGTGGGGCCGGGGAGAATCGTTATCATTGGGGAAAGGCCTAGGAAACATCCATTCCCAGATCAGCCTGACCTGCTGTATCCAGAGATGCTGAAGCTGCTCAGCTTTGGGAACCACTGCCCCAGCAGCTTGAAGGCTCTGTCAGGAGGCCCCTCCCTTTGCTAAGAGCCAAAGGTAAAGCTTCTCTGGTACCCCTCTGCTCTGCCCTGAGGGACAGGGTGCTGCTGTCCACACCATGGCTGATGGCTCTGTCTGCTCGGTGTCCCTCCCAACCTCTGTAGTTTGCTGGGACAGCTGAGGACACGCTTCTCCCAATGCTCTCTGCCCATTTTAGTCTCCATTCACCTTTCCTAATTTCGAATTTGGGCTCATTGGCCAGGTTGTTGGTACCTTCCAGGATCTAACCACAAGTGCTGGGCCCCCTGAGGGATAACATCCACCCCCACACATACACAATGGATCCAAAGTAGGATCTTTAATCCCGACTGAGCTTCAGACCACAGTTTCCAGCAACTTACTGGACACCTCTACCTGGATGTCTGCTGGGATTTCACAACTGATAGTTCCAGTCAAAACTCCCGAGTGTGCCCTGGCCTCCTTACTGGTCTTTGCTTTTCCTAATGATTAAGGGCAGGCTGCTGAGAGTCATGGTCCATATCCCCAGGACTCACATTCCCAATATCGTGAAGTCCTCTAGGTCCTGCCCCTGAAATATCTGCCCAGACGGTCTCCCTGTTCTGCATCCCGCTGAAGCCTTAGCCTTCTCCCTGCCTACTGATCACTCTGTCCCTCCACCCCTCCTCCACAGAGACAGTCTCCAAGGTATTCTTCTAACATGCAGATCTGACCCCCTCCTCGCAGACTCCTGAGGGCTGACCACTGCCTGCAGGGGAGGTCCCCGGCCGTTCCTTCACAGCGGCACAGAACGCCGGCTACCCGCTGTGAGTCAGTGCTCCTTCAACAGAAGCATTTTATTCTTCTAACAGGTAGCCGAAATAGCACCTGTCTGAGTGTGTCATCAGCCTGCGGGTGTCACTCGGGGGGGCCCCCTAGGGTGGCTGACCTGAGCAGATCCTGCTCTAACGTCCCCAGCACGGTCCAGGCCAGGCTTCACAACCTATATTGGCGTCACCCCTGCTCTCTCCCCATACCTGATGCACAAGTGAACAATTTCTGGGGAATCAGGTATAAAACCTATGCACTGAGATGGGTTTCGAGCTCTCTCTCTCACGCCCTGCAGGAGGATGTTGGGCCTCTCCGTGTAGAGGGGACCCGATGATCCTCTGAAGCCACCAAGTTAGTGGGTGGGAACCATGCTGTTGATGGAAGTCACTGGGGCTCTGTGGGGAGAATGAAGACCCCCCAGCAGCTTGGGTCAGGACTGAAGAAGGGGTGGTTATGGACACTTTCCCTCCATGCCATCAATGTGCTCTCGAAACACACTCTGGCCCCCCGCCCAAATTCACCCAGATTTGTGAAGGCTTCCCATATTGGAGCTCTGGGCATTGCGGGGACCCCACGGGACAGGTCCCTGCTTCCTGGCCGCTACCTTCAAATGGAGGGGCTGCTTCAGGGAGTGTACCCCCCCCCCACCATGGGCCCACAGCCAGGGACTTGACGCAAGTTGTGTATTTGGAGAAGTCCTGGGCTGGGCCGTGGAGTCATAAAGTTGGCCCCAAGGCAGAAAGTGTTATTTTCACAGGATCCATGGTAGAAAGTAAGAAAGTATGCTTTCATTTCAGAAACATTCCTGTTTCTGAATGCTTTGGTATTTTGAAGATTAATTTCTCTAAGACTTTTTCCCCCCATGCTGAATATTTATTTCATTCCTTCATGAGGATGGATACAGCAGAAATGTGATTCTGCTGCTGTAACCCTTACAAGGCAAATTATAGTGCAGCTCGCAGTAAAAAGTGTGTCTGCCCTCCCGATGGGTACACACTTCAGAAAACAAGCCAACAGGGTATGTAAGTGTCTCTAATGAGCCTGGTAAACTGGAAACCAAGGGACGGGGGTGTGTTGCTAAGATCCATTCCTGGCTCAGTTCAGTATCTTAAAACCAAAACTATTTTCTCTAAATTTAGGTTATCAGGAAGAGCTAACACAATTCCAGATTTGAGTACAAAAGCATTTACCTTACACCTGATTGATTTCTTGTTTGAGTGATACTGATTCTTGAAGTGTAAAATAACATGAACTTTCTTGATATCAAATCCACAAATATCAGGTCCTACAAAAAAAAAAAAAAAATACAAGCTGTACTCAATTTCCTTCGCTAATGCGTCACCACGGGAAACTCCCAACCATTCATTCCCCTGAAGTAAGCTGCGAGGACCAGAAGCTTGCATGTGCAGGAATCATCAGACTTTGGCATGGATACTGAAATGGACAGCGACACCTTTGGAGTCAAGTAAAAGTCAAATAAAAAAGTGAGTAAGAAAAGGATTGAACAGTCAAAACAGTTAAAAAGGATTTAACAGGAAGCATTCCTGACGTGCTGTCCGAGGCTTGGGCTCACTCTGAAGCTCTGAGAGGTGCCCTGTGCCCAGGTGAGGGCTTCAGGGATGGACTAGCTGGCTGGGATTCCTGCTCTCATTCACTGTGGGAAAACGTATTTGCAATCCTCATGCCTGTGTCCTGTTCTCTAAAATGGGGATGTGAATCAACCACAGCTACTTTTGCCAATTAGATGGGCTAATGGGTGTAAAGCATTTAATATAGAGAAGTTCAGTATTTGTTCCTATTATGTGCCAAGACAACACACACATATTCAGATTAAGGTTTTCTTAATATACTAAACAAGGTTTGCGGGAGATCTGGAAAATGTGTCAAACCTTCTGGGGATATTTGGAATGATCCCGCTTCTGCTTTATTGACCTTAAGCCTTAGGAATGTACTAGAGCATCCGTCTGTCTCAAATCAAATTCCACCACATCCACTAACCCAGGACTGCACCCGCCCCCAGGGATTCTGTGAGGCTCTGTAAACACAAGCAGATGACTGAGATTTTTTTTCTAGAACTAGCAGTGATGAACCTTCAGAATAAGAGAGATCCAGGCTGCACATAATTACTTGAAGGATATTATCAATTTGCCAGAGTGGATGTGACATTGAACTTGGAAGCAGCATCCATGTCTACGCCCTGAGTTCTCAGAGGATGCTTGTTTGTGTAATTTCCTTTTCGTCTTATTACTGGAAAACATCCCAGTTCAATTTTTAAAACAAAAGCTATACTATGCGAACTATTTGTATGAAAAGCTATTACCTGGGGATTAAAACACGAAATTCTTCCTTCAAAAGTGGGCAGAATTCTCCTATTTCTAAGCACCTACATGTTTTAAATATTAAATTAAGCTTCAGAACATGCCCAGACATGACCGGAAAATCTGGACATTTTCCGTTAACAGCGATCATAAAATATTTATGCGCATAATGTATTTTTATGAGGAAATGGGGTAGACAGAAGGGCTCTAAACAGGCTGACCTGCCTTTGGGCAAGGAAGTTTAATCTTTGTGAGCTTCAGATTTTGTTTTGGTTTTTCTTTTGAGATATTATTTGTTTGAGATTAAGCGCGGGTGGGGGTGGGGGGAATGGAGGGGTGCGGGGGGCAATGAGCAGGAGGAGATTCAGAGGGAGAGGGAGAGCGAGAAGCAGACTCCCCACTGAGCAGGGAGCCTGCCACAGGGCTCACACCCCAACACCATGACCTAAGCCCAAGCCGGAAGCTTAAATGCTTAACCTATTGAGCCACCCAGCCCCCCTCCCTCCTTGAGCCTTAGTTGTTGTTTTTGTTTTTCAAGATTTTATTTATTTATTTGATGGAGACAGAGAGAGAGAGAACATGAGCAGAGAGGGGGAGAAGCAGCTTCCCCACTGAGCAGGGAGCCCGGATCCCAGGACCCTGAGATCATGACCTGAGCGGATGGTAGATGCTTAAATGACTAAGTCACCTAGGAGCCCGCCTCCGTTTTTTTATTTGCAAAATGGAAGCCCTGTTACTGGTTTCCTACGGTTTAGACATAATCTAAGATTGCATTTGTAAGGCCCCTGGCAATGGCCCAACTTCTCTTTTTCCCTTCAACATCACAAGCCTTAGCAAGCTGCCCTCATACCAAAGGCTAGAGCTGAGGCATCACGGGGAAGTGTTCTAACAGTGACACACTGGGTTTAACTAAAATGTAACTGAGAGTGCCTGGGTGGCTCAGTTGGTTAAGCAACTGCCTTCAGCTCACGTCGCAATCCCGGAGTCCTGGGATTGAGTCCCGCATGGGGCTCCCATCTCCATGGAGAGTCTGCTTCTCCCTCTGACCTTCTCGCCTCTCATACTCTCTCTCACTATCTCTCTCTCTCTCTCTCAAATAGATAAAATCTTTAAAAAAAATAAAATGCAACTGAATTAAAAGCAAAAATAATACAGATAGTTTACCTGGCTTTTCTTTTTTCCTCCAAAGTAAGCTGCTTCACAATTCAGATGTAGAAGACACGTTATATATAATTAAAAGATGGGGATTCTAGCTAGCGTCTGTGGTGTTTTTGTTTACCAAACCTAACTAAATGAAATACTTGTGAAAGCATCTCTGATTCCACAGGTAATATATTTTTTTTTTTGCCAGATATCTCTGCCATCCCATTTTAAGGGAATAATAATAACCCAAACCAAGCCACTTTGATTTCCTTTTAAATCAAAATAAAGACTTTCTCCATTCCAGATTTTAAATTCAAGAGTAAATGGGAGGCATGGCAGAGTAGAAAGAAGTGGGGAGAGGTCGGGGACTGTGCAGTTGGTGGAAACTGGGTCTATGTAATTCTGTGGCCTTGGAAAAGTCACCTTACCCTCCGAGACAAGGCAGGATTACATCCAAATCCAATAAATAATCTAGTAACATCTATTCTCTCTACTTCTTTTTTGTTTTAAAAGATTATATTTATTTATTTGACACAAGAGAGAGTGTGTGTGCACAAGCAGGCAGAGCAGGAGAGGGAGAGGGAGGCAGAGGGAGAGGGAGAAGCAGGCTTCCTGCTTAGCAGGGGATGCGGAATCCCAGGCCCCTGGGATCATGACCTGAGCCCAAGACAGACGCTTAACCGACTGAGCCACCCAGGCGCCCCTATTCAGTCTACTTCTGTGTCACACTATGACCAGCAGTGTACACAAACGTGAGGTCTGAAGCCTGATGCTGATCATGATAAATTCACAGATAAGCATGGCAAAATGATGACAAAGAAAACTTCTGCAAGACATCCACACCACAAGAAGAGAATTTTAAAAAACGATTCTCCGCACTTGAATTATTGATGGATATTCTAAAACCGTATTTCCATTCCGTTTTCTTCACTTTTTAAAAACTGTGGTAAAATAAACATAAAATTTACCACCTTAACCATTTTTAAGTGTACCTTCAATGGTATTAAATACCTTCACATCATTGTGCCGCCATCATCACCACCCATCCCCCGACTCTTTTCACCTTGTAACACTGAAACTCTACACCCATGAATAACCCTCATTCTCACCCTGGCAGCCACCATTCCATATTCTATCTCTATAATTTTGACTATTCTAAGGACCTAAAATAAGTGGAATTGTATAGTACTTGTCTTTTTGTGACTCACTTATTTCACTTAGAATAATGTCCTCGAGGTTCATCCATATTGGAGTAGGTGTCAGCACTGTCCTCCATTATGAGGCGAAACAATGTTTCATTGTATGGACACTACATTTGTTTATCCACGCATCTGCTGATGGACACTCAAGTCCTCTAGTTTCAGTCTTCTTTTTTTTTTTTTAAGATTTATTCATTTGAGAGAGAGAGAGGGAGAGCGTGCACACATGCACAAATGGGGGAAGAGGCAGAGGAAAAGAGAGAATCCTGAAGCAGACTCCCCACTGAACGAGGAGCCCAAAATAGGGCTCCGTCCCAGGACCCCACGATCATGACCTGAGCTGAAATCAAAAGTCAGTTACCCCATCAACTGAGCCACCCAGGCACCCTCTTGGTCTTCTTTTTTGAGATTGTTTTGGCTATTCAGGGTCTCTTGAGATTCCATATGAATTTTAGAATGGGTATTTCCATTTCTGCAAAAAAAGTAATTGAAATTTTAATAGGAATTAGACTGAATCTATATATTGCTTTAGAATCTGTAGATTACTTTGTCCAGTGTAGACATTTTAACACTATTGAGTCTTCCAGTCCATGAACATGGGATATGTTTTCATTTATTTCTATCTTCTTTAATTTCCTTCAGCAATACTTTGTAGTTATCACTGTACAAGTTTTTCACCCCCCTTGCTTAATTCCTAAGTATTTTACTATCTTAGATGCTATTATAAATGGAATTGTGTTTGTAATTTCACTATCAGATTGTTCATTGTTCATAGGATGCTACTGTTTTTTTTAGGTGTTGACTTTGTATCCTGCTACTTTGCTGAATTCGTTCATTAGTTCTAATAGGCGGTGTGTGTGTGTGTGTGTGCGCGCGCGCGCGTGCGTAATCCCTATGATCTTCTATGTATAAGATCATATCATCTGCAAATAGAGATCACTTTATTTCTTCCTTTCCAATTTGGATGACTTGTATTTATTTTTCCTGCCTAACTGCTCTGGCTAGGACTTCTAGTACTATGTTGAATAGAAGTAGGGAGAGTGGGCATCCTTGCCTTGTTTCAGATCTTAAGGGAAAAGCTTTGTCTTTCACCACTGAGTGTGTTTACTGTGGGATTTTCATAGATGGTTTTTATTATATTGAAGTAGTTTCTTGCTATTCCTAGTTTGTCGACTTTTTATCTTCAAATGATAAAATTTTTGATGATCATGTGTTTTTCTTTCATTCTGTTGATGTATCATATAATATTGACTGATTTTCATATTTCAAATCATCCTTGCAGACCAGGAAGAAATACCACTTGGTCATGGTATATAATCCTTTTTAATATGCTGCTGAATTCTTTTTGGGTATTTTCTCGAGAATTTTTGCATCAGTGTCCATAAACATACTGTTCTATAGTTTTCTTTTCTTGTAGTGTCTGGCTTTGGTGTCAGGATAATGCTGGCTTCATAGAATGAGTTGGGAAATACATGTTCCCGCCCCTTCAATTTTTTTTGTAAAGTTTGAAAAGGATTGGTATTAGTTTTTCTTTAAATATTTGGTAGAATTCATGAGAGATTCATCAGATTCAGGACTTTTCTTTGGAGAGTTTGGCTTACTGCCCTCTTTACTATTTATAAGTCTCTTTGAATTTTCTATTTCTTCATGATAGAGTCTTGGCAGGGTTTGTGTTTCTAGGAATTTGTCTATTTCATCAAGGTAATCCAATTTTGGGGTATACAACTGTTCTTAGCACTATCTTACAATTATTTTTATTTCTGTAGAATTGGTAGTAACATCCCATTTCTGGTTTTAGTAAATTGAGTCTCCTTTTCCATTTAGCTAAATCCATTTAGCTAAAGGTTTTGTAAATTTTGTCGATCTTTTTGGAGAAGTTTTGATTTCACTGATTTTCTCTGTTCTTCTATTCATGATTTCATTTATCTCTGCTCTAATCCCTGTCCACTTCTCCATTCAATTCTACCAGGTTTTGCTTCACATATTTTGATGTTCATGAGGAGTGTAGATGTTTGTAATTGTTACAGCTTCTTGTTATATTGACCTTGTTACTAATATGTAATGTCCTTTGATGCTTATAACCTTTCTGATTTATTTAAGGTCTATTTATATTAGTATATGAATATAAATTAATATAGCCACCCTGCTCTCTTTTGGGTACTATTTGCCTGGAATATCTTTTCCCTTCTGTTCACTTTCAACGTGTTTCTTTGGATCTCAAATGAGTGTTTTGTAGAATGCATATGGTTGGCTCATGTGTTGTTTTTTTTTTAAGATTCTTTCTTTCTTTTTTTCTTTCTTTCTTTCTTTGCCAGAGAAATCACAGTAGGCAGAAGTAGGCAGAGAGGCAGGCAGAGAGAGAGGGAGAAGCAGGCTCCCTGCTGAGTAGAGAGCCTGATGCGGGGATTGATCCCAGGACTCTGGGATCATGACCTTAGCAGAAGGCAGAGGATTAACCCCCTGAGCCACCCAGGTGCCGCAGAGGAAGAAGCAGGCTCCCCACTGAGCAAGGAGCCTGTTGTGGGACTCGATCCCAGGACCTTGGGGTCATGATCTGAACCAAAGGCAGATGTTTAACCAGCTGAGTCACCCAGGTGCCCCTCTGGCTCATGTGTTTTTATCCATTCTGCCAATCTCTGTCTTTTGACTAGAGATTTTCATCCATTTACATTTAATTACTGATAAGAAGGGACTCACTTCTGTCACTCTATTTGTTGTCTATATGCCCTACAGCTTTCCTGTTCCTCATTTCCTGCAATGCTGTCTTCTTTTTAGTAGAGTTTTTGTAGGGAAATGTTTGAATTCCTTTTTAATTTCATTTTGTGTATATTCTATAGCTATTTCTTTGTGGTTATCATATGGATTACATTTAACATCCTAAAGTTATAATGCTCTAATTTGAATTTATACCAGTTTAACTTCAATAGCACACAAAACTACTGTTCACCTCTTTGCAACTCTGTGATCAGAAGCAGCAATCCTCAATGAGAACTCAGTTCCCTGATATTTAGAGGACAGGGTCTTTTTTGCCCACCATTTCTGTGGCAAGCTGTGTGTAGGCTGCTCCTACACACACACACATACAAGGCATAGCTGTCTGCCTTGTGGCTTGAAATGGGAGATGTGTATATCCACTCTGCTAGGAGCTGAAATTGACCAAAATTAAACTCCCCATTCTTCCCCTGGAAGGAGCAATCCTTCCATAGACTTCAGAGTTCCAAAACAGTTACATCAGATCCTGTTGTTATGATTGTTATCTAGGTAGGGAGATGGATTCCTGAAGCTTCCTACTCGATTTTCCCAGACTCCTCTTCATTCTGAAAGTTTTTTGAATCCATACGTTTCAGGTATGTCTTGTTCCTGTGGCCCAAAGTGGTCCCATCCTGATTCTAGCACAACTTTCAATCAATTACTTCTGCTATCAGGAGATATTTAAAGTGTTCCAGGGGCCAGCAGGGGCTAGAGAAGAAACATTTTGGCCTTCCTTTCATTTTCATTGTCGAAAACATTATCCTTCAGTTTTTTTAATCATTAAAAATGTTAAAACCCATTCTCAGCTCATGGGGCTTAACAAACAGGCCATGGGTTGATGTGGCCCTTGGCCAAGGTCTTCTGACTCCTGATAAACTCCAAGTACCAGGGACTACATTGATATTAAATGACCAACTTTCTCAAAAGTATAATGGGGGGTGCCTGGCGGGCTCAGTCGATTAAGCAGCCAACTCTTGATTTCAGCTCAGGTTATGGTCTCAGGGTGCTGGGATTGAGTCCATGTCTGGCTCCATGCTCAGCAGGGAGTCTGTTTCAGGATTCCCTTTCTCTCTCTCTCTCTCCCTCTCTCTGCCTCCCTCCCCCACTCACACTCTATCTCTCAAATAAATAAATAATTTTTAAAAAGAAGTTACAATAGAGGGATGCCTGGGGGGCTCAGTCAGTTAACCATCTGCCTTCAGCTCCGGTCATGATCTCAGGGTCCTGGGATTGAGTGGCACTTTGGGCTGCCTGCTCAGCAGGGAGTCTGCTTCTCCCTCTGCTTCCTCCCTCCTCCCTCCCTTCTCCCTCTGCTGCTCCCTCTTCTTGTGTTCCTTCTCTCCCTGTCTCTCTCTCTCTCTCTCTCTGTCAAATAAATAAATAAATAAATAAACAAATAAAATAGTACAATAGGATGGTATAGTTGTCTTTTCATATTAATTAGGTTAAACAGTACTAAAAACCTTTGGTTAGATATACTCAATACTATTTTGGCAAAGTCTTAGTCAGGATTTTATGAAGTGGAAGGATTCAAAGTCCCCAGAAATGGTTGTTTTGTACTATCTAAACTCACCAAACATAATATAGTACTGGGATTTTCCGTTCAGGTTCTTCTGATCCACGTCTGCAGGGAAAATCTTAACGTAGCCCCCTCCACAGTCCATCTTCTGCTCGTGTTTTACTGTGTATTGAATGACCAGAGTCTTCCCTTTATTGCTAAACGGTTTGAATCGTGCAGAGATGGCATAGAATCGGCCATTTTGAGTGGTTTGCAGACCTTTAAACAAACAAACAAAAAAATACTCATGAAGGATTGGGAATGACACTGCGCTCAGTGCTGCCGGGAATTAAATGGTCGTCCTTTCCCCACCCTCAATAATAACAACTTATGTCACTCTGGAGGCTGAAACATATTTTCACAGTAACACATGACAGGTATACCAGTAACAGGCTCTCTGCTGCTATGGAACTTTCCATGCTCTGTTGCTTTTGTGCTCAATACACCACTGTCATGCCCTAAGTTAAAGAGACACTTCAGCTTTAAATGACAAATATGCAACTTAATTATGGATGAAAAGTTAATTTTGCTTCATCTTCCAAAGAAAGGGTGGGAATATACAATAAAGCTTGTGTAGCAACTTAATTAAAAAAAAAAAAACAAAACAGAGCATCCCACATCTTTTCTTGAATTCTATCTTAAAACAGTTGCTTAAAGGGTGCCTGGGTGGCTCAGTCGTTAAGTGGCTAAATTCAGCTCAGGTCATAATCCCAGGGTCCTGGGATCAAGCCCAGCATCAGGCTCCCTGCTCAGAGGGAAGCCTGCTTCTTCCTCTCCCACTCCCTCTGCTTGTGTTCGCTCTCTTACTGTCTCTCTGTGTGTGTCACATAAAAAAATATATATAGTTGCTTAAGACACACTACAGTAGACAGAGTACAGAGCACTGTCCTGGGAAAAGTGCTTCACTGATGGGATGTGCTGGCCCACAGCTGTCCTCTTTTTACAAAAATACCCTTTTGTCACATGAATCATCTCATATTTTATAAGTTTCAGTGCTCACTTCAAGACTAACCCTCCCCCCTTTCAGTATCATTAGGCTCTATGCCAAATCCTTATCTTATATTGGAGAAGAAGACAAACTTGAAAACAGAGGCCGTCTTCCTATAACCTAGTCTTCTCTGCTCCACATTCCTGCCCCCCGTACCTGCCAACCTTGAGATCCATCATAAATGCCCTTGGCATTTTCATATTCTATCAATATGTCCAAGCCTGAACTCATGGCTAACTGCTCACTACCACACTCATCTTTCTCTTTCTTCCATTCTCTTCTCCTCCTTCCTTTTCTCAAATAATTCATACGCTTGCCCCCCTCCTCTACCCTCTTACCTACCAAGCAATTCCTAAGGCTAAGAATCACCACCTCCCCCTCTCTCACCACCCTCCTCAGCCACCTTCATCATGCCTCAACACTCCTCATCTCTGTCCAACTAAATTCTATTTATCTTCCCATCCACCACATCTGTGTGAAGGTCCTGGAAGACCACAATGAAAGGAGGCAAATTAACCAGTATCCCCAGTGCCTTGACCATGTGTGCTCACAGTAGATGTGTGCCGGAGTGAACGAAACACAGAGCCTCGGGATCCCAGACTGGACAAGAAAAAAAAACAGCATGGAGGAAAACCCAAATGACTCTTAAGTGGACATGCTTATCCTTGGATAAACCTGATGGAACTACCTGCTAATTTCACTCTACTTTTGACCTTTGGGCTGTATTTTTTTAAAAAGATTTTATTTGTTTATTTATTTGTCAGAGAGAGAGAGAGAGAGAGCATGCACAAACAGGCAGTGGCAGGCAGAGGCAGAAAGAGACCCCACCCCAGAGCCGAAGGCAGCAGCTTAACTGACTGAGCCCCCCAGGTGTCCCTGGGCTGAATTTTGATCAACTCGTTGGATCAACATGTAATACAGAAAACAAGGCATATATAGTAGCAAACTGGAAGCTGCCAACAGGACAACCCTGCAGTAACAGACTCAAGATGGAGGTTGAGTGGAAGGTTGGTGAAGAGGGAAACTTTTCATCTAAATCAGGGGTCTGGGGGGTGCCTGGGTGGCTCAGTGGTTTAAGCCTCTGCCTTCGGCTCAGGTCATGATCTCGGGGTCCTGGGATTGAGTCCCGCATCGGGCTCTCCGCTCGGCAGGGAGCCTGCTTCCCTCTCTCCCTCTCTCTCTCTGCCTGCCTCTCTGCCTACTGTGATCTCTCTCTGTCAAATAAATAAATAAAATCTTTAAAAAAAAATAAAATAAATCAGGGGTCTGCAAACCTTTTCTGCAAAGCCAGAGAACAAATATTTTAGACTTTCTGGGCCATATGGTCTCTGTCCCAACTTACTGCCTTTGTAGCACAAAAAAAAGCCATAGCTCTATGTAAATGAATGGGCAGGACTGTGTTCCATTAATACTTTACTTATGGACCCTAAAATTTCGTATATTTCACTGAATTTTATGTAATTTTTATATGACACAAATACTACTCCCCTTTTGATATTCCCCCAACAATTAAAAAATGTAAAAAATCATTCTTATCTCACCATCTATGCAAAAAACAGGTGGTAAACAAGTTGTGGTGTGTCCACCTTTTATCAACAGAAATGAGAAGACAGAAGTCATCCTTGCCACCAGAAATGAACTGACTTGGGGTGGGGGGTAGGTGGAGGGTGCAAGGGGGACCTCTGAAAATATTCCCTATCTTGACCAGGGTGTATAGATGTAAACACTCATCTTTCTGTACCCTTAAGATCTATGCACCTGACAACATGTACCTTTTAACCTCATTTTTTCCCTCTTAAAGTGAAAACAAAAATGAGAAATATCCCTTAACCTTTTTCCCTTTGCAGGTCAGAGACCTGGGGTCTCCAAACTCATGAGACCAGCTGGTATCCAATGGGGCGATCTTGGGCAAGTAAAGAAAGGAAAAAGAAAAAATAATGCCAGACCTTATCCAAGCCTTAGTTTTCCTGCCAGTGAACGGGCTGTAAGAGGTGTGAGGGGTTGTGCCACGTCTATCCTGCAAGGCTGCTACAGTGGTGGTGGTGGGGGGTGACCCTTAGCTCGACGTTCTCACCATTCCTACACTAACCTTTGTCTTTCTCTTTATGGCCATAAAATTTCCCCGACGAGAGTCTAAAATGCCCAAATTGAGAGTCATTGGTGGACTGCACCCATCGGTTCCTCCAGCGCTCTGTGGGGGGAAACAACAGCGGTTAGGGCTGAAAGTGTTCACTTAAGTCATGAAAGGTGTATTGGGCGGGGGGAAGGAGAGGGAGGCTTGAGGCTTCGAAGCTTTGAGGCTCCACCACCACCAATCACGCGGTGATGGACGGGGGCCACTAGTGACTCCGGCTATTGGCTTACGCCCCCATTCCACCACCACGGGCGTCGCCTCTTCACCTCCGTCTAGAAATTCCTCTTGGAAGTAGACAGTGGCCAGCGCCACCCTCAGCATGCAGACCGCCAAAAGCGGAACGTGAGCCACAGCCATGAAAGGCGCGCTGCACTTCTTCTCATAACCACGCTTTAGCTCCCAGCTGTCTCCGAGGCGTGCCGGGCCGCCCCGGAACTACAACTCCCGTCACGCCTCGCGATTGTGATCTGAGGCTCCATTGGCCCCCAGCGCGCAGTGCACGCCGGGCCCGCCCCGGCACTATTACTCCCATGACGCCCCGCGATTGTGACCTGGGGTCCCATTGGTCCTCGGAACGCGGCGCGCGCCGGGATATGTAGTCTTTTTCCGCCCTAGCGCTGTTGCCCGGGGCAACGGTCCCATCTGGCCGCAGTGTTTGGCCGAAGCCGGGTGGCGGCCTCTGCGGATGGACATCGTGGGAGGAGGTGGGACGGGTTGGCTGGGCTCCCGCCGGGCTTGGCGGCTGGACTCCGGACAGGAGTTGCGGGAAAAGGGGAGTGTTCTGAGGCTGGGCTGGGAGGGCGACGGGAGGGCGGCCCGGCGCCTCACTCTGTTTCCTCGTCGGGCCCACTTGGGAGCGTGGTCGGGAGTGGGTAGCTCCCGGCGGTAGGGAAGAGCCCGATGGCCTGAAGGGGCCAGTGTTTTCAGGGTTAGGTTTACTTATTTTTAACAACTTGACTGAAGATTCGTTTACGTACCATACAATTCACCCCCTTCGGTGTACAACTCAGTTACTTTGATTTGTAAGTTTGCTGAGTGGTGCGGCCATCACCACGATCCAGCTTTAGGACTTTTCCGTCGCCCCAAGGATATCCCTCCTGGCCCTTTGCAGGCCCTCCTCACTCCCACTCCCAGCCCCAGGCAACCACTGAGGTTCTTCGCGACTGTTGAGATTTGTTGTTTCTGGATGATCCTTATGAATGGGATCATACAGTGTGTGGGGTTTTGTTTTGGTTTTTGGGTTTGTTTTTTGTTTTGTTTGCGTCTGGTTCCTTTCCCTTTGCATGATGTGTCCGAAATGCATTCACGTTGTTGTGTGTATCTTTATATTCTTTTCTTCTTGCTGGATAGTATTTCGTTTATGGATGGACCTCAGTTCTCATGCATTCACTAGTTAATGGACTTTTGGGTTGTTTCCACTTCTTGTCTACTCTTATGAACGTTTACATACATTTCAGTCATCTTGGACTAGGTGGGAGCTGTCATACTGTCTTCTGAATTGGCCCCTGTACCATTTTACAATCCCCCATGACAGTGTAGGAGGGTTCCAGTTTTTTCACGTCCTCCCCCAGTCTTGTTATCTGCAGTTTTGATTGTAGGCATTGTAGTGGCTGTGAAGTGGGATCTGGTGGCTTCGATTTGCATTTGCCTAATGACTAGTGACACTGAAGGTCTTTTCATGTGTTGGATGGCCATTCATCTCTTTGCCTTTTTTTTTTTTTTTTTTTTTTTTTTTGGTTCAGGGCAGTGTCTGTTCATATCTTTTGCCTATGGTTTATTTTTAATTGTGTGTTTTAAAAATACATCAGCCTGTGATGAAATGGATATAACAAAATGTGCCTCTTTAACCATTATTGACTTATTTTTAAACCTAGGGAAACTTTCAGAAGAGCTAGATGCTGAAAAACCTGGTGTGGCAGTTGGGCTTTCCCTCTGACCCGCAGAATGGCCGGGGCCATATCCTCTCCTGAGCTTCAGTTACAAAAATATTAATAAAGGTAGCTGTCGATGTGCCTCCGCTTCCTCTTTACCACGTCCTTCCAGCTAAAAGCTCGTTAAAAGCAGGTATTCTAAATATTACTATCTAAATCTTACTATTTATTCCATGCCCTACAATAAACATAGGAATCCTGTGAAGGTCATAGTTATTACCACCTTTCTACAGATGAGCAAGCTGAAGCACAAAGTGGTTAAGTAACTTGCCCAGTGTCACACAGGCTAGGAATCCACTGTTACTCTTGGGTGTGGTTTTGTATTCTCTGTGGTCAGGCCTGTGCTAGGTTAGTTAGTACTGTTAGTACCCAGCTCAGGCCTTAGTACCCAGGTGATTAAGATGGGGACAAGTAGGCAAGCACACCAGGCAGAGAAACAGAGACTAAAAGAAAGATAATTCACACTTACACAAAATCTTAGGTCTGGGTTAAATACTTTTCCTTGCACAAAATAATTGAGTTCAGGGTTGAAAGGCGCAGAGGTTATAAGGTTGCCAGATTTAACAAATAAAAATACGGGACACCAGTTGAATTTGAATTCCAGATAACCAAAAATTTTTAGTCTGAAAATGTTGGAACCTACTACTTTTTCGTGTAAAGATATTTGGTTCGGATGCCTGGGTGGCTTGGTCAGTTAGGCATCAACTCTTGATCTCGGCTCAGGTCTTGGTCTTAGAGTTGTGAGTTTAGGCCCATGTTGGGCTCCGCAGTGAGAGTGGAGCCTACCTAAAAAAAAAAAAATAGGGTCATACTTATATTTTAGAAATTATTTACTGTTTATCATCAATTCAAATCACCAGGTGTCCTGTATTTAATCTGGCAATCCCAGTAAGCTTGTTTTCCAAGTGGACAGGGATGGGGAAAAAGGCTTTTTTAGGTCTCACAGTGAATTAAAAAAATAGTAATAATGCATGGTCTTGCTAAGACATTCAGACAGTATGGGAACAAGCAATGGTTGCACATCTTGTCTTTTCTGCCTCATGTAATATCATGCTGGCAACCTTATCATGCAGGCAGATGTCCCTCGCTCCTTTTAATGGCTGTATCGTGTGCCCTCATCTGCACGCGCTCTTCTGGATCGCACCAGGTCTCTATGGATGGGTTCAGGTTTTTGACGAGTACAAACAATACTGCTGTGACATTCCTTGAACATGCGTCTGTGTGTATGTTTCCGAGTGTAATTGTAGGTAAATTTCCAGACGTGGACTCGCCAGGGCGTGGGGTCTCTGCATTTCCCACTCTCCTTGCTGTTGCCGTGTTCTTTACTAAAGGGGCTGCAGCAAACACACACCCACTTGTGCTGTATTTTCCCACTTTGCAAGATTTTAAACTTTTTGAAAACCTTTGGAAATCTTGTAGTGTGTCATTTTTATTCTCTTAGGGACGACGCATGGGAACTCTGAGAATATGGTGAAAGCACTGGCCTCTCTCCCCCAAAGAACGTACACCAGCATGTACACACAACATGCAGCCGACATTTGGTGGGTGGTGCTGTGTCTGTCCGTAGCCCCTGCATCCTTCCAGGGCAGTGGTTTTCACACTTAAAGTGTGATATTCTGGGGGGGCTCCTTAAATATACAGATTGTATTTGAGCCATTCTTTGTGAGAAAGCTGGGGACAGTTGGGTAAAGGAGGAACCTTGATTTGGGAAGCAAGTGGTGGTGTAACCGGCCAGGCCATGAAGCATGGTGGGGAAGAAGAGGGCTTTTGGTACCAGACCCGAGCTTTGAATTCGGCTCTGCTGATCCACCAGCCAGGTGACCTCAACTGGTGACCTTGACTGTTGACCTACCCTTTAGGGGCTTTTCTTGGTCTCGTTCCAATTTTAGTATATGTGCTGCCGAAGCGAGCACTCTTGGTCTCTTCTGTAAAAGGGGATGACAGTAACCGACTCAGGGTTACACAAGAATTAAGTGAGATAATACAGCTCTGAGCAGAGCGCTGGGGACACTGCTGGAGCCTGAGAAGCACTGGCTCTTCTCTTTGACATTTAACATGTCTCACTGTAGACGTGGCATAGAACGGTAATTCACTTGGTGCTGCTGCGTGTTGATGTTTTCATTGTCAGCCGGGGGCTTGAAGGGAAGGCTCTAGCCGACTGCGAGGAGGGGTCTGAGCTCTCAAATGGGAGGCATTGAAAGATACGAATTCACAATAGGAATGCCAGTTATTCTTTTTTTAAGATTTTATTTATTTATTAGACACAGAGAGAGATATCACAAGTAGGCAGAGAGAGAAGGGGAAGTAGGCCCTCCACCGAGCAGAGAGCCCAATGCGGTGCACGATTCCAGGACCCGAGATCATAACCTGAGCCAAAGGCGGAGGCCCAATCCACTGAGCCACCCAGGTGCCCCATCCTTTTTTTTTTTTTTTTTTTTAAGATTTATGTATTTATTTATTTGACAGAGAGAGGGAACACAGCAGGCAGGAGCAACAGGCAGAGGAAGAGGGAGAAGCTGGCTTACTGATCAGGGAGCCCGACGGTGGGGCTCGATCCCAGGACCCCAGGATCGTGACCTGAGCTGAAGGCAGATGCTTAACCGACTGAGCCACCCACTCTGTATTTTCTTTCTTTACTCCCTAGAATGGCTTCCATAAGAAGAGCCAGCTATCCCACGTGCAATATTTTTGGTGATTTTAGTGATATTTCCTTAGAAGATTCAAAAATGGAAGAAATCAGAAACTTGAAAATCAGTAGAAGTCTTACCAAGATAGCACCCGCTCATAGCAGATTTCTAAAAGGAAACCAAACCATGGGTGTAAAACACTCAGTCCTGAAAGAGAAGGCTGTTGTGGATGGTGGGCACAAGCTCTCCTCGGGGAGACCCCCGACCACTGCCTCGAAGCTCAGGGCCAGCGCCGCGCTCACAAAGCTGGCTCAGATAGAAACCAAGATTATGAACCGGAAGGCGCAGATGGTTTTGTCAGACATGGACTCTGATCTGAAGACCTCTGGGGAGAGTCTTCCAAAGAGCACAGACACAATCCCTCCCAGGAGTACAGTCAAACTTTCTTCTCACAGACTGGAAAAAACCTCCCAGAAACAAGCCCATGAAATTTGTGTGGCTGAGAGCGGCGCGCAGAATGGGAAGGTCAGTAAGTTTCTCAAGAGGAGGGAACCACCCATTGAAAATACTTTCCCCGAAGCACATTTTGGAAAAGAGAGGAATTTTCAAACACCCAAAGAGAAAAAACCTGCTAGAAAACTAGCTTCTCCAGACAGCGATGAGGAGGAAATGAAAGAGCTGCTTGGAAGCTTGATGGAATCTTCTAGAGAAAAAGAAACATACACGAGTCAACATTTCAGAGGCCCCAAAGTTAGTGAAAAAGAACGGACAAAACTATTCTCGGTAAGGTTTGCATGTACTTATTATTATTTTAAAGATTGATTCATTTATTTGGAGGGAATGGGGCAAAGGGAGAGAGAAACTTTAACCAGACTCCCTGCTGAGTGTGGAGCCGGAGGCAGGGCTCGATCCACGACGCTCAGATCATGACCTGTGCTGAAACCAAGAGTCGGATGCTGCTGCTGCTGCTCCTCCTCCTACTACTTCTTTTTCTCCCTCTCCCTCTCCCCCACCTTCTCCCTCTCCCCCTCCCCTTCCCTTCCCCCTCCCTCTCCCCTCCTCCCCCTCCTCCCCCCCTCCTTTTTCTTCTTTTAAAGATTTTATTTATTTTAGAGAGGGCACAAGCAAGGGTAGGGACAGAGGTGGGGAGAGAGAGAATCTTAAGCAGGCTCCATGCCCACTGTGGAGCCCGACGTGGGGCTTGATCTCAGGACACTGAGATCATGACCTGAGTGGAAATCAAGAGATAGAAGCTTAACTGAGCCCCCAGGCACCCCGAGTGTCCCTATTCTTAACGAAGCCTCGAGTCTGCTCTTTGTGTCGCGGCGCTAGAGACTCGATGGCAGCCGTCTCCCCTGGGCTGCCAAGGAAGGGGTTTGACAAGGAACCGTTGGGCTCCAGCCAGTCCCGGCTCCCTGTTGTGGGGCCTGCTCTCCGGGTACCGGGATTTGGGGCAGTTTAGGCAGTTTACCATATCTGGAGGAAGTGTGCGCACTTCGGGTCAGCACTGCGTGTGACTGCTCGCCAGTGGCCCCACATCAGCGGCCCCACACAGGAGACGTGGCATCGCTGCGCTCGCATTTTTTTCAGTTGAGATGAAATTCACATCACCTAAAAGTAACATTTGCGAGATGAACAAGTCAGCGCCATTTAGTCCGTCCGGATGTTGTACAACCACCGCCTCTGTCTGGTTCCAGAACATCTTCAGCGGCCCCAGACCCTGTACCTGTTAAATAATCACTTCTCATCTTCCCCTCCCCCAGCCCCTGGCAACTTCTAGTCGGCTTTTGGTCTCTGTGGATTTGCCTGGTGGGGCCTTTTCCTAGACGTGGAATCGTCCAGTATGTGGCCTTCTGTGACTGGCCGCTTCTGCTCCGCGTAATGTTTTCGACATTCATCCACACTGTAGCACGTGGCAGACCTTCATGCCTTTTCACGGCCGAGTAAGGCTCCATTGCGTGAATATACTACGGCTTACCTATCCGCCATCCATGTTGGGCATTTGGGTCTTTTCCACCTTCTCGCTGTTTGTCAGTAGTACTGTTATGAACCTTGTGTACACATATCTGTTTGAGCCCCTGTCTTCCATTCTCTGCGGCCTGTCCTTGTGAGTGCAGATGCTGGGCCCAGCCGTCCTTCTGTGTGTGACGTACTGCAAGGCCAAGGCCAAGCTGCCTTCGACAGCAGCTGCGCCATTTGCCTTCCCGCCACCAGTGCACGGGGGTTCTACTTTCTCCACGGCGTCCTTGTGATCAGCCCTTGTGATCAGAGCTAACACTGGCGACTAGAGCCATCTTCGTGGGTGTGAAATGATGGGAAAGCTGCATTTTAAGGGGGAAAAATATCTGTATATACGTTTTGATTCTGTTGAAGGTCCAGGCTACCATAGATCATATACTCAGGGGCCGTAATTAATTAACTAATTTTATTTACTTATTTTTAAAAAGATTTTATTTATTCATTTGAGAGGGAGTGAGGAAGAGAGCATGAGTGGGGGAAGGGGGAGGAGGAGAGGGAGAGAATCCTTAAGCAGACTCTGAGCTGCACATGGAGCCCGATGCGGGACTTGATCTCAGGACCCTGAGATCATGGCCTGATCCCAAGGCAGACGCTTAACTGCTTGAGCCACCCAGGTGCCCTTCAGGGGCATTAATTTAGAAAAGGTGTAACTAACAAAATTTGTTTGAAAGCCAAGTGATATTTCTGATTATTTGTGGAGTATTTCTGGTCCCAGTATTACCTTGTCTAAAGGTTGTAGCTTGACCTCTAGAAATGAGGGGAGGGAGAGGGAGAGAAAAGAGGCACGGAAAGAACTATTTGATCACTGATTCTTGGCCTCATGCCCCAGTCCGGCCACGTTGTTCAGTGGCAAGGACTCCATTGTTACCTGTTTGTAAGTAATTTCACTTATTTCTGCCAAAGTAGGATCGGATCCCAACTCAGCCAAGAATCCTTTCGCCACCCAGTGAGGAGCTTTCCAGCCCAAAGTCATTTCGGACATCACGTCTGCCAGGCTTACAGTCCGCAGACGGGACCCTCTGCAGCGCACGTTCTAGAGCTCGCTCCTCACAGACTCACACTTCGGGGGACACGGCCACCCACACGGCATCGCTTCCCATCACTGGCCCCTCTCCAGAGTCAGCCTCTGTGGTGCGGCAGGACAAGCTCTCCTCCTCCCCCCGAAGGAGTGAGGTTGGGCCTTGTGATGAGTCACTCTCAGAAGCTGCAGATGACAGCCTGAACGGTAACCCACAGCCCTGTGCCCAGCTGTCACCCTGGGTGGGAAGGGCGAGTCCATCTGGAGGGTCCCTGGCAGGGGAGGTGGGGTCACTGGGCATTGCCACGGGGAGCGCATGGCTCACGCTACAGCCTCTGCTACCTGACCTCCTTTCTTGGTGGAGGGGCCAAGTCAGATCTGTGTTCTATCTCTAATGTCTTCATCCAGTGACCCTGACCAGTGGGAGCAATGATCCGAGGACAAAATCGTAGAACCACATACGGCAGAAGGGCGACTCGGTGCTCCTTCAGGCAAAAGAGAAGCTTACCTCCTTTCTTTTTTAAATTCGGAAAAGGAAATCTCTAACCAGTCAAAATTAGAAATTTCTATTATTTCAATGTTATTCAACATTATTTTTATCTTTTTTTCAAAAAAGATTTTTTTTTATTTGAAAGGGAGAGAGAGCATGAGCCAGGGGTAGGGCAGAGAGAGAGAGAGCGAATCCCAAGCTGACTCCCCACCGAGCTCAGAGCTCTGTACAGGGCCTGATCCCACAACCCTGGGGTCATGAGCTGAAACCAAGAGTCAGACGCTTAACCAACTGTGCCACCCACGTGCGCCAACATTATTTTTATCTTAATATTACATATATTTAAAAAAAGAAGGAAGGGCGCCTGGGTGGCTCAGTGGGTTAAAGCCTCTGCCTTTGGCTCGGGTCATAATCTCAGGGTCCTGGGATCGAGTCCCGCATCGGGCTCTCTGCTCAGTGGGGAGCCTGCTTCCCCCCCTCTCTCTGCCTACTTGTGATCTCTGCCCGTCAAATGAATAAATAAAATCTTAAAAAAAAAAAAAAGAAAGGAAAAAGATGTGTAGCTAATGCTTACGTCTTCCGTCTGGGGCATTTCGTTGTGAGAGCCAAGTTAAACTGGGTCTCGAGGGCCCAGTGGGCGCCGGCCTGTGCCAAGTGTTGTGTTGGCGGGAGCTTGATGACCAACAGGCCCATGAGCGCCCTGCCCACCCACTGCGTGCTGGGGGACCCAGAACTTGTGACTCAGCAGTAGGGGAGGAAAAAGGCTTTTCCACGGTCTCAGCCGGGGCCCTGGGACCAAAGATAGATTCACAGGAGAAAAGCATACAGATGTTAAGTAAATATCCAGTATAAGTTTTACGTAACATGGGAGCCTTCCTGGAAACGGATGCCCGGCGAGACAGTTGTGTGTGAACGTTTTATGCTAGGCTCGATGAGGAGTGGGAAGCCATGGAAAAACGTGATTGGACAAAAGACAATGAGCTAGGGGTAGGAAATGGGCACACTTAGAGGCCTTCTAGGGTTCCTCTTGGCATCCCCCCCATCTTGGAAAGAGGAGGCTCCTTTCCTGCAAGTGGAGGGAGGGCACTTCTCACGGGAGAGTCTCATGAGCTGCTTCAGGGCAGAAGGACAGAGAATTCTCGAAGCACCTGCCATGGGTCAAGTTCCTTCAGCCTGAAATACTCAGTATGCCCGAACCCCATCACAGACTAATGTGGGTGTGAATGCCGCAGTGGGGCCACAGCAGCTCTGCCGAGACGGGGGTGTGGGGGGGGTGTTGCCAACACAGGTGCCCTCCTTAGGGGTGTGAGAAGCCCCTTGGGGCACCCTCAGTGGCTGCCATCTACAGGATGGCATGTGACCCCTCGCTAACCGTGGTTTTGATCCTTGGGCCTGAGGGGCTGGTAAGTAAGTGTCCTTGCCCGCCAGCCCCATGTACGGCCAGTCCCACTGCCTCTATGCCCTCACTGCCGGCCCGGAGGGCTCTCTCCTGGTGGCCGGTCCCTGCCCTCCCTCATCCAGATGTGGCCTCAGAGAGGGAGGCAAGCTCGGAGCAGTGAATACATTCTGAGTTTAGGGTCTGACATAGCTGGCATGGACGTCCTGGCCTCACCTCTTACTGGCTGTGCAGTCTTGGGCTCTCTGTGCCTCAGTTTCCTCATCTATGAGGTGGGGACAGAGCCATGCTTGTGAGACTGTGCATGCGAAGCATGACCTGACATGATGAGGATGTTGTTCCTCAGCCTGTGCCAGCGCTGTTCCAAAGTGCTCAAGTCCAGAATCACCCCAGTGCCTTTGCTCAGTCCAGCCAGGACGCCTTTCCACGCAGATGCTGTTCCGGGGTTGTCTTTGCACCCGCCTGCTATGTGAACTGTGGCGAGTGGCGGAGTCAGCTCGGGGGAGGGGTGACCTCCCAGGATTGCGGTGATGAGGGGGATTCATTCTGGGGCTTTGGGCCGCCAGTGTTGGGGGGCAGGCAGCGTGGGCCTTGCCCCCTCGCCTCCAGCCCTGTGCCCACTGCCACACACATTCTCCCTCTCTCACCACACCCGCTCCCTTCCTGGGCTTCAGGGCCTGAACTGAACCACGTCGTAGAGCTCCTGCCAGTGTTGGCTGATGTTTGCTGCCCATCTGCCTGGAGGGCGGGCTCATTTGTTGGGTCAAGAGGAATCTGGAATACCAGAACTCCACATAGGATTCTCTACTCCCAAGTCTCCAGCACCCATGAGTTAGGTGCTGGCGACGGGCCGTTTGGCGTGCCCAGTGCTGGTTCACTTAAGGCTCCTGTGCCCTTATCTGGCTCTAAATGGGAACTTGGACACTTCGGGTCTAGTCTTGTGTCTGCCCGAGGTGGCCCCCACCCCACCCGCCCATACCTTGAGCACGTTTGACACCACGTGTCCTTCACTGCATTGCCGTCATCTGCTCATCTGGCCCAGTGTCTGTTTTTATAAATAAAGTTTTATTGGTACACAGCCACATCCATTTGTTTACACCGAGTAACTGTGATACAGTTGAGGATACAAAGTGGAAAATATTTACTACTTGGAGAAGAGGCGTGTGGATCCCAGTGCTGGCTCATTAAGGACAGAGACGACTTCCTGCATTTCTATCCTTAGCACTCAGCACTACCTCCTAAGGAAACAAATGAGTCAATGTTGCCCTGTTGCATTTTTGATTCCAGATTTTCGAATCAATCTTTTATCCCTTGAAGATCTGGCTCCAGCTGTCAGCGAGAACTCAGACCTGGAACAGAGAGTAAGTACAGCTGACGTCGCTTTTCATCTTCGGTGACGTGGAAAGGTTTGTAATGGTGGTGCCTCATCGAGGCCCGTGGTTCTTAACCCCCAGGGGACTCTTGGCGTGTCTGGAGACATTTTTGGTCATGACTGGGGTAGAGGGCGCTGCTTGCATCTTGGGGTGGTGGCCAGGGACACTGCTCAGGGTCCCGCACCGCACAGGATGGCCCCGTGGCACACAATGTTTGAGTTTGGAATGTCAGGAACACCCCGGGTGAAAGATCCTGATTTGGGTGGTAACGGGACAAGGCTGCTTAACATAGCAGGTGATCAAAGCAGGTCCCCCTTAAACCGCCCCGTAAGAACACCACACTGACCTGTACCCGTCCCGGTGCCCCGTCGTGACTGTTGCCGTGTCAGTAACCCCCTCACTCCTGAGCGCACGTTGTAATAATACAGAATGATGACATTGTGGCAGTTTGTGCACGTGCCACCGACACAGGCTCATGCCATCAGTGCTCAAATGCGGCAGCCGTGTGCCAGAGTGACTCACTCCGCTCCCAGTCCTGGGCCTGCCCAAAGCCACCGAAGGGCCAGTGCGGACCCTCTCCTGCTGGGCCCCCGGGGACCCATTCCAACGCAGCGGTATTCTGAGCACGCTGCTCGGACAAAACCACATGCCAGTCACCTCTGTCATTCTTCATTTTAGAAAGAAGGCCAGCGGGATGAGGCATCCAGCCGAAGCCCCCGGGCCGGGGGAGCCCCCACTCTAAGCGAGGTCTCAGAGCGCCTGAGTGAGCCGTCGGCTCCCAGCCCGAGGCCGAAGTCTCGGGAGCCCACGGCGAGCACGGTGAGCTCGGCTTACTCGGAAGATTTTGAAACAGCATCTGAGTCGAGGGCCCGTTCTGAGGAGTGTCCCGACGGGACGCTGGACACTTCGACAGAATTCTCTGCAAGTCTGCAGTCGGACCTTGCCCTGCCAACACTGAAGCCTTGGAAGAAGCAGGTCAGGGACGTTACGAGAGTCCTCGTGAAGGAGACAGCCGTGCAGACCCTCGATCCCGCCTTCACCTACCACTGGGCAGAGGGTGAGCGGATGCGCCCCATGAGGGGGGCGTGGACTCTCGGGGTGCATGGCGCGGGCATCCTTGGAAACACGACGGAGAGCTTCAGGGTCTGGGGGATCAGGTCGTTGTCGTTAGCCAGCTTGGGAGGTGCCTCAGGGCCAAGTTTCCTATTCCGAGGATGAGGGCCAGCTGCCTTGGGGGTTTGCCACTGCGTCCCAAGCTCAAAAACGTCCCAAAGGGTTTCAGGTCCCACAGCGAAGGCGGTGGTTCACAATGTGGCGATCCTGTTCCCAGGGGACCTCAGCCAGGTTGGAGCCAGTTCTGGCTGTCGTGGCCGAGTGACAGTTTCCTGGATGGAGGCGAGGGGCGCTGCTCCATGTCCTGCGGTGCCCAGCGATGCCACTCACACCATCAGGGTTGAAAAGTGGTAGCCCCGGGCCGACATTTCTCTTCACACCAGTGTGACCTTCTAGACGTTTCTCTTGGCCCCAGCTTCAATCTTGGCCACCTGAATGGAAAGGTCCCTTTCTTTTAAGCCTCCCTCTGCTCTCTTTTCTCATTTTGATGGACACCCCCAGGGTTGCCAGAGCTTATTCCTGGGCTGCGCGAGGCAGGGTACGGTTCCCCTGTGGTGTTCATTTTGATTTGAGGCCGCTTAGCCATCGATCAGCCTGGGCTGCACAGCAGGATAGGGCAGGACCATTCTCTTGTTTCTCAGGGAGGAAAGTCGGGCAGATGTGGCAAGTCAGATCGCTAGAAGGTGGTCAAGGTTCTGGGAGCCCAGGAAACCAATGCGTTCGTCTCCACAGCCTCATGCTGCCCGACAGCATAGCCGGTTGTCTGACTCAGACGAATGTGTGCATTTCTGTATTGTTTTGTCATCAAACGTAGCTGACACCATTTTCCTGGGCTAGGCCTAACATTGAAAGGCAAGGAAAACACGGCCTAAATAAACCGGATTTTGAGATCAGGGCACATTCCCAAGCCTGCCTGTGGCCCTGTAGATGGCCCTGTAGAAGGCCGAGGGAGGGGAGGGCCTGATGCCACCGTTACCAGTCCACATGACCGTAGTGACCACTTGGGACAGCTCAACTGACTTGTGCCAGGAGAAGCTAGCAGAAGGATGGAGGCCGGCTTGGGCCAAGTTTGAAAGGGGGAAGAGGTTAACAAAGCTAGAAGGGGGGCCTGTCCTGTTCAGAGGAGAAAGGATCAGCTTCATGTCTCACGTCCCATCCACTGATGGAAGGTGTCCTACCCACTCATCCCCTTCCCCTTTGTCCCTGGGATAGGGGCCGGTGTGGCAGCCATCGGGCCTGCCCTAGGAGGTGCCTATGTGGACCCTGTGCCCATTGCCAGTCACGTCGTCAGTGCAGACTCGATAGAAGGTAACAGTCTGGCGCGGCGGGTCCCAGCGGTGAGGGTGCGGGTCCCAGCGGTGAGGGAGCAGCTTCCAGGCCACCGTGGGTGGGGCAGGCCCCCACATTAGTGCCGGGTTCGGGGAATCTACGGTGAGATTGTCACAGTCACAGGCAACTGCCATGGTTCCTAGGGTCCCGGATGACAGACTGAGTGTCCGTGATCCTTTGGTCCGTCTTGCCAAAGGACACCCATGTCCGATAAAACAGGGAAATCACGAGTGACACAACTCTGAGCCCTCTACCCCAGCCAGGCTATTCCTGTGTGTGTGTCCCTGTGCCTTTGTGTCCAGAATCCATAGTAGTTTTCCCCCCAAAGACACTCAGCTGGTACTGAGTGGCGGCCAGCCCGGCAGCTCCGGGCCATGGAGCCTTGCTGAGTCTGGGGAGTGGCAGGGGCCCGGGCAGCCCTCCCGGCCTGTGGCGGGGGAGGCCCTAGCAGCTGCCAATGGGAGCCCAGACTGTGTCAGGTCCCCACGGGGCCACTGACCCCTTGAGAGACACAAACTAGCATCTGTCTAGTACCTCTTATGTTTTTGCCCCTTTCAATTTTTTAAAAGATGGAGATACTAAAATACAGTGGCTGTAACCACAGGATTGTTTATATCCTCTCAGAAAACCCTCCCGCTTAGCTAGCACCCCAGAGCTTGTTCCGTGTTGTTATGCAGTCTCCCGACGAGCCTTCTGGATGGTTGCACGACTTCGATTTTTCAGTGTGTTTTGAATTTAATGAAAACTTTATTTTTTAGTTGTATTTTTTATTATTTTAGTTTTGTGTTTAAGAACACATACCATGGGATGCCTTGGTGGCTCAGTGGGTTAAGCCTCTGCCTTCGGCTCAGGTCATGATCTCAGGATCCTGGGATTGAGTCCACATCGGGCTCCCTGCTCGGGGGTGAATCTCCTTCTCCCTTCTCTCTGCTCATGCTCGCTCTGTCTCCACCAAATAAATAAATAATTTTTAAAAACCCCCACATAACATAAGATGTCCCCTCTTAGCTATTTCTAAGTGTCCAGTTCAGTGGCATGAAGAAGGTTCTCGTGGGGCAGGGGGTCCTGACTGACTAGGCTTCCACTGCAGTCGGGCGTGAAGACTCGCGTTCCTTCCTGGCGCTGAGCTTCCCACCCGCGCAGCTCCCGGAGCCCCACGACACCCGCAGGAAGCAGCTCGCTCACTCCAGGGTAGGGGCACCTGGGGTGGGGGGGGTGGGGCTTTGGGTACTTTGGGGGACAGTACCTTCCAGAAGGCATCCCCATGTGGCTGCACGGGGGTGCTGCAGAGCATGTGGGTCCCACGCGGCCGGCCCCCTCCTCCTGCTCTGGGGCACACGGGTGGGGAGGCGGCCCGAGTGACACGGAGCCGGCGCAGCCCTGACAGCCTACAGCCCGGCCGTGTTGGCGCTCAATGACATGCTGAAGCAGCAGCTGAGCCTGACGCAGCAGTTCGTGGAGGCCAGCCGGCACCTGCACGGGTCCCTGCTGCGGTCCCTGGACCGGGACTCGTTCCACTACCACACCCTGGAGGAAACCAAACAGGTGACCGCGGCACGCTGCGCTTCCGGGGAGAGCAGGCAGGGGCCTCGGTGCATGGAGGGGACAGTGCTTAGCCCGGGGTGGGGGGGCTGCGGGGACGCTGTGGACCCAGCCGCCTGCAGTCCCAGCGCAAGGAGGCTGCCTCTGACCTCGGAGCAAAGGCAGCCTCCTTGGGGGGTGGAGGAGGTGGTCCTGTCCCTCGGCAGACCCTTCCCGAGCTGCGGCCCGCAGGGGCCTCTCTCCTCAGTCCTGGGAGCTGAAGCGCCAAGAATGTCACACCTTGTTCTCTCCCCAAATTTTTGTCTGGTCATAAAACATTTGTTCTCATTTTATGAAAATGGTGTTAGAGAGAGAGGTAGTTTGTAAAGCCCTCCGTAACTTCAGAGATGATCATTAACAACTCAATGTTCTTCAGATTTTCCGAGTGTAAACACGCACTCTAGTATGCGTAGTCTACACAGTATTGTGTTATCGTGTATTATCAAATATGTATTACCATGTGATAGGTATAACATTCTATTTAATGTGTATTTCTACATAGAAATGGCATCATACTCTATGAGCTATTTTGCATGGTGACTTTTGTCCTTTTATCTACAAACGTTTCAGTCCCCAGTTCTCAAAACAAGGACTTTCGAAAAGTACGGTCAGGACACCGTTATAATACCAGAGCCAACGAGCTTTTCCTAGTATCATTGGATATCCAGTGTTAGGTTTCCACTTGTCTCGTGCAAGTTGTACATTTTGTTACTGTGTTTTCATCAGAACCCAAAGTCCAGACACATCTGGATTGTCCGGGTTTTTTTTGTCTTCTGGACAGAGAGCAGCGGTTCTTGGCTCTCGTGCCCACGGGGGGGACCCACTTTGAGAACCCGTGCTCCACAGGTATCCCCTGCTCCCCCCCCACCCCACCCCATCTCTCTGATGTCTCCTTGCAGTTTATTTGTTCAAGGAAACGGGTTGTTTGCTCGACAGTTGCCCCATTCTAGACTGTCGCTTGTAGCCCTGCAGTCCTTTTCCTCTGGTTGGTCCTGTCCATTGGTTGATGGGACACAGCTCCAGGGGTCTGCCCGTGTCTCCTGCCTGCAGCCCGCCGTGGCTCCTCACTGCCTGCACTGGGCCCACATCCTGGGAGTGGCACCCAGGCCCCCTGTGCTCTGACGGCTCCCCGGGTAGCCCCCCCTTTACCAGCCCCACCCCCAGCCACGGTCACTCTTCCTTTCAGACCCGAGCCTTCTGGTCTCTCATTTCCACAGCATTGTCATGTGGCATCCCGCCTTTTTCTCTGTCAGCCTGTCCCGGAGCCACGGGGACAGGCGCCGCCTCCCAACACCAAAGTCCTCGGGGGACTGAGGCCACTGTGGTGACACCTCTGTCCTCTGCCCCACAGTACATCAGGCAGCACAGGCCCGCCCCGCTGTCCATGGAGGACGCCCTGCAGGAGGTGGAGGAGGAGCTGTGAGCGCGCAGAGGTGAGGCGGGGTGTGTGGGCTCGTGCCAAGCTGGTCCAGTGCAGTGGCTGTGACCCTCGTTGTTTTCCAGGTGACCGTGGTGGGGGCAGGTGGCACGGAGGACTCACCTGAGCGGAATCCCAGCTCCAGCCTTTCCGGAGTGCTTGACTGCTCCCAGCCCCCACCTCCTCAGGGTACCTGGCGCCAGACCCGAGAGGACGCACCGGCCAGGGGAAACGGAGTCACAGGCGGCACTATCACCACTACTCCTGGGGCGACGGAGGATGCCCGCCTGTCTGGAGCCCCGCAGGGCGGCCGGACGGGCCAGGGGCTGCCTTCCCAGTGAGTGGAGGAGATGGAAGGGGTGAGAAGCCCCGTCTGCTCCAGAGGAGCCCACGTGAGAAGTCCACACCAGGGACACCTGCGGGACGCGCCAGGGCCCAGCTTCTGAGCGGACAGCACAGCTCAGACAGCACCGGTGCACCAGGCACGCCCCCTCCGGACTCAGCCAGAGCACGCTTCTAACTCGAACACGCAGAGAAAAAGGTCTTTAAAAAAAGTTTTTATTTGAAGGCAAAACAGTAAAATCCACAAGAAATTGTTAACAGCACGTGTTTACGTTTTATCCTGAATCAGACACGTTTAAACAATTCACAGCTACAGGAATCTAGAACAAAATCAAATTATTTTATCACATCAGGTTGAAAAGTTGGAGAGGATTCTGCTTCTTACTGAAAAGAATTTTTGAAAAATGTTCTGTACAAAGAGACGGCACCGCACGAGCTGCCCAGAGACGCCAGGCGCGGCCCGTCCCCACCGACCACCCTCCTGGTGGGGCCCCCTCGGTGGCGGGGTGGGGCGGGCCCGAGGCGCAGCGGGGCTTGCTCTCCCCAGCCCGACTCGGGGCGGGCCGTCCACACGAGCGCTGGTGTTGGGTTCCTCTAAGTGACAAACACAAGCAGAGATGCTAAAGGGCACAGGCTCTCCGAGGGCGTCACTCCATGACCTGAAGATGCCTCAGATCAGCTTCCTTAGAACCTTTGTTTCTGCAGGGACCGTGAGTGGCTAACGTTTGGGGAAAAAATTTCAACTCAAACAACTAAAGTTAACTGAACTACGGGCCATGAGCACGTCCTAAGAGGAATCAGGTTCCAAATACTCACTGGGATCCTCTTAGAGCAACATTCCCTTCTCTAGAACTAAACATCTGGAGTAAAAATGAAAGCCCTGTGTAAGTGCCAATCAGAAGGGTCTGTTCTTCTGTGTGTCAGCGGTGCCTGGCCTGGGGCCTGTCCTCCCCGCTCCTCCAGGCCCGAGAGTGGACTGCGGGGAGGTGCGGAACGGCCGTGCCTTCAGACACGGGGGCTTCGTATCCAGGGGCGGAGGCTCTTATGTTTCTTGCTTCTCTGTCGAGGGAAGGAGGCTCGTGGCTGGGTGGCCGGGGCATCTCTGGGCAGGTTCTGGCTTCTGCGGGGAGCTGGTTTGCAGGCGGGGCCTGGGGCCTCCCATGCTCTGGAGCATGGCTCTCTCCCTAGGCAAGCTAGTGTCTTCCTTCTCTTCTGTCGCTCCCCCGAGCTGTCCCTACAGTCTGTCACTGCCAGGGAGCCAGGAAGTTCCCAACGGCCCAACGCAGTAGCCGAGGTGCGGCTCCTGCCCGCGGAGCGCCTACTTGCACTCGTCTCTGGCCTTCATGCGGGCGATGAAGGAGTAGCTCTTGTTCCTGCGGTAGTTCTCGTAGGGGTCGTCCAGGGCCACGCCCACACCCTTGTACTGGTCCCACTTGTCCCGGACGTCCCCCCCCTTGATGGGGTCCTGAATCCCTTGCTCTTTCACGCCGAGGCCACCAGATCCACTCCAGCCTTAAGAAGAAAGGGGGGAGGGCGGTTACAACGCACGGAAGTCGGAATCTGGCCCATTTATCCGTGAACTTAAACAAGACTTCCTGTGCAGAGCTGAACGACATGCGCCCGTGTGGTTTACACACGTGAGACTGCTGTGGTGAGAAAGAACGCCCAGCGAGAAGCGTGCGGCTTCGCCCTCTCTAGTTCTGGCAGCGAGCCGGAACCTTCTCTGGCTCCCCAGCCCCGAAAGCCCAAAGCGGGCGGTGGTTCTTCCCAGGAACCTTACCCATTTTCACCAGCATCTGATGTCCTTTGTTCTCTTCCCCGAGCCTTGAATCAGGTATGGGAGGTGCTGAATTAGAACCCAGACCAGCCGAGGAACTAAAATTAAGACAGGTTACGTTTTTTAAAAAAGAGTCGATACATTTATTGGAATGAAAACTTAGAATATTACAGCGTGTGGCGCGTGTGAACATTCACCAGTGTTAGAGGGACACACACACACATCCTGGGTCTCTAGCATTCTTCTTCGTCATCTTCGCCAGCCGGCTAGGGGAGCTCCTACCCCGGGCCCTGCCCCACACTGAGTGGCAGGGGCAGGTCGCACGGAACCCCCGACGGCTGAGAGACAGCCCGCCGCTACCTCAGGCTTTACAACATTACCACGGGAGGAACGAGCGAGGTGAGAGGTGAGGTGCCACTGTCACTGCGCTAGAACTCGCGGTCCCCGAGGGGCCGCCTCGGCACGGGCCACGGGGGGCACATCTTCTAGCGACAGCTTTCAACATTCACAGCAAAGCATCAGAGGCTTCCAGCGCTACCAGCGGTCGCTGGACAGTTAAGACAGAAATCTTACGGCGGGGTGGGGCTCCGGGACCGTGACCGACGTCTCCTTCCTGGGGAGTAGGACTTGGAGCGTGAGCGCGAGCGGGAGCGGGAGCGGCTGCGGGAGGAGCGGGACCGGCTGCGGCTCCTGCAGGGAGGACAGAGCGGGCGGTGGGTGCGGCCACGGGTGCCACCGAGGGGCCCCAGTCCACGCGCACGGCCCCCAACCTACCTGGAGCGGGAACGGGAGTAGGAGCGGGAGCAGGAGCGCGATCTGGACCTGGAGTACGAGCCAGAGGACTTGGACGACCTCGAGTTGGAGCGGGAGGAAGAGCGCCCTCGGCTTTTGGATCTGCTCCGAGACCGGGAGGGGCCACTGCAGAGAGAGGCCTGGTGAGTGGGGCACCTCAAACTTTCTGGAAAACCCCAGGCGGGTGGGTCTGGGTACAGACCTGCCCATTCCCCTCAGAGGACTGGGCTCCAGGTCACAGCTGATCATGCATGACGGCAAACCCCTCTTCGGCTGGCGTCTTAGGTTTTCACTGGGGCCTTGCAGGGAAAACCCACCCCAGAACCAAGGAGAGACCAGTCCTCCCTCCGTCTGCCCGTCGGGGAGCCAGGACGGCCCAGGGCGTGACTGGATGGCGGATCTGCCGGGGTGTCTAACAGTGCCTCGGGCAGCGGCCTGCTCTAGCTCGCGATGCACGCTGACCACGCACAGGCACCCGGGCCCTCACCTGTTGCGCTTCTCCTGGCCCTTCCGCCGCCGCGCCCGCATCTTCGCTCGGAAGAACTCGTAGAGGCCGTTCTGCTCCCAGCCTTCGCTGTAAGACACGGGCGTTTCCTGCGTGACTCGGCCAGCCTCCCTCCCGCAGGGCACTCGTGCAAGTCGGCAGGAGTAAAGCCCACAGGGCGCGCGTCTAGGTATGCGGTCCTCCCCCCTCCCTCATTCCCTCGGACATGCTCCGGGTCCGGCACCATGGGCAGCCCTTCCTCACGGCGGGGAAAGCAGGCTGAGGCTGGGCTGCCCGCTGGGAAGCAGAGAGGCCAGGTACAGGCCTGGCTCCCATGCCTTTTCCATATCGATGTTTCCCGAAATAGCTCAGGTGGCTCTTAAGGCCTATGATCTAACTGGGGACATGGAGCTCTGACTCTTAGATGGACAGGCCTATGGCCCAGAACAGGGCAGGAGGTGGTTTTAGCTGGACTAGTGATGAGTCCATTGGCGGGTGTCCTGGTGGGCAGGGGGGTGTGTTGGGGGGGGGGTCCTCGTGACAAAGCCTGGGGCACATAGCCGCCAGCCGCTTCTGAAATACGCCACACCTGAAAGGCCAACTTGCTCTAATATGTCCCCACTGAAGAGGCCCTTCGTTGAGAGCCACAATACGTGTGACACACATTACCCAAAGCCAGCGGGGAGATGGGCCCTAACTCGGCCTAGCGCTGTGCAGCCTGCCCCCTTTCCTCAGCTCGGCCTCATTCCACCTGGGGCAGGTGTGCTCATTAGCAGTCTTTCTCATGAAGCCAATCCGGACAGAAGTCAGGCCAGGAGAAGGGGACAGAGGACCCCAATCCCAGCCCAACTCCATCCCTGGTCCCCGAGTGCCATACCTGTTCCTGGGCCTGTCATGGGAGGGGGGACTATAAAAGGCCTCCACGGCTGCCAACAGCCTCTCACTGGGCGGCATGGGGGGTGGGAGGCGGATGTCTTTTGGGTCCAAAGGCTTGTACTCATGGTCTTCCAGCTGTAGAGGAAAACACAAGTCTCAGACACGCCCTGCCGGAGCCCCCCTCTGGCCCACCCAGGGTGCTGCGGTGACTGGGGGAGCAGGGTCGGGGGATACAGGGTTACCCTGGACATTAGCTCCTCCTGCTGCCCTTTCTGGGGAATCCCACCAAGGCCGCAGCCACACCAATGCTCTGACTCTTATGCGAGGTGGCCGAAGACTGCTTTGGGGCCAAGTTCTCTCTCCAGAAAACATGGGACACACATCCTCCAAGCTGAGGTGACAGTGAGACCCCCCGGTTTACTGAGACATGACAGGGATCCCAGATGCTGCTGGAGACTTCTGCCCTGTGCTCCCGGGTCCTATCCCAGGGCCCCCTCCCAGATCACAGCAGCCTCCACCCAATCCAGGAAACCCCATTGCCAGAAGCCAGCTCAGCTCGCACCCCTTGCTACCCCCGTGTGGCTCTTCTCAACTTCCGGTCCCATGGGGCCTCAGGAGCGACGGGAAGTGCCCTGCCCCACCAGCACATCTCCGGAGCTGCTCCCAGCCTAGCCTTGCTCCCCGCACACCCCCAGCGCTGCCCCGCCCCGTGTTCCCTGCAGGCACAGCTCGGAGGCCGCTCCTTCTCTAAGAAAGGCCTCCACTGTCAGCCCCTGAACAAGGCAGCTTCTCAGCGCCGGATCAAGAGGACCCGCACCTCACGCCGGGCCCGGCCCACTCCTCACGGCCACAAAGCGTGCAGCACCGGGAGGGACGTGTGGAGAGCGAGCAGAGGGGACACAGGCCTTGCTTGTTTTTGCCTCAGGAATTCAAGTCGAGGAAGAGGCGTTGGCTCGGACACATTCCCACTGACTAGTCACTTCTGCTGGGCGTAGCAACAAGCGGGAAGGGACCCCGAGAAGCAGTGTTCATCCCCTGCTGGGAACTGGGCTCCACGTCTGAGCTTGTCACATGGAGGCCCAGAAGCCGGCACCAGCATGTGCTATGAAGCTGGGTGCTCGCCCTGGCGACGTTACCTTCACGAGGGGGGCCATCAGCCCCGCAGGCAGATCGAAGTAGGGCACGTTGGGGACCAGGCTAGGGTCATCGTGGTTGATGTGGGGAGGGCCCTGTCGCCGCATGTGGGGGGGCTGCCCGTTGAAGCCATGGGGAGGAGGGCCGAAGTCAGGGTGCTGGGGCCCACCCCAGGGTGGGTGCTCGTTGATCCCAGGATGAGGCATGCGGTGGCCGGGGTGGTGGTGAGGGGGTCCCATCTCTGCAAAACAAAAACTCCTCTCAGGCCTGCAGGGCAGTGCGGACAGCGCAGCCACGATCTGCAAGGGAACGCGTGCCCGAGGGAGGCGTTCAGAGAGGGCCCACCACCCGCTTCTGGGCAGCGCTGCCCAGCACCACCTCTTCTGTTCACGCTGCCTGGGGTCGTGTAGCTAGGCGGGCAGGAGCTAGGCTGGGGGCAACCTGGCCTGCACCCATACCACCACCCAAGGTGGAAGGGGAAACCAGGGAAATCACAAAACCTTAAAGGAGCAACATTACGGGCTGACCGCTACCACTGTCTTTGGAGACGGGGCAGTTTTAAAAAGTCATTCACTTGAGGTGAGATCATCCCGCAGGTGGACCCCGATCCGACACAACTGGCAGGACACCGATGTGCCCAGAGGGAGGAGGACAGGACGACGGGGAGAAGACCCAGTGGTCTCTGACTTCCAGCCCCCAGAGCTGGGGGAAGCGCCTGCCATGCGCACTTTGTTACCACGGCCCCGGGAAGTGTGGACCGGCAAATACAAGCGCTCCTTGGTCTCGGCTGAACTTGTACCCGAGAACGGAATTTAAAGCAAAAATATAAGCGGCAATAGAGTAGAAATAAATTTCTTTTGAAAAGAAAAAAATTACCAACTCTAGAGATTCTCCCAAGAAAGGCAGTGAAAAAAGCTGGTAAAAACAGCAGGACAGGGAAGAGGGAAGGGCCCTAGACACCCTGCCCTGCCTGCCTGTCTGCTGTGGAGCTTGCAAGTGACCCTCCTTCCAGAAGGCTCGTGTCTTTCCTCCTCCCCGCGTGTGTGGGCAGCAGAACGAGACTTCAGCTCTACTGCCAGCCCAGTGTGGGTCACGTGCTTGGGGGCCCAGACGGGAGTTCTACACCATCCCATGTCCCCTGGCTTGTCACCCTGACTCAGGGGACCTCCCAGGTCCCACAGCTGATGTCAAGTAGCACCCTCCTGGCCATCGGGGGAGGGTGGGATGCGGCCACTGTACGGGGTCTCCCGCAAGCAGCTGCCGGCACCACCTCAGAGAGCAAGGGGCAGGAGAGGGAAGTGCTTCCCGGACACGGGACGGTCCCCACGGAGAGCACCCTCACACTCACCGGCAGGGAAGTCCCCCTGGGGGTAGTCGAAGCGGTGAGGGTAGGGCGGCCGCTCGAAGGGGTGCCGCGGGGGGAAGTCGTCCTGCATGAAGCGGGGCGGGAAGCGGTTGAAGTTGTGGGGGTGCGGCGGCTGGTTGAATTGCGGATGCTGCTGGTGGGGCGGGAAGGGCCCTCGGAAGTGCGGCGGCCGCTGCATGCGGAAGGGTGGCTCGCGCTGGCCCCCGCCCCAGGGCGGCTGCTCGTGCTGGCTGTTCCAGGGGCCCTCAAACTGGCTGTTCCAGTTGGGGTCGGGCTGGCTGTTCCAGGGCGCATCACGCTGGCCATTCCAGCCGGGGTCCCCGCGCTGCTCGCCCCACATGCCCTCATGGCTGTTGTTCCAGGGGGGACAGTGGGGTGGCCCACCCTGATGGTGCGGGTAGGGCGGCTGCTCGGGAGGCTGCAAGGCAAAGAGCGGACGTGAGCCCCTCCCGATGCCTCGCCTGTGCCGGGCACACGCCCGCGGTGTGGCTCTCCAGCCGTGGAGGCAACCCAGCCCCGATGCGGTGTGGCCTCCTCTGCTCAGCCGTGCAGTGGGGGTAGGGGTGCCTGTGCGCGCTCCTGGGCTCAGACCTACATCTCAGCTGAGGGTTTCCTGTGTCTGCACTGGAGCTGGGCAGGCCCCAAGTGCCAGGGATGCCAACACTCCCAGCTTGGCAGCCTGACCTGGAAGCTGGCAGACGCGTGCCGGTTCCCGTGCCCCTTGGTGGCTCATGCATGGTGCATCCCCCACAGCCCGCGGAGCGCAGGGAGGAGCTGCACCCCGGCGGCCCACGGCAGACACCTGCCCTGATGACAGCCCCTTCCATGTCACTTCACCTCTGCTCTGGGTGGTCTTTTGGGTCAGCTCCCATAGTGACTACTTGCCCTCAAACCCCCTCTCAGGAGAGGTCTTCCTGCAGGTGGGAGACAACATGAGCTCTGGATCTCACCCAGCTGCTATGAGACTTGAAACTGGGATTTTGACCCCAAACTCAGGGCCACAGTGGGATGTGCCTAGGACTGGATGACCAGGGGGCCCATCTTTAGGATTACAGCTGCTTGGCCCTGCTGACTGCCAGCAGAGGGGGACCTGGGCCACACACCACACCCTCAGGTCTTTCAAGAAGTCAGAAAGCCACATTCTAAATACAGGAATTACTTCAGAGCACCTGGGTGGCTTCATCGGTCACGCATCCGACTCTTGATCTCCGTTCAGATCATGATCTCAGGGCCACTGAGTTCAAGCCCCACATACCAAAAATCAAATCAAATCAATACATCGATCAGTAAACTATTATTTAAAAAATGTTACTTCAAAATGTGTAAGATCCCACATGGGCTGGCCAGACCAAGTGTACCTCTGCCCCAAGGCAGACCTTCAGCAAGGGGACCCTTGTCGTCCTAAGTCCAACATACGAGTCCCCAGAAGTGACCCTGAGACACCTACACGATGGGGATGAACTGCTCCCTCGTCAGAGGGTACCCATAAGATGCCTGATACCACTGGGCGCTCGCGGATGGGAGCTGTCTTTATGGGGATGCCCAATCTTCTGTGAAATTAAATCTATTCTCCGGAACCTCAGGTTCTGGGCAGGGGTTGGGGGCGGGGCGACACAGATGCAACGGATAACTCAAAGCCACAAGCCCCTCTTGTCAGTCCAGAGCCATTTCCCTCCTGTCATCACCACAGAGTCACCTGGCAGGGCCACAATCACTGCGCCCTGTCAAGGGGAAGGTGGATGTCCAGGAGAGGCCAGGGCTGTACCCAAAGGCTCCATGAGATCAGATCCAGTGGCCAGAGAGCAAGTGGATGCTTCTGGTGTTTTCCAGTCATGCTACGCTGGATAAGATGACCCTGCCCTGGCCTAAGAAGTCTCTGAGCCCAAAGAACCAGAGGGAGTGACCAGCACCTCTGCCCCGGAAAGCACTGCCAGCCCTACACGTCTGACCTTCCCTTTCCTTACGTGAGCAGTGTTCTTTCCAGGGAGACAGAATGTTGGCGCCGTGCTGGCTGAACTAGTCAGCTGGAGAAGGGACAGAACCCTGCTCACCCTGCTGTAATGGACCGTTCGAAACTTCCCAGCCCTCACAGGAACACAGGGACCATAGCTCCTAAGAGGCCCGGATGTCAGCATGGGCATGGGTGTAAGGCCCAGACTGTCCTGCCCCGCCCCCCGCGCAGCCACTGCAGAACCTGTTTCCCCAGCAAGCAAGCCCAGTCCCCGGACCCACACAGGGGACCGGCTGCCCCCCCGGCCCACCACAAGTCTGGGAAAATACCTGCTGCTGGCCCCAAGGAGCGACGGGATGAGGCTGGTCAAACCACGGGGGTTTGTTGGGCGGGATTTGATCGTGAGGCCCCGGACCCCGGGGGCCGGCTGCAGCAGGATCCTGGACTCCTCCTGAAGCATCATACTCGGAGGAGCCGGGCATTTGGATGGGAGGCTTGCTGTCATCTAGAGCCAGACAAGAAGTTGGTTAGTCAGCAGGCACCTCCTGAAACCATGTTCAGTAACACCCCGGACCAACTCAGGCTGTGCCTTTACCTCTCGGGAAATCCTGGCTGCGTGAAGCCGCCTAAAACCGATGGCCTCCAGGAAGGCGGCGAGCGGCAGGGAGGCTGCCCTCACCCGGGACACACCCCTTCGAGAGCTTTCAGATAAATACCTTATCTTATTCTGTACCTAGTTTGCTCAAAAATTTTCATCACTGAATTTTATTAAAAATCCCTTCTTCATCCACTTGAAAGAACATTTTTTTCCCACCTCATCTGTTGTTTGACGAGACTTCTAAGTGCTAAACCATCCTTACACATGCCTGAGGGAAAGCCTATTACCTCATCACTTTTCTTTTTAATACTTTGTTCGATTTCAGATGTGAGGTATTTCTGCATCTTTGTCTGGAAGGGATGATGCCTGATACCCATAACTCCTTCTCTTTGTCCATCCGGTGTAAAAGCCTGGTCTTAAAAACTGATTTGGGCAGCTTTCCCCCTGTTTCCTGCGATGGTTTGCACAGGAAAGTAATCACCTGAGTGGTAAGGTTTGGGGGCATCTGCCTGTGAAACCCTCAGGCCTGGCATTTGGAAACAGATCCTAGAACAGGGCTGGTAGAACCAGAGCCCTTCTCTGGGGGAGAAGGCTGCTTTCTAGGAGCGGCCCCCCCAGGGAGCCCCGTACCAGGTTGGGTGGTTGGTGGGATGGTAGGGGCGGGCGTGGGGGCCGGCGGCGGGGCAGGCGGCGGCGGGGTGGCCTTGACCTCGGCCTCCATTTGCGGCATCTGAATCTGCTGCTGCTGCTGCTGCTGCTGCTGCTGGGCCAGGCTGTTGACAAATTCCTCGTGCTGCGTCTTGAGGGTCTGGATCTGCTGTTGGAAGGCGAGCTGCACCGGCTGGACCACCGAGGAATACTCATTGATGAGTGTCGCCTGGCAGAGAGAGAGGACAGTGGCCGACACTCAGGACAGACGCCTCGGAGCCTGCTGCTGAGTCCCAGCCCTTCCGGAGCCACTCAGGGACGAGCCCTGGAAAGCCCGAGGAATTCGAGGCAGTCCCTCGGGCGGGCAGGCAGGGAGGGGACGGTCCCGTAAAACAAAAAATACAGTCTCGACAAGCATAGATCATCTAAATCTAGCCCCAAACCGGTAACAAGGATGCTGGCTGCAGTGAAGTCCGTGATTCACTGATCACAGGAAGGGGCAAGGGGAGCCACACCCCGTCCTCTCGCACAACCGTTACAGACATGACTCGGACGAGCACTCCAGCCCGCCAACACGGGCCATGCTGCTCACTCGCTGCCCGGCTTTGAGGAAGTCACAACCTAGCTGTGCCTCGACTTCCTCAGCTATAGAACAGAGCAACAGGACCTATCCTCCAAGGATTTCGGGGGAGAACTTGGTGAGATAACAGGGAAAGGGACCAGGGCAGCTGGGTAAATGTGAGCTGCGGTGAAAGCAGAAAATCAGGAGAAACAAAGGAGTTCACGTCACTGTGACAAGATGCATTAAGTCTGTTGCTTTACTTAACAAAACAAGCGGGAAAAATTTTAAAGATTTTTATTTATTTATTTGTCAGAGAGAGAGAGAGAGCGCGCGCAAGAGCGAGCACAGGCAGACAGAGTGGCAGCAGAGACAGAGAGAGAAGCAGGCTCCCTGCGGAGCACGGAGCCCGATGTGGAACTCGATCCCAGGACGCTGGGATCATGACCTGAGCCGAAGGCAGCCGCTTAACCAACTGAGCCACCCAGGCGTCCCAAGCAGGAAAAATTTTAAAAGCATGACAGGCACGTTCCTTGCTGGGCTGAGATGAAAGCTCCCCGGCAGGGGGGTGGCACTCAAGACCATCAGAGAACACAGCCAACACAGCTTCTGACATTCAACCAGATCCTTACAGAAAAATGACAGCTTTCCACCTGAGAAAAGGGGGCGTGAGCTCTGCCTTTTCTTCTAACAGCTGCGGATAGGGCTGTGATGCCGGCGTCCCAGCAGAGGTGGCCAAGGAGACCTGGCCGGCCCTCCCCGCCCACCTTGTGCAACCCCCGCCCCATCCTCTGAGCAGACGCCTCCCCGGCAAGAGGACAGACGTGCACACAGGGAACGCCACCTACACAATCAGACCACAGCAGCCTAGATGACACCGAGGCTTTTTTATGCTTCCGACATGCAGAAGCCGGCCCGGAAGACCAGAGCCAACAAACCAAAGACACCACCAGGAGCCGTGCCTGGTGGACAGGGTAAGCTGGCCAGAAGGGCACCAGGAAAAGTCAGGCGGGCTCACCTGGGAGGGGCTCAGTGGTCACAGTGGATGGGATGGGAGTCCCCAGAGGCTGCTGCTCACCACCATTCCAGAGACACAGGTGGGAGCCCCGTTTGGAAAGCGCTACCTGGCCTTTGAAATCGCCAGTTCCCCAGGAGGGAGCTGGGGGCCACATGACTTCTGGGAATGTGCTGCGGCGGCAGCCACCACAGCCTCTGGGCATGTCCACCCAGAGCGCCGTGTGGGTGGGGAGGGCACCCACCTGGTACTGGCCGAGCCCCAGGGCCGGGCTCTGTAGCTGCTGGATGATAGAGTCGTCAAAATAGCCATTCTTCTCCCAGAGCTGCAGGAGCTGGATGCAGGGGAGGAGGGAGAGGTTGCATCAGCAGGAAACCTAGTGTCCCCACCACCCATCCCCCCCCCCCCGGCTGCCCCACATACCCGGGCGATCTTCTGCTGCTTGTCCTCCTCCACGGCCAAGAAGCTGGTGCAGTAGATGGGCACCACGACTTTCTGCAGGGCGGCCAGCAGCTCCCTGGCCTGCTTGCGCTGGCTGTGAGGGAGAGACCTTCCGCGCGTCAGGGCCCTGGGGCGGGACCCGGCCACGCGCCCGTTACCATTGCGGCTCCAGCCACAGCTCCCTCTGCCTTCTTGGGACGTGGGCCCCCAACCCAGCTGGGACAAGGGCTGGGCTCCCTATAAGACCTGTGCTGGCGACTGGGCCCAAGGGACAGACGGACAGCAGTGGGAGAGGAAAAGAACAGCCTGGGGACCTTCAGAGCAAGGGTTGTCACCTTGGTCTCCTGATCAGTAAAATAAGCCCTCCCTCCAGGGGTGGCACAAGGGCACAAGGACACACGGACCCACGGACCCAAGACCCGTAGGAGCCTCAGCTGTCCACATGGCCTCATTCAGCCCTGTCACCCCCTATGCACAAGACCTCGGCTTGAGCCCCACTTTTAGGAGCCAGAGGGAGGGTGCCAGACAGGCCAGGCATCTAGGGATATGAGGCAGCCTGCCCTCCCATCCTCCCGGGCGCCGCACATGTGAATGGGCTTGGAGGGCGGTAGAGGCTGATGGCACACGTGGTGTCTCCTAGAGGAGGAAGCAGGGCAGGAGGCGAGCAGCCAGAAACCCTCCCGTCACCAAGCTCACCGGAGGGTGCTCAGAGTCAGCTGGGGATGGGGAGGGAGGGAAGAGGAGGGGAGGGGAGGGAAAGGGAGGAGAGGGGAGGGGAGGACAGGGTGAGCGCACAGGGCTCCTAGACAGAGCACAACTTAAGAGGAGCACGGCAGGACGACCGCCAGCCATGGGCTGTGTCTCTCAGAGCTGCCCTGGTCAGCACAGCAGCTGGTGGAAGCAGAAGAGCAAAGACGGTTCTGAGCAGCTGCCGGTCTCCCAACAGCAAAGGAATAAAGGAGTGACGAGGCAGGGAGTGGCCAAATGGCAACGGAGCCACCTGTGTGGCACAGGAAACAGGGAGCGGAGGGGCAGGGACCCACGCTGCACGCGCGCAGCAGGCGATGGGGCAAGATGGGGGAAGGGTCAGGGAGAGGCAGAATCCATTTCTGCTGCTCTCACGGGAACCGTCCCCTTCGGCCAGGCCAAGCTCAAAGCCAAACTTGGCAGCCAGTCTGGACGGCTAAGGACTAGTCTCGCCAACAACGTGCGCTTCCGTCGGTCCCCTCCCCGGGCCTGCTCTGGCCCAGCTGTCGGGGTCTGTCAAGTGACCCTCTAGCATCAAGGTAGCAGAGGCTGCAAACACCGGCCTGGCCTCGGGAGGGCTGGGGGGAGGAGCAGGGGTGGGAGAGAGGGCAGCAGAGAGGACCCCTGGGAGGGATCCTGCAGCAGCGCAGTCAGGGGACAGGGCTGTGTCTGTGTGTAGATCACGCGCAGAGAAGCTGGCGCTGGAGAGAGACGGACATGGAGAGACACCCAGATGCTTCCCCAAGGACAGTGAGGAAGGGACAGTGGCCCCAGTGACGGGGCCAAGGTGTAGGGACACGGGGTGTCCTCCGATGGTGAGCTCAGACCAACCCTCCTCTGGGGTCTCTGGACAAGTGACCCCCCCCAGTCCCCGGGCAGGCCAGGCTACGAGCGCAGCCCCACAGAGGGCCGGCAGGCGGGAGCGGAGAGGCACAGTCCGGCGGGGCCCTCACCAGTGGTGCAGGACATCATTGATCAGGTAGATGAGGTGCAGCCGCAGCTCAAAGTGCGCCCCGTCGGCCGTGATGCGGTTCCGGAGGTGGCCTGCCATCAGCTCACAGTGCGGCGGGGACTTGGCGTTGCTGAACATCCAGTTCTTCCCGGCCTGCAAAAGCCAGGCTGACGGTGAGTTGGGGCACGTGCGGGTGCCCGGGAGCGCCGAGGGCATAGCCCGGGGGCGCAGCGTCCCAGGGCTTAGGGGCACACTGAGCTGCCACCTGCCTTCAGCCCCGGGAGCAGCACACCTTGCCCATAGGCTGTCCCGCCCCCACCCCCCACCCTGCCCTGTACTCAAGAGGGCAGGCAAGGGAGAGACAGGGCTCCCCTAGAGCAGCCCAGCCTGGGAGCTTCCCCCCTCACTGGGAGCACCCGTTCTGGGAGCACCCCCCTCTGCCGCCTGCCCTACCGAGATGGCATCTTTGGTGCAGGTGTCGATGATGGGTTGCAGCAGATTGTCAAACTCATTCATGTCCAGCTGGGTCTCCTCCAGGAGCTTCTGCATCTGCTGCTCTACAGCGTGGGCCACAGCCGCGGTCACCTGCTCCTAGGAAGCCGAGCGGGATGGAGACTGTGTGAGGAGGACCTCAGCCCAGGGAGAGCCTGGCCTCTCAGTGCCCTGCTCCCAGTGCCAGGATGTCACACTCAAACCCCGAGACAGGCGTCTGGGACAGTCATGGTCACAGCCGTGACCACAGCAGGCACAGGGTAAAGCAAGCCAGGACACAGCAGGAGATGATGTCTGCCCTGAGGTGACAGACGGAAGAATGAACACCCAGAAGAACGAGGAACCTCAGCAAATCAACAAAAACAGAAAGAAAACAGAGGGACAGGGGTGGACAGACGACAACACTGAGAAGACGTCCAAACGGTCGCCAGTCAACGGAAAGGTGAGCAACCACACTAGCAGTCAGGGAAATGGGAATTAAATTGGGACTCGGGGCCTCACCGACTAGATCCGCAGACTGGGAAGGGGCTGAGGCCCAGAGCTGCTTCGGGCTTAGGCAGTCAGGCCCCCCAGTCCCTGACGAGGGCTGTGTGGAAACTAAGGGGGAACATTCTAGATTTGTTTTCAGCAGAATGATGGTAATTTTACATCTTGCATCCAGTAATAGAAGCGGGGCTAGTGCTTCAAAGCTCTTGTTTTTTACTTGTCTTGTTTTTCTAACGATTCATCCTATTGTACTCCGGCCAAAAAATCAGATGATGACAAACCAGAACAAAAAGGGTCCTTCCCTACGACAGCCTGGGGTGACCTAGCGAGCAGGAGCTGGAGCCAAGGGCACCAGAGGCCACCTGGCCTGCACGGTTACTTCACGGTTCCTAACGTGTGGCCCCACCCGTGGGTGTCCATCCTGCAAAAAGGGTGTCTGAGCTGAGAGCTTGTGGAATCACTTCACCCACAAGAAGCAGCAACAGTGTGTCTGGTGTCAGGCGCTGAGCTAAAACACCACAGGTGGGGGCAGCCCCGGGGGAGACACAGGTGGCCGACGTGGGGTGAGGCATTCTCCTGCCTGCTGCACGCAAACCTAGAGGCACAGGCTGAGCTCCTGGCCTGTGGCTCGGACCAGAGGGGAGACGGGGAGGGGGTGGAGAGGAGCAGGCCTCTTACCTGTCGGAGGGCTAACAGGTGCTGCTCCTGCTGCTGCAGGTTCCACTGGCTCTGCTGGATGAGCTCGTCCATGGATGGGGCTCCCTGGGCTGGCGGGATGGGCGCGGCCGGGGCCAGCGGGGGCTGGGGCAGGGGGGGCAGGGCCGCGGCTGGCTCCAGCTCTGGGGCCTGCTGCTTGCAGATGACTGGTGAGAGAGGAGGAAAGGTGGCCCCCATGAGGCGGCGATCCCTCAGCTGCCGCTCTGGCAGCTCCAACCCCTGCCTAGACCCCCACCCACAAGAACCCCTGTGCGGTGCTGCAGACCCCTCGCTCTCTGCCCGGCCCCTCCTGCCCTGCCCCCCACTGAAAGGGTCCTAGCCCTGGACCCTTTCCAGTGTGCCGTCACCTTGCCCCCTTTCCCACCCACCATCTGGCCTGGCCCACGGGCTTTCCAGCTGTGACCACACCCATCCCCCTACACCCTTCACGCAGGCCCCTGCCTCTGCTGAACCCAGATCATGGCTGCTGGCAGACAAACAGCTCTTCCCAAGGGGATCTCTCGAGTCCTGACCCCGCCACCTCCTGAGCAGCTCCCGTCTTTAAAAACGCTCCCTTTGCCCCACGTCCCTCTGCCACCCATCTCACCACTGAGACTCATCTTCAATTCTTCACTCCCGTTTATGTCGCCCCCCTGGCAGTCTGGCTGCACAACCCACACCCCAGGGCAGCCATGGACATTGTTCCTCAGCCCCTCCGCCCTGACTCAGGTCCTTGTCTCACGTGGCCTGTGTGGCCATCCCCAGGCTCCTGTGTCTTCCTCTGCCGGACCCCTGAACTCAGGGGTGCCTGGTTCTGCCCACTCCTCTGGGCCAGTCCACAGGGTAGTGGGACACAGGAGCTGCGAGCCATGGGTCCTTCCTCTACCCTCTCCATCCTGGAATCCTCGCACGATGGATCTGATCAAGGACTAAACAGCCCAATGACTTTCCAAAGGAACCTCAAACAGGCCCGCGTGTCCTCTTGCCATGTGCTCCACCTCCCTGGGGCACCTCCCGGCCTCCGTGGCCAGCATGGCTATGCCCTTAACCGAAGCCAGAAAGTCCAGGCATATCTTTCTCCCTCATGCCCCGCACTAACAAGCCACCCGGGGTGGTAAAGGCATGCTCCTGGATGACACTTCAGCCTGTGTCCCTGCCATCACCGCTATGACTCTGCTGTCACTTGCATCACCCTTGGAACTGATCTCCCTGTATCCTGTCCTGCCCCTATACTTCTCCACAGCACGGCCGGAGAGCTGCTGTTCACGTGCAGTCTGAGCACCAGCCCCGAATGGAACCCAGACCGGATGAGTCTAGAAATGCCAAGGGATCCTCTTGGCACCTTCATAGCAACTCGATGTTTCACAGGTCATGTTTTATTGTTCTTTGCAAAAGTGTACTTTCCACAACAGGTTGGAAGTTTTACAAAACGAAAAATAAAAAAACCAGGCCTTCACCAGACTTTGTGAAGCGCCCTTCTAGGAGAGCCTTGGGGCTCACTCCTCAAAATACCAAGGTGGAGTGCCAGCTACACCGTGGCTAAGCCTGCTCTGCGACACAGACCTGAAATCCTCCAAGACCTCCCCAGAAGCTTCTGAGAGAATTCCTAAGTCCATGGCCAGCCAGCCCTCCCCTCCTCTGCACCCTGGCCTCTGCCTACTACAAGCATCTCCCTGGGCTTTACCCACTCTGAGCTACTGCCCCCTCCACTCCCAGCCCCTCCCAAGGCTCTTTCCTCTATGAACTTTTCCCTTCTTCCTTTCCATCTGGCTAACTGTCGAATATCCTTTAATCTCAGCTGAAATGCTGCTGCCTGCAGAAGGCATTTCTTGAACCCCCATCTTCCCATTAGAAGCACCCTATCCTTCCCCCCCTTACATTACCAAGTCCCAAGTGGCTTCTGATTTCTGACCCTCCAGGGAGGGAGTGGGCTCCCCTCACAGTCACATGAGTCAAAGCACTGTCCTCTGCCTGGTTATGCCACCCTCGTCAATATCCAAATGCTGTCCCAGTTCATAAATTCTACCCCTTAACCCCACTTGCTCCCATGCCCACTCTGACTCACCCTGCTGACCGAATTCAGACCTTACCATTAACTAACCTCGCTGGTCTGCAGCCTCCACTCATGGCCCCTCCAGCCTGTCCTCTACTGGCCACAGAGAGGCCACACTGGCCCCACACACCTGACCCACCTCTCCCTTCTTTCAAACTCTCTTGTGGCTTTTCGCCGCCTATAGCAGCCGTTTCCAAAGTGATATGCTGGGGCCAAGGAATGGTTGCTCCAAAACCACGTTTTTGTAACACAATTTGCCTACGGTTTTAGGCAAATCACCCCCACCCCCATTCAAACCTAACTGGACACCAGATGAACCCCTAGACTGCAGAAGAAAACCTTAACCTTCCTCCTGGCATATACCACTCCAGATCAAACCCTTCCCTCCTCTATACACATTCCATGCTCCAGCCGTGCTGGGCTTCTCATGATCTCTCTTACCGCTCCCCAAACACATTGTATTTACTCAAGCCACTGCACCTTTGCTGTTTCTTGCAAGCTTTTTATTGACCACCTACTAAGTACCGTGTACTAGGGCACAAGACCCCAACAAGATCTGGTTGGCCGCAGGGAGCTTGTAGTCAATGCCCAACTACTTGGCAGCTCCAACCTCATTCATTCAAACAATGCATCTAGAAATGTGACATGGAACAAGGCAGAGGTGGGCTCTGCCCTCAGGGACCCTACCACCTGGTGACTATCTATTATTCAAAGGCCAGCTGTGATTCTTAAACCCACCTTAAACTCTTTAAGGGCAGGGCTGGAATCCTGATACCTAGCCCAGTAAACATCGACAAACATCTGCCAAAAACTAAAACTCAAACAACAAGTCTTTTGGATCTGGACTGCAAACACCTGAAATGCATAAAAATCTTGCTAGACCCACAGAGCTCGCAAAGGGTGCTGGACCGTGCCTGCCAGGAGGGTCCTGGTCCAGCTTCTCTCACTTCTACCCTGGAAAAATACTGAAACAGCCACTCTGCTTCTGCTGACTTAAGTCATCACATCCGCAAGAACAACAGAGAAATCCCTGATCCGGAGCCCAGGAGGATCGATAACCTCGTTCTCCATTACACTCGGACCCAGCAGCCCCTCCGTGCAGGGCCCTGGGAACAGCGGAAGGGATCATGAAGGCGCAGCTGCCCCATTTTCAGAAACAGAGCATGCGGCCCACAGGAAGGCGGTTTGTGGCGGAGCCCGAACTGGAGTCAGAGAAGGGAATCGCTGGAAGGGACGGCCTGAGAGCTGGAGAGAACTCACGCTGCTGCTGCTCCAGCGCCAGCTTGCACTTGTAATAACTGTAGAACTCGCCTCCGAACAGAAACGAGAATTTCGGGTTGTCCTTTTGCTTCTCCATCGTCATCTTCTCAAACTCGGGCCCGTTGCGAGCCACGAACTGGGCCAGCTTGTCGATGACATTTCGAAGCTCCTGGTCTGGAGGACGGAGAAAAGGCCACGCGGGGCGTCAGCGAGGACCGCCCAAATCCGGGGGCCCTGGCGTCGCAGCCCCCGTCCGCCGGGCCGGGGTCCCTAGGGCTGGGCTCCAGAGAGGCCGCCCTTGTACGGGTCCCGATAGGGGCCACACACGCGCCGGGGATGCGGGGACCCGCGGGAGAGGCCGCAGGCGAACCCGGGAGGCCGAGCCCCGCCCCCTCCTAGGCCCGGAAACCCCGGAAGGCGGGGCGGACCGAGAAGGGATTCCGGGGAGAAAGAAACGGTCCCCGAGCCCAGGCAGGGCCTCACCGTCGGGCGGCAGAGGCATCTCCATGGCTCCGGCCGCAGGGAACGTCCTCCGGCGCCTCACGATCGCCCACCAGCCCCGTCCGCGGAAGCCGGCCGGAAGTGGCGCGAGGGTGCCGTTTACGGCTCGCCTCGCGGGCTGCTTCCGCCCTCCACTTACGGCCGTCGCCGGGAAACGGCGGAAGTGAGGGCAGAAGGCGGGCGGGAAGAAGCCGCGCGAGGCCGGGCGCGCGGTAGGGGTTGACAATACGCACGCGCAGGGGCTTTCCCGCGCTTGCGCGAGGTGAGCCGCTGTCGCGCTACGCCCCGGAACGGCTGGAACGGCTGGAACGGCGCAGACTACCGTTAGCTACGGCGCCGGCGTCTTCCCCGTCTCGCGTCGCAGCCGGCGGGCTTGGCAGGCCTCATTTTCCGCTAGACCAGGGCTCTGGGGAGTTCCTTCCCGCGGGGCTGCGGTGAGAAGACTACGAGGTGAGGTGCGTCCGGGAAGCTCCCGGGCCGCGACGCCGGGAAGTAGAACCGGGAGGCGATGGGCTTGGACGGGATGGAACTGGGGTTATTGAGGTTGCCAAGATACTCCCGCTCAGTGTCTTTCGCTCGACCCAGCGCTTTGGTAAGGAACACTTTGGGGGCAGGGGACCCCACCCCCACCCCCGCCGGCCACGACCTGTGGGTGCCTGGCCTTCCAAATTGCGCGCCCAGAGGGCACGGCGCCTTCCTCAAACATGCAGTGGGATTGCGTCTCAAATGATGACGACATGAACGTGTGCTCGAGGTGGGGAAAGAGAACGATGACAAGCTGCAGTAAATGTTAGCGGGCGTAGACTGTGGACTTCCCAGTAGTCCGACCTTCTAGAGATTGTCATTGTTAACACTTGGTTGGCTATACCTTACTAGTTTTTCTACCCAAATAAATGTTCATATATTTCAGAAACCTTTTTTTTCCTTTTTTGACTACAAACTTTTTCATATGACGCTTATGGATTGCCTTCTCTATGCAAGGTAATATGCTTTAGGCCAGGAATCGACAAACTTACTCTGTAAAGACCCAGATAGCAAATATTTAAGCCATGTGGACCAAGAGGCAAAATTGAGTATATCATGTAGGTACTTATATAGCCAAAGAGAAAAATATCCCTATTATTTTTGTTGGTGGCATTCAGAATCTAATAAATAGTTTTTCTAAAATACAGGTCTACTGAGGAGAAGAATGGAATGCTTTTTTGCGGTTCTAAGTTGGTGTTTCCTTGTCATTAAATGATTGCAGATGTTCACTAGTGAAGATTATTCTTGTTCCACAGAAAAGCAAGCTGGAGGTGTCTTGTAATGGAGTCGGGCCTGAACTCTGCTCTCCGGAGCCTGTAGTCTAGTGGGGGTGGAGACCTGTAAATCAGTAAACAAATATGTCTCTGCAAAGGTGTGGTTTGCCCCTGGGAAGTGAGGTTGTAGGGAGATCCTAATCAGGAGCGAGCAACGTGAATACTGCAGGCAAAGGGAGAGCGTGGATTAGTCTGTTTAGTACAAAGCTCAGTATCTGGATAGTGTGGTTATTTTTCCTTGCCAGTGAAGATCTATATCGGGGTTTTAATTTGTGCTCTGCCTTCGGTGGAATTCAGAGATAGCACATTGTTGTACCTAGATGTATTTTCACGAGTTAAAGATACACAGCATTTTTCAGATTCTTAACAGGATCTATGAGCCAAAACAGGTTAATGAATCTGTATGGTCATTTTTAATGATTGCAGGGACACTGTGGTGTGGTTGTACAGTAAGTTAATTCATCGAAGCCAGACTCTGTGGAGTCTCTGGGATTGGTCCCATTTTTAGGCTGCTGTTAAAAGAGTCTTAGTGTAGAATGTACACATTTAATACTGATGATGCTCCCACCTGTCCCTTCAAAAGATTGTAGGCCTGTGACCACGTTCATATATTCATTTCTTTTTTTTTTTTTAAGATTTTATTTATTTGATAGAACGATCACAAGTAGGCAGGCAGAGAGAGGAGGAAGCAAGCTCCCCGCTGAGCAGAGACCCTAATGCAGGCCTTGATCCCAGGACTCTGAGTTTGTGACCTGAGCCAAAGGCACAGGCTTAACCCACTGAGCCACCCAGGCGCCCCATCATATAATCATTTTTTAATGTTTAAAATACCGTTTATCAGAGACTGAACATTTAAGTATCATCTGGCCTCCCCCAGAGTCATTTCAGTGGGCCAAATTAGAACGCACTGGTCCAAAGAAAGCAGTAGAGATGCCAAAAGTAGATGCCAAAAGATGCCAAAAGAGACTGCCACACAGATGGTCCCCAGGAAGCTGGAAACACAACTCTAAGGAAATAAGTAAAATGCCCTCTCCTGGATGAAGGGAACTTGCTGAAGTTCAGGAGGCAAAATGGAAAGAAGTTTAAAGCCATATGCATACCCGCTTTGATCTGCAAACATGCTGTGACGAATTTATCCCAAATCAGAAGCACGGGCTAACTGTGCATGCCAAAGTTATCCCATAAAATGGTGTTTAAATGTGCAGCAATAGGGGTTGGTTAATTACAGCATATCCCTTTAGTAGAATAATACGGTATCACATACACAGACACACAAAATCAGAATTTAGTAAGAAGGGGAAATGTTTTGAACATACTTTTTAAGGCAGATTATAAAATATGCATATGCCAGTTGTGAAAAAAAATGTGTATATATATTCTCAGAGGCAGCTGCTCTCTGTCCAGTGTTTTGTGTGTCTTTTCAGAAAAAACTATGTACTCACAAGCACATTTATATAATCAATAGATTTTGGAAATTGTTCTCTCTATACATAGATCTGTCTTGTTCTTTTTGACATTTGTATAGATGTCTTCTAGCTTTAACATTTTTTTTTTTCAAATTTAACAAATAGACAACAGAAGTTATTAGAAAAAGTCGTGGGTGACTAAGAACTCCACGCCCATCCAGACCTGTAATCTCAGTCAAGGTAAAGCTTGACTGTGACTGTGACTGTTGTCTCGGTTCCTACAGTAACAGAACCGCCTGTGGTCACCTAGCCGAAGGCCCGGCAGAAGGAATGATGTGGGAACTGAGAAGGTCCTGTTCCATCCTGGAGCAGGCAGCGTTTCTTGGGGCTGATCACGTCACTGAGCAAGCCTCTGGTCCCGAAGGAGTTGCCCTGGGGAGACAAACAGGAGTATTCCTGTGCCTGGAGAGGACACACCCAGGTAAGAGTTGAGACTAGTGGGGAACAGTGGGGCCACACCCAGCGCAGCACGACCTCTTACTCTGCAGGAACAGGCCCCTGGCTTGTTGGAGCTGCAGTGGCCGACTAGAGCCACCAGGTCGCCCAGACAGGGTGGCTCCTTCAGGGTCTTAAATTAAACAGGGTGGCAGTGTGGCCCAGGCAACTGCAGTGAAAGGGCACACCTCGAATGGCACTGGCCCATCTTGGGAATAGTTGACAAAGGTGAGGCTAAACTTTATCTTGCTCACTTTATCTTGGCTGCTCTGCAGGACGAAGGGCCCCGGCTTGGCGTCAGACACTCCGGGCTTCCAGCCCCGCTCCGCGGGCCCAGCAGGACCTTGTTTCCACTTCTTTTAAAATGGGGCTGATCTTGGGCGCCTGGGTGGCTCAGTGGTTTAGGCCGCTGCCTTCGGCTCGGGTCGTGGTCTCAGAGTCCTGGGATCGAGTCCCGCGTCAGGCTCTCTGCTCTGAGGGGAGCCTGCTTCCCTCTCACTCTCTCTGCCTGCCTCTCTGCCTACTTGTGATCTCTCTCTGTCAAGTGAATGGATAAAATCTTAAAAAAAAAAAAAAAATGGGGCTGATCTCTCAGGTGCTGATGATTAAATGAGATGAACACAAAATATGCACATAAAATATCCTGAGAATCGTTAAGTGCAAGTCGAAACATTCCGCTCCCCTCAGATAATTACTCCTCCCCGGGGTTTCCTTAGCATTTTTACTTCCCTCCAGTATAGCACCTGTGTACCGCTTAGTTACACATCTGTAAACGAAGCCAAGCGTGCTCTGAGGCTTACGGATCTCTGTTTCCTGTACCTGACGCGTATGAAGTGTCAGTAAATCATTGAACAAAAGGATTATGAATTAAGAGGCTGTGGGCAGTTGTTTGGCAGAAACTCCTACCCTTCAGCTGCTACTGAAGGAAATGCTATTGGGACGTCGTTTCTGAGTCAGCACGGGGGGAAAAGGACCCTGGAGGCAGACTTACTGTGTGACTCTAGCAAGTGACGACCCCTGGGAGCCTCATTTTCATCTGTGGTTAATAAAGCAGAGGGCTTACAAGGATTGTGTGGGAGAAGCCCACCAGCGTGTTGGGCATGTAGTAGGGTCCCCGTATTAGCTGCTGTTCCTCAGAAATACCCTTCTTGAGCACAGCTGCAAGCCCTTCTTGGGTTTTCTGTGTTACTCTGTTCAATAAAGGCGTGTCATGAACTTCTGAGCTGTGACTCTAGTTTTTATTCTACCATCTCCGAAATTTACAAATCTCCTGTCCTGATTTTTGGCTCAGGGAAAAATAAAAGGTTGCAGTCTGCTCTAATGTGAGAATCAAGTTGGTTTGCTCTTTGTCTCATGTTTTCTTGCTGGGCACACTGAAGACAGGGTCATTCAGAAAGACCCTTGCTGACAAATTAAGACCAATTGTGATTCCCTGGTGACCATTGTTTATTTTTGGTAAATGCCATCAATGAATATACACACAGTATCATTCCCACAGAAGTCTGTAGCATTTAAGTCTTAAAAATAGGTGACAGTTGAAAAAGAATTCACAATTTTCAGTTCCTTGATTAATTTAATGTTCTGTCCCCTTAAGGCTGTGAGACCTTAAGGTATCCAGGCCTGGTTATGTCCCAGTAATAATAAAAGGGCCTGTTCTATGACATATGCCAAATACACAGCAAAATTCAGAAATCCCAAGTGCTTCTTCACTTCAACATACTTGGCTTCCCTCCTTTGTAATAGGGGTTTGATTTTCCCTATAACGAATGACTTAAAATAAGGTGCTTAAAAAGTCCACACCAAGTTTCAAATAGTGAACAAACACTATTCAAAAATGCCCTCTGAGCCTCAGTTTCCCCTTCTGTAAAATGAAGGAGTTGGGTTCGAGTTAGTGTCGCAGGCAAGACCATACCATGGGTGGGTAGACTGATTTGCTACCACAAACCCCAGCAGGAAGGAGGGTGAGGGGAACAGAGCTGCGAAGGTCAGTGTGGAGTGGGGTTCGGGTCGTGGGCCAGGGCCAAAGCGGCTGGAAAACTGGCCTTCAGGTCAGTGTCAGCTCTGAACCTTCAAGTATCAAAAGTATGTCTTTGTCTTTTGATATGATTTGGTCTAATATGATTGTCTCATTCATTCCAGTGTATGTACTTGCTGTAGATTTATGTACAGAATTAAATACCCCATTTATTAATTTATAAACCGTAATAAAACCAGTCATTTCCCCTCACCAGCAGATCTTGCGTTGGAAAAGGGAAAACAAATCAATATACAAATTTTAGCAACATCAGGAATTTCATTAAAACTGAAAACACGTGTAAGTTCATTTTGGAGTTCAATTATCTGTCCGAGGAATCAGTTACTATCATCACAAAGACAACTATTGTAATATCTTTGTGGTGCAAAATTATCCCCATTTGTTGCTCTTCCCCAGTGAGAAAAGTTCAGCTATGGACTGTAATGCCCCTGGTGGAGGCACTCAGCAAGCTCTTTCCCAAATCCCCTTTGGGATTTCTCCTTCCCGTTTTACACAGCGACTGTCTCAAAACTTGGGACCAGAGTAATTACAAAGCAAATGAATGGCACAGGGACCTGAAGCCAGTCGTGCTTAAAATCAGGCCAGAAGGGGACCAGGGGACCTCTCCAGGAACAGCCCATTCATAAGCTGACGGAGTAACCAAACCAGGAGTCGATCATAGGCGATGATACTTCCTCTGATGGGAAACCGCCTCACTCACTGGGAGGTGAAGGGCGACCCACTGTCCCATCTTCTCGCTCCAAGTGCCTATTCAAGAGGTTGGGCACAGTGCTGAAGGAGGAAGGCAGACCTCACCGAAGACCCCACCAGCCAAGCTACTGGTCCCCTCTGTGAGCGCAGGGTCCTCTTGTGATGCTGGGGAAGTTGGAGACTCTCACCTGAACCTTGGCTCACGGGCTACCTGCTGGGGCCAGGTACTTTTCCTGATCAGATTTATCTAAACCCAAACCATAGTTCGGCGCTCACCCCTTCTCCCCTTCACCAGGACATGATTCAGATCCTACTGCAAACACCACCAGATCAGGTCATGGAATCCAAAGTGCTGTGGTCTTGTCTATTACACAAACTACTGAGATGATGTTCTCGATTCATTCCACTTTCAGCAGCTGGGGCCATTAGAGAGGAGCCTGAAAACACTTCGTCCCTTCCTACTAATGCTGAAATGTATCAAGACTGGCATCACCAGTAGGGAGCTTTTCTCGTTTTTAAACATTTAAGAACAAAAGGGTTTTCAATCCATAACCCAGTCCTCCTTCATGCGTCCCCTGCCCCGTACAGGGGACCAAGGCATAAATACAACTACAAAATAATCCCCAGAAAAATGCAAGATCCTCATGAAATTAACATCTCTCCACCAGACATCCTACTAAGTCCTCACAGAAGTGGTGAAGACTCATCAGAAAAGATAAAACGAGTGTTACAGAAATAGAGCTTGAAACACTGACATGATTTCCTAATGCTCCTTCTGACAGCCCCGCAGTCACTTCCTCCTCGCTCACCCCAGAGAGGAGAGATGCCCTGCTCTGGCAAGGAAAGCGAGGGCACAGGAGAGTGCGGCTGCCCTCCCTCTGGGTCTGGACACACACCAGCTCTGACGGGCAGGTCAAAGAAGTAGGCTCCAAGTATTCAAGGCTAATTGCAGCTTTTCTCTTTGGGACATTCGCCCGTAACTGCAAATGGCCATGGGGTTGACTGGAAACTGGGTCCATCTTTGTTGCTGGCGATGCTTTTAGTAAACTCTGGTGCTCCTCTGCTCCACGCCTGCCTCAGCCCTTGACGTATCTGAGCAGGGGAATGAAAGCGGCTAGTCTGTCCCTCTCAAGCACCACCCTGCAAGTCCCTTCCTCAACTCGCAGGAAACCCTCTGGCCTGCTCAGAGATCTGCATCCACAGCGAGCCCACCTTTCCGGAGAGTTACCTGGAAATATCTGGAAAGCAGAATAAGAACTCTCAAATACGTGACTTGGGGAATAAGTCCACAAAGGTAAAAACCTGGCCAAGATCTCCATACCAACGCAGCCCTCAGATGACAGACTCTAGGAAGAAAGGACCTGGAACACTGGAGCTTGAGGGCAGTGGTCCTTACTGCGGGGCAGCGTCCTGCCGCCCCCGGGGGCCTGGGAAGCCCCTGGGTCTGCTGATGGTTGCGCACAGTCCCCTCAGCTGGGTTGTACATTCACTGGTTGTCAGAAGTTTCTGGTACTGCTAGGGAGTCGGGGAAGGAGTCACACAACGGTAGCGCCCTGCCCTCTAGACTACACGTCATAACGGTTCAAACTGTAGTTCGGGTAGCTCTGCCGGCTGTACTGGAAATGATCTGTTAAAACGTTGTTGCGGCCGTACTGATAGTCCCCGTGCTGGGGGAAGAGGATGCCATTGTGGGGCTTCTCCAGGGGGCTCCGATGGTGCTCCTTACTGCTCAGGTCCCCTGTGGTGACTGGGAGGAGGTGCTTCCGGGCTTGCTGATTGGCATCGTACTTGGTCTGCAAGGTCAAGAGAGCAGTGAGACGGTTGGCTCCTTCCCCGGCGCCCGCACACAGGACAGAGGGCAACAATTCGTATCTGAGCAGCCCTTCAAGGCCCACTGAAGCAGTGACCCACGCAGGCCTCAGGCATGGCTGGGCCCTCCCTGTGAGCCACCCATGTCTCTGCACTGGACCCAACAGAGCCTTCATGAGACAGTGAAATCCCTGACAAAGCCTGCATAGACCCAAGAGCCACGGCTGGAACGGGGCACGGACCTAGAATCATCTACATGGGGAAAGGAAGGCTAGGCCAGGTAGGGCCACACCAACCCCATAAACCAGTCCGTGACAAAGGTGGAGTTGTGGCCCCAGCCTCTCAGCTCCTGCTGAGGTCCCTTTCTTCTCCCCTTCCCCAAATCTTGGTGCCTCCCTAGGCATCGAGGGGACAGCCTCCCCCACCCCAGACTCACTTTGTTGTACAGAAAGACCCCCAGGATGGCTGTCATCATGCCCAGGACGTTGGTGCTGGTGACGGGGTTCTGCAGCATGATCAGGGACACCGTGATGACCATGATTCTCTTCGTGGCATTGGCGACAGAGTAGCTCAGAGGGCTGATGAGGTTGAGGATGCTGAAGGCGATGACGTTCTGCGCGAAGTTACAGAAGCCGCTGACAGCCAGGAGCAGGAGTGTCCAGGGCCACTGGGACACATAGGTCTGTAGAGATGGGGAAGCAAGAACAGCACCGGGGTCACACACTGGCCCCGGGAGAGGCTGGGGGGGGGGCGCAGAGGGGCTGCCCGGGGGCATTGCTGGCGAGGGGGCAGATGCAGCCCTGTGGTGGGTCATAGCAGGGGCGTGATCTGCACGATGACATCGATAATTAGCTTCATTCCTACTGAGGATGCGGAGGCTCCAAGAGGCCAAGGCAAGTGCCCTAAGGGTGGAGGGCACCATGTGAACTGAAGCCTCCCTTGTCCCTGACAGTGAGGACTGGGTGCTCCGGGGTTAGCAAAGCGAGGTCTGCTTACTGGACACTGTCCCGGTCCAGTCGAGCTGCTAGAACAAAATACCACAGGCTGGTTGGGGGAGGGGTACTTATAAACAATAGATATTTATTTCTCACAGTTCTGAAAGCTGGGGAGTCCAAGGTCAAAGAGACCCAGCATCTGGTGTGGGCTTCCCCATTCATAGGTGGGGTCCACTCACAGTGCCCTCATGTGGAAGGGCAAGAGAGGTCACTGGGGTCTCTTTCTCTAAGGACACAAATCCCGTTAGATGAGGACCCCACCCTTCGGGCCTCCCAAAGGCCCCACCTCGGAATACCATCATCTTGAGGGAGAGAGTTTCACACAGAAAATTGGCAGTGGGGGGGGGGGGCTGCACCAGACACAAACATTCAGACTGTAGCAGACATGATGCCTTCCATGGGATGGGGAGGCAGCCCCTGGGGCAGTATGCAAAGAACCTAGTAACACAGGAGCCCCAGGCTAGGAGCCAGAAGCCCTGGGTCTGCCCTGTCACTGGGAGACCCCTCCCACCCCCACCCAAGCCACTTGACCTTTCGGGTCACACTTCTTCCTCTCTGCCATGGAAGGGGCTGTGAAAGTGCATTAAAACGACCCCCAACCAAACGGGAGGAGATTTATCAAAATTTGAGTAACCATGTGACCCACCAGAATGAAGTGCTCTGATTAAGAGGGTCCAGAAGTTAAAAACTCACAACTAACAGACATCCTGACCACAGAACCCCCACCCCCACCCCGGAGAGCCTGGGCTGACAGGCAACAGTCAGGGGGACGCTGCAAGGCCAGGCGGCAGGGATGCCCGGCACCAAGCATTTGTGGCCATCTCTCCAGGGCTGGACACCTAGAAGGCATGCAACACCACTCCCGCGCCTCCCCACCTCCCAGTCCCACCGCAGTACCCGTCCTGGGGAACTGAGGCTGCTTTAGGGCAGGGCTGCCAGGCCAGCGGAACGACCTCGGGAGACAGTACACCAGACGTGGACAGCTCCAGTGTCTGACCTAGGCTGGAGTGCTGGGACAATCCCCATGTCCCCGTGTCCTCTGAGAACAGAGCCTCAAGACCCAGCGTGGCTCAGTGGAGGGAGCAAAGCCACAGCTATTCGGTGGCACCTGCATCCCAATTCCCAGGCTGCATCAGTACTGGCCAGAGGACACGGCCAGATCCCTTCAGGAAGGTGGCATTTAGTGGCCCTGCCAGGATGGGAACTGGATGTCTTAGAATGGCGGCCTGATCCCATCCCCACCACCTTCTGAGCTGGAAGGATCATGAGGTCCTCTCAAAGGAGAGCAAGATACACTTAGGTGACCTGCTCAAGGCCACCCTGACTTTGGCCCCTCCTCAGGATAATGACCTCTGAAAGGCACGTGAGCCCACCAGCACGCTTCTGTGGTGAGCTGGCCTGTTCTCTCAGCAGTCTTTCCCTGAGGTGACTGATACGGACTTAGAAGCTATTTTTACAAGCCAGCCAGCTTGCATAGATATCTTTCAGAAACCGAACCCAGCCAATCCAGCTTTAAAAAAAAAAAAAACAAAAAACTGACTTGGAATAAAGTCAAGTGTTTCTTCCTCACAGCACATAGTTCCATGTGTTTTAACACATGCGCTGATTCACGTAGTCAACACCACAATCGCGCTGTCACCACCCCGAAACACTCTCCCAGGCTGCTTTGTGTGAGTCTGTTCCCCGAATCCAAGCAACTACTGATGTGTTCTCCTTCGCTCTAGGTCTTTCTTTTCTTTTATTTGGAGCCTGACACGGAGCTTGAACTCACAACCCTGAACTCACAAGACCTGAGCTGAGATCGAGTCAGACACCTGACCGACTGAGCTTGGGTCTGTCTTAGAGATTGGCCTCCAAGTGGAATGATACAGAATGGAAACTTCTCAGATAGGCTTCTTTCACTCGGCAATAATGCCTCTGCCATCTATCCAAGTTGTCGTAAGGAGTAATAGCTGATGACTTTTTTTTTTTTTTTTTAACTGCAAGTAATGTGCCATTGTATGAATGTACCCTGGTTGGGTTTTTTTGTTTTGTTTCCACTCACTTGTTGAAGGACACTTGGGTTGTGTCCGGTTTTGCGTGGTCATGAGGTTGGTCATGAGTAGAACTGCTATGAACATTTGTGTACAGGCTTTTGTGGGAACCTAAGTTTCATTTTTCTAAAATTAATACCCAGAAGTGAGATTGCTGGGTCATACGGTAAGTGCTGAACTTCAGAAGAGACTCCCACAAGTTTTCTAGAGTGGCTGTACCATTTTGGATTTGCTCCAACAATATATAAGCATTCTAGCTGTGCCTTATCGAGCAACGTGATATTGTTTTTTTTGTTTGTTTGTTTGTTTTTTTTACTGTAGCTGTTCTAACAGGTATGAAGTGGCTCACTTGCCTATTTATATGCCATCTGGGCAGTCTCCGTGGGAAAAAGTCTGTTCAAGTCTTTTGCCCATTTTTAAGCAAGTTGTTGTCTTACTACCAAGTTTTGAGAGTTCTTTATATATTTGGAATGCAAGTCCTCCATCACTTGTAAACATTTTCTCCCTGATGGTAGCCTGTCTTTTCTTTCACTTAGCAGTGTCTTCACAGATCAAAAGTTTTTTAAACTTGGATGAAACTCCATTTACCAATTTTCTCTTTATGGACTTTGTTTTTGTTATAATGTCTAAAAATGAGTTCTAAGTCATGAAGAGCTTTCTCCTGTTTGTTTTTAAGATTTTATTTATTTATTTGTCAGAGAGAGAGAGGGAGTGACAGGCAGAGGGAGAAGCAGACTCCCCGCTGAGCAAGGAGCCCAATGTGGGACTCGATCCCAAGAAACTGAGATCGTGACCTGAACCAAAGGCAGACATCCAACCGACTGAGCCACCCCCACGTCCCTCTCCTGTTTTTTTGTTTCCTAAAGGTTATCATTTTAGCTCTTTTTTAGATTTTTTTAAAGTAGGTACCACATCCAGCACGGAGCCCAGTGCAGGGCTTGAATTCACGACCCTGAGATCAAGGCCTGATCTGAGATCCAGAGTCAGATACTCAACCTACTGAGTGACCCAGGTGCCCCTATCATTTCTGCTCTTATATTTAAGTCTAGAATGCACTATAAGCTTTGTATAATGTGTGAGGTCTTAAGTCAAGGCTCGGATTTTTGCATGTCGATGTCTAATTGTTCTGAGATTTTTTGTTAAAGGAACTTACCCTTTCCCCTTTGATTGCCTTTGAACCTGTCAAAAATCAGTTACGCAGATTTGTGTCTTTAGTTGCATACAACTCTGCTCCACTGATTTCTGTGTCTCTCCCTGCACTAGTATCTGTTCCTTTATCCTAAGTCTTACAATTAAGTAATGTGATTCCTCCAAGTTTATTCTTTCTGAAACATATTTTGACCATTACAGTTCTTTTGCCTATCTATGTAAATTTTCCAATAAGCTTTTCTATGTTAAAAAAAAAGTATGTATCTATGTATCTGTCTACACACACACACACACACACACACACACACACACACACAGGCATACCTTGGCGATATTATAGGTTTGGTTCCAGACCACTGAAATAAAGGAAATACTGCAATAAAGCAAGTCATTTTTTTTGCTTCTCAGTGTGTATATGAGTTATGTTTACACTATACTATCGTCTATTAAATGCACAGTATCATTATGTCTTAAAAAATGTGCATGCCTTAATTAAATGTGCAGAACTTTATTACTCAAAAATGCTATCATCTGAACTTTCAGCGAGTCAAAGATTTGCAAGAATTACTAAAACACAACACAGAGACACAAAATGAACATATGCTGTTGGAAAAATGGCACCAATAGATTTCTTTGATGCAGGGTTGGCACAAACCTTCAATTTATATAAAAAAAAAAAAGTAGTATCTGTGAAGTCTGATAAAGCTAAGCCCAATAAAAAGTATGCCTATATAGGGGCGCCTGGGTGGCTCAGTGGGTTAAAGCCTCTGCCTTCAGCTCAGGTCATGATCCCAGGGTCCTGGGATCAAGCCCCACATCAGGCTCTCTGCTCAGCGGGGAGCCTGCTTCCCCCCATCCCCCTCTCTGCCTACTTGTGATCTCTGTCAAATAAATAAAATCTTAAAAAAAAAAATGTATGCCTGTATAGAGTAACGTATCTCAATTTTTTCGTCACCTTTTCCAAGGCAAAAAATTAAATTCAAGCAATTATTTATAATTAAATTAATGCTAAAGAATAAGATTTTGTTGTTTAGAGAAAATTTTATTCCTTTCAGATCCATTTCCTTTATTTCTTTTTCTTGTCCTATTGCACTGGCCAGGATGTCAAGTATGATGTGGAATAGGCATTCTGAGAGTGAACATCCTGAACTTATTCCTGAATTTAGCAGTAAAGCCTCCAGTCTTTCATCATTATGTTCGCTGTAAATACCTTTGATCAGGCTGAAGGAGTTTCCTTCTATTTCTAGTTTATTGACTTTGTTTTCATGAACAATGTTGGATTTTATCAAATGCCTTTTCTGCATCAGTTGATATAAATATGTGATTTTTCTTTGTTAGACTGTTACGGACTACACTAATCTTCAAATTAGCCTTGCATTCTTGATTTAAATCCCATTTTGTCACAGTGTAATGTGCTTTTTATAGATTGCTAGTATTTTGTTAACGATTTTTGCCTCACTGACCGTGAGGAATACTGGTTTTGTTGTACGGTCAAAAGTGTTCCCTTGTTTTCCATTTTCTGGAAGACACTGTATAGAATTGGTATTTCTTTTTTCCTTAAGTGTATGGTGAATTTCCCAGTGAAATCATCCAGGCCTGATGATTTCTTTTCAGAAGACTGTAAACTATGAATTCAATTTCTTTAATATCTTTGGGACTACTTAGGTTTATCTATTTCATTTTGGGTGGGTGAGTCTGTGGTTTATGAAGAATTGGTCTATTTCATCTATGTTATTGAATTTATGTATATAGAATTGTTAGTATTCTTATAATTTTAACTTTTGTATATTAATTTCATAAATACTTGTAAGTCGTATTCTTATAATTCCCTCCCTCACTCCTGATATTTGCAATGTCATCTTCTCCTCCTCCTCCTCCTTTGTGTGTGTGTGTGTGTGTGTGTGTGTGTGTGTATCAGTTTTGCTTCAGTTGAAAATATTTTGTTTCCCCTGAAGCTTCCTCTTTGGCCCATGGATTATTGAGAAACATGTTGCTTAATTTCCAAATGTTTGGAGCTTTTCCTGTTACCTTTCCATTATTGTGGTCTAAGAATACACTTAGTATGTTTTAGGATCTTTTGTTAAAGTTCATTTTATGACACAGAACATGGTCTGTCTTGGTGAATGTTCCATGAGCACTGAAAAGAATGACTATTATTGCTATTGTTGTTAAGATGTACTATAAATGTCAAAGAGATCAATATCCACTTGGTTTATGTTATTATTCGGTTCTCTATTTTTGCTGATTTTTTTTTTTTTTTTGACAGAGATCACAAGTAGGGAGAGAGGCAGGCAGAGAGAGAGAGAGGAAGAAGCAGGCTCCCTGCCAAGCAGAGAGCCCGATGCGGGGCCCGATCCCAGGACCCTGGGATCATGACCTGAGTGAAAGGCAGAGGCTTTAACCCACTGAGCCACCCAGGCGCCCCGATTTTTGCTGATTTTTTGTAATTCTATTGGTTCTGGAAATTCTACATTGCTGGACATAAAATTACATGTTAATAGTTTCAGTACTCTAAGAATGTTATTTCACTTTTTTCTTGTATTTTCTCTATTTTTCTTGAAGATTCATTTATTCCACAGAGAGAGAGAGAGAGAGAGAGAGAACAAGCAGGGGGAGGGGCAGAGGGAGAGAGAGAGAATCCTGAAGCAGACTCTGCACTGAGTGTAGAGCCCAATACAGGGCTCAGTTCCAGGACCCGAGATCACAACCTGAGCCGAAACCAAGAGTTGGCTGCCCAACCAACTGCGCCACCCAGGTGCCCCTGGTATTCATGGTTTCTAATGAGAAATCCACAGTCATTCCAACTGCTGTTCTCCTATAAGTAATGCGACATTTTTCTCTAGTTCCTTCCAGATTTTTTCTTTTTCTTTTTTCTCTCTGTGGGTCAAACTGGATAGTTTCTCTTGATCTGTCTTCAAGTTATTGACTTTCCTCTGTCATCTCCATTCTACTATTGAGGCCATCCAGTGACTCTTTGTTACTATTTCTAAATTTCCAAAATTTCCATTTGTTTCTCCTATTTTCCATTCTTACCATTTGTTTCAGGAGATTCAGCCTTAAACCTCTTTTTTTTTTTTTTTAATTTTTAAAAAAGATTTTGAGAGTGTGAGAGTGATCACAAGTCGTGGAGGGAAGGGTAGAGGGAGAAGCAGACCCCACGCTGAGCAGGGAGCCCGAGGCAGGACTTGATCCCCGGACTCTGGGATCATGACATGAGCCGAAGGCAGACATTAATCAACTGAGCCACCCAGGTGCTGCAGAGCAGTGAGCCGCCTTCTTCCTCTCCCTCTGCCCCTCCCCACTGCTCATGCTCTCTCTCCCTCAAATGAATAAATAAAATCTTAAAAAAATAAAGTCTTTGTTCAGTAATTCCAACATCTATGTCATTTAAGTATTGGCATCTGTTATCTTCTCCGACAAGACTTGAAAGGTTTGTGGTTCTTCATACGCCACGGAATTTTGGATTATATCCTGGACATTCAGAATTTGTGAGGCTGTAGCTCTTATTTAAACCCTCTGCGGAATATTGATATTTTGTTTTAGCAGACTCAGCTGGATTTAGACAACAAGCTCGACCAGCCTTCCATGGGTTGTGCTTCCACTGTCAGTTCTGTTTTCAAAGACTTTCCGGTGGTATGTGCTGCACCCTGCGTGTGCACTACCCAGTGGTCAGTCTGGGATTGGGGCAGCCATCTACCCTATAGTTCAGTTTCAGAGTCTTCGGTCTGCTCTTAGGATCAGATCCCCACATGTGCAGCCCAGGGGTGAGCCCAGGCCTGTACGATGTTTTCTGACATGGCTTTCCCGACATCCTCCCTCTCCATGATTACCTCGGTACTTGCCACTTCCCAGAGTTCCCCTTTTCAGTCCTCTCATCAGAGAGCTGGGGCTTAACTACCCGACTCTGCTGTGTCTTTCCTACCACCGCACCTCCACCTGGGACCAAGCAGTGGGCAGAGAAAATGAGAAAAACACTCGGGGGGGCTGATCCCACTCTCTAACCGTGGAGGGAGGTTGCCCTCACTCAGCATCTCAGGTGCTGTGGGACCCTGCCACCACCACCACCACCACCACGGGATTGCCAGGGGCTTGGGACACAAGAGAACCAAGAAACAACAATTACAGAAATCCCCAACGGGGCATTTCCCCTATTCTGAGTGTCAGGACTCCCCTTTCCCATTCCCTGATCCAGGAGGCGAGGGCTTCTGGTCCTGTCTCACCCAGTGCCCACTTCTGCATTTGGGTGGCCTCAAGTCCAGGCTGGACATACAGGAAGCAAAAGAGAGGCAAACCGACTGCTGACTGAGCGCTACTCTGAAATCGGGGCTTCAACCCCAGCCTGTCCGCTGCCTTTTACTTTCCAATTCTCAAACAGCTGCTTCACTCATCCTGTCCAAGCTTTAAAACCGGAGCACCTGCTCCAGAGTCTAGCGATTCCGTCTGGTTTCAGCCAGGCTGTCTGCAGGGGTCTGCCTGTGTGCAGGACCCACTGGAGCCTTTGATTCTTGGTAACGTGGCGCACCGTCCTCCAGGAGGTGCTCTCCTGTCTGATCCTTCCCCCTGCTGCTATGAAGCGCAGGACTGGGGCACAGCTAAGTCACCTGGTATCTGTGTGGGAGACACGGGGCAGAGAAGAGGGGCCCAGAGAGGTTGGCCTCCTGCCTTCAGACTGTGGCAGCTCAAATCCTGCTGCTCCTAGGCCTACTGTTGGAACGTATGAGGGCCCCATGAAAGTACAAAGTATCTGTGGCCTCAAGAAACGGAACAAGTTACCCAAGTGTATTCATCACTGGAAGAAAACTAAAAAATGTCCTGCATACAAATAAAAATGAAGTAAAGCGACCAGAGCAAAACCTCTAAGTACGTTTCTGTGTGCACATAGGAGCTGTAACACAGGATGGAGTCGGAAAACTGCCACCAAAGCTATCAGCAAAGAATGAGCAAGACCTAACTACAAACATGTTAACGGGGGGTGTGCCCAGAACAGGGCTGAGTGAAAACCGCCAGGTGCTCTCTTCTATCTGAAAAGTTACTTTTTGTGTAGGAGGCAGAAAGGTAGGAATACATACAGATTGGCTTATACTTGCCAAAAGAAACAAAGAAAGGGTAAACGAAGGGTAAACATGACGGGCTATGGGGGAGGGACAAAGTGGGGAGGTAACAGGAACTGAAGCCAGACTTTGAATAAACTTTCTCATGCCATCTGGCTTTGGAAATATAAAGGCCTGACAAATTGGGTATGGAAAAGAAAAGCAATGCCTAAAAATGACAACAAATGGAATGAAAAGAACCCACCTGGGCAAGCTGGTGATACAGACACGTTGTGAAAACAATTATTTCCACTGCCCTTAGAACACAGCCTTCCAGGGACGTCTGGGTGGCACAGTCAGCTAAGCATTGGACTGGATTTCAACTTGGGTCATGATCTCAGGGTCTTGGGATCGAGCCCTGAGTCAGGCTCTGCCGCCCTCAGCGTGGAATCTGCCTGGGATTCTCCCTCTCCCCCTCCTCCTGCTGGTGCCCTCTCTTACTCCAAATTAAAAAAAAAAAGAACATGGTATTTCAATTGTACATCTTTAATGGAACATGTCCTAAGGACAAACAGAGCAGCAAAGAAACCTTAAGCTTCTCTCGGTAGCCTACCTGTTGTCCCATGGGAATTCTCACTCTGTGATTATGTGTGTGTTCGGTAGAATCCCTACGTGAATAGTTAGGATAGGATAAAGAACAAATGTGGCAAGGAACCAAGAGTACCAGAAAAGATATAAATTAAAAAATCCCAGGGGTGCCTGAGTGGCTCAGTGGGTTAAGCCTCTGCCTTCGGCTCAGGTCATGATCTCAGGGTCCTGGGATCGAGCCCCACATGGGGCTCTCTGCTCAGCAGGAAGCCTGCTTCCCCCTCTCTCTCTGCTTGCCTCTCTATCTACTTGTGATCTCTCTCTATATACCAAATAAATAAAATCTTTAAAAAAAAAAAAAAAATCCCAGCAGCTGGAAGTCCTGTAATGTTAAACCAGCATGGGAATGAATTTGGTATGAACTCTCCCCCATGCCCCAGTGGGACTTTCCTAGCTCGTCACTGCAGAGACACGGAAGCACGGCCAGCCCCACAGCGGGGAGCATACACAGCAGCCGTGTCTCTGGACAGCACTCTAAGGAGTACCAGCAACCCGGGCTCCCGGAGGAGTGGCTGACTGCAGGTCTGGGACAGGAGAGACGCGAGATAAGAAAGAACATCCCGCTGGACCAAAAGCCACCGAAAGCTGACCTGAGCTGGTGAAAGGACCGGGAGCCAATGGGAAGGACTCCATTCACCTGGACTTTGAATGTGAAAAGAATAGGACACACAACTGACACAGGAGTCCACAATGATACTGGGGGAAAAAAGAAAAAAACAAACAAACAAACCAGAAGGACCTTCCTTCACTGTCCCACCCCGCTCCTAAACCCACCCCCCGAAAACTCACTGGTTAACATCTGCAGTAAGCTAGAACTCTCCTCTGAAAATTGGTAATTGAAAAAAAAAGAGAAGCACTGACTTTCACGTACTTCAAGGTAAAATGTCTTGGTTGATGATGGAAAGTTCTCTGTTAACTTACAGCTAATCAATATGGACAGCAGGTTAGAAGGGAGCCAGGCTCCTCACGAGCATGGAGCTAATGTGCACGCACTATGCCTACAGGTGTGCTAAGGATGGAAGACCAAAGTCCAGAACTCCCATCAGGCCTCATTAAGCCCCGAAACACATTCACTCCCCTCTCTGTAACTCAGGCTTGGAAAAACCATGCCTCTCCTCACTGTCCCCTGCCCGTGGGTTTCTAATGCACTGTCTGGAGGCTGGCCTGGCAGGTGGTAGGAAGATCCTCTTTCCCACACTCGGAGCGCTGTGGATCCCTCCACAGCAAACGGGAATACAGACAGAGGACATCGAGAAAGGAATCCAGCAATTCAAGTGCAGTTTTAACAAGTCCAAGTGAGACCTGAACCAGACTGTCAGGACAGGAGAGTCGCCCATGCAGGCATTTTTTTTGGTTCGTGATGCCACTGGCACAAACGCAGCAGCTGTTGACACCTGAGACCTAGCCTGCTGGAGGAGGAAATGCAAAGGAAGCCGACTTCCCCGACTGCATGAGCAATGAGTCATGACAAAGTGTTAAGAGGGCTGGCTGCCAGGGGCCCCAGATGTTCCAAAGTCAACACAGGTTTAACTCCCCGACAAAGCAACTAATCTGAAACTAATCAAGAAAAGGGTGTGTTCACCATGCTGGCCAACTCACCAGGTCGCTGCTGACCAGGAAAGCTGAAAGGTCCACCAGGACCCACGTGGGGATCATAAAGAAGACAGCGTGGCAGCCCAAGATGTTCAGGAGCCGGAGATGGTGGATCCGAGAATCTCTCAATACCTACAGAGAGAAAAACCTTTTTAAAGGCCAACTGAAACGCTAAGTGCCAAGAAGGGCTCTTTACCCAGGTCCCAAACATGGTGACTGTACCTTAGCCCTGACATCTGACCCTGACCACCAAACCTACAAGTGCACCTGCAGTGAGACAAAAATACCCCAAACAAATAAGAAGGGCTGAGAAATGGAAAAACAAAACAAAAACAAAACAAAAAAAACCAACCAGCAACATCCAGTCCTGCTGAAGCTGCTGTGAAACAGACACTGAAATCTTGCTGTAATCTTGCTGAAATCTTGTCTAAATTGGCATACAGTTGTTCCAGAATACAACCAAGCAAAGTGTGTCAGGACCCATAAGTATCTCATACACTCCAACCCAGGAACACTAAGCCTCCATAAGGAAATAACTCAACAGACAGGAAAACATTAGGCACAGAGATGTTCACTGTGTTACTTTTTTTTCCTTTTTTTTAAAGATTTCATTTATTTGAGAGAGTGAGAGAGAGATAAAAGGAGCAGGGGGAGGGGCAGAGGCAGAGGGAGCAGCAGACTCCCTGCTGAGCAGGGAACCCAGACGTGGGGATCCATCCATCCCAGGACCCTGGGATCATGACCTGAGCCCAAGGCAGATGCTTCACCCACTGAGCCACCCAGGCGCCCCCCATTACTGCATTACGTATGACGAAGAGTTGGAAACAGCCTGCACTGCAGTCGGGGAACAGACTGCAGTCACTGTGGTGTCAGAAAAGAGTGTATTACAGAAGTTAGAGCAGTATTTTTTAATGATATGGGAGAATGTTATAAATAGTAAATATACAAAGCAAAATTCTGTAATGTATCTGTAATATTACAACTCTAAACACTGTGCAGAAAGTCCTCTAGCATTAATATTAGTTCTCTTTAGGGGACATTCTGTGACTACTCAGTGTGGGACCGCCCAGGCAGGGGGCAGGTCTCTACTGATTACTCATCTCCCACACCCACTACAAAGCCTGACATGTAGTAGGTGCTCAGTAAGTTTTCTGATCTCAGGGGGGAGGGGGCCCTTTCTCTATTTTTTCACACTGAGCATATGCTGATTTTATAATAGGAAACAAACTCTTGAAAAAAAAAATGAAACAAATACAAAACCAGCAGAAGGGCACCAGGATTCCTTCTTTGTTCCAACACCACAGAGATCCCTATTGCCCACTCTCTCACCCGTGCCACTCCCCCAGTCATCAGACATTTCCGGATAGTGCCCAAATACCTTTTTGGAGAAAATATTCTGAAGCGAGAAGCACAGTGTGGCAGCGAGGGCACTGATGAGCCCCCACATGTCGAAGGACAACTCAGTGACAGTGGCCAGCAGGACGCCGCTGATGATGGGGATGAGTGACAGGTACACCTGCAGGAGGAGGGCGGGAGGGGCTGACGGCAGGAGCTGAGCCAGGCTGCCTGACACAGATGCCTGGAGCAGCCTGAGCTGCTCTCCCCTCCCTCAGCAAAAGGATCCCACCTACCCCCGGCCAACAGTGTTCGGCCAACAGTGTTCGCTGTGATAGTGGTGCCGGAGGTGCAGATGGGGCAGGGTGCCTGGGGGCAGGACTGGGTCACTGTGCGCGGCCCCACTCCCTATACAGTCATTTCCACTAAGAGCTCCAGCTCAGGGCCACAAACGGGGGCTGGCCCTAACAGCTCTACCCAGCTGCCGCCACCAACACACCAAGGCCTAAAATCCCGGTCCTTGGAGAGGCTGGCCAGGTACCCTCTTAGTTTGGTCTCTTCCAACATGCAGTTACCCTTGGCTGGGACACTCCCTCTGTGCCTTCTCCGGCTATAGAGACCTCCGTCCCCCTCAGGTCTCAGTTCACAGACCAGGAGAAATTTCCCCTCCCCCGCAAGCCCCCATCAGGTCCCTGTGCTGGTGTTCTGAGGCAGTGTTCTCCACCCACTAAAAGGGCCCGTCTGCTCGGCAGGTCCTTGTTCACCGCTCTGTCCTAGCACCCAGCACACAGCACACACCCAGTAAGTGCTGGCTGAATGAAGCGTTAGTGCCGTGACAGGGGCCTTTCGAGAAGATCCAAGCTTTCCGAGGCCAAGTATATGCGATGGTCCCTATGCTCGGGTGGCTAAATGGCTCCAAACTTCCAGAAAAATAGGATCCATTTTCGACACCTAGCTTTTCTGACTCCCCAGCTCACCCTCCTCCTACAAAGGACACTTTAAAGCACTGCAGACATTTTAGGAGGGGTTGGTGAGGCCTTCTCATCCCTCCCTGGAGGAGAGAGCCAGGGCTCTGGACTGGGGGGGTTTGCTCAATTCTAGTTCACCCACTATGGGCTGTGGGCCTCAGGCACTTGACTCGCCCTTTTACGTCCCATCTCCTCAGCTGAGATCAAGAATGACAATTACCTGCCCTATCTGTCTCATGGGGTGGATCCATACATATTCTGTCTTTATCATTAGTCCTGGCCTAGGCCATTCCTCAGTCCCTCAGCACTGTGTCAGGGGCCGGCTCCTCGCCCAAGTCGGGTACAATGTCCCATACAGCTGGGAAACCTGATAAACACGACGTGATTATCGACTGACAGAGCTGCACACCTTCCAGGCAACTCCCACCCAGGGAGACAAGTCACACCTGACCTCACCCTGGGGGTGGGCTACAGAGCACACCCAGGTCTTGCCTAGAAAAAAAGACAGGCTGAAACAAAAAAATCAGCCAGGGGTGGCCCAATTTCCATAAGTCGATCCAGGGCACTGCCACTCTGGGTTACATAAAATACAGGATGCCAGAAACCAACCACGTAGAAAAGAAGCGCTCTGTCCAGCATGAAATGGATTCCAGCTGGGACAACAGGAGTCCCACTTCCACTTAAGGACACGGAGCAAGTCTGTCTCTGGCTGAAGCCGCAGCTTCTCTCACCCCAAGGCAGGAAATACCCTGGCTTGGCATCTTGAACAGACTCTGGATTGTGCCCAAAGCATCTTTCTTATGCAGTCTTAGCCTTGTTGCGTGTTGCTTTCACTTCCACTCCCAGACACTCACAATTCCTGGTGGTTTTTATTTTGAAGACTTTGCTGGGTTTTGCCAAAATCAGACTGTTTTGACTGGCAATCTCACTTCTGACCCCAAAAGTCCCCAACCTGACCGCTGTCACTTGCAAAGAAGCAAAACCTTGTCAGAGTTCCAGCAAGGCGTCAAATGTTCTATCCCTGGTCCCCCTGGAGAGGCACATGGTACCTGGCCATGATGGGACCAAGTCACTATCAGCAACCACACGTAGGGAATCCAAACGTGAAGGAAAGTTGGACCTGAGAGGGACAGGAGTGTCCCCGAGACCACAAAGCAGAAGCAACTCAGGGACACACACCACTGCCTCCAAAGCGATTACAGAACATTAGGAGTAGAAGGCCACTAGATGCCTCTAAACTGACTTCCTGATTTGAGAGGAAGCCAGGAGCCTGGACCACGTCACCAGCTGGGTACCAGCCAGAAAGCCCTTGAGGCCTCCACCTGCCCAGAAACCTTCTGGGTTACCTTGGTGCTCTGCTTCTCCTTCATGATGATCCGGGACAGGAGAACCACCCAGATGGGCATGGTGGCCTTGACTGCAAAGAGAAGCAAGGGGCTCTCAGGGAGCCGCCCCAGTCCCAGAACCCACCCTGGTACCCTATCCCAACTCCACTAGTGCGATGGGAGGGTTTGGCAGCCCCTTCCATCCTCCTCAGCCCTTCTTCTGTGGGGCTTCCCCCCAACCCAACACTTGTGATTCGCCCTGCTCAGCTCCCAGCTCTCTTCTCAGCCACTTCCCTTCCCCAAACCCCTGTGCGAGTCCCTCCCCTGCTAAAAGCCTTGTTGGCCCCTAGCGCCTTCCTGACAGAAGTTGATTTCTCAGGCCGTCGGGCCGAAACCCGGCCAGCGCACTCCCATCCAAGCGCCGAAACCCCAGGTGGCACGTCCCGGCCGCCGCCCCCCAGGCCGGCCCCAGCACCCACCGGTGTGCGCGTAGGACACTGGCACCTTCCAGATGCTGACGTGCGCTGACACGGACGCGAAGTACTTGCCGAAGGCGAGTGGCAGCACGTAGCGCGGGTAGAAGCGCGGCGGGAGCAGCGGGCCGGGAGACGGATGCGGGCCGGGCCCGGGGCCCGAGACGGGCGGCGCGGGGGGCACGCGCCAGGCGCGCAGCAGCGGCGGGAGCCCCGCGCACAGCGCCAGGATGTGGCACAGCGACACGGTCACGGGGAACGGGAAGGCGCTCAGGATCACCTTGTTGACCACGTTACCACCCGCGCTCAGCGCGTACCACAGCAGGCACAGCGCCGCCACCCGCGCGCCTTCGCGCGCCCCACCGCTGCCGCCCGCCGCTCCCGGGCCCCCCGCGCCCGCGCCCACCGCCGCCGCCGCCGCCATCCTGCCGGAGCGGCCACCTCTTCCCGCCCGTCCGACGGCCCGACGCCGGGCGGGGGCGGGGCCGGGTAGGGGCGTGAGCGCCGGCCGACACCGATCCCCATTGGTCGCCGCTGCCTCGCGTCACCGCCTCGCGCCGGCCGACGCGCCCGGCACCACGTAGCGGGCACAGGCCCCGCCCCTCTAGTGGGCTTCCGGCCGGGGCGGTGCCTATCGCGGAAGCGGAACTTGGGGGCGCGGACTCCATCCTAGCGGGGTTCTCCAGCGGTGGGTTGGCCCGCGGACCCTGGAACCGAGGCTCGAGATGAATGGGCAGGAGCGCAAAGGCCCTGTCTCGTTGGAGTCCGTGAGCGGGCCATCTAGCTCGAGAGTCAGACCCCGATTCCCATGCTACATCGGCGCCCTCCAACCAGATTCCTGATGGGCGGGCGACGGCGGACACCCGAGGATAAAAGACCAGATCTTTCCGGAAAAGAAACCAAATTGTGAAAAGCATTCCATAGGCTAATTTTTTTCTGCAAAAACACGGGAGCGCCTTCCATGGCCGGGCTCCAACAGAAGGGCTAGCCCGGAGCGCCCAGTCTCTCGGAGCTCGTCCTGGGAACCACTGCGACGTGTGCTGTACGGTAGGTATGACCATCTCCATTTCACAGACGGACAGAGGCCACTTGGCTTAGGTCGCCTGGCCAGTTCGAGATTCGTGGCCATGGTAGCCTACTCCCGCACCTGTCTCCAGGGCTCTTGCAGGTGGAAGAGGTGCCGGGCGGACTGCATGCCCAAGGGCAGTCCGGAGAGAGCAGCCCCATACCCTAGCGGAGGAAAACAAGATGGTTTTCAGCAAGATGGTTTTATACTAAAGGACTTTGATTTTTTCCAAAAGTCATGTACTGACAACTTTTGGGGTGGAGGAGGGGGGTAAAGATGCCGTTTTACAATGGCTTTACTTGACAAATTAGAAAGTGGCAACCCACTCATTTCCAAAATGTAGGAGAGAAATCTTAGCTTAACTCTGTGTTCTCAAAAGCAGACAGTATCTTTATCCTGGAACTTAATGGATACTCAAGACAGAATTGGTCCTGCATGTGGGGGCAGGGATCAGGGAGATGCTGGTAAGATGCCAACCTGTACCCTTTGTCACAGAATAAGTCACTTCCTAGGGTTACCCATACAGTAGCAGGGCTGGCCCACATTTCAGGTACAGTGGACTTAGGAAAGTAATTACTCCATAGCACAAAGTGTTCGACTGACATGCTCCACTCCCCGCCCCCCTTTTTTGGCTTAAACTCTGATCCTTTAACTTACCCTCAGAGCTCTGGGGTAAGCACTTTCATCTTCCAGAGATGTGTGTATAGGAGTGAAATCGTTTTTAGAGCCATACAGCACACATATAGGTCCAGAATTCAACCTCAGCCTGTCCTCAAATCTGCTTCATCCCTGCCCTTATCTTAGGGTGGGTGTGTCTTGTACCAAGGCCATGTCAGAAATCCCTGCTGCTTTTGAAATTGTGGTTTTGGGGTTGACTCAGTGTTCCTGGACCCCCTAGTTCGCCCTATGGAACTCTTATTTGTCAGAGCACAGAAGCAGGGGGTGTCCAGGCAGAGGGAGAAGTAGATGCGGGGCTTGATCCCAGGACTCTGGGATCATGACCTGAGCTGAAGGCAGGTGCTTAACCAACGGAGCCACCCAGGTGTCCCAGGACTGTCCCTATTAAGGGGCAGCTGCTTCTTCATCTGTGATGAGTAGGTACATCCAACATGACTTATTCCGGACTGAAATTTTTTGAAAACCAAAGCCTTAGCTTATGGTTTCAGGGAGGAGGGAGAAGGAAATACTATCATAGTCAAGGCAGAAAAGTTACTTTTAAAAAATAGCACCTGCCAGTTACAAAGACAGCTCCAGACTTGCATGGGGAGCTAGCAGCCCAGGGCCAGAGCCAAGGGGTACACTGCCAGACACGGCTCTGGGCCATGCCCTGTACAAGCTAGATACTTTGTGTGGTAAAACAAGGTTACTGAGACTTAGGACATGGAACCTCTTTAGAGGGCTTCTCTCTCTGGAGCAGGTGACCCCGGAGGTGGGAGAGGCAACAGGGCCCTGAATGAGTGAAAGGCAGGTGGAGGTCAGTTTTCATGCAGAACATTAATAGGCTGGCTTGGCCACTTTTCCCTGCCTATCTCCCTGCAATCTAGCAATAGAGCCCAAACCTTAGACACAAAAGGCTGATTTGACTGTAAAGGACCAAATTAGTAACGATTCTGAGACTGGTTTGTGCAAATGGTTTTTTTTTTTTTTATTTCCACATTTATATCACAAGGTGTCCACTTACTGGACCAAATAGCAAAGTTGCTCCCTTCTGCGTCCTGACAACACAGAAGTCTAGGTACTGTACATTCACTAAGGCTCCTTGTTTTTGCAAATCGCATTTATGACAAATAACCATAAGGCAAACGAATCTAAAGGAATGGTTATGAGTGTTTCCAGCGTACAGACAGGTCTCCTCTTGCCCAACAATACAGCTTACACACCAGTAGCACCCGCGGTTACTTCTGTGTTTTTTTGGGAGGGGACTCTAGAAAGGTGACATTTTCAAAATAAGCGCAGGAATGGGAAAGAAACGGAAAAGGGAGGAAGAGGAAAATTATTTGGCTGGTGGTCAGATGGAAGAGAGGGATAAAATAAACTCCTAGAAAACTTAGATTTTTGCAGCATATTTTTCAAAACTGGGTTTTTAACCGAAACCAGATGAAAATGTGTGGATGCCCACGGAGTGTAGGCCGTACTGGCTGGCCGGCTGGCCCACCTGCTGCCAGCCGCTCGCTGCAGCGGACAAGCTTCTGGTGTCCGGACTGAAGGACTGGCCAAGCGGGGTGCAAACAGAGGCCACGGTGTAGGTACCCCCACTGCCTGAGACACTCAGGGCCAAATTTAAAAAAGGAAAATGCAAAGAGATGAGATGCGTGCTTCGGTTGCTGTGTTTAAAGGGAACCTCTCCCCCAGGTTTTCTGTGCCTGCCTGCAACTGACGTCCCAGCTCACGGGTGCTGGGAGATGTCCGCACCTCTTCCAGGGTGGGGAACTAACGCTTTTTTATAGCTGGTTTGCTATAGAGTTCTGAACTCACTTTGCCGGCCTTCCTTCCACACGGTCCTTCCTTTGCAATTTTGTTAGTAAACTGGTAGCAGCATTTCACAAAAGAAGGAGAATTTTGAGGGAAGAGCACAGAGAGAACTCGAGACTCCCGCCCCCTCCCTCCTGCCCCGGGCCGGACTCCCCGGATTCCCAACCACTGGAGGCAGCCACGCCCCGCTGCCCGCCTGCCATGCTAACTGCGAGGTGGGAATGCACTTAGGGGCCGACAGGCTGGTCAGTCCAAGCAGACATAAGGCAGAATGTTCAACCGCCCATCGTCACCGTGCGGGTCGAGCGATATGCACTGCGTCCAGTCATACCAGTTACCCTGTGTGTCCTGACACCCGTTCACCCCAGGCCACTGGTGGGCCTGGATTCTGTCCAGATCGTCCTGCGTGACCTCGCGGTTCAGCCCCGGGAGGTCCGTGGGCGCGCTGTGAGGCACCAGCACGTGCGGCTTCCGGGCCCCCCGCCGGGTGCTCTCCTCCTGCTTCAGGTACTCAGACATGAAGTGGTGAGCCCCTGGGGTCTGCGCGCCTGACGACGAGAGCAGGCTGCTCTGCCGGCTCAGGTAGGACTGGATGATCTCATTGCGCGACAGCTCCTTCCAGTTCGTCTGTTCAAAAGGGCTCTGGACACTGGCCTTGGCCTCGGGTTTGTCCAGCTCTGTCCTGGGCTGCTCTGTGTGCACAGGGCTGTCCGCCCGCACTGGCTCTTTCTGGGTCAGAGGTTTGATCTGTCTGGTCATGGGGTCAAAGGTGAGCTTCCGCTCTTTTAACCTGACAGGCTTGACACCCGCCTCAGCCACCTGCCCATCCAAGTTCACCGTGTAGTCACGAGGCCGGTACCTCTTCTTCTTTTTGCTGTCCGAGCCACCAGATGAGGCAGCATCGCTGTCCGCCTTAGAGGAGTCCGGGGAAAAGCCTGCCCGGGGAAGGTGGGGCTCGGAGGGAGGCAGCCCCACCTTGCAACCCTGCCCTGCCAGCCGCTGGTGGCCCTCAGGCTGCTCCAGCCAGCGCACTGGGCTCTCTGCACTGGACAGCAGCTCAAGCCGCCTCACAGGTGGTGTGGACGGCTGGGCCAGCGGAAGTGGTGATGGCACCTGTGTGGCATCAAGTGCCTGGGGCCGTGGAGAGGGGCTGGGCATGGAGCCCTTGGGCGTGTACGGGCTCCGCTGCCGGGCAAAGGAGCCCTCGTGCCGTGAGTTCCGGGGACTGAAAGAGCAGCGAGGCGGCCCCTTGGGGTGAGGGGGGCCTGGAGTCTCATCCACCCGGTCCATCTGCTGCAGCACCCCAGCCTTGGTCTGCAGGCAGGGACCAGGGGGCTTGCCCAGGCCTGGGGAGCTGGTGTGCGGCCGCACGGCATTGACGGGAATCTTGCCGCTGTGCTTGTCGCTCTCGCTGTGCTCCAGGCGGCTGCCCTCGGGGCCCGCATGCCCGCTGCCATCCAGGGTGCCCGGAAAGCTCTCAGGGCTCCCGCCGATCCCGTTGGTGGGGAGGGGGGATGAGTTGGGTACCAGAGAGTCATGGCTGGCTTTGGAGACCTTGGGAGGTGGCCCAGGGTGGCCGAGGTCACGCTGATCTCCCCGGCGCTTGCGGCTGCCCAGCCTGTCCAGCCGCTGTCCAGGTAGCCTCTGGATGTCGTTGCGGTTCTTCAGGTCATGAATGCTCTTGGGAGCACCGGCCACCCCCACCTCGGGCCGGCAGTTGTGAGCACCCCCGTTGGCAGAGCCGGCGCCGCCCGCCAGCCCCCGCAGCGCCGCCTCATTCTGGTGCACAGGCTCGATGAGCTTCTGCCAGCTCCGCAGCAGCTTCTTGGCCCGCTTGGCGAGCTCCTCGTTCTTCGTTTTCTTGCGGACGTCGTTGATGAGCTTCCCAAGTCGAGTTTCCTACAACCACAGAGAGACGATGACATGCTTTTGGGATAGGAAGTCCCCCATGGAAAGGGAGCTGAGGGCCCCTGGCCTCTGGATTAATCCCACTGCCCCTTAAGCCCCAGCGTTCCTGGATAACAAAACCCATGGGGATTTGGGGTCCTTTGTGACCTCTAACTTCTCACATCCAGTCCTCAAACTTCAGAGTCCCAGAAGATGCCTGTAGACGGCATCTTCAAAAACACCATCCCACAGGCTCCTGGCAACCTAGAGGCTGTGGACCATCAAGGCCAGTGCAAGGACCCTCTGCCAGGGAAGCTCTTTGGGTGAGAGCACACTATGGCAAAGGCAACGGCAAATGGAGGGCCTGAGCCAGCATCGCTCACTGGAGCACCCCCACTCCTGCCCCCTCCAGCCAGGCAGGCCTCCCAGCCTAGGACTAAAACCACCCAATTCCTGCAGTATCCATGGGAAGATGCCCCAGCCTGGGCCAGGAGGGTACGTACACCCCTCCCCGAGCACTACTAAGTCCTCACCTGGCCAGTGAGAGCAAAGGCTCCAAGAAGCCCGAAAGGACTTGGGTTGGGGAAGCCCAGGCCCTGCCCACCCTTCTCTTCCCAATGTTGGCTCTGGGGACACTTACCTCCAGTGCCTCTTTGGTAATGGGGTATTTCTCCAGGCTGGAGATGACTTCCAGCACCGCCACCATGTTCCGGATCTAGGAAACAAGAGCCACTTGTCAGGTCTCTGCCCTTCTCCCCATGCCAGCCGCTCAGGCCTCTCCCTCCCCGAGAGCCAGCGGAGTCACCACATCTAAGCTCTCACCCCGTGCCATCTCCTACCCGCCTCCTGAAGCTGATAAGGCACCCAGTGCCCGTCCTCCCGTCCGCTGCCTCAAGTGCACAGGGTGCAATGGGCCACAAGCCCGTGCATGGCCATGCCCACCGGCCCAGGTGGTGATCACACGGCTGAGATCCATGACATCTGTGAGAAGTTCTGCTCCCGAGCTGGCAGAGGTGTTCTGCTCCAGCAACTCATGGGGGCAAGATGCCAAACGATTTATCCAATAAAACACACGGAGCTTAAAAAATCAGTAGAGGCGCATCTCCTGTTGTTGCTCTTAGCTCCGCTACACTTCACAGATACTGTTTCCTATGATCCGAAGGTCTGCGGCAGCCCTGCATTGAGCGAGTCTAGTGATGCCATTTTCCCAACAGCTTTTGCTCACCCTGTGTCCATCTCTGTGTCACATTTTCACAGTTCTCATAATATTTCTGATTTTTTTTTACTATTATATTTGTTATGATGATCTGTGATCAGTGATTCTTGATGTTGCGACTGTGATTGTTTTCGGGTGCCACACGCTACACCCATAGAAGACGGCGGACTTCACTGACAGTGTGTGTTCTGACTGCTCCGCTGCCCAGCCACTCCTGTCTCTCTCTTCTCCTGTCTCTCTCTTCTCCTTGGCCTCCCTGTTCCCTGAGACACAGCAGTGGTGAAAATCAGCCAAATGATAACCCTATAATGGCCTCTACGTGTTCAAGTGGAAGGGAGAGTCACACATCTCTCACACATCTCTCACTTTAAATCAAAAGCTAGAAAGGATCACACTTAGTGAGGAAGGTGTGCCCCAAACCAAGGCATAGGCCAAAAGCTATGCCTCTTGTGCCAAACACTTAGCCAAGCTGTGAAGGCAAAGAAAGTTCTTGAAGGAAATTAAAGTGCTAGTCTAGTGAACAAACACGGGTGATTCTAGAAAATGAAACCGCCTTCTTGCTGATAGGGACTAAGTCTGAGTGGTCTGGATAGAAGATCAAACCACCGCGTTCCTTTAATCCAAAGCCTAGTCCAGAGCAAAAGCCTAACTCTCTTCAATTCTGTGAAGGCTCGGAGAGCTGGGGAAGCTGCAGAAGCAAAGTCTGAGGCCAGTGGAGGTTGGCTCATGAGGTTCCAGGAAAGGGACCAACTTCATAACCTGAAAGTGCCAGTGAAACGGCAGGTGCTGGCGTAGAAGCCGCAGCAAGGGACTCGGAAGAGGCGGCTGAGATGATTCAAGAAGGTGGCGACACTACTCAGCAGACTGTCCGTGCACAGGAGACAGCCTTCTACTGGAAGAAGATGCCGCCCAGGACTTTCAGAGAGAAGCCAATGCCTGGCTGCAAAGCTTCAAAGGACGGGCTGACTCTCTGGTTGGGGGCTAATGCGGCTGGGGACCAAGTTGAAGCCAATGCTTATTTACCACTTGGAAAATCCTAGGGCCCCTAAGAATTATGCTAAATCTACTCAATCTGTGCTCTAGAAAGGGAACAAGGCCTGGTGACAGCACATGAATTTGTAACATGGTTTACAGACTATTTTAAGTCTGCTGTTGAAACTTACTCTCAGGAAGAAAGATTCTTTTCAAAGTATTACTGCTCATTGACAATGCACGTGGTCACCCAAGAGCTCTGGCATGCGCCATGAGATTAATAATGTTTCCATACCTGCTGTCACAACATCCATTCTGCAGACCATGGACTGAGGAGTCATTTCAACTTTCAAGTGTGATTATTCAAGAAGTACACTTTGTAAGGCTATAGCTACCATATGTAGTCATTCCTCTGACGCATCTGGGCAAAGTAAATGGAAAACCTTCTGGAAAGGGTTTACCATTCTAGATGCCATTGGGAAGAGGTGAAAATATGAACATGAACAGGAGTCTGGACGCAGTGGATCCCAACCCTCATGGATGACTGAGGGTTCAAGACGTCAGTGGAGGAAGTAACCGCAGGTGTGATGGAAACAGCCAAAGAACTAGAATCAGAAGTGGAGCCTGACGATGGGACTGAGTTGCTCCAACCACACGCTGAAACTTAAACAGTTGAGGAGCTGCTTCCAATGGACGAGCACAGAGCATGGTTTCCCGAGCTGGGTTCTACTCATACTGAAGATGCCGTGAAGACTTGAAATGACCACAAAGGGCGTGGAATATTATAGAAAATGAGCTGATAAAGCAGTGGCAGCATTTGAGAGGACGGACTCCCATTCTGAAAGAAGTCCTACTGTGTGTCTAATGTTATCAAACAGCATCACATGCTACGGAGAAATTGTTGGTGAAAGGCAGAGCCAATTGATGCAGCAAACTTCACTGCTGCCTTATTTTAAGAAACTGCCACAGCCACTTCAGCCGTCAGCAGCCATCACTATGGAGGCAGGACGTTCCATCAGCAAAAGATTATGATTTGCTGAAAAATGAGATGATGGTTAGCATTTTTTAGTAATGAAATTTTGGGGGGCTTTTTTGTTTTAGAGAGCAGAGGAGGGGGAGGGAGAGAGACTCTTGAGCACCCAATGCGGGACTCAATCTCATGATCCTGAGACCATGACCTGGGTTGAAATCAAGAGTTGGAGTTAACTATGTCACCCAGATGGCCCAATAATAAAGCACTTTTTAATTAAGGTATATACATTGGCTTTTTATATATAATACTATTATACACTTAACAGACTGCAGTATAGTGAAAACACCGTTCTTATATGCACTGGGAAACAGAAACTTCATTTGCCTCCATTTACTGTGATAGTTGGTGGTCTGGAGCCCAACCCACAGTATCTCTGAGGAATGACTGCACGCAGTAATCCAATCAATTTGGCTACATTAAAAGACTCTTTATATAAGCTTATCCCAAGACGCCAAGATGCAACAAAGTGGGAGAAGACGGATACCACATGGCCCCAAAGAGCTGTATGTATCTGAACACAGAAACCCTGGGCCAGCACACAAGAACAGGCAGCAGGTGAAAGAGGAGAGGACAGCCCTTTTGCTCAGCTCCTGCAGGCATGTGGGAATGCAGACGGAAGCCAGGAGAGGCTACCCTGTGGACATGGCCACCAACCGGCAGAAGTGGCATCTGAGAGTACCAGGGAATTCCGGGTCCCACCAAGTGTAGGATGTGATGGCCTCTGGTAGTCTCACGTGTGCACACCTGCTGACCAAGCCATTCCATCCCTTGTCTGCTGTTCGCTGTAGGCCAGGCCCTGCTCTCACACCACGTTTCCGTGTGGCACTGCTCTGTGGAATCAGAACAACCCCAGGGGGAAGGTACTATCATCACATTTTACAAAGAGGGGACAGTACACAAAGGTGCAGGTCATGTAGTCAAATGTTATAATGACACCAGTGTCTTCCAAGAGTCAAAGGAGCAGAAAGAAAAATTCAAGAGTAACAGAAACGAGCCACTTGTAGCCTCAGTGCACCGACAAGACGAAGTCAGACCACAGGGAGTGGAGTCATGGGAAACACACACTGCGTTAGCCATCCACACCGAACATCAGAGCATACTCAAAACTTAGCTTAAAATCAGTCATGGACTTGGCCACTGGCCAATCACAGACCTAAATATGAAAGCAAAAACTCAGTCTTTTAGAAGACACAGGGCAGTTATCTCTGCAACCTTGGGGTAGACAAAGATTTCTCAGAACCCCAAAGCAGTAACTGCCTAAGAAAAAATACTGACAAACTAGGCTTCACGAAGATTAAGAACTTCTGCTTACCACAAGAAGCAAACCTCAGCCCGGAGCGCGTGCTGACAGAGCATGCCTAGTGCGGGGCTCGTCCAGAAGGAAAAGCAAGCTCCTGCCGTTCAGCACCCCCACCCCCAAGCAGCTGCAGGTTTTGGTGGGCTGGCAAGACAGGGGAGCCCTTGCCTTGAGCAAGCCCCCCCCCCCCAAGATCGCACAGTGAGCACATCACACCCACACACACTGGAACGAAGCTATGCAGGCACGCGAAAGGGCACAAGGAAAGGCACGTCTCCCGCCCAGCCACTGCAGTATTGCCCTGTATCTTTCCCAAAAATACTCCTTGCATATAGAAGCTTGTGTATATCTTAACACTCACTTAAAAAAAAAAAAAAAAAGGGCAAAACATGACTCTATGCCTTAGTTTTTCTCACTAACATCAGAAACACCCAACACCACAGACCTCCTCCCTTAGCTCTTCCTTCCAGGATGGGGTCGGGGGGAGGGAGGGCCCCACTTGAGCAGTGCTGTGTCCCTGATTTTCCACTTACTATTACAAACAAGGCTGCAACGTCCACCTTTACTCGAGGCAATTCTGGGCTCACACACAAGCTGCTAGAGGGGCTGCTGGCCCCGTGGCCATGAACGATTGTAATGAGCCGCCGGGGAGGCTGCTCCCACTCCATGGCCACTATAGGAGAGGAAGATGGGGAAGCCTGTTTCCCACATCCTTGCCAGCACTGATGTGGTTTCCTCTGCTGCCAAAATGATCACACAGGATCACAAACTGAGTGGCTCAAATGCCATGCATGTATATATCATGTTAAATTCTGGAAGGCAGGAGTGTGGTTCGGGTCCCCTAGGCTGAGATCCAGGTGTAGGCATGCCGCCCTCCTTTCAGGAAGCTCTCGAGAGCGGTTTCCTACTCCTTCGGGGCTGAAAGAATTAATCCTCCTTGCTGTACCCAGGGCCCCCTTTTCCTGCTGGCTGGCTGTCACCTGAAGGCCATTTCCAGCTTCGGGAGGGCGCTGCATTCCCCAGCTCATGGCACCTCAGTCCACCTCCCAAGCCAGCCACACGGCACCTCTGAGCCAGCCAGGAAAGGGTCCGCTTCTAATGACGGGATAAGGCTGGGCCCACCTGCACCACGCAGGTCTGCACCCTCAGTCACATGTGCACCCTCCTGCCATGCAAGGTACCACATGGCCAGCTTCCGGGGACTAGGCTGTAGACATCCGTGGGGGCTGTGACTCTGCCGACCATGGGGATTCCCAGCTTATCTGCCTTATTTCCAGCTGAAGGCAGCTGTCACCTCACCCGCCACCCCAGGTTCTCTGTCTCTTCTGAGCGTGAACTGCAGTGACCACAGAGCATGCCAGTGACTCTCACTTGTGCCAGACAGAGTCCCACAAGGCTGCCCCTCTGCCAGGGGGCCCAAGCCACCCCTTGACACCAAAGGTCTCCCCTGGCTATGTTCTCATTCAGGGCTGTGCCCGAGAACGCACACATCCAGATGGCCCCCAAAATCCACCCCAAGCTATACTGAGGAAGGGGTCTGAAAGGAGACACTCTCCATCCTTCTTTCACATACCCTTGACATGCCACGGACAGGGACTCGGCGCAAGAAGAGACTGCACAGTGAGGAGGCCAGTACCACAGGGACAGGAAGGCCACCCACTCCCTGTCCCCAGCCCTGCGATTCCAGCCCCGATGGGGTCCTGAGCCTGCCCCATGGCCTGTCTCCACCCCAGTGACCTCACCCGGGTATATTTAGAGCCCTGGGCCCCCACACACTCCTGAACCACAGTCCCGGCAGAGCGAGCTCGGCAGCACAGACTGTCCCTGTCCTTGGGCAGACGCTGTCCTGCTGCCAGACAGGAGGGGGGAGGCAGAACACCTGGGCAATCCCAGAGGCTGGTAGCCAGCTAGCACCAGAGACCTGGCGCAGTTGGAGCCGCCCCTGGGAGCTGTGCGGGAGTGGGCAAGGGGACGTCTGCAGGCCCCACCATCCTCGCTGAGCAGCTCCCACACTTGAGGCCGTGTGCGGTCTGGCTTGGAGCAGGCTCTCCGGCTCCCAGCCCTGTGGAAAACGCTACCTCTGCCTAACCTCTTTCTGCCCTGGCTACCTGCAAGTTCAGGACTGTCCCGGGGGGCTCACTCCTCTGGCTCTGCCCCACCCTGAAGGGATGATGGTGAGGGCATGGAGCACTGTGTGGGAAGCACTACCCGGGCACTCCAAGTGCCGTCAGTCTCCTGAGGACCAGGAAGCGGACCCTGAGAAATGCTCCAAGGGGTCTGGCCCTGAGCCCTGACGCTCACCACACCCGACAGGCAGGAGTCTGTGCAGCGCCAGGCCCAGCCTGGCCTCTGGTCTCAGACCCAGTATGCAGTGTCACCCAGCCAGCCTGTGGCTCTGCCTGGGTTGGGCACGCCAAGATGGAAGGCTCCTGAACCGCCTCCCCAACACACCCACCCACACAGAAGCACCCAGGCCTCCCAGGATGAGACGGTCAGGAGGCTCCCAACCAGGTTCCAGGCCTGCAAAGCCCAGCACGAGGCCCTCGGGCCAGGGAAGTCGGTGTCAAGTGGAAGGCAGACCAGGCATGCGTACAGAGAGGGCAAGACCTGAGTGGGCCTGTCCCAGGGTGGACAGCAGAGATGGTGACATGGCACCAAAGCTCTGGAGGGGAGAGAGAGGACCAGAGTGAAGACAGTGGAACGAGCAAGGACGCCAGGAGGAAGAGCAGATGGTGGGGAAGTGAGCAGGCTCCTACACGACCCGCCTTTCAGCTTCAGCCACTGTATGGGACCTAAACTGCTGCCGCGACACCCACAGACCACTTGTCTTCGGCCCGTCCTGGGTCCCTCCTGGCACCCGGCTGCAGGTGCCACAATCACAGCACAGACGCTGCTCTGTTCCTGTACAGGGAAGAAACTTCTGGGCAGCCCTGGCACCGCCCGCAGTGGGGGGGCCTTTGGGCACTTCTGGTGGCCAGAGTCCCGGGGCCACATACAAACCTCCCGCTGTCAGGAGGAGCCAGGCGCATTGGCTGTCTCCCTCGGGATTTGTTCTCAACAAGAACAAAACCAGGAACCCCTCTCAAAACCAACGGGTTTTCCCAAAAGGGACAGAACTCACAAATGAACGATGTCTGAGCACCCAAAGTCTCTCATTTTCTCCTTAGGGCTCCTTTAGTAGGTGCAGTTGAATTTGTACACATGGAACCATTAACTAAGCCAAGTGTCACCTCCCCTTTCTACCAGTGAGGACTTCCCAGGTGAACCGCTCACCATCTCAGCCCACTCACTCTCTAGCGGACTGCCCTCTTTACTGGAAGTAATTACTCACCTAGCCAAGGAGCCCACAGGGTGGTGGTGTGCCCAAGGCAGCTGGGCAAGGAACGTGTCAGGAGAGGGGGAGGGCCACTCTGGAAGTGCAGGGAGCAGGCAGGGCCAGAAGACTCCTTAACTACCTCACTGAGCGCTTGCAGATCCTAGACTGGAGGCTCAAGGGCCATGATCACATCCACTCCGTAAGACAGGAAAGTCAGCGTCACACGGGCAGCTCCACCAGCCAGTGTCTCCAGCATCCCTAAACAAGGCACCTCCCAGCTCCGGCATGGGGAGAGAGAAAGCACATTCATGCTCACACCTATGGGACACCGATGGGACACCCCAGGGATACATGCTCCTCACCACCAACCCCAGTTCCCAGGGCTTTTCGGGGATCTTCCCACAACACGAGAACCAAGAGCAGGCACTAAGAAGCGAAAAGGCCTCTCCTCCTTGGGAGACCCTCAACACAGGCTAAGTCGCTGCTCCAGCCAGCCTGGCTAACCAGTGGTATTTGCTGCACGGCAAGAAGGGGGGCTGGATGCACACAGGGGATGCACGCACCCGCAGAAGCAGCCTGAGCTGAGCCAGAGTGCTACCGCACCGTTCGCGCGAGAGGCTGGTGACATCCCGGTCTCCTCACTCCGCCAGGCCAAGCAGGGGCAGTGAGGAGCCCTCCACGCACACTACACTCTGTGGGAGCCGCTAAAGGGGCACCCTCACCCCTCAGCGTTTCATGACACGTTTCTCAGTGTTCACTGGAGAAATGATAAGCTTGGGTGTGGACAGCAGAAGGGGGATGGATGAAGCAATGCCGACTGGCTCTAAATTGGTTTCTACTGAAGCTGGGGCACAGCTACATTATTCTCTCTACTTCTCCGTTTGAAATTGGCCACAAATCCGGGCCCTGGGTGGCTCGGTCGGTTAAGCATCTGCCTTCAGCTCGGGTCATGACTGCAGGGTCCTGGGATCAAGCCCCATGTCAGGCTCCCTGCTCAGTGGAGAGTCGGCTTCTCCTTCTCTCTCCCTCTGCTTCTTCCCCAGCCCGTGCTTGCTCTCTTGTTCTCAAATAAATAAAATCTTTCAAAAAAAAAAAAAAAAGAAAGAAAGAAAAAAACTGGCCACGAATCTAAAGCGTTACAAAGTACACGTATTTCCTCACATGGGGATGGGACATCTGTCCGTGGAGGTGGAATGAGATGGCAGTTGGTAGCCACATGGAGGTGAAGTGAGGAAATCCCTGCTTTCCAGTTCCACATGGTAGCTTCTCCCTACACCATGTGGTACCTGCATGGGGAGGGAGGCTGAGGGCTGGTGGGATGCTGGCCCCCTCAAACTCGGATTCAAACTACAGGGCACTTTCTATCCGATGCAACCTCTGGATTTTCTCACCGATCCCCCTCAAGTGGCTCAGATGCGTCTCAACAGACTCTACAGACTGCCCACACCTCTGGTGGGGGAAGGGGATCTGGGATCTGCTCTCTGAGGCGGGTCCATGCCTCCTTGCACAGAGGCCACAGACAGCTGGAACCCCCGCAATGCTGATTCCTCATGCTTCTGAGACCAGCTCGTTGCCCTCAAATAGGGAGGATGCCCCAGGTCTAGGAGGGCACCCATCTAGACAGGGGCCAAACAGCTTCCTAAGGGGCTCTCCAGAGTTGGGGGTGGCTGCACCCACGGAGAGGGCAGGTTCTGTGGCTGTGTTCCCAGAGTGCTGAGTGCAGAGTGCTGAGGCCAGGGAGGGAGGAGCCAGCACCCAGGCTTCTTACATGACAGTAAGCCCTAGGCCAGGTCAGGTCACCCCATCTGGGGAGGGTGAAACATGGTAAAGAGCAACAGTAACCCAGGGAAGGGACAGCCGGCCAATGCCGCCCTGTGGCAGCCCTCTGAAACCCAGTGACATCACTGCCTCCTCCAGAGTCCAGGACACCAGACCAGCTTCAGAAAACCTGCCTGCAACAGGGCACATGGAATCATTTTTAACACCAAACCCCATCGGAAAAAGCATTTAAACTGGCCCACATCACATGTCTGAAAGTTGCTCTGTGAATCGGGTCACTGGTCTGACCCTGGATCCGTGTTAAGAGCTGGGGCCAGCACAGTGGGGTACACCTGCCACCAACCAGGCCCCTCCCTCCCCTATTTCAGGGGCGATGAAGGTAAATCCCAGGTCCTGAGTAATTACCACCCTGTGGGGGATTTCCAACTCCACGTGAAACAAGGAACCGAGATACTGAGCTGCAGAGTCCGTGAGGCCTGTTGCTCACTGTTCTTTCCTCCATACTTCAAGGGTTCCCGCCCTGCCCCAAATCCCCATTCTCTCAGGAATGAAGCTGGATGTGTGCAGCCATGTTGGCACAGGGGAAGCCCAGTGCTCCTTGAGGTCTGAGCACTGGGGGGCCCACGGTCAGTGAGCCAGGGCAGGCCCACCGCGGCCTGACTCTCACAGGACCACCACCTGTTGGCTTCCTCCAGGGGCTAAGCTCTCTAGCTTTTTGTCCTTGCAAGTCCACTTTATAGGTGAGGAAACTGAGGGTCTGGGAAGGTCATGGGGATCCAGGGCTTGGCACACAGCTAGAAGGTGGCAGAGTATGGTCTTACACTAGTCTGACACAGGTCTGCTCATCTCACACAGTCCAGCTGGTCCTTTACCAGGTAGGGTGAGGGAGAGCACCGAGATGCCACCGGCTGGTGATGCTGGCACCCTTCCCACATACTCTCCCTGACCTGCCGCAGCAGGTAAGTGCACAGGTTATAGGAAAAAAGAGCCCGTGGCTTTGTGCCCAGATCTCTGGGCTGCCTCTCCCTTCCCTCCAGGGCAGCCTCAAGCTAGGGAGACCCGCACACATACCCACTACAGCGCACACATACCCACTACAGCAGGGGCTTCGGCCCACCCAGCACTTGCCCTAAGCAACAGGCCACTGGGGAAACAGCAACAGCAGCATCGGCGCACACCGGAAGTCTTCCTGCCTCTGATGAGCGGCACGTGTGTTCCCAGGTGGGTGCCATTCTTTCTGTGGCTCAACCTGCTCTGCCACAAGATGGCACAAGAGGCAGCCCCTGCCTCCCCCAGCGATCCTGGCTGAGCCCAGCCCGTGTCCCCCCGTTTCCCCGAGAGGTCAGTGTGTCTTGAGCCTCACTCTTGGCTCTGGAAGGTGCATCCTCCTGGCCCTGCTCTGGTTTGGCTGGTTCCATAGCCAGGCAGGAGCAAGAGGAAGCTTCCTCAGGTTGTCTGTACTCGGCCTGGCCAAGGTGCCTTCCGCTGCCAGGACCCCAGTGGGCGTCTCACACGCACAGGGTGAAATCTCACTCATTCGTGGCTTCTTGGAGGGAGAATGACACAGCTGGCGGGAAGGAGGCGGGCAGCAGTGTCATGTCCCGGCTGCAGCCGCCACGCTCGCCACTTGCAAAAGCACAAAAGCATTTCCTCATCAGAGGCCCATATGCTCCCTTGGAGCGTCCACAACTGGAGCATGGCCACTGCCTGCATGGCCCTGTCACACTCACAGCCCACGGAGCACCTGGGGCCGGCTAGAGCACGTAACTGCAGCTGCAACTCGGCCCAGGGGACGGAGACCCCAGCCTGAGCCCCGGGAGCAGGCAGAGCAGGGCCCACATCCCACAGCAGCAGCTGGAGCTCCCCATCAGCATGCAAACAGAAGCAGTACAAGCGAGCAGTGAGGCAGCCACCCATCCAGCTTGTCACCAAGAGGCTAACAGATGGGGAGGGGGACATGGAGGAGAGGAACATGGGAGAGGGGAAGAGAGGCAGCACTCTCCCTGCCTCCCCAGCTCCCAAACTGTCCCTCTCTCCCTCCTGCTTTTTCTCGCAGCAGCTCTTCCCAACAAAACTATGTACTTAAACTTTCCTGACCTCTGAATCAGGTCAACAGCACACACACAATTCTCATTATAATCCAGCCCCTTTTGAGAGCACAAGAGCTCTCGATATGTCATCTGTGAGCTGGTTCATTCCTGCACTGATACAACTAGAAAGTCAGAAAGCCGAGCAGAGCGTTTTCTTTCTGCCATACACGCTCACAGAAGGGCTGGCTAGCAGAGCATCTGATAACAGCACTCATGGTCCAGGGTTTCCCCCTCCCATCCTCACACTCCTTTAGGAACAGCCAGTAAGAATACCAGCCGTGCAAGACGGAAAGGCCCAATGCTGATGGGAGGGGCACACACAGTGCCTGACCCACATGCATGCAGAATAGAGGCAATCCAAAGTGAGAACCGGCCAGCTTTTTAGCAACTGATAGGGACCAACCTCTGAGGGACTGTGAAGTAAAATACAGAGGTGACGACAGTGCATTCCTGTGCCGCCAAGTCAAACACCCAGTGGTGGGGCTGGACAGAGAAGGGCCAGGAAGTGGAGCTGTCAAAGAAACAGTGGGGCCCAACCTAGCCCTCGAATGCTGTCCAACTAAGACTTAAGCAAGACCAGCCACAAATTAGACCAGTTCCTCCTCCAAGAGCGGGGAAGCCCGGGCGGAATGTTGGGAAAACCACAGATCATCTCTGTAGATCCTGAATAGCGCACTGACCACCGTCTTGAGAGACTCTGCGCCCATGGGGGCCAGGTCAGGTGGGCGCTGCAAGTTCACCAGCAGCCTGCTCTGTGGTCACTAAGAACCCTGAGGCAGTGCAGTACCCAGCATGGAGCCAGCCTCCAGTCCGCCAATCTGCACTGCTGTAAGATCCTGGGAGCCAAGGATATTCCAGAATTCCCCTCAACAAGTCACCAAATGCTTTCTGAGCACCTACTGCAGGTCTGGAGTACACAGGAAGGTATGTATGGCCCAGTCCTGTGGGATGGGTGGAGACAGCCAGAGGCAAGGACAGACAAAATACAGGGGGAACACCACAACTGAGGCTCAGCTGAGTTGCCGGGAACCCTGGTGCAAGGATCCCAGAACCATGGCAACATCCAGAAAGCTCTTTTAGAAGAGAAGGATTACAGGGTTGGGAACCAAAGACACACCCCTTCTCGGAAGGAACTCAAGCCGAGAATTGGCCCCAAACCCAAGGCTGCCATGCAACACGGGGTAAAATCCAGGATGCCCCTGATAAGTAGCAGGAGTATGTTACTGACAGGTAAATGACATGCAGGGTCTGGCAGCCCTCACTTTCCTGAGCACTCCCACGGGGTCACCACATCCCTTCTGAGTTGGGTGGACATGAAAAGAGCAAGAGAACTGCCAGAACCTAGGTGGGGGCCGCAGTCATTTGGCAAGTCTCAGCGTTCAAAATATCAAGGAGCTCTTGTCTCCTTTTTATTTTTTTTTTAAGATTTTATTTATTTATTTGACAGAGAGAGATCACAAGTAGGCAGAGAGGCAGGCAGAGAGAGAGAGGAGGAAGAAGGCCTCCTGCTGAGCAGAGAGCCCGATGCGGGGCTCGATCCCAGGACCCTGAGATCATGACCTGAGCCGAAGGCAGCGGCTTAACCCACTGAGCCACCCAGGCACCCCTCTTGTCTCCCTTTTAAATAGGAACTTGACAGACAAATTTGCCAGGCCCTAAACATAGTTACGGATGGGTGTGCCTGTCCTACACAGGGTGATGGCCTTCTGCTAGGCCATGAACTCCATACTGAGTGTTCCAGGGCCTAAAGCTCCAGAGAGGACGGTGCACTGGAGGTCAGTGGATGGCTGGGAGCCCACCCACCCACCTAGCCCATTCAACCGTTCCCTCGGCCACTAAGTGGGAGGATGACAGAGGCTTCCTACAGGTTCCTGCAGGGGGAACAAGAGACACACAGGGGCACCCAGAATGCTGCCTGGCACACAGTAAGCACCCAGAAAGGAGTCGCCTCCTACACCTGGGAGGGATCAGGCCCAAGGCCACCCCTCCCCTCACCTGCTGCCCTGCAACTCAAGGGCTGTGTGTGTAGCTGGAGGAACCACAATGGGCACAGGAATTTCTCGGTGGGCATTCCTGTAACAGGGGCTGCTGTGGAGAAAACCAAGGACACACTCACAGAACAGGAAGGAGAGTATGTACATTGTGTCAAACGTCATATAAGGATGGCCACTCATACCCCACGACCCAACAACTCCACTCTGAGGTACATAACAACAGACACATGAACACTGGTGCATGGAGAACATATTCAGAACAGTGCCAACTAAAAACCACCTGAAAGGCCATCACCAGCATCATGGGTGACTAAATCACGCTCTATCCATTCAACATGGAATGAACACAACATCAGAGAGAAATCTCAAAACAGCACCTGGCGAAAAAGGCAGGCACTAAAGAATACATTCTGTATTGGAGCCAAAGCTCACAGGCAGGTCAGACTTCTCAGTGGTGACTGAAGTCAGGGCAAACCGGGGGTGGCGAGTTGCTAGGAGAGGGAGCAAGAGGGGCTTCTGGGGAAATGCTCTATTCCTTGCCCTGGGGGCGGGGGGGACACTCACTTCGTAAGCATTCCATAAAATGTAACACTCACAACTTGGGCACTTTTCTGGATGAGGCCATCCTGTCCCAGAAACAGATGCCAGAGCCACTGGGGTTGAAGAGGACGAGACAGTGGTGAGGCACTGTGGCTCCCACACAGTGGCACAGACCCTCTGAGAGGGCTGCACAAGGCCAGGCTACCTCCTAGACAAGCAGCATGCGCGGTGCTTCAAAGCTCACAGAGAAACATGCCCGCACACTCCTACCCTGTCAGGTCTGGGGAGGAGATGGGTGTTCTGTAGGTTCCAAGGAAAATGAGCTCAACAGCTCAGTGTCCTCAAGAAGACGTAAGCTATAAACTTACTGGAGAGGCAGGAAGGCAGCACCCACTGCCTGGCCAACACTGTGCTGGGCATCTGCCTCTTACCATACCATAGTCTCTTCTGAGACCACAGACCCCCACAGTAGGTATTATGCTGTTTCTCCAGCATGGAAACCAGGGCACCCATTAAACATCTGGCCATAGGTTCACTACTGACCTAAGCTGCTTATCTTGTGCAGTCAGCCCATGCCTGACTCCACGCAACAGGCCATTAACAAGTCATACAGGTGACCTGGGCAGAAACAGCTGGCTTGAAGGAGGGCAACAGAACAATTAGAATAAGGAAAGTCTTCACGCCTAACCCAGGAAAGAAGCTATCATAAGAAAAGGAGACTAGAAATTAAAGTGGGGGAGGAAGATAACATTTGAAAATCAATGTAATTTATCTTATTATGAGGGCTGAAAATGAAAAAAGCCTTATCATTGTTCCAAAAGATAGAGAAAAAATGTTTGACAGAACTGGGCATTTCTTCCTGATAAAAACTTTCGGCAAACTAGGAATAGAAGAGAACCTCCTTGGCCTGGTAAGTGCTTCAACAATGCCCACAGCTGACATCATACTTGATGGTGAATGGTTCCATGTTTCCACCTCACAGGTGCCAGAAAGGATAAGTGCTTGCCACTTCTATTCAGTCTTGTCAGGAGGCTCCAGCCAACGCTATAAGGCAAGAAAAAGGTGGGGGTGGGGGTGGGGCATCCAGATTGGGAAAAAAGGAAGTAAAACTGTATTCACAAATAACAGAATAGTCCCTGTGGAAAATCATATAACGTCTATTTAAAAAAAGCTACCAGAATAAATGAGTTCAGCAAGGTGGCATGATACAAGCTCAGTAGGAAATCTATTTCCATATGCAGGCAACAAACATTCAGAAAATGAAATTAAAAAAAAAAAAACCCAACTCCATTTATAATAGCAATTAAAAATATTAAGTACTGGGGCACCTGGGTGGCTCAGTGGGTTAAGCCACTGCCTTCAGCTCAGGTCATGATCCCTGGGTCCTAGGATCGAGCCCCACATCGGGCTCTATGCTCAGCAGGGAGCCTGCTTCCCCCTCTCTCCTGACTGCTGATCTGCCTACCTGTGACCTCTCTCTCACTCTGTCAAATAAATAAATAAAAATCTTAAAAAAAAAAAATTAAGTACTTAGGGATACATTTGACAAAAGACGTGAAAAGTTCAACACTGAAATGTGCAACACTGAAAAGTGCAAAACGTGGCTGAGAAAAATTAAAAGAGGCATCAATTAATGGAGAGATATGCTGAATAAATGGATTGAAAGAGTCAATAATAGTGTTAAATTTCTCCCCCGGACTGATCTATATAGCTTCAGAGCAATCCTAATGAAAATTCTGGCAGGGTCTTTCAGAGAAATTGACAAGTTGATTCTAAAACGTATATGGAATCACACAAAGGCCCCAGAATAGCCAACAAACTTGGAAAAAAAGAAAACCAGAAGGTTATAATCAAGACAATCTGGTACTAGAGTAAAGACAGACAAACAGATCAATGGCATAGAAGAGAGTCCATTAACGGACCCACACATTCATGGTCAACTGATTCTTAAAGGTGTTAAGGCAATTCAATCAGGGATGAATAATCTTTCAACAAATAGTGCTAGAAAAACTGGACAGCCATATGCAAACAACAACAAACAAAATCCTTGACCTCCGCCTCACAAAATACACAAATATTAACACCAGATGGATCATAAACCTAAATGGAAGAGTTAATTAAAACTATAGACCATCCAGAAGAAAACACAGGAGGAAAATCTTAGTGACCTTGAGTTTGGGAAAGACTAAAAATAGGAGAGAAAAAGAACAAAATATAGAGAAAACATAAAATTGGATTTCATCAAAGTTGAAAATCTTTGCTCTTTAAAACGTGACACTTAGGGGAAAAAAAGGCAAACCACAGACAGAAAGAAAATATATATGAATTATATATCTAAGAATGGACTTACATCGAGAATACATTAAAAAGCTCTTCAACTCAATGATTAGGAAAGGAATCCAAGGGAAAATAATGGGGAAAATGGTCTGAAGGATATTCAAATCTTTCATCAAAGAAGAGAGAGATGCGCAGCAAATAAACACATCAAGAGATGCAGAGCATTATTAGTCACTAGGAAAATGCTTACAACCAATATGAAGTATCACTACATACCTATTAAAATGGCCAAAATTAAAAAGACTGACCATACCAAGTGCTGGCCAAGATGTGGAGCAAAGCGAATTCTCATTCACTGCTGCTGGGAATATAACACAGTATAATCACCTTGGCAGACCATTTTGGCAGATTCTTTTTTTTTTTTTTTAAGATTTTATTTATTTATTTGACAGAGAGAGATCACAAGTAGGCAGAGAGGCAGGCAGAGAGAGGAGGAAGCAGGCTCCCTGCCAAGCAGAGAGCCCGATGCGGGACTCGATCCCAGGACCCTGGGATCATGACCTGAGCCGAAGGCAGAGGCTTAAACCACTGAGCCACCCAGGCGCCCCCCATTTTGGCAGATTCTTAACCTGAAAGTCCATCAACACATGGGTCGATAAATGAATCATAGTATATCCATGAAATGGAACTAAAACTCAGCAACAAAGAAGAATGAACTACTGATACACATAACATGCATGAAATCTGAAAATAAATATGCTGAATGAAAGAAGAGCCCAGACCAAAATAAAACAAAAAAAGAGTACATAGTGCGTGATTTCACAAAATTCTAGAAAAGACAAGCAAATTCTACAGTGACAGAAAGCACATCAGCAGTTGCCTGGGGACTGGGGTAGGCCCTGAGGGAAGATTACAGAGAGGCAAAAAGAAACTTCTGAAAATGATGGGTATGTTTATTAGCCTGACTCTGGTGAGGGTCTCTCACTGTACACTTTCTTGTGTGTAGCTTACTCCATGTCGATTAGACCAGAGCTGTAAACAACTGTGGGGCCGACCATACATGCACATGTGTCAAGAGCCCAGAAAGGAAGGGCTGGTACTCAGGGATCAGAGCACTTCTTTGTTGCAGGGGAGGCATCAGACCCCCACCTGGGCTCAGCCCTCCTGGGAGCAGAGGATGACACCGAAAGTTCCTTCTCCCCTCAGTACAATGAAGAGGACGGTCATGCCTGGGCATCCCAGCAGTATCATAAAGACGGAACAACAAATTCAATGTTGCATGTAACAGCTCCGGCAGGCACCAACAAACATATGCTTTTCTTTCTGGGACATTCTACATGTCCCCACAAACACCTGTGCATCCAAAAGACTGTGCTCCTCAACTGTGGCTTGCAACAGGTAATCTGCGGCTTTGAGCCAGGTCCAGCCCCTGGAAGACACACCGCAGCTGAAGCTGGGTAACGCGGTCTCCGGGGCTGTGGAATAAAGGCTCTCCGGCTGCCAAAGGCAGAATGTGAAGGCCTGTGCCCTCCTCAGCTTTGCCTTGCTCAGCAGGACTCAATGGTTTTGGGGAGAGTCTTTCATTTTCAATACAGTGACCTGAAAGTTACTATAACCACAGATATTTTCTCCAACTTACCTTCTTGGCAACCCTGAAATTATTCCGCAAAATTCTTCCTCCATAAGGAGGAAGGAAGCCATGAGAGGTTTTTGCAAAGCCAGACATAAAAGGAACATGGAAACCAAACATCACAATCCACCGTGGTAACTGGGGACAGCAGTGACAGCATTATCTGCAAGGTGGCAGCCTTGCACGGCATGGCAAATGAGTGGAAGGTTGCTGGCGGAGGATGAGGGCACAGTTCAGAGTCACCACAGCTCCCGAGGCCACTTGCCACCAGGAGCCAAATCAACTGCTTCCTCCCAACCTTCCCAGCTGGAGGCCTCAAACGGGGAAGCCTCACCACCCACCTCACCACCCAGCAGCGGCCCACAGGGCTGGAGTGCACTCCTGTGGCACTTCCTGCCTCACTCCAAACTACCTGCCTCTCACAGGAGGGGAAGAGGCAGCAAAACGACCCCAAGGCCAGGAGCCTGCCCCACGGCTGAGTGTCGGATAGCAAAGCCCTGCAGTGACTCTCAAGGTCTTGTTTACCAAGGTCCAAGGCAGGCAGGGTCCCCGCTGGGCTCCTCAGAAGCACCGCAGCCGCCTTTCCTTGTCTCAAATGCGTGCAAAGAACACTGAGCAGCTCTGGGAACTGAGAGGATTTCGCTTTTCACTGGATTTCCTTCTACATATCATTTGCTAACGTTACTTCCTCAGTATCTTAAGCCTATTTTTTTTTTAAAGATTTTATTTATTTATTTGACACAGAGAGAGAGCACAAGTAGGCAGAGAGGCAGGCAGAGAGAGAGGAGGAAGCAGGCTCCCTGCGGAGCAGAGAGCCCGATGTGGGGCTCGATCCCAGGACCCTGAGATCATGACCCGAGCCGAAGGCAGCGGCCTAATCCACTGAGCCACCCAGGTGCCCCCTTAAGCCTATTTTTTGACATATGGTCTTGAGTCTGCTTCTTCCCCTTTTCATCCTCACCGTACAGTTGGGTAACCAAACACAGTCGGCCACAGCAAGAAAAAATGCAGTATGCAAGCAGGGGGAGGAAACAGAAGGCAGGATTTTACTACAACTTACAATAACATTAAAAAGGATCTCTACCTGTCACTGCACCGTAACGGCTCTGCCTGGGTGACCGGTCACCAAAGCCCAAAGCCGAGGAGCAGTCAGCTGGCTTCCTCTCATCTCACAGCAGTTCTTCCAGGCAGCCCCTCCGCAGCTTCCTCTCCCTCTACCCCACCATCCCCGAGCCCCAGCCCCATAGCCTTTCCTTCCGTGTCCACTTCTCAGGGATTCCCAGACAGTCCCACTTCAGGCAGCTCCAAATCCGCACTGCAAGCCCAGGTGCCACATCCGGGCCCCATGCACCCACCTGGTGGCTTTCTTCCGCATCTCTAAGGCACTCAGCGTGCCCATGGGCCAATGGCCAACGCCCCCGCCCCACGACGGACCCTGCTCCTGCAAGGCTGTGTGCTGGGAGCAGCAGCACGGGCAGAGCAGGGGAGCTGGAAGCCCATTAGCCAGCCCCCTCTATGCTCCCTCACGGCAGGCACTGCACCTCCAAACCAACCCACCCACACTAACCCCTAAGTGTGTCTTCTTTATACTCTCATTTCAAGCCCCAGATACAGTGGTCCTGAGCCCAACTCTTTAAGCCAACGGAGGCAGATGCTATCTGAGCCTGCCTGCATATGGCTCCATAACCCTTCACACCCAGTCTCCTCAACCCCTTTGGTTTTCCTCTCCTCTGAGAGCATCTTCCGAGTCCCCATCACATGTGTGTCCTCGAACTCCCAACAGCCCAAGAGGTAGATATCAACATGGTTCAGGTCTGACCCCAAAGGTCAAACTGCAGCACTGTCTCCCTGAGCCCCTGGCACTCCAATGACCCATGCCATGGCAACATTTCTGTGAGTGACTTTCCCGCACTCATCCCAAGCAAGTGACAATTACGCAGTTGAAACTGCATTATAGATGCTATTTTTTCATTTAACCCTTACTTCCTCCTACGTAATCTTTTTTTTTTAAGATTTTATTTATTCATTTGACAGACGGACATCACAAGTAGGCAGAGAAGCAGGCACAGAGAGAGGAGGAAGCAGGCTCCCTACTGAGCAGAGAGCCCCATGCGGGGCTCGATCCCAGGACCCTGAGATCATGACCCAAGCCAAAGGCAGAGGCTTTAATCCACTGAGCCACCCAGGCACCCCTCTCTTACATAATCTTTATAATGATCATGTTCAACAGCTCAATGTTACATGGATGCATCATAATTCCCTTGACCTTCTCCAACTGCTAGACACACCATCTCCTTCCGGGTTCTCCTACTGTAATCAACGTTCAAGCAAACATCTTCACACATGCAACTTCCTTCTCTCATATTTTCCCTTAGGAATATACTCCCAGATATTAAAATTTGTTCCAAGGGTCCAAATACTTCAATGCCAACTGGTATAGTCCCAACTGTTTTTGACTCTCAGCTTACACATTGCAATGACCCCACTGCCAAGGGGAGGAAGAAAGTAAAGGGTCCCAGAGATGTGGGCCCACCTGCGTGGCAAAGCAGCAGGGCTGTTAGCCTGCTCTCGTCATCTATCCATTGACTCTGCTGAGTATGGCAGCGTGTCTCCAGATGTGACTGACCGCAGGGGAAGGAAAGAGGACCCAGTGCAGGCAATCCTCCAGGTCTGGCACTACAGCCACCTCCTTGCACAGACATAGAGAACTGGGCTCCCACCCCCTAGCTGCTGGGGAGACAGACACATTATCAATGAGACTATTACTCTACCCAGGTAGACAGTGACATACCTGTACAGACATGATGGCACAGAACTGGGGACATCCCTGGGAATATGGACAGGCCAGGAGGCTTGGAAGTCAAAGTGACAAGAGCAGATCTCGGCCCACCCTGACATCACCTTCTTGTACCCCTCCAATAGGCTCTGGGGTGGGATTTCTAGAGACTGGGTGTCTTGGGCAAAGTGAGGCCCTGAACAGGGTATGACAGCTCGCTATCCCTTCCTGTCTACCCACCGTCTCAGCCCGTGACCCTTGCGTGGCACACCATGCTACAAGCCCAAACCTGAAAACAACCAGCCATGAACTGAACCAGCCTAAGGCAATGTAGATTCAAACCCCACAAGAGGATGGAAACCCACCATGCAGTCTGCATGTGGTACACTGTGCACCAAGAGGCTGGTCCTTTTGTGCCTACATGATGGAGAGTGTCAGAGGTTAGTAACAAGCACCCCCAGACCCATGAAAACAGCAAGCATGAGCCCTTGAGCACGTCCACCAGACATCACCCAGATGGTGGCAGTATCTGGCTCCCCATTGCCCAGGAGCTCTGGGTACTTTTAGGAACTGCATACTTTAGGTTAGCCAGAGCCTGGAAAGACAACCCCAGTCGCCATTCCTGCCTTTGTGCCCAGCACTACCAACTGGCGACCACAATCTCTATTCAGAGCAGCCTCGAGGGCTCATTCATAGATGAGGAGACAGAGGCTCAGAGAAGTAGAAGAACTTGCCCACGGCCAGATGAGGTGAAGCAAGATCTGAACCTTACCCAGCTGACTCCAAAACCAAGGGCTCTCGCTGGTGCTGCTACCCTATATACTGCATCCTGGCATAACAAATTCTCTAATCTTTCTACTTTTTAAAGTCTGTCTTGGCAACCCATTTCTTTGGAAGCAAGAAGTTGACTTCTCCCTGTTGTTTAATGTCCACATATGTAAGATTAGAAATTGGAAGCAACCAGCTAAGACAATCACGCATAGGCAAGCACTAGGACAAGTTCCTTTTCAAAAAGTGACACGCGAAAACACGCTGAAACTGCCTCCCCTGGGTCTGCCCTCTCCCACCTGACTCCATGGACTACTTGGGACCTTGCAGCCATGGTCTGTCCCACAGTCCTGCAGTGTCACCACATGGCCTCTTTCTGGGACTGTTTTCAAGCTGCCTCCTTGGAGCGACCAGACCCCAGGCCCGTCCCAGACCCAGGCCAATCCAAACATAATCTATCCCCTTTGATCTAAGTCCCATGTGGGATCTGGGGACACAAGGGTGAGGGGCCCTGCCTGCCTCACAGTCTTCATTAACTCAGCAGCACCTGCCGGCAGCACACCCTGCACTAGAACCCTTGTTTTTCTCTCTCCCAACACAGCAAATAAAATTCACAGAACTTGTTACCGCTGAGAATTGGAATCAACAATTAGCATCCTCTGCACACCTTCTGAACTGTGCAAGTTGCATGGCAGTGGACAACAGTCCAGTCCCCTGGGCTGTTCCAGAGCTAGGCCCCTAGCTTGCCACCCTGCAGCCCCATGGGTCCGCAGCGCCCAGGCCACCTGCAACACAAATGATGAACATGACATCACTTCCAACACTGGCACATCAGGCCTGCCAAGCTATGCTGATCGTCTGTAATAAGCATTAGGATTAACCAGAAGGGAGAAAATGTGCTACGGTGACAAACATATCAGATAGAACTACTTCTATCGGGTAGTAGAGCAGAAGCTGAGAACTCGGGACACTGTTGATGAACAGAAATCTAACAACTGCAATAAACAAACAGAGGTAATAAAAAAATATAGTACATCAACTGCGACAACTGATACCAAATCCTGGGTCTCACTCACATCCCTACAGAGCTCCTGGAAGGGGGTCTGTGCCCCTATGAACCCTGCAGCAGGAAGAAGCCCTGGAGAGAAATTATTAGTCAGGCCAGGGTTCCAAGTGCCACTTGAAGCTCTGCCATTTACACTTTTCCCACTTCACTCTTGTCCTGAGCAACAGTACCTGGGCTTTGGGAAGCAGGTTATATTTTTTCTAGTACCACTACAATAAATGCACAGCTATCAAAATAAAACATGTTCGCCTCCAACAAACCCATAAAGCCCTTCTCCATGGTGGGCAATACTGACCCCCCCCCAGCCCACAGCCTCTGCTTTATTTACCGGTGGCCTCATCAACTCACAGATGAGCTTGAGTCTCTGCCCCCTGAAAACAGATGCAATGCCTGTCACAAAAAAGACTGGAAATATGATGCAAAGTATCTCTAGGCCCCGCGGAAGCAGAAGAGTGGGACTGCAGCAGCCAGGGGAGGGAAGAGAAAGACCATGCTCATACTAAACACTTTTTCCAACCCTGAACCCATTAAGGTCAAGAGAGCCAGAAAAGAACCATTCAGACAACACTGCATTTCTGCTTCTGCCAAACTCCTGACCAGGGGATCTCCTCAGTCCTCCCTGTTTCACTAGGACTTTGGTTGGGGCCTCCTCAGACGTGGGAGGCATTCATCTGATCTCCATTCAGTACCTGCTATGTGCCAGATTTTGGGTGGGGACTGTCCTCAAGCCGCCTGGCTCAAACAGTCCCATCCTGGTGGTGGAGGTAGGCAAGTGTACCAGCAGGGCTCCAGGGGAAGGCACTGCAGAGAGGTCTTTCATGAGCATGAGGCTCAGGAGGGAAGAATGGGGTGGTGGGGGGTGCAGAGCCATAGGCATGCACAGACATGGAATGGGGGGAGATAAGGGGGTTTGTGAGGCCAGGAGAAAGAGGCAGGAAGAAGCCTACTGGGCCAGATATTGGTTTAGGAACAGCAAGCTCAGCCTGCCTTGTAGAAGCTGGGGTGCCCTCAAGGGTGTGCGGTAGAGGGGAATGAGTTGCAGTTCCCATTACCGCTGAAGAGTGTTCTGAGCCCATTTGAGTCTCCTGGCCGAAGTCCCTACTGCCCATCCGTGTCCAAAGCCTCACCAACATGTTGCTGGCACTGCCCCCTTCCCCCTCTCAGCCTTGGGCTGGAACTGGGGTTCTGCTGTAGCACCCTGCCATGGGGCAGGGCCGGTCACTCCAGGCCTCATCTGTGCCCTGGGGGGACAATGCCATCCAGCTCACAGGTGCTCTGAGAACTGCACTGTGTGCAAAACCCATGTCCTGGGGCCCTATGCGGGAGTGTCTCCACCAAAGGGCACTAACCACCACTTGCCAAAGGGGCACCAGTGCTGTTTCTGCCTCCCTCTTGGCATAACAGTGGATTCCCACCAGGCTGAGGGAAGGAACAGCAGATACACCCTGCCTCCCCTTTGCTGATCACTGACCAATGCCCCTTGCTCCTGAAACTGGATCTGGCCTCACAACCTTCTTTAGGTCTATAGGCAGGTAGACCTATGAGCACTGGGGTGCAGGCGGAGCCTGGCCTATCCTCTTTGGTTATACCCAGCAATCTCCCACTCCCCTAACCTGAGTTCCTCTAACAACACATCTGCCAACAACACCCAAAGGGGGGGGGCCCTGCCTGAGTGTCTGACCAAGACTCTGAGACACACAAACACTCAAAAGCACACATGCCACAAACACACACACACATGCATGCGCACACACACACACATGCACGCACACACACACACACCCACCCACCCACCACCAGAGCCCAGAGGCCCTTTCAGGAAGTCTTGGCCCAGCTTTTTAAACCCTCATCAGCTCCCCAGGTTTCTTGCTTCCAAGGCCTCCTTCTCACTGCAACTCTGATAGTGCTCCCCCAACCAAGCATGAGGCAGTCTCTGGGTCCCCCTCCCCCTGCCAGTCTGTCACTCCCAATGATAAACCTACAGGCAGGCGCTGCTTACAGTGGGAGTTTTGCCTGGAAGATGTACTATGAAGGGCCTCAATAAGGCAAATTCGGCACTACTTGATTAAGAAATTCTTACTACACACGAAAAAATTAAAAGTAAAAAAAAAAAAAAAAAAGAAAGAAAACAAATTCTTACATATAGCTCTATAAATTATTGTCCAAATGGGTCAGGCTCTATCAGTCCCTTTTCACAGAGAGGAAGTTAAGGCACAACAAGGTCACCTATTCTGCCCGAGGTCACACAGCTGGGTTTGGGGCCCCAACAGCCCAGCAACCAAAACCTGGCTCTTCACCACAGGCTCCACCGCCTCTCCCAGAAAGACACAGATAAAGCACAGCGGGGCCCTGAAGGCACTTCCGGTGTGGCTGGGCCGGTGGGCAGGCGGGGTTGGGGGGCGCCCGGGGTATTCTGAGGCCTCCAAGGAGCAGGATGGAGGAGGGGCTCTCTGAGACCTGAAGAGTGCAGGGCAGTCTGTAGGCCAGACCAGGAAGGTGAGGGCTCGTCAAGTCGGGAGCAAAGGGTCAGGCGCACACAGTAGCACGAGCACAGAGAACACCAGATGAGAACAAGACAGGGGCCACCGCAGGTCAAATAATGGACCCAGAGCAGGGTCCCATGCTCAGAGCAGGGAACAACATCGTCAGAACCGACTGCAGTTTTAAATCGCTGGATCCAGCCGCCTGGCAGAGAGCTCAGAGCTGAAGCAGAGAGAAAATCTGTAGGTGCCGGCCAGCCCCCTGGAGTGAGATGGTGACAGGCAAGATGGGGCGGATGTGAGATGAAGGGGACAGTGAGGCAGCACCCAGGGGCTCGGGGCTTGTCTGAAGAGAGGGACAGGGCAGGAAGGGAGGGCCTGCAGCTGGATGCCAGAAAACTACTGTGGCACTGTCCCAGTGACATGTGTCCCTTAGCTCGATCACTTCCTGAGGTTCTGAGCATGGACTGCTACGTTTCACCTACCCTGAGATGCACCGGTGTATCAGCAACCACTAAGAGACAAATGGTGCCAACTGGAAAACATGGCCTGACCCCAGGAACATTAAAATGTGACTGAAAGGGACACACCTCACTCCTCATACCCTGAGTGCCCAGGGGCGGGCAGAGGTACGTGGTCTCCCTCACACCCAACGTAACATCTGGGACCCAGTGCCATCCCCAATCATCCCCTCCCCTCAACCATGTCTGAACAGACGATGCCAAGGCTGGCACATAGCTTCTCTCCTCCCGCTGTGGCTGGGGCACCGGCTGCCACACCTGAATGCCACATCTCCCAGCCCAGCCCACCCACAGCTCCACCAGCAATCTTTCCACGCTCCATTCAGAAACAGCTCTGGGGCACTAGTGAAAGCAGCGTCAGCACACCTGAGCTCCTGGGAGGTCCTTCTGCCTGGACTGCCCTCCCTCCAGTTCGCCCCAACCTCCTCACCCCCCGCATTCCTCTGCGCCTCTTCTGCACTGAGCCACTACACCCTGTCACCCTGTTCATGCTCACAGAGCACTGTGGCTGACAGGTGCCGCATATGCAACTGGACGGGGCAGCGAAAGGAGTGAAGAAGCGGGCATGGAACCCAGAGCCTTCTACTGTAAGGTCATCAGCCTCTGTGTCTCTAAGGAGGGCGGGGGGTGGGGATGAGGGAGCAATTGTCTTCCCGTGGGATTGTGTGAGAATCTGCCCAGCACAGGGTCAAGTGCTGGCCAGCTGGGGGTCCTGATCTGTGCAGTGGGAATCAATGCAGTCACCACCTCTCTGGACTCCTGCTAAACCAGGTGTGCTCCTGAGTGCTTGAGGGCTTTCCTGAATGCTAGTGACATCGGACGGGAGCTACAGAAGATCCAGGGCAACAGACTTCAGCAGTCTCCAGGTGGATAAACAGCGAGGTCCTACACTGGCTGCTTCTGTGTGTCAGGGACAGACATGCCCCGCCCAGCCTGCCTCCTAGAGCCAATGCCAGCTCTGCCCTCACCTGCCCTATGGCACCTAACCCTGGCTTTAGAGAAAGAGAGTAGGGAGGAGTGGTGGCGCAGCTTCAGGGAGGGTCTCAGGCCCAGCGGGCTCCAGGCAGTGCTCACAGGGCCCTGTGCTAGTGCAGGAGGCTGCCTCTGCCCACTGCCCACCCCCTAAGCACCAGCTCCGAGCAGAGCGATGGAGGAGGCTGCTGGGTCTGCCCTGCCCATGGAGGGCCCCCACAGAAGTTGCCCCGCCACTTCTGCCATGGTGAAAGCCAGCACCCCTCGCTTTTACTGTCCGACAGACTCAGTGGAGGTATGCACACAAATATTCAAATAGCACTGTTTTATTAATAAATTCTGGGAGCCAGCTCCATGACAATGAAACAGATATGATCACAGAATATTACGCTGCAGTTAAAGGAACGAATTATACTCGTACGTAACGAAGAAAGAGAGCCAGGATGTGCTGAGGGAAATGAGCTGCCTTCAAAATGACAGACTTGCGTGCCAGCATTTATTTAAAAACCACGCATGGTGTTCTAGGATGTATCTCTACACACAAAGACGTACTCCAGACTCACGACAGTGGTCCCCTCCACAGTGACAGAAGAAACTGCATCAGTGACAGAGGCCAAAGTGGCCTCAGCTGTAACTCAAACACCTAACATTTTAAAAAGAAAAATGTATTTATTGCTTGTGTACTGACAGATCAATAAAAAGAAAAGAAAAGAAAACACAACATTTTAGGCAGAGGATGGGGCAAAGGAAGGCCCAAGAGCACAGGCCACACCTGGATGTGCAGGCTGGGGAGGTTCGGGGGGCTATGAGTAGCCAGAGCCAGTTCTGCAGAGGGGATATTCTGGATCTGCAGGGACTGCACATAAGGACAGCAGCTTTCAAACAGAGACAGCAGAGTGTGGAAGGTGACCCTAGACCTGGTTTGCCAGAATACATATTTACACCTGTAGTCCAGTGTAACTTTTAATAGTGCCTCATTCCCTCTAAAAGTGTCCTGGTGTGGAGGATAAGAAATACAGTCGCTCTGGCTGTAGGGACAGGGAAGGAATCACAGCTAGGCCTCCTGACACACCATCCACCACCGCCTCCCGTGTCTACTGTAGACTCCACACGGTGCCACCACAAGGGAACAGTCCCACAAGTCCCAGAACTGCACTGGCGTAGAGCATTTTACAGATTCAGAAACGGAGATGCAGAAACGAGATTCCTGCCCAAAGTGACACAACCCATGAAGAGTGCGAGACACCAGCATGGGCAGGACTTGGGCGAAGCCCTGGGGTCCTCAGACAGAGAGGCACCCTGAAGGCCACAACGACCAGGTGAATAAAAAGAAGACATGGAGGGCGCCTGGGTGGCTCAGTGGGTTAAGCCGCTGCCTTCGGCTCAGGTCATGATCTCGGGGTCCTGGGATCGAGTCCCGCATCGGGCTCTCTGCTTGGCAGGGAGCCTGCTTCCCTCTCTCTCTCTCTCTCTACCTGCCTCTCTATCTACTTGTGATCTCTCTCTGTCAAATAAATAAATAAAATTTAAAAAAAAAAAAAAAAAAAGAAGACATGGATATAAAAGAGACCCAGGAAGCTGTCTCCACAGGAGAAGGCCCAGGAAATTCCACTGGTCTTTGCCAGCACCCACCTGCAGTCCATGTCCACACATCCCCCTGAGATAGCGAGAGCAGCTGCAGAAAGGACTGGCGTGGGGCACCCAGCCAAGAGATGGCACCTCCAAGTCACCGAGGCAGCCCAGGAGTGGAGTCTCCATGCTGGTGCCGGGCAGCACTACCAGACAGGTAAGAGGCTCAGAGGAGCAGTAGGCAGGGAAACCCCGGTGCGACAGAAGAAAGGGTCAGCCCAGATTCCACAGTGCTGGGAGGGACGGAGCTACAGGGCTCATCCTGCCAATGAAAGCCCCTAGGAAAGAAACAGCTGAAGGCTGCACGGGGCTCTTGGTAACAAAGCACCTTTCACATTTGTCTTCTTATCCAACTCTTAGCTCTGTCATTCAGAGGGGCCAGCTTTCCTCCTCCTTTACTCATCTAACTCACATACACACTTCTTCACTTCCATCTCCCTGCAAAGGGACGGGTGTCAGATCACCAGCCTCCCAGGCAGCTTGACAGAGCACACGGGTGACTCCACCTCATCCTCAGGGGGTCACCGGGGCTCTACAGGCCTGGGCCCGCCTGGGCGTGGGCACATCTGGATACTGCAGTGGACTGGTTTCTCTGGAGCTGCTATCGCTCTCCTCCCTACAAGACCAGGGCTATGATGGCTTTGGAACTGGGTCCCCAAAAGCACAAAACACCTTCATCTAATTAGGAATGACACAGTTTGCAGGCTGGGCCAGTCCTGCCATCTCACTGATGTGGCAGTATGACTCTCTGTAAAGCAGGGATGCGGGGGCGCCCCGCGACCAGCAGGGGAGAGCCCACTGAGCCTCTGGACTCTGAAGCTGTCTGGCCCTGTCAACGAGGCCCATGTCCTCCGCACACAGCAGTCTCAAGATGCACTGGGTTTAGGTTTCATTCTTTCCTTTATTGAGGGAGTGGAAACAAACACAGCATTAGCCATGCTGAAACCTAGAGCAACTTTTATGGCCCGGTGGTGAGGTTAGCAACAGTGGTTTCTTGATGTGGGACAAAGTAGCCAGAAGATGGAGCTGCTCCTTTCCAGTGGGGAGGGCACCCTGCACACACTGAGAAGGAACGCTTGTCTCTAACATCAGGAAAACCTTGGACGCAGGAGCCCAAACCCATCTGGACTGTGCACTGCCAACTGCTGCAGCCAGCAGAGAACAGACATGAGCATTCATTCAGTAATGATCTATTTACGGGGAAAATAATAAAAACATATCGCGCACATGGTGAGGAAAGAGGAAGTCAGGGAGCATACAGAGCTTGTGGGACTTCCACGCATGTCAGGGAAGGCAGACAGCAGACAGGCAAACAGGACAATGTGAGTGTACCAAAAACTATGAAAAAATAACCACATGGCATGTTACAGGAAATCCTCCTCTGACCTCTGGGCCCGGAGAAGTGGGCACCTCAGCCCCAGAGGCCACAGAGAATCAGAACCCGTGCAGAATCTGGAGAGTTCTAGCCCTACCCCCACTGCATGCCCCTGAGGGGCTCCCATCACAGCCTCCAAACCAAGAGAACCATGCCGGCAGCTGGCTGCAAAGGCAGTGATGCCATCTTGGACAAAGAGCCTGTGGCCTGCAGCCAGGGTCCACACTGGCTAGGAAGAGGGACTCTACCCAGGACTGTACTGGAGCCAGCTCACATCAACCCATGAGAGCCTGCGGTGAAACTTTCAGGAATCTTAGGGACGGGCTGTTAAACACAGTCATTGTAAAAAATGCAATCACAGAGGCACACAACAAGTTGTACTGAAAATGAAGGCAATGAAATACTCACAACTCATCACTTCCTACTTATTTTGCCCCGCTACTATTGTCTAGGTAAATGGTGTGCTACTGAGGCATCTCTTCCCAACTCCATGTGTGGTGATGTCGTGGAATGACATGGGAACCAGCCACAGTGGAAGTATTTCCACCACCAAAATTGGCAAACGCTAAAAATTAAGGCTTCATTCACTCCTGGGCCATACCCAGTCCGATGTTTGTTTTTGTAAATAAAAGGTTTTTTTCATTTTATATATATATATTTTTTTATCAAGATGAAACAAGAGAAACTTAGCTATATAAATAAAGTTTTATCGGAACACAGATATAACAATCCATTTCTATATTGTCTATGGCTGCTTCTGTGCTATAAATAAAGGCAGAGTTGTGACACTCATGGCTCAAAATATTTACCACCTGGCCCTTTACAGAAATAGTTTGCCAACCCCTGTGGTTTAGATTTAAGAAAGTGATGGCGAAAATGTTAATAACACAGATTAAATTTAAAAGTGTGTCATGCCCGTAGTCATTACATTAAGAATAACAAACGAACAAGGAAATAGCCTTCCAGTATTTGAAAACTTTTGTGTCATTCAACATTACATAAACAAAGCTATCAATCGACACTCATGTCAGAAATACACTCATAAGCGACTACAGATAAAAAAGCTGAGCAAAAATCAAGGAAAGCAATCTATGAAACAACTGGTACACAGAATTGACAACAAAGAGGGCTATGTATTTTATTATTTGTAAACTGTACACTACCCATCCTCTGTATCAGGAAAATGTATAAACCTACACGTGTATGTGCATGCATACTTTTTTTTTCCAGAAAAGCTAGTTGCCAAACATTTATTGGCACACCCCAGAGTAAATTAGAGTACATTACTTCAAAGAACCTGAAATAAAGTTTGAATGAAATGAAAATCCATTTGCATAATTACTGTATTTCAACATTACATGCAAACGGAAAAGAGGGAAGAACTTGGATTCATTATATATAGCAATTCTTGCCAATTATTGAATGTTTACTAAAAATTGGCTCTAAGTTTCATCACCTGCACATATGAACAGAATTTCTCTATAGTAACTGTTAGAGTCAAGCGAAAAAAATCCAACCTAACTTAATAAAATGTTCATGGACATAGCACTCCCTCTTATAAAAGTTAATGACAATATTATTCAGAAAGTCAAAACAAGTTAATTATTTTACACATTCCCTAACACTTTATACTTCATTTCTCTTACAATCACACTGAACAAATGTCATGCTTGAGTTTTTCCCTCCAGTCCCAGTTCGACTGTTCCCCCAGTGCACTGTGGGCACACCGTCATTTCCTACATGTACCCTGACATAAAAGCATGTGGAGGCAGCGTGACACAGCAGGGAGGGGATGGGACTCTTTACAATGGGTGGCCAGGAGAGAACTGAAGGAGTCTGATGCTCACAGACCTGGTGAGGGGGCCTGGACAGTCATGAATGAGGGACAGGGAAGTATTACACATGGAGGAGAAAGAAAGAAGGGTTCAAGTCACAGAGCACCTGTAGATTATGATAATAATGAGTGGGATGTCTATTCTGAGTGCACAGGATCTTAACTGGCAGACTGATGAGATCTGATATTGCTTTGGAAGGAGAAAGAAGGAAGTTTCCCAACAGGAAGATGGCCAGGCATACATGAGAGATGGAGAAGAGACATTCTGGCGGTAGAGCCACTAGGACTTAGAAATGGACCGGAAATAGAAAGGCGGCAAAAAGCAGGAAGCACGGACGACACCAGGAGTTTAACAGAGCCACACCATGGCGTCACTGACTGCGATGAATAAAACCCATGAGTCCACGCACATCCTCTTTGTCCTGGTGGGCTGGACCCCAGTCCTCTGAGAGCTTGAAGAACAGGTGGCCCCGACTAGGGCAAAGCACCACACGCTGCTGCCGTGAGCTTCCCGCGTGCGCGTGAGGAAGAACGCTACCCTCTCTGCGAGCTGCAGCGCACACCAGCCTGTGCCCCTCCATATCCAATTGCTCTAATAGTTCTTGAGTGCTCTTCAGGCTAAAGCAGTCTACTCTTATTTTCATTTTTTCACTGTTTAATTAAAAAGACAATGGAGCACAGAGAAAAACAAAAACAAAAAGTGTTCCTACTGCCCCAATGCAAGTGGTTCTCATTTTACCCAAAGCTCCAGTTTTTGTGTCTTTTCTCCTTGTGCTTGGCCAACAAAAATACTCCTTTTCTTCATCACGGCAAGACTTGTCCATTTTCCACAGAGCTTTCAGGACTGTTCTTCACAGCTCTATGCTACTTGACTCTGGAGATGCACATGTTTCCTAAGCTTCTCCCATGCCGTTAAACTAATGACATCAACAATCCTTATTATGTGACTATATTAACATTGCTATTAAAACTGAGCCTGTACCTGTTAATAGATTCCTAGGAGTAAAAGGACTAGATTCAAAGGACACCAACATGGCTATGCCTCTCCCTACACAAAAACTTTTCAAAACGGTGAAGTATGAAGTAGCTCCTGGATCCTGCCAGCAGGGAGGTGTGGGATGAGGTGGGCAGGGTGGGAGACAGACTTGGAGGCATAAAATAGCAACAGGGTAGTTTTAACTTGAGTCTTGATTTCCTGCCAATGCCTTCTTCCCACATGTTTAAGGACAAGGTATATTTTCTGGTTATTAATCACATCAACATTTCTCTGCCCCGTGATGTCTCTAAGATCTTGGGATGGTTAATTGTAAAAACCCTCTGCAGACTAAAAGGACGTTGCTTCCTAAAGGCGATTTCACTCACAAATTCAGATTCTGATCACCCCCGTCTGCAAACGCAGTACAAAGGGATTCAGAAAAGTCCAGACAGGTTTTTATCCTGACTGGGAGCCCCAACCAAAGCACCTCTTCCAAAGTAGTGCGCCTTTCGTTCCACAAGTCTGAGATTTTATTCTACAACCTATTTCTTCCTGTTTCCCACCCCCAGGGAGCTTTCAGAAATGTGTAAAATTATGCAATGTTGTCTGTAACTGCTCACTGCTCACACTAAAGGGAAGACTATCTTTGAGAAAGAACAGCATCTGTGAAAACCAAAGTTAAATATCTACAAACTCATCCAGGGGAATGAGTGCTCCTGTCCTGTACCCATTTCCAGAAAGGCAGGGAGGGGCTTGGACATGCTCAGTGCCCATGATGCACCCTTTAGTAGGGCAGGGCTTGTCTGGTTCTCCCCTTAGAGACAACAGCAAACTTGAGACTGACAGCAAATATCTGATGTGATTTGTCCAATGACAAACATCTCAGAGACAGAGCATTAGAGATTTGAACCCAGGTCTCACTCCAAAACCCTTGCACGTTAAATACTTTTCTTTTTTTCATTGTCCTCCCATCTGTCCATCTCTGTCCATCTGGGAGGCTCAAAGGATTTCTATTTGATTGTTAACTGTATTCATCAATCCAGACTTAAGAAACGAGAAGAAGGCTTTCTTCTCCATAAGACAAGACCTCACGAGTGGAGTGGATATGGCTCAGAGGCTCTAGAGACACTGGAATAACCAGAGCTGTCTGGCTGGGGAGAGGTTGAGATGAGTGGGTGGCAAGGAAAGGACAAGAGCCCCATTCTGCACCCCTCTGCTAGCCTAGGTGCAACCCCCTCCCCTAATTCCCATGTGGAAAAAGACAACACAGTCCAAGGCCCTTACCCAAAGCACAAGTAATACGAGGCCCCAGAAGTGTGCTGTCCAATTCAGGTGGTCATTAAAATTAAATAGAATTTAGAAGTGAGTTCCTTGGTCTTAACCAGCCACCCCTTTCACCACCCATGCATGGCTCAGAGCTACCACACTGGACGGCACAGACAGAGACCATCTCCATCGGTGGGCAGGTCTCTGGAAGGAAAGACCTCTGCAGGGATTCTCACACCCCTCTCCTCTCTGCAGGCTCTCAGTGTTGTCTCATGGTGAAAGCAAATCCTCCCAGGTCAGCTATGCAGTGGCCAGGTGACTGGCTAGTCACCCGGCTTAGCCTTCCACTCCTCTATGAAATGGGATAATACCTATCGGAGAGTGAGGGCACCTTAAGAGCTGCTGCTTTGGTTCTCCTATATCTATTAAGGTCCGAAGATTAAAAAATAACCTTATGAACTCCATCTGCAGGTCTGTGGTCACTGATAGGATTATTCCCCCTTTTGTGCAAGGCCTCCAACAAGGACAACATCCCTCCCTCTTTTGTTCACCTATCACACAGATAGTACTCATTCCTTAATGGTCACCTTGGTGACAACAGAAGGTGGGCACTGTACCAGGCACTGACATGCTCAGCCTCTCAGGACACCACCACCAGGTAATGGCTCCAATAGCCCCGAGCCACAAATAAAGAGACTGAGCCTCAGAAACAGGAAGTGATTTGCCCCAAGTCCAGGCAGACAGCAGCAGGAGAAGAACCTGAAGGTGCTGCTCTCACAACACAGCTGGTGCTCAGGGTTTAGAACCCCCTACAAGGGGAGTCATTCCGGGCAGGGCCTCACCCAACGAGAGGGAGGAGGCTAGTGCCCTCCTGCAGGGCTGGACCTGAAGGGCTCATCACCCATAGAAGGGGCTGGATCAGTACAGCAATACCTAGGGCGCCTTCCCCCTTCCCTGGGTCCTGCCACTTGCCTCCAGAATCCCCAGACTCCCTAGAACTAAGGGACACACACAGGACAGGCTTGGTGCCTGAGTGCTAACTATAACACTATGGTTGGCAGAGAACCCACGTACACAGGAGGACCCCGAAGAGCTGAGATCTAGAGAAGGCCAAGTAGTCCTAACAGGAATGAAGAGTCTTCCAGGGAACCAGCCACCCCAACGCCAATACTCATGAGCTGAGCAGCTGTCTTGTCGAGGCCCACCAAACCTAAACTCTTACCCGCAACCCAACACAACCCTCCCCAAAAAGGCGCTGCTTGTGCTCATCTGTAGTTTGAAACCAGAGATGAACCCACTCTGTTTCATAAACTGGTCACTGACCTTAACAGAATGAAGAGGCTCACTACGTACCAGCAGAAGAACCAAGGTTGCCAGTGGGGTGGGGGGTGGGGGGCGGTGTGTGTGTAATACAGGCATGTCAGACAGGTTAAAAGTGTGGGAAAGATCAGACCAGGGCACCAGAACAGCCAGAAGACAGTGCTCCTGAGATAGCTGGCACTGGTCTTGCTGGGGGAGGCACCCTGGGCCCAGAGCCCAGAGAGGCAGGTAGGAAGTGAAGAGGGAGGGGAAAAAGAGAAAGGGTGGACCATCCAGGTGTGGGTACACTAGCAGGTCAGGAGCTGACTGATGAGCACCTGAGCACAGTTGAAGCAAAGGAGGAGCAAAGACGCCTGAGCCAGAGACTGGAGCATAATGTGCTTGGCTGATTCTGTCTAGATTCTCTCTAGACTTGATTACAAATAACAGAAAAGTCAGTTTTCAAAAGGACCTCATCACCCAGAACAGAAGCCACTGGCTCACACAACTGAAAAATTCAGGCAGGGCTTACATTGGGCTGGTCAGGCCATCGTGTCTTAATCCTCCCTCAACTCTCTGGCCTGGTGTCACTCCTGGGCAGGTCATCCCCAAGTGGGAGACCCTAGCAGCAACCTGCTCCTATCCTCTCCCATTCATGTCTCCCCCCAATTCACCCCAGCAAAGTGCTAAAACATTCACAGGCTCTGAATGGGTCACAGGCCCATCCTCAAACCAACCACTGGCCAGGAAGATGCAGCCCCGTGATTAGCTAGTTCCCAGTCACTAATCATCCAATCGGCATTGACCCAAGGGTAAGGACAGGAACTGGCAGTTTGGGGGTGGAGGGAGGGTGGGAGCTGCCCACTACCAGGCCTGGGAACTGTGAGCTGCCATGTGTGTCGATAACCCGGCACATCGGGATTGGGGCCACATCCCATTCTCAAGAGCCTTCTGAAGCAGCGTATGTACATCCTCCTGAGAAAACGAAGGCTGAAAACCTGACCTCATCCAAGTCTTCAAGGTGAATAGCAGAATCAAGATTCCAGCTCGGTCATGTCTAATGACAAAGCCCCAGTTTTCCACCCAGAGAAAGACTGTCTTCTCCATCATATGCTACCTAAAGAACTCAGCCTTTATCCAGTCAGCCACACAGCCCCAACAGTGAGGAAGCAATGTCTGTCTTGGGACATTCACTCTTCAGCTGGTGTGGAGAGGAGAGCAAGAGGCAGACCAGCTGCTCTAGACCTCCCTGGAGATCCCATTTTGCAGGAAAGGAGCTGCACAGGAGGGGGACCCCAGGACAGCTCTGAGGTCGCCTGCAGAGTGGTGGCACTGCCAACCACCACAGCACAGCAAGGGCAGGAGGAAAGAAGGCGCCTCCCTTCTAGAATGGACTGCTTGCACGTCCAGGACAACTGTCAGCTGCAGAGAGAGGGTTCAGGTGCCCCTGGAAGCCATGGCTCTAAGTGATTCTGGGAAAAGCCTTAGAGGCAGACAGGGCCTTGGCAGTGCTAGGCAAAGCCAACACACTCAGGGATAAGGAGGCAGTGTGGGCAGAGTTTGGAGAGAACGGAATGGCTGACACAGCGAGGTGCAAGGGGGAATAGGGGACGATGGGCACCAATCAGTGCCAGATATCAGGCCTCATTCACTCCTGCGGAGGTGCACTCAGCACCAACGCTATAGCAGGGAACTGAAGACAGCACGATGACCCCGGAAAACAGCCTGGAGTGACAAACACAAGCACACTCTTGTGCCCAGGGTCAGCTCACCTCACAAAGCAGATGATGCCACTTCCTATTTCCCAACTTGGGGAAGCCCACCCCCCACCAGAGAGAAAACCATGTTCACTGCAGTCCTAACCAGAGTGTCATCACCAGGGTGACAGGCAGGTGCCCACTCCCCTCTAAGTGGAGCTGACAGGCACTTCACCAGAAACCCTAAGGTAGCGCCACCCCCACCCCAGACCAGTGTCCTTACCATTTCTGTCCTGCCACAGGGGAGAATGACGCAGGCTGGGGGGCCCCTGCTGTTTTTGTCTGAAGCTCAGGCCCTGCTTCTACATGCTCCTCCCTGACTTCCTGTGGACACTACCATTTTTTCTTTTTCTTTTTTTTAAAGATTTTATTTATTTACTTGACAGAGATCACAAGTAGGCAGAAAAGCAGGCAGGGGTGGGGGGGACCTGCTTCCCCAAGCAGAGAGCCCAGTGCGGGGCCTCGATCCCAGGACCCCAGGACCATGATCTGAGCCGAAGGCAGAGGCTTTAACCCACTGAGCCACCCACCAGGTGCCCCAACACTACCATTTTCTTATAAGGGCTCCTTCACCCCATGCCAAACCAGAGTTATTCTGCAGTTTTCAAACGGAAGCAAGAGAGTGAATCCCCTCTTCTTCAATGGCCTACCTGTCAAGAGGTCACACTCGACCTGCTGCATTTCCCACCACATAGAAAACGTCTGTGCATAAGACAGACACACATGTCCCACTCTGACTCAGTGATGGGGTGAGGGAAGTTACAAGCAAAGGCAGGACAAGCTCACACAACACCTGGGAGGGTGATATTTCTGCCCTTTGGTGAGAAGTTAAGTTCCTGCACTCAGTGGCAGCACTGCCTTGTCACCAACCTTCAAACTGAATTGTAAATGCTTGAGAAGCTCCTCTAAAATAGAAGTGAAAGTGAAATACCCATTCGCAAACCTTTCCTCCTATGAGCATGCCTAAAACCTAACATGTGGCCCACTTCTATCGCTGCTAGGCTACCAGCATCCAGCAAGAGGGGAGCAGACATCACCAACTTCAGGAGCTTGCTGAGAGCCACCCCTACCCCAACAGACAAAGGGAAAGAAAAATGGAGAAGGCTGTGAAAGATCATCTGACCCTACCCTTCTCAGTTAACCTAAGGGGAAGAAAAGCCAGGCCCGGAAGTGCAGGTACCAGTTTCCGGTTACCCAGGTTAACCAAGGGCAAGAGGAAATGGGCAGGACGATCAGCTTTCAACAGACCATCCAGGGTCCATCCATGCCTCTGAGCCAAGGGGACAGAAGTCCGGAGAACTCAGCTCTCACCTGGTCACAGGGATCACAGGCCTCCTGTCCCCGTGACTCTGGGCCTCCGGGACTGCACCACCTCCCCCTGGCTGCACTGGACGCAGCACTAGGAGAGATGACGGGGACAGGGGAACAAGCAGCACTGTGGCAGGCTCTCCTAGACTTCCACAGTGCTCCTCAGCCTAGGTGCACCCCAGCACAGGCGCTAACACAAGGTAACAGCAAAGTACCCAAGAGTGACTAAAGGCAACTCAGAGTCTGTAGGTTCAACCAGGAGTGGGTACTCAGAACCTCGTGCTGTGACCTCATAATATCCAAACCACTCCTTCCGCTTACTCCAGACCTTACATTTCAGTGACACACATTTCTGTGCCTGGACCCAAATCTCCCAGGCCAGTACCACAGCCAACTATTTGATGGTATTATCATATCAAAGAGATGATTAGGGGCGCCTTGGTGGCTCAGTGGGTCAAGTCTCTGCCTTCAGCTCAGCTCATGATTCCAGGGTCCTGGGATCCAGCGCCGTACCTGGCTCTCTGCTCAGCAGGGAGCCTGCTTCCTCCTCTCTCTCTGCCTGCCTCTCTGCCTACTTGTGATCTCTGTATGTCAAATAAATAAATAAAACTCTTAAAAAAAAAAAAAAGATGATTAAACTGCATGCATTCGGGGAACATTGTCAGCTTGTTCCCCACCCCTTAGCCCCTCCCACCAACAGGACCCTGATGGTTCCTGGAGGCCTCCCCTCTATTCTGGGATGGTCTGGATGAACTAACACCATGCCCAGACTTAGGGATGCACCAATTAACACTAATTCGATCAAAGCCCAGAAAAAGCATCAAGGAAATGTCTGCTGAAACCTCTGGGAAAGCATCACCTTCTCTTCCTTCTCCTGGATGATGGTCAAAGAAGGTGAAACCCCAACTGGGGGAGCTGGGAAGAAGACATCCCACTGTGTGAAAGGAACATGACAAAAGAGACAGAGCAAAGCCAGGTCCTCACCTGAGAACACACTCACTTCTGAGCCTCTGAGTGGCACAAGCCAACCAGCCCTTTTGCATTTACGTCCCTGTCATGAGCACAGCGTGACCCTCCCAAAAGAATTAGTAAAAGTAGAAGACAAGTGCTCTGCTGGCATCTATCTAACTGAACACTTGAAGGAAATAATGTGAAACGAGAGGAAAGAGGGTAAACTGTTCCAATTTATAACCTACACATCAGTGCTGCTCCTCCACAGACAGCACTAAAAAGCCGGCTTGCCAACCACTTGCCTGGCACAGCTGCAAGACGCACGGGGTAAATAAAGTTGGAAAGCGTCTACCTGAAGTGGTTTCCAAAAGGGCTGGCCTTAAGAGGAGGGCAGTTAGCTACCCTGGGGATCACCTGGAGAAAGAGAACGTGGTCACAGTCTCCATACCCCAACCTGAGCTGGCCCAGGGACCTCATGGCAAGAGGAGTCAAGAGAGCTAATGGAACGGGAGAGGGCGTCGGGGGGAGAAGAAGAACCCAGACGCCATGTGTGCAAGAAGAGCTACAGCCAGCTTGGCCAAAACCAAGTGTGACCAGAGGTGTGGGTAGGGGATGGAGCCGAAGTTACGTTTAAGTATGGTCAGGGCACTGGGGCTACTAGAGCCTGGAAGAGGGCTGCCAGGCCCCCTGCTGAGCCCTGGTCACATACACATGAGTCTTCCATGAGAGAACCACCCCCTACCACACCAGCGCCACAGAGTCAAGGCCGGCCACAGCCAGCCACCTACGAAATCACTCTGCTCACCGTGGACGGGTGACCAGGATCTCCACAGCAGTCATGAGCTGACCCATCACGGGGTATGACCTGGAAGAAGCATCACCTGCTTCCTGGCCCCGATGAAACCCAGGGAAGGGGGTGTCCAGAAAGGGTCTGGTTTGTCATGAGACTTTTTAAGAGTCCCAAGGTAGCATTTGAACAGTATCTCCAGGGTCCACAGACAGGCAGGAATTTAAGATCAAGAGTCATCTTTTCTGTCAGGGGTGAAAAATGCCAGTCAAGAGACAGGAAGGAAAAAAACGCCTCACACCTTTTCCTCAGCCAGTTCAAGAGACAGCACAAAGCACTTCAGGTACAACTTTTCTCCCAGCCTGACATAAAAACATACCATAGACAAATCCAGCATGAGGATCCATACTAGGGTAGGAGAGTGGAACGCCTACGTTGTACCAACTATGCTCTCTCAGGTGACAGGAGGTGGCAGCAGGTGGGTGAGGCCTGGTGGGGGGTAGGGAGAGGAGGATTCCCAATTCCACTGTGATCCCCTCTAGCTGTGTGTCTACTGAGCCTCAGTTTATGCACCAACAGTACCTCCCTCCCTGTGCTGCTATACAGAGTGAATGTTTGGAATTCGTGAGAAATGCTGGAAAGTACTGGCCCCTAGTACCTGCTCAGTAAGTCTTGCTCCCAAGACCGGCCCTTCTCACAGGAAGATCAACAAGCTTCTGAGCACCGGATCGCTATGGAAGTCGTAGAAACATGGGGATTATCTCAGGCTGCACTACCAAGGAGCCTGCAATCCCAGGAAAACATAATCAACAAGACCTGTTATCAGCAAGAATGTAGGGTTTTTAAGTTATGTAGAGTGCCTGAGGGCAACTGTCTGGGATGAAAGCGGGAAAGGTTTCTGGAAAATGAGAGCTGAAGGAATGACAGAGGCCACAAATGTGAGCTGCAGAGGGTCCCATCCCAGGTGTCACACACAACAAGAAAGGTCAGGTTACAGATTTAAGTAGATGCTGTTCTGATGATAAGACACAACTTCATTTCAAAGCATGACTAGATTAAGAGTAGCTTCTTTCCTTGAATTTTCTCCTAAAGCAGCTATTGAAAGTACATCTGCCATTATGTGGAAACTGCATATTTCTGATCATAGGAATGGATCCTGACAAGCAAAAAGTTTAGGAGCCACTAGGCTAGAAGATATCAAAGGGAGAAAGGTTGTGGGAACTGCGAAGGAAATAGAAACACGAAACTTAACATTTAAAAACACTTTGTATTTATGAGGTTAAACCTCAGAAGACACAGTGGAGTCCAAATTCCCTGCTGGGCACCGCTTAAGTGGGAGGCAGGAGACTTGTCATTAAACCCACCACCTCTGAGCCAGGTGTAGGCCCATAGGGTCCTCTGCAACACTGGAGAGGTCACTAATCTCTACCCTCCCCTAAAATGAACACGGAGCATCTACCTATAGGACTAGCTCAGAGAGCAAACCAGGAAGCAAGGTGTTCCACGCGGTACCTGGCACACAGCAGGTGCTCTGCAGGCTGCGGCTGTCCACTCTGCAGCCTCTGGTGGATGGATAGGGGAAACCTCACTGCAGTCCCAGGAGCATTCAAAGGCTTTCAGCCCCACCTGCCTGGCAGTGGCACATCACCTGATGTGACCCTTCTCCTTTCTTAGTGGGCTCTTCACACAATCACAGAATCTCCAGGAACTCTTGGGTAGAAGTCTGGGGGTCCAGATGGAAGGCCCAGGCATGTCTGCACAGCCACCTGACACAGTGGCTCTGGACTGTCGCAAGCCAGCTCTGACAATAATCAAGGGCTCCCCCAAGTGCAGCTAGGCCTGCCTCCCAGGACCTCCTGTCTTCCCCTTCTAGGTTTGCCTCAGAAAGCCAGACGAAGCAAACCAAACCCCAAGGTACAACAGCTCTTCAAATACTTGAAAGCAGACCCCAGGCCCTTCACAGAGCCTGACACTTGCCCCCTTCCCATTCCACTGCTGAGAAGGCAAACTGTTCAAGGATTTGCCAGCCATCCCTCCAAATTCTGTTTCCAGAGGCAAACCAAGAATGGACTTCCTGTATCTGACTCTAAAAGTTTTCATTCTGAAAACTCAAATTATGACGTGTTCTAGAAGTCACTTCATGCTCTTCAGAACTCTGAACTACCTCTGAATAAGACAAAAGAAGGGCTGTCCCATTTGGACTGAAGAGCTGTAGCCTGTAAGACCACCCCTGCACCCCCTCAAGCCCCATCCCACCTCAGACTGCCCATGTGCACATTCTCTTCCTGTTTCAGGTCCCTCCAGGGCAGGGGCTGGGCATCTCCAGGTCCAACCCCCCCACACCCAACAGCATAAGCAATCGCTAGAAATGTTTATTCAACTGCTGAGCCACCTTTTTCAGTTTTACCATATTTCTCTATAAACAGTGTGTAGCAGTTAGAGACTGAGATGTTAGTGTACGGCCTCCCCAGACCTAGAATTCAGAGACCACTTTAAAGCATCGCATGCAGAATACTGGTATGTCTTCCTCCCGCAGGAAATTCCCTCCAGTTCACGGACTTACCGCGTCGATGCTTGCTCAGTTCTACATGTGTGCCCTGACAGTGAACAGGAGGAGCTTCAGATGGGGGCTCCAAGTGGCCAGGCTGAAAATGCACGGCCTATGCAGTCACTCACCAAGCCACAGAGTCAGTCACCCATTCCAACAACCAGCTGAGGGGTCCCAAAGGGACCAAACAGACTCAGGACAGCACGGGGCGGCGGGGGGGAGGCACAACTTCTACAAACAGAGACAAAGCCACAGCTTCAAGAAGGCGATTCAGAGTGGGGGCTGGGCAGAGACCTGCCCATAGAACTGCCCATCCCTAGGAAGAGGACCGAGTTCCAGTTCTGGCTAAACTGGAGCTCTGTCTGAGAAGATGCTTATACAGACACCAAAACTGAGGCACCTCTCCTTCACCTAACCCCAAGGCTAGCACTCTTGAGGTGCATGTCCTGCCACACACAGCGACATCCTGAGCCCAGGTGACCATGGAGCCTTTTCACATTTGTATCAAGACAAAGGCCCCTTCCCACAAGCTGATCTTGGGACTATCCTCCAGGCCTCTGTGACTTCCAGCCAGGACAACATACTCTGATGACAACTAAACAACTTCTGATGACTTTGATGACAACTGACCACTTCTGAGGACCACCAGGAGACCTCTGCAGAGACAGACTGTAAAATCCAACTTCTTCTGAGGGACAGAGTGAGTCAGAACAAGGACTTACACCTGCTTCACAAGTCACACTTGTTACTTGCCTGTCCCAAAGTCATAAAATGCCACACTGCTCTCTTCAGACATCCTGGCCACATATAAAGAGCAAAGACAGAAATGTCATTGCACCTGGGCAACCAGAATGATCAGAGAGCACCCACATATTTAGCTTTTATGCCCCCTACCGTGTTGGAGAGAATCAGAACCTACAGCCTTCCCTTTTACAATTTTTAACAATCCTCCTTTCAGCAAGATCAATAGCATTTCAAGTTAACATAAGTGCTATAACCTTGAGGCAAAAACCAAAACTGGCATGTAAGACTTCTGAAAAGTTCCATTATCAGCTGGCAGTCGCCACACCATGGTATGCTCTGGTCCAGGATTCTGTCCCTGCCAGAAACCTTAAGATGTTTCCAGGACAGGCTAATATCATCAACCTGTTAGATCTATCACAGATATATAGAAACCAATTTGTAATCTCATATAAACTCACATGGGACAGAAAAGGCTCCCCACATCTTTTCTTGCCAGCTCAAGAACACTGCCCTCTCGGGCCTCTTCAGAAGCCATCTCTTCACCTTCGAGGGCAGTGTGGTGACATTAAGAATTAGAAACACTGTCAGTTAAACTTTGGGTAAGTCCCTAACTTTAGGGCAGTCACCTCAAATGAAATCAGCAGAAACAAAAGCAGCTTGTCCTCTCCTGGCCACAGGAGGCACCCACTAAACAGCACTGACTGTCATCATGCCGTTGGCGTCCGCACCTGCAGGAAGGGGAGACAGGCTGCTCACTCCACCTCCCTTACAGGGAAGCTGCAGGGAAGCAGGAGACCCTACAGAAGTGCTGCAAAATCATATACAGTATGTATCTCTGTGCCGAGTTCTGTTAGAATTCTGCTATTTTAAGAAGTTCACAGAATGCACCTTGCATTAAAAGAAAAAACTTTTAAAACAATTCATGTTAGAACATGCACCCTGGTTCACATTCTGGAAGGAGTTTTATGGGTGTGCACCAGTTCCCAGACCCACTTTGTAGACAAGGATCCCGCAGCCCAAAGAAGCTAGGTAACATCTTAAATCTTCAAATGCCCAGGTAGGAAAATGATCATTCCTTGTGTGTCTCTCTGTAGAGGCCTCTTGGTCTATGACCACCTCCCACTGGCACGGGATGTCTGCGTAACTGTGAGAAAGAAAGTAGTTTTTGAAGTTTCCTGCTGGAGAGCCTGACCACTGGGAGGCCTTTCTTCACACAGACATCTTCTGCAAGTTCAAGTCTCTTCTTCCCTCTCAATGCCTTCTCTGGCCTCTCTCTGGTCTGATTACAGAGATGCTCACCTGCTCTAAGCAAGGCCTGCCTTGTGCCATTATTCAACTCATTATGAGGATGCAGTACCCACGCCACCGTCTGTCAGACCTATTCTCAGATGCCAGACTAACATCTGTGTTCTTCACAGTTCTAGAGAGTTCTGAATTAGAATACTCCAAGATTGAACTTCAGCGCCTATTAAAGTCACACGGGCTTCATAGGCCAAAGGAGGATTCTAGGGTTCTGTCAGTTTAACCAGCACTTAACACTCTAAAGCACCTAACGCTTCTGCTCTAGAGAAAGAACAAACAAACCACGTTCCTGAAGCCCACATTCTGGTCAGGAAGACAAAGCCCAAACTTCCAAGAAATAAAGAGTGTCCAATACAGACGAAAACCTAATCACCTGTTGAGGAGACTGTGCTTGGGCGAACGGACTCCAATTTCTGGGCAGAAGGAAGACATGGCCCTCAACTCTATCCACCAAGATTAAGCTGGGACAAAGGCGCACACTGCACTTCAGAGATTTCTGACACCTTGGCAGACACACGCCACAAGGAGGGTAAGGCTTAGATTGCTCTGAAAAAACTATTAGCTGCTTTTTGAAAAGGAGTGTAGAGGATTTACTTTATTACTGAGTTGACAGAAATTATTAACTCAGAACCTGTTGAAATTAAAATACCCTAGAGGCTAGAATTGTGAACATAGAGACAACTTTCCTCTCAAGAACTCCTCTGTCAAGGAGATGGTCAGTTTGTTACTTCGCTAACTTCTCAGGTACTTGTGGATATTAGGTCAGTTGCCTGACATTGATTTTTCAAGCAAAAGCTAAGTTTATTAACCATAATTGCATGCTCATAAAGGTAAGCATTACATGACACAATTCTCTGTCGCTTCTCTCAGAAGAGGTTTAATTTTAGTGTTGGCTCTTCAACACTGTCCCATTTTTTTTTTCCATGAGCATCTTAAATATGTGTCAACTAACTATCCCAAAGTGGAGTTCATAATTGGGGAAAGTAGAGAAAAGCAGCTGTGCACCAGCAATGCCTTCTTGGAGCTACCTCGCTCTCAGGTGAGTCCAGGCCAATCCAGAGAACCTGCAGAATTATGGCTGCACCATCTCTGCCGGTAACCTATTCTGCCATGGCTCCACCTCCAGTTTCTGTATGCGGTTTGCTCCAAGCCACGCTCCTGTCAAAAGGTTCTAACAATGCTCACGGATGGTCACTGGCAATGGCGACATTTAAAGGAGGCACTTTCTTCATCCCTCATCTCAGAGACAGTTCCCCAATTCCAACCACCACACTTATATCAGAACTCTATGCACACCCATTAGTGATGGAGTCCCTCGAAACAAACCATAAGGAATGTGAACCCCATCCCATGGAAACAACCATGGGCTTCTATGAATGCAAAATATCTGCACACACTAAAATACAAAAACCTGGTATTTGTTTCTTTCTCCCTCTTCTGGCTAACCCCCCTTTCTCCTCTCCCCCCACCCCAGGAACCTTTTAGATTACAGCCTTACACAACACTGGAACCCCTGAGGTCACTGCTCCACCTAATCTACAACATCGTGACCGCCTGTCAAAGTGCCTCCTGATCCCAAAGCTCTCCTAGGTGGCATTAAGGATCAGTGCTAATATCTCAGCAACCTCTCAGATTCTCCCAAAGGCAAACAAGCACATAGAATTCAAGAAACTATACTCTGGACAAAAGATGCAAAAGTCACCAGGTTCCATTTTTCACGTCACTTGCTTTATCCTCTAACATTCCAATCTTGGGAACCACAGCAGCAGCAGTTACTGCAAAAAATTCTGGAAGGTTTTATATAGCTTGTGCTTACTCCACCCCCAAAGTCATAACAAAAATGTATACGACATTTGCTAAAAACAATTACCATCAAGTTAATCTTAATGGGGCCTCAAGACTAGGGATAAAAGGATTACTTATGATACAAAAATCAGTCTTACAAAGACCATAACTCCTCAATTTCTACCAAAATTGTACAAGCCAATGTGAATTACTCCAAAAACACCAAGTTTAAAGCTTAGTGCTAAGAGTAATTAATTAGTCAAACTCACATAAGGGAAAACAAAAACCCTACAGTGAGAGAAACCTGAGTTACCTGGCCCGGACAGTTTTTCTTCGATCCCCAACATATTAAAAAGTGATCTCAGTGGCCACTTCCTGGTCTGCCAGCAAATGCAGGGGCTCACTTCATACCTGGATGCCACAACATCTTCCTATTGCTCAACCTGCTCCTGCCACAGGGGAAAATGACCCCTACTGCCAACAATCCCTTGGAGAAAATATGAGAACACTGTGAGTCTTCCCCTACACACACGAAGGGGGGCAGAGGAGATCCCTCTGCAAACAGTAGCTTCGGTGGAAGGCCATCCGAGAAAGCAACACCCTGGGGTTAACCCTGACCGTCTAGGTGACAAACCACCAAGCTGGGACCCTCAGACAGGGGAAGGGATAGCCAAAGGAGAGCTCTTGAAGGAACTGGAGACAAAATAATCACCTCTAATTCACACCAAAAAGCGGGACTCTGGCTTGATTAGAGACATAATGGGCATTTAGGGCCAGAAAGGTAACAGGAAGGATCCCACCCTCCCCAAGATCATCTACGGTCAGCAGCGATCCCAAGAGGGATCCAGCAAAGGCATGTCCACTCGCAGAACCAAGGAGGGGGACTCTCCACGCGCCTTGGGCACCCGGCTAAGGGCAAAGTTACCTGGGGGGTTCCCTCTGAAGCCGGGAAGGTGCTTCCAGCCGGGAGAAGAGGGAAGGAAGACTTCCCTGATCACCCAGAAGGCCAAGACACAGGCGGCACAGGCTCCCGAGTCATACCCCGGACACCAGTTGCTCCACAGCCTTTCTCCCTCCCCTCCCCCCACGCCAGGAGGACTTCCAGGGGGTCGCGAGTCCCCGGGGAAGGGCAAAGCGGGTGAGCTCCGTCAGAAGCAACAAGGGTCGTAGAGCTGGAGCGAGAGAGAAGGGAAAGCTCTGGCCTCAGCTCCCGTCTGCTCCCTCCGCCCAGGCCGCACGGAAGCCTCGGCCTCACGTACCGAGCGCCGCCAGACTGCCCGACCTGCCCCCGGCTCGGGCCTGTGGGGCGAGAGACCGAGATGGCAGCGGCCCTCGGTGGTAGGTGGGCGTCAGGCGGGTACCCTGAAGCCCGGCAGGCGAGGGACACTGGGGAGGGGGAGGGTCCCGGGCCCACGCGGCCTCCGTCCCGGCCCGCGCAGCGGGTACTTACGTTGCTCTGGGGGTCGATGGCCTGCAGCAGCCGGTCCCTGATCTGCTGCGGAGACGCCGGAGCCGCTGTCATTGCCTGGGCGAGGCGGGGGGGAGCGGCCGGGCCAGCGGGCGGGCGGGCTGAGGCGGGGGACGGGGGTCACTCACTCGCCGGCCTCCGGGAGCGGAGCCTCATGTTCCCCGCGGCGCCGGGGGAGGAGGGGGCGCGCGGGGTGGCGGAGAGGGGAGCCGGGGCTCGGGCCCGGGGCGCCACCGCCACCAGAGGAGGAGGAGGAGCCACCGGAGCCGCCGCCGCTGCTGCCGCCGCCTCGAGAACCAAACTCCAGTGAGCTGCCCCCGCGCGGAGCACTCTGGGTAACCCGCGCCGCACGCAGCGTCGGCGCCACGCTGAGGAGGTTGGGAGATGGGGCGGGCGGAGACGCCGGGCCTGGGCGGGGCCGCGCGCGAGCCCCGCCCTGTAGCCCCACGCATGCGCGCGCACGCGCGCTGGTCCGTCGCCACGCCCCGCCCACCACCCGGCGGAGGGAGCCGTTGGGAGGCGGTTGGGCGGAGCAACGGCGCCGCCAGGAGGCCCCGCCCCCGGCTGGGCCGTGGGGAACTGAGGTTTCCGACGGAAACGCGCGCTGCGCGCCGAGTCCTTGAACCTGGGCGCTCCAGGAGGCCGCCTCTGCGGGGGGAGGAGGGTTGGGGGGGAGCGGCGGAAGGACTCCTAATTGAGGAGGAAAGCCTTCCCCGTACGGACGGAGGTGACGGGAGTCGCGGGCGGGAGAAGCTGCTAAGTTTTCCGAGCCAGTGGTCCTCAGCCCCTTGATCGCTGTTCCTGGGGGCGAGGGAGACAAGACCACCCTGTGATAATGTGTGCGGAAGGATCATCTCAGGAGCGCCGAAGACCGCCCCACCCTTCCAGAGGGAGTGGGTGCAGGCGGGGGGTCTGCAGCGCTTCCCGTGCTGGGATCACGAAAACATGACTGCAAAGCGCCTCTCGGGGGAGCCGTCACGCCAGCTAGGAAAGCCCCAAAGCCAGCCCTGTGAGCCCACCGACCCCAGGGTTGCAAACCTGTGTCAACGCCAGGGTTTCTCATCTTGGGCACTAATGACATTTGGAGCCGGATCACTGTTGCAGGGGCAGTCTTGCGCATTTTGGGATATTCAGCATCCTGGGTCTCTACCCACTAAATGCCAGTAGCACTCTCCCCACCAGTCAGATGAACCAAAAATGTCCAGTCATTGCCAATGGCCCCTGCTGAGAACCACTGGTTTAAAAACCCCACCCTGCTCGGCACGGAGGTGCTGGAAAAATGAAACCCTCCTTCTCTGAACAAAACCTTTCACAAAGGAAGAAACTGAGGCCCAAGTTCACACAGAGTTCTAGGTCAAACCCATAATTGTTAAAGGTCAAGTCTAAGGAATCTCCTTCCCCACCCCCACCTTACTGCTGCCTTCTACTGCTCTCTGCTCACTCTGGAAGCCCTGTGAGGAACACTGTTATGAGAAGGGGTGAGAAGGAAGGCTGAGTGGATTATTAGCTCCAGCCTCCGGAGAAATAACCTTTTTTGTTGTTATAGGAAGACCTAGATTTAAAACAGGAGGGAGGCAGCTGATGAGAACCACACGCGCGCCTTGGATCTGTGCTACACCTGTTAGTCTTACATTTGTCATGCTTCTGGGAAGCATTTTTATTTGCAGAAACGGCTGTTTCTGCACGTGGTTGTGGCTGCTTCCTTCTGGACATGTGAAAAGATTTACATCACACTTGTAGGAGAAAATAAACACGGGCAAAATACTTAAATACTCTTTCTCCTAGAATGAGGTGCTTTGTGTATGTGGTCCAGGTTGGAAACCAGCCCATTTGGAGATACTCTTTATCTCATTTTAGATAAGCAAAATAAACAAGCTCTCCCCAAGCATAGTCTGGTCCTGTCTTTGAATTTCTAACTCAGATGTTCAAGATCTTATTTTTTTAATCAAGGATCACATAGAAGCAATTTGCTTTGCATGGGTCAGGTCATTAGAGAAAGGTTTGGAAAGCACTCAACTTACCTGCTCTTTTTAAACTAAGAAGCAACATTAAGATGACTGAGTTCTGCATGGCCAGCTATATACACACACACCCAGAAATAGGTATGCAGTACAGCTCCACAGATGTGGCACAAAGTGGGGCTCCATAAATATTTAACAAATGAATATTAAATGTACTGTATACACTTTAGGATGCACAGAGACACAGAGCTATAGATATATATAGATACAGTTTTATTTCACATTTAACATAGATGTAGTGGTAAAAATTAAATCAGATGGCCATTCAGTGAGTCTTGAGTCTTGAAAACGTTAGCTTCTATTGGGTCCAGGACAGATACTGAAGTTCACCTAGCAAGACCTTCTTGTTTCAAGGAGGACATACTTGAAATGGCTCCTATCAGTTATACAAAGGTGGGGGGCTCAAGGTAAATCCTCTTGTAATGGTTCTTCCCCAGCAATGTGCCCTTTAAATTAGTTAGGTCCAGAGAACATCTACCCCACCCTGTTCTGAAAGGACAAGATATTTTGTGCCTGTGATGCCCTTGACAATGCTGCCTTATTTCCTAGTGAGGTGGCCCCTCAAAAAGTAAGAGGCACTGAGTCCATGACTTGGCTCTTGCCATGGTAAGTGGCAGGAAGGTAGCTTTAGGAGCCTGGGTGCAGAGCATCCTCAGCCAGGCTTGGCAGTGAGGGTGTGGGCTCATTCTCCCTCCATGAACTGCAGTGGCTCGATCGGGATAAGCAAAGGCATCACAGAGGAAGCTATGGGCAGGCCAGCTCCCACAGCTGCTTAGGACCAGTCTTCAACAGCGACACCATATGGTGGCAAGAAGCAACAGCAGGGACCCGCCAGGTGGACTCATTCATTCATAAAGTGAAAGGCAGCTGTGACCCCTTAAGACACCCACACCCCTGGGAACTGGGCAATTCAAAGACGAGAAACTGGACTTACCCCAATAAAGTATGTGAGGGCTTCGATGACTAATAGGAAAAATGAACGCGAGGAAACCACCACCTCACTTTGACCGATTTGTTCGCTCTGAATTTAACATCTGATGGGAATTTTTAAAAAACACTCTCATGGGGGCACCTGGGTGGCTCAGTGGGTTAAGCTGCTGCCTTCAGCTCAGGTTGTGATCTCAGAGTCCTGGGATCGAGTCCCACATCGGGCTCTCTGCTCAGCGGCGAGCCTGCTTCCCTCTCTCTCTGCCTGCCTCTCTGTCTGCTTGTGATCTCTGTCAATTAAATAAATAAAAAAATCTTAAAAACAAAACACACACACAAAAAAAACCACTCTCATGAGTTAACTCAATCAACCCTACTGATGACCTCAGAAGCACCCAGAGACAGGTTTCAGAGTTCCACCTGGCTTTCTTTGCAGCAAGGCCGATTGATTTTAAATGCGAAAAAAAATTTCAATTGGCTTTGAATAGCCCCTGAAATGTCACTGCTTTTATGAAGGGGCTCCAAAGACAAACAAGAGAACTGAAAATAATTTTACTATGTCTTCAAGTAAGGGGACACAAAGGCACATTAAGAGGCACAAAGCCTGCTCCTGAGGATCTAGTTTTGAAGTTTCTAAGCACTGGAAACAGGTTGGGGACCCAGGATGACACTCCTCTAACTGTATTGTCTGAGCAGGTAGGTGCCCCAAAGAGGGGACAAAGCCACTCCGGAGCCAGGAGTATCAAGAAAGAAATGTTTGACAGCATTTCCATATGTTCATACCCTTTGCCCCAGTATTTCCCACCTTCTAGAAATTTATCCAAAGAAAGCAATCACTGTAGACAAACATGTACATACGGGGAAGTTGATGGCAACATCATTTATAATATAAGGGCAAATGATTGGAAGTAACACAAGTGTTCAGTAAAAGGAGAGTATGTAAATAAATTAGGGGTTGATTCCTGCAAATGGGAAGGTTATGGACGGGAAGGGACCACGGGATTTTATAATTCACCTGGGTAGTGGTCTTGTCTTATGGGTATATGGGGTCTATGTATGTAGAAATTCACAAAGCTGCACATTGTGCTTCAAAAATACATAAATAAAAGGACCTAGATAGAGACAGACAGATGATAGATAATCTTAACCACTGAAATCAGTATTGAACATGGAATGTTCCCATATTTCTTATTAAATGTTAAAATGCAGCATATAAACCATATACATTATGATCTTAATTTTGGTTTTACACAAGTATGTCTACTCAATGCACCTGATGCACAGAAAAAATACTGGAAGGAAAGCAGCCAAAATATTTACAGTAGTTATCGCTGGCGGTCAGGATAACAGGTGATATTTTTTCTAATACTCATCCCTAAAGTTCCACATTTTCTAGAATGAACGCGTAGTGCCTCCCCTCATCTCGTTCAGTGCTGGGGTTACTCTGACCTCTAGTAGCCTCTAGCTGTCACCTTTGGACTCAGATACTGCTAATTTGAAGCGTGCCCATAATCTCCAAAATCCTGAGCAGGGGTTTACTATCAGGCCTGCTGATAGCTGTCCATCTAAGTCCTAACAGCCCGTGTTTTGCCTACTGCCCCAGTTTTGTATTATTCTTCGCGACAAAAAGAGTAACATTTATTGAGTACCTACGAAGTGTCAGGTTGCACGCTGAGGGCTTTACCCCAGGACCCAGACGAACCTCTCTGGGCAGTCAGGTTCTTGTGTCAGCCTCTCCTCTTAACTCGGTGGGGGGGAGGGAGGGGCTACAATTTGCTTTAGGGAATGCAGTGGAACCATGCTCTGCCTGGTCCAGGCTAAAGCTTCAACAAGGCCTAGCAGTTACCACCCAACTCACCAAATCCACTCCTATCAATCTTGCCAAGAAAACTGAAAACTACACTCAGAGACGTGTACAGATAAATGTCCACAGCAGGACTATTAATGGGTGCAAAGTACACACTGTCCATCAACTGGTGAACAGATGAATGAAATGTACATCCACAGGCTGGAATATCACTCGGCCATAAGAAGGAATGAGAAGGCGGCGCCTGGGTGGCTCAGTTAGTTAAGCAACTGCCTTCGGCTCAGGTCATGATCCTGAAGTCCCAGGATCGAGTCCCACATCAGGCTCCCTGCTCAGTGGGGAGTCTGCTTCTCCCTCTGACCTCTCCCCTCTAATGCTCCCTGTCTCTCATGCTCTCTCTCTCTTAAATAAATAAATAAAATCTTTAAAAAGAAAAAAGAAGGAATGAGAAGAAATGAAAAAGAGGAAGCAGCAGTCTAGAAGCATCTACCTTTCCAGACCTGGGAGCGGGGAGCTGCCATGGCAGAATCCAGTGACTATGCTAGAGGGCCACTCAGCAAGAGGTAATAGCCACAGGCCTCTGTGAAGAACACAGCTCCTAATGACAGAGGACATGGAGCCCCATATGTCTAACCCCAGCAGGCTGGGATGCTCTGGGGGAGGTGCCAGGCATGTGAGCTGAGAAGCCCTTGGGGCTCAGAGCCAGCCCCACTGTGCCCCATCCAATTACCTGCCCACAGAACTGTGACTCAATAACAGAGGTTTTAAGCCACTTAGTACTGGGGTCATTTATTACTCAGTGCTAGCTAACAGAGACACAGTTGCTAATGTCTCAGTCTCAGACAGTGAGAGACACACACAGCCCCTTTACCCGCAGTGGTACAGCCAGGATTCCAGGCTGGATCTTTCTGATTCTGGACAATGCTCTCCAGCCCTCATGGCTCCTTAACTCCTGGGCCCCTCTTGTCAGGCATTTGTCTTTGGCCATGTGTCCCCTGTGTTTCTGTCCTCCCCTGAACCCATGCCCTGTCCCAATCATCTCGTCTGCTGACAGTTCTCTCCTCCAATCTGCAGCACACATGTCCAGACAGCTTATTTTCTTATAAGCTTTAATGAGCTCCTTTATCACGCTGACTTTCAGGTAAGTACTGGGTAACGAATCATCACACATAAAGACAACACAGCACACTTCATCTTAACATACACACATACACACACAGAAAATAAAGGATCACTCTGTCTCTCTTTTGATTCCACTTTTCCTACTGCAGCCCGTGGGTTTTTTGTGTTTTTTTTTCTCCTAGTAGCTATGGGAACACACCTATCGATGTCTTTCATTTACACTTAATTCTTCAGAACACAGATCAGGTAATATGGTTAGGAAACTGTAAAAGCAATTTTGTCCGTTTTTGGTTTGTAGTCATAAAATTATTCTTGCCTCTTCTTTTTTTAAAAAGACCTCCAAACACTTGCTAAAGTAGTTTTTTGAAATGTTCCAATAATCTCATCATTCAATCAAGTGATCTAAATCATTGTTAGATTAGAGGGTATCATTTTGCTTAAGGCAGCTTTATGTTCTCTCAGTAACCCTTATGAAGCAAAGAAAAGAAAATCAGGAACTGTTTTTGATTCTCTAGTGAATGACTTCCATAAACATTTTATTTAAGAGTCTACAACAATAAGGTAAGATAATCCTTTCTTCCTCAGTAAAGAAATGCAGGATAAAGTATCAATCTCTTATAGCTTTTTCTGCTCTGGATAGCTCTTGCTGACATGGGTTTGGATCTTCTTGCCCTCTGCTCTAAAAACTCAGGGGCCCTCAACTTCATCTCACTTAAGCCCTTGGCCTTGGGAAGCCCCCTTGTCACACACCGCACGTCACACTCATACACACCAGCCTTATTCCTCCCCAACCCTAGCAGTTGGTTTTGTCCCCTCCTGTCACACTGCTCACCTCACTAGCCAACCAGGTGACCTCATCCTTGTTCCTCAGAGGAGGAACAAGTCATGTGACTGGATTTTGGACAGGATGACAACCCCCCAGCCCAGAGCTCAGAGTTCCCAGACTGGCAGAGAAAATACGTGAACCAAGTCAGGTTACAAGCCATGCCCCCATGGAGCTGACCAGAGCCAAAGGACTGATATCAAAAAGCCACCAGGCACCAACAGAAGCAGACAGGGGCCACAGTAAAAGGTCCCTAACTCGCCAATGGAAATGTCCCAGAAACAAAGGCTGTGTTGTGCTGCAGCGGAGAAAGCAGTGTGATGAGAGGTGAGATGATCCAGAAAGTATTTCCTTCCGGCTACACAGAGAGAAGTGTCACTTCCCACTGGGTCTGGAGCCATTGGGGTCACAGAGAAACGGACACATAAACAGGAGCGATGACCTGTCCCCAACATTGCTGGCAAGTGAGGGACAAGGTGGGGACTCAGCACGCAGGCCCATGATCCCCTCCGCACCATTCCCAAACCCCACGGCTCGGAAAGTCCAAAGTATTTCTTTAACTTTGCATCAGACCCATTTGGTGGGCAAAGCTCATCTGAAGCCGTTCAGTCTCCACTGGCCCAGCTCTGTGTGAATATCAGGCTGTTTTGCTGCAGAATTATTACTCTTTGAAGAGTGAGCGATAGCCCAGATGCCTTGGGGCATCGTGGCATATATAGCACGTGTTGCTGGAAAACAAGAGAAGTTCTGAATTTGGAACTGGTTCTGGTGCCCCAGCTTCTAGACGGGTCTCCCCAGTGGGCTGGGCACTAGCCATGTGCTTTCCTAATCCACACCCGCAAAGAGGTAGCAGAGCCCAAATACAGGTGTTCGGGTGGGAGGGCGGCAGCGTCAGAGGAGAGGAGGGTCAGGGACCTCCTCATGCCAGTTTAGCTGAAGACCCCAGCAACTTTGGGCAGCAAAGTCACTTCCCTGGATTGGCTTCAATTTCCTCATCGGGAAACACGGAATAATGGCAATACTGTGGTCACCCCTTGTTGTGCCAAAGCATAAAGGTTATGCGTGTAAAGCCCTGGCATGATGACTCCGACTTCTGCTCATGTAGTCAGATATAAAGGGCAGTTGGAGAAAGAACCCCAGGGGCACCTGGGTGGCTCAGTCGGTTAGGCATTTGCTTTTGGCTCAGGTCATGATCCCAGGGTCCCGGGATTGAGTCCCGTGTCGGGCTCCCTGCTTAGGGGGGAACCATGTGTCCCCCAACTGCACCCCCGCCACCCCTACCGTGGCCGGAACTCCCTCCCATGTTGTCCTGGCAACTACATAGATCCTTGTCTTAACATGAATCTCAGAACTGGATGACTGCACCAAACTGCTTGGACAAGATTTTCTTCTCTCAGTAAAGTGTCACAAAGAGAGTTCAGGAGACATGAGCAAGCAAATGTCCTATTTGGAAAGGGTAATCAAAACGCAGCCCATCTAACTGGAGCTGCTGCTTGCCCTGAGAACATCCCAAGCTTTGCCAAATTCCCAGGCTTGTGGAAGAGGAGTCCGGAAAAACACAAATGTTCCGGAAGCTCTATTTGTGACTTTTTTCCTTTTTAACCTCAAGACATGGTGGTGGTGGTTTTCCTCACGTTTCCTAGATGCTCCGATGCTCCCATCTTTGTGTGTTTTTTGTCCTTCCTGATTACAAGAGTAATAAGATGTTTGGTGCAGACCATCAGTCAAGTATAGCAAAGTATAAAACAAGATTTAAAAACCACCACCTGATGGGTACATGGGAAATCACAGCACAACACACAACCCTTTTTTTGTATTTACAATTTTCCATAAGAAAGTTAAAGATGGGGCACCTGGGGGGCTCAGTCGGTTAAGTGTCTGCCTTCAGCTCAGCTCATGATCCCAGGGTCTCAGGATCGAGCCCCGCATCGGGTTCCCTGCTCAGCAGGGAGTCTGCTTCTCCCTTCCCCTCTCCCCTTCCCCCCTACTCGTGCTCACCTGCTCTCTTTCTCTCTCTCTCACAAATAAATAATAAAATCTTAAAAAAAAGTGAGTTAAAGATGGAAAAAGAGTCATACAGCAAGCAAGGTCTTGTCAGATATGTGTGGTCTCTGGCTGTTTTCACCCTTCAACAGCAGAATTGCATGGCTGAGTAAAAGGCTGTGTGGTCCGCAAAGCCAAAAGTATTTATTGTCCATCCCTGTGTTGGGCCAGATAACATAAGCCCACTCCCAAAGATGTCCCGGAACCTGTAAATAAATGATGATACATGGCAAGAGAGAATTAAGATTGCAGGTGGAAATAAGCCTGCTAGTCAGCTGACCTTAAGACAGGGAGATGATTCTGGATGCTCCTAGCAGATGGGCCCAATGTCATCACAAGGGTCCTTAAATGCGGAAGAAGGAAGCAGAAGCAGAATCAGAGGGCATCATGACAAAGACCTGCACAGCCACTGCTGGCTTGGAAGGCAGAGGGAGGGGCCACAAATCAAGAATGTGGACAGCTTCTAGAAACAGCAAAGAGCAAGGAAACAGATTCTCCTCTAGAGCCTCCAGAAGAAACCAGCTCTGCCAACACCTTGATTTTAACCCAATGAGACCCATGTTGGACCTCTGACCTCCAGAACTGTAAGATCATCAATCCGTGTTATTTTTTTAAATATTTTTAATATTAATTTAATATTTTTAATTTTTTTAAATATTTTATTTATTTATTTGACAGAGAGAGATCACAAGTAGATAGAGAGGCAGGCAGAGAGAGAGAGGGAAGCAGGCCCCCTGCCGAACAGAGAGCCCGATGCGGGACTCGATCCCAGGACCCTGAGATCATGACCTGAGCCGAAGGCAGCGGCTTAACCCACTGAGCCACCTAGGCGCCCCTCAATCCGTGTTATTTTAAGCCATGAAGCTTGTGGCCATTTGCCACAGAAGCCAAGGGCAACTAACTCATGCAGGCTCTGGACAAGGAAAACTTACCACTCTCTCTCTTTTAGAGGCAGTGCTGCCCAATTCGAGGTTTCTGCCATGAAAGGCACTTGAAATGGACTTGTGACTTGGGGGCTGGAGTTTTTAATTTTAGGAGATTGGTCAGGGTATTTCCCTGACAGGGAAACTGAAATAGCCACGTGTGGCTAGTGGCTACTGAAGAGACAACGTTGTTACTCAAAGTGTGGTCCCGGGCCAGTGGCAGCATGGACATCTCCTGGGAGCTGACAGAATGTGGAATGTGCCCCACCCTGTCCTGTCAAATCCCCACTTTGCCAAGGCTCCTAGGGGATTCATAGGGACACCATGGTCTGAGATGCTATGGTCAAAGCCATCATCCCACTTCCAGGCAAATACTGCACTACGGAACATAGGGAGGCAAAATCCCTCTGTACCAGGTATCAGGATCAACTTTGCTAGACCACAGGGAGCTCTCTGAAGTTTTTAATACCTCGAAGCATATTATTAGCCAAGGACATGAACTCACACCTCCGGAATCTCTGCTATGGGGCAAATCTTTGACCATATATTATGGGCTGAATGGTGTCCCCTAGAAATTCATATATTAAAGCTTTAACTCCCAAAGTGAACATACGTGCTGATAAGGTCTGTAGAGCAGTAACTTAGGTTTAACTGAGGTCATAACAGTAGGCCCCGATCCAATATGGCGGTGTCCTCATGCGAAGAGAGATGCGCATGTGCACTCATAAACACAAGCAGAAGGCGGCCACGTGAGCGCACAACGAGACAGCCCATGCGCATGCGCACGCACAGAAGGCCACGTGAGCACACAGCAAGCAGCCACCATTGGTAAGCCACGCAGAAAGGCCTCACCAGGAACCAGGGCGGCTGACTCCTTGATCTTGGTCCACCAAGCCCCCAGAACCATGAGAAAATAAACGTTCTGTTGTTTAGGCAGCCCAGTCTGGGGCACTTTGTTATGGCGGCCTGAGCAGACTAAGACGCTATCTCATTTAAGGTTCACAAATCCCCATCCAGGAGGTTTTACTCCTGAGTGCCCGCCGTGCGTTACGCAGGCGGTAGGTACGCGTCAAGGCTGTCTTCCTCACTGTCCCCTTTTCACAGATGAGAACATGGAGGGGCAGAGATGCCAACTGCTGCTTCCGATCACTCTCCGTAAGGGACAGAGGTGCTTGTAATCTGGCTCAGGCTTCTATCTTGCTAGTTTCTACCACAACCATCTTTTCCACGGTTTTCTCTGATTCACACAATAAACTCGAATTAAATGCACCAACGCTTTATTCCCCTTAAAATAACTTCTACAACTCACCCAGCGGACCAATACCCTTGTGGCCCACATTTATCACTAATGGTCTCAACAATGTGAACTAACCACAGATGAACAGGACCCACCCATGAGATTTCTTAAAAAAAAAAAAAAAAGTGCTGTCCAATCTAGGGGTCAGTACATATTCCTCTAGAGTCAGACAGCAAATATATTTAGTTTTGCAGGCCAGATGGTCTCTGTCACAAGGACTCAATTTTGTCCTTGTAGCTCCAAAGGCACCACTGATGATATGTAAATGAAAGGGTGTGGAAGCTTTCCAATAAAACTTTATTTATGAACAAAGAAACTGGAATTTCCTTTCATTTTCTTCTTAATCCTTTTTCAACCATTTAAAAGTGGGAAAACCATTCTATCTTGTGGACCATGAAGGCAGGTGGCAAGTCAGATGTGGGCAGCAGTCTGTTGACCCCCGGTCTGATCCAAAATCATACCGGTCAAAAGGAAAACCACAGAGCCATACTCTGAACTAGTTCTTGCTGTTTTCTAATTGAAAAACGTGGAATTTGCATTTCTAACTTGCTCTAGACCCCTCCACCCAATTTCCCATGCAGGAATGCTCACTATTACCAAACTCTCATTTCTAGCAACTCTCAGAAAGGGGCTCAAAGCAGATCAAGTACTTTTCTCCCTGCCATAATGAAAATCAGGGGAATGATGAAAACAAATACCCAAGTAGAATTTACATCTTCCTTTTAAAAAGACCAGGCCTTTTGCTTTATACACAAACGGCGTACATCTTGGCGTACGTCTTTCATCAACATGGGAAAACATTGGGAGGTTTGTCAAATATTTCATAAACCCGAATGTGGTTAAGAAGGAGATAATGAAACAGTTGAAATGAAAAGAAAATGCCTCACTATTGACAGCCACGCTGGCTTTTCAAATCCAACCACTTCAGAGGAGAGCCAATCTCATTATCACACTGTGCTGCCAGCGCAGAGAACTCCCACTCAGGAGAATCACAGGAAGCCCAGAAGAGATCTCTCCCCTAACTATCAAGAGAAATAAAATTACGTTTAGGTCTATTAAGCTCATGCTTGAAAATAGCTGGCTTGATTTTCAGCAAATTCGAATGTGTTTATTAAAATCTAGACAAGATGTGCCAATGGCTTCACTTGAGTGCCTTTGCAGGGAAAGGGCCCCTCCAGATACTCTATCATCCCCTAGCTCAGGGGTCAGCAAATGCATCACATAAATGGGCCAGAAAGACAACATTTTCAGCTCGGTGGGCCGGATGGTCTCTGTCACAACACTGTCACTGTAGCAGGAATGCAACTAAAGCAGGCTTAGACAATAGTATTTGAAGGGGCGTGGCTGGATGCTAATAAAACTTTATTTACAAAAACAGGTGGCGGGCCAGACTCTGCCCGGGAACCATAGTTTCTGACTTCTGCTCTAGAATAGCTGGAACTGAAGTGCAATGAGAAACCCACCAAAGGAGGGACATGTTTCACCTCTCGAGATGCCAAGGGGGAGGAAGCAAAAGGGGATTTCTAACATGAACCCCAAAGGGCAGGTACTGCAAACTATGGCCTTGTGTTCATTCTCAACATGCAGCTTCTCACCTTGGCAGCAACTCCATATAACATGCTCCAGGGCAAGCAGCAGTGGGCATTTAGTACTTAGACGGTGATTAAGGTCCCTAACCATCAGGACCAAGGGAAAGCCAGCTGGCATGATGTCAACTGCAGTCGCTTACAGAACAAAATAGTTATCTGGGTGGAGCTTGGAATCCTCGTCCTTACTAACAGGTTAAGCAAACCGAAATAGCTTAATACCACTCCCCGTCAAAGCTGATGGGGATCTAGAGCCCAGTTCTTGCACACATGACCATACATACGCATGGACAAATGAACAAAGATGCAAGCCGTCCAGATGCATTTTTCTTTGGGATCCTTAGCCCAAAGCTGTCAAGATGAATCTCTTTTTAAAAGTGACCCCAAGGGGAGCCTGGGTGGCTCAGCTGGTTAAGCACCTGACTTGGGCTCAGACTGTAATCTTGGGCCCTGGGACCAAGCCCTGTGTCGGGGCTCCATGCTCAGTGGGGAGTTCGCTTCTCACTCTCCCTCTGCCCCTTGCCACATCTGTGCACACATGCTCTCCCTCTCAAATAAATAAATAAAATCTTAAAAGAAAAAAGTGACTACGAAAATTCATTAGGGATGATATACTGAGATGTTCATCACAGTGTTATTTATAATAGACAAACACTGGAGACAACGCAAGTCTCCATCACCTGGGGACGAGTTAATCGTGGCACATCATTATAATGTTATTAAGAACGGTAATTGTAGGAAAAAATACAGAAATTTATTCTCAGATGAGAAAAGCAGGCTAGAAGGCACAAAGACAATTTACATAATGAAAATGCGTGCACCATACCCAGTGCGCACACACAGAGAAAGAGCCAGAAGGATGTGTCTGTACCTTGAGTGATGTTCTCTGAGGGAAGGTGACTATTGGTGGTTCTATCCCTTAGAGCAAAGCTGTATAATTTTTCTATAATGAACAAGCACGAATAGTAAGAAACTTGGAAACAAAACAAAAACCACTAAAGCTACAATGGCGGCACATACCGATGTGGCCTTCCTAGGAATGCAGAAGCACCCATGAAGGGCGCTAACAAAGGTCGCAACAATGGGAATCGCAGGGGCACTGATAACCGTGGACAAAGTACAAGTTCAAAGCACCCAGAAAAGGACCAGCAAGAGGGCCACGGTTAAAGAGCACTCTACGGACACCGCGCAGTAATTAAAACCCAGCACCACGCAGCCTGTCTGGCCCATCGGAAGATACAAAGGAAATGAAGCCAAAATGAACACAGTGGAACCTAAGCTGCCTTAACCACAATCAAACTGTGTCGCATCCAGGCAGACCTCGAGTTTTTGACAAACCCAAGGTTTGCGGCAACCAGTCTCCTGCCGCCATTTTCCCAACACCGTCTGATCGCCTCGTGTCCCTGAGTCACATTTTGGTAATTCTCACCGTATTTCAGACTTCTTCATTATTACTTTATTTGCTCTAGGGATCTATGATCAGTGATTCTGACTCACGTCTGATCAGTCAGATGACCACTAAGCATTTGTCGGCAATAAAGTATTTTTTTAATCAAGGCACACATGCCAGTTTTTCAGACGTGAGGCTATGGCCTACCTCCACAATACAGTGTAAACTTAACTTTTATATACACCAGGAAGCCAAAACACACATTTAACTTGCTTTATTGCAGTATTCGCTTGATTGGGGTGGTCTGGACCCAAACCCGAAGTATCTCCAAGGTATGCCCGTTTACTGATACAGATAAGGAAAATGCTGGAAAGGAAAGAGGAAGGCGAGAAAAGGTTTTCCAGGCATGTGTGCAGACTGTGCACACGAACGCAGGCGGAGTACAGAAGAGGCAGGCAGAGAGGACACCCAGGTTTTGAGCGCTTCCTGGGTGCCAGGCACACTCGGTCAACCACTCGGCCCACACCTGAGCGTGCTGAACCTCACAACAACCCCAGGCAGGTGGGACTTCCAGACCCACTTTGGAGATTGGAAACTGAGGCAGAGAATGGGGAAGCAGACAGCCAAGGTCCCGCTGGCAAGAGGCAGAGATGGGACTTGAACCCACATCTAACTGGCCCAGAACGTGAGCGCTTAAATGCTGGGGAACCCTCAGCACCCGAAACTCAAACACTGAAAACCTTTGATGTTAATGAGAGTTCTCAAAAAGCTTCCTAAAGGTGCACATCCGTGAGATGCAACTTTTAAAACGGACAGCAGCCTCCGAAGCCACACTGATTGTGGAGGGCTTAACAATGAGATAACAGTTCTCTGGGAAAAAATACAACTATTGAAACAAAATCTCAATGACAGCATTCTCTACTCAGAGAATGATTCATCCCTGTAACGTACGAATGCCTCGCCTCACTGAAACCTCAGCACCAGTCTGAATAAGGCAGCGAGGTTTCCTCGCACCACTGACATGACCTGAGGAGTGACCAGCCAAGATCTCGGCCCATCTGTTCTTGCTGACAAGGACACAGGCCTGCGCGAAGCTCGACTCAGCAGCTACGTTCCTGGCTACTGACAAACCATACACCTGGGTTTGACAAGGGAATAAATTACAGAAGCGGTGGAGGAGAATGACGTCACCTAAGCAGCCGTAAAAGTAGATTTGGCCCTGGTCTCGCAAAACCCTACTGTTTCTCCCTGACTCTTTCAACACTCCCCAAAGAAGCCAGGTCCAAAGCCCATTTGCCCCATTCTGGCCTGACGTAAGTATTAAGGAAAATCCAAAATGGGAAATCGAACATTCCTTCTCTTCTGACTTTCTGACAGCCTCCAAAATGACTCCTTGGTATTTCCTACAGTGTAATTCGAAGCAACGCCAGTTAGAAGTTCTTGGTTAAAAAAATGTATAAACAAAAGATCCTTTTTGGAAATGAGCTTTATTTCCAGTGCTACTTAGTTCTGAAAAGTCTGCATATTTAGTTTCTCCTCCCACCAGGTTTACCTCCAAATCAGGAATTCAAAACCCACAACCAACAGATCAGACACCAACACGATCTGGGTGTAGACAACCGGCATTTCATTCTGGCGAAAAAGGACCTGCCTTCCAAAGGAGATTCTATGCAAAATGGTGTATTTCCTCAAATGAGGCTCACTGCTTTTCAACCTTGAAATCACTCACTAGAAAAGAAGACCCAAAATTCCAAGCTTTCAGACCTGGACCTGATTATCATCAGGTAAGTCATTCATTCTTAAAAATTATACATTTAATGGCCCCAAGGGTTACTTTAACAGAGGGCTGCAAGGCAGGGCAAAATTTCTCGTAACATCCACATCTGCCCCTGCCAACTGTTCCATACCTCTCTTCCATGGGAATCAGTAAGGCTTCACCCTTAAAGTCCTGGGGATGACCTCAGAGGCACTGAGTGGCCGAGCAGAGCCCATCGAGACAGGAAAGGAATTTGGACACAAGCCCAGCAACAATGAACTTGCTTGTTATTCCTAAACACAGTCCAGTAAAGAGGTTGCATCAATCTTAAAAGCCAACCCTTCTGTTTAAGATCCCTGGATAAAAACTTATTTTGAAAAATCCATATAATTTGAACCAAAAAAGGAAGGTTATTAAAAAATAAACCAAGAAATATCCAGGAATGAGTTTCTTTTAAAAGCTTGCAAGATGAGAAATTCAATCTAAAAAAGCAATTTACACAATGTTCTTTTATCGGTGGGGAATGCAATGTTATCACATCCCCTTCCATAAACCCTCCTAAAACTCCTTAAGTAGACAGCATTTCAACGCAGAAACCAAAGTGAAAATATCTTTGAAAAGAAAACAAGGACGTGGCTGGGAAGCCGTGTGCAGCTTGGCGAACATTTTTTTCCACCCACCACGAACTTGGGCTTTCTTGGAAGGTCGCTGGTTTTCCGGTCAAAACCATTCTTGAAGTCGTCAGGAATGGAGGAAGGGAGACTCGGCGTCTGGGAAGGTGGTTCCTGGTTCCCAGGAAGATGTGTGTCTGGGGCTCAGGAGCCAAAGAGTCTGGAAAAGTCAGAGGGCAGAGATGTCCGTGAGGATGGGAAGGATGTAAAGCTATAACTCAGAAAACATTTTCAGAAAATATTTTGTTACTGTTATTAAGATTATTTTATATTACTTATGACTCTATAAATAACTCTTCTGTTACACAAGACGAATATACTTAACACTACTGAACGGTGTATTTTATCTTATTTATAAAGCAGGTCTTGAACTCATGACCTTGAGATCAAGACCTGACTGACAGCGAGAGTCAGATGCTTAACTGACTGAGCCACACGGGTGCCCCCAAAATGGTACATTTTATTTTATTTTAAAGATTTTATTTATTTATTTGACAGAGAGAGAGAGAGATCACAGGTAGGCAGAGAGGCAAGCAGAGAGAGAGGGGGAAGCAGGCTCCCCCCTGAGCAGAGAGCCCGATGCGGGCCTCAATCCCAGGACCCTGAAATCATGACCTGAGCCGAAGGCAGAGGCTCAACCCACTGAGCCACCCAGGTGCCCCATAAAATGGTACATTTTAAAAAGAATAAAAGCTATTTAAGAAAGTACTTCATCAGAATCTGTAACATTTTATTTTAGCCGATTCTTTATTACTACAAGTCGATGATGACTTTCACAATTTGAAAAAGAAAGATTATTTTTTTGAGTGAACAGATGATTACAGTTAACTCTGGTCATTGATGAAAATCTGAATGGGAAAGTCCTGGAAACTATATAAATGCCCATGAAATTGAGAATGGGTATGTTAAGTTATGACAGAGGTCTACAGGGGAAAACCACACAGCTATTAAAAAGATATATATATGGGAACTCTGTTAACTTTGCAACATTTCTATAAATCTAACTCTTTCCAAGATAAAAAAGCTTTTTGAAAAAGAACAGATTGTGCAGGACCACCACATGCAGAAGAATGAAGTTGGATCCCTACCTCACACCATATGCAAAAATAACCTCAAAGTTGATCACAGACCTAACTATTAAAATTAAAACTACAGAACTCTTAAAAGAAAACTTAGGCCCAAATCTTCATGACCATGGGTTGGGCAATGATTTTTAGCTACAATACAAAAAAGCGCAGGCGACAAAAGGAGAGATAGATTGGACTTTATCAAAATTAAGGTTTTTTTGTGCTTTAAAGGACACCACCAAGAAAGTGAAAAGACAACCCAGAGAATAGGAGAAAATATCTGCAAATCATGTATCTGATAAGGGATTGGTTTCTAGAATATAAAAAGAACTCTTGGGGCGCCTGGGTGGCTCAGTGGTTTAAGCTGCTGCCTTCGGCTCAGGTCATGATCTCAGGGTCCTGAGATCGAGTCCCACATCAGGCTCTCTGCTCTGAAGGGAGCCTGCTTCCCTCTCACTCTCTCTGCCTGCCTCTCTGCCTACTTGTGATCTCTCTCTGATAAGTAAATAAAATCTTTAAAAAAAAAAAAAAAAAAAAAAAGAACTCTTATAACTCAGTGATAATCCAGTTAAAAAAAAAAAGACAAAGGGCTAAACAGACATTTTTCCAAAGAAGATAAGCAAATGACCAATAAGTACATGAAGAGAGAGGCTCAATGTCATTAACCACTGGGGAAATGCTACTCAATCTTCACATCCACTAGGATGGCTCTAATGAAAAAGACTGACAATAACAAGTGTTGGCAAGGATGTGGGGGAAATTGGAACCATCATACAATACTGGTGCGAAGGCAAATTATGGCAGCTACTTTTAAAAAATCGTCTGGCAGAACCTCAAGCAGATAAATATAGTAACCATACGACCCAGCAATTTCACTCCTGGATATGTACCAGAGAGGACCGAAAACTTAAGTCTGTCTACACAAAAACTTGAACACCGGCGTCTGTGTCAACACTGTTCATCAACAGTCAAAAAGTAGAAACATTCCAGATATCCATCAACTGATGAGCAGATAAACAGGCTGTGGTACAGACACACAATGGCCTATTCTTCAGGCACAGAAAGGAATGCAGTGCTGATACACGCTACAACACGCTGGAACCTTTAAGACATCACGCTGCATGAAAGAAGCCAGACACAAACGGGGCCATATATCATTACGATTCCGTTTACGGGAAATACCCACAACTAGCAAATCCATAATGACAGAAAGTAGGTAAGTGGCTCCCAAAGGCTGGTAGGAAGAAGAGGCAGTCATTGCTTAATGGGTATGAGGTTTCCCTCTGGGGTGATGAAATGTTGTAGAATTGCATTGTGGGTGGTTTCACAATCCTGCGAATATAATACAAAATACTTAACTGTGAAGACTGACTTCGACTTTTACTTATTAATCTTGCTCCGTGATTTGACACCCTCATCTTCCCCGTGTCTTCCCACCCAGTATTTTATTATGAAGATTTTTACGTATAAAAGAGTTACAAGAGCAGTTCCGTGAACCCCCGCATATACACCTCCATTTTGTAATTAACACTTTGCTTTACATGGGCGCCCGGTTGGACCTCCAACTCTTGATTTTGGCTCAGGTCATGATCTCAGGGTGGTGGGATCGAGCCCCACATCAAGTTCCAGGCTCAGCAGGGAATCTGCTTGGGATTTTCTCTCCCTCTCCGTCTGCTCCTCCCCATGGGCATGCTCTTTCTCTCTCTCTCTCTCAAATTAAAAAACAACAAAAAACTGTGCTTGGGATACCTGGGTGGCTCAGTCTATTAGGCATCTGCCTTCAGCTCAGGTCATGAACCTGGGACAGAGTCCTGCATCAGACTCACTGCTCAGGGGGAGTCTGTTTCTCCCTCTGCTCCTCCCCCTGCAAATGCTCTCTCAAATAAATAAATAAATAACTTTGCCTTACAGTGTACCTATCCATTTATCCAGCTACCTCATTTTTGATATATTTCATTGTTAACTTGCAGGTATCTATACTCAGTCCCTGAACACTCGGGCACGTTTCTCTCCATGTTTCAAGCTTTTCATGGCTTTTTAAAAATTTCCCAAGTAGCTCAGCTCAAGCAACATAAAAGTGGGTGTAGGGGAACTGCAAACCACCCCCGTGGGCCCCGTGAATCTCCCTCAGCAATCCAAACAGGGTCACCTCTGTGGATGGCCTGGAGCAGATCCTTCCAACTCCCTGGCTGGAAGTCTTTTTTGTTTGGGTTTGTTGTTGTTGTTGTTGTTGTTGCTTTACGATTTTATTTATTCATTTGACAGAGATCACAAGTAGGCAGAGAGCCAGGCAGAGAGAGTGGGGGAAGCAGGCTCCCTGCCGGGCAGAAAGCCCAATGTGGGGCTTGACCCCAGGACCCTGGGATCATAACCTGAGCCGAAGGCAAAGGCTTAACCCACTGAGCCACCCAGGCGCCCCTGGAAGTGTTTTCTCCACAGACTTCGGGCATTTATTCAGTGTTTACTGCATGCACATCACAACCGGGGCCGGAGGGCATATGTAAGCGACCTCCAGCCTTTTTTGCTTTCGAAACACTCCCCTGTGCAGACAGAACCTGCAGCACGTCGTCAGTGATGGATTGCGACAGCTGCTCGTGTGGGCGTCCTTTTGAGTTACCCGACTCTTCCCCTGTTCTTGGACATTTAGGTAATTTCCAGATTTTTTTAAATATCCTGGGAAAGGCAGTCGCGGCCTCCCTGACAGAGCCTTTTCTGATGAGATCTTCCCTCACTCGTGGCACCTACTGAAAAGCATGGCCCAGGTCAGGTGTTGGCAAAAAAGACACACCATAAGTAGTCTGAGCTTTGCACACCGGGCAGTTTCTGTCTCAGGGCTTCAACCCCTCTGCCATAGTACAAATGCAGTCACAGAAATGGGTGTGCCAAACTTCATGCATGAAAACAGGAAACAGTTAAATATGGCCCACGGGCTGTGGCTTGCTGACTCAACCTCAGGGATGATGCTGGAATCGGGATAACCCCCATCTAACTGGACCTAGGTCACACCTAGCTAAGTCAAGCAAGCTCTGCTCCCAGGAAGCAAAATCAGAACACCAGGCTACAAACAAAGATAGCCTTGAGCTGAGCTAGGAGGTCACAGAGCCTAATGCAACCCTCTCAGTAATAGGCCAATAGGTGAGCCATAAAGGAAGCAGCCGGGTGAAAAGATGAATGAAGCTGATGGACAGAAAAGAACAATGAAAACACAGTTTTTCCCTGCCCCAGGACCTCTGCACATGCTCTCTTCAGCTCTGCAAATGGCAAGGCTTCCTCCTGTTCTTTAGGTTTTGATTTACATGGCACTTTTCTGTGAGCCTCTTCCTGACCATCACCTAAACTGAGATCCTCCCATTCGCCTCATCAGTGATTTTTCCCTATTTTTCTTTCTGTCCCTGTCCCACCTGCTATACTGTACATTTGTTGATGGCAACGACGATGGCTGTCTCGGTCTCAGCTATCAACTCAAGGCTCAGCCCACACTGGATAGTTATAAATCAGTAAATGAAGGAAGGAAAAGACAGGTCGGAACCTGGAAAGACCAACACTGTTCTACTTCCTGTGAATCCTAGTTATAACCATGTCCTCTTCTGCAAACTCCCTGATCACTCCACCAGCCCTCTCAGTACCTGCACAGGCCTCTTCCGAGCTCTCCAAAAGGGGTTCTCTTGGCACACATCACAGTCCTCATTCTGGGCTCTACAACACTTCCCAGTGGCACAGTGAAACTTCTAAGTCCTGGAATCATCCCCTCAAACAGCCACTGGGCTGGCACAAGGACGACCCAGCAACCCCAAATTCAGCACCGCGATCACTCAAGAGAGCAGACTTTTCATTCTCTTCCTCTTGAGGGGCCCAGCACGGTTAGCCCAGATGATAACACACCAGGTTCTCCTACAGCGTTTCCCCTGAGCCTGTTTACTCTTGAGTCTCACAATTCTTGAGAATCATGAAGGCCCTGAGGCTGGAAGGAAAACCAAGCCGATGAGATTTTTTTTTAAGCCTAATGAGGCAATGAAAAATGGGTGTGAAAACAGAAAAGAGTCTGAAGACACTTCCGAGGGCTACCCGCAGGGCAGGAGCAGGACCCAGCAGCACGGTGGCCATTAAGCCACATTTTCCACCTTGGCAGACACCAGGGATAGGCTAAACACAGCACAGCTGGCAAGAGGTGAACAGGGCCATGGGCTCGAGGGAAGGCATCTCTTGGCAGCCTCTGCTGAGGCACCAGGAACAGCCAGGACTTGGAGAACACCGTGTTCCACTCAAAGCTCCGGCCTAGAACACAGTGACACAGTCTAACCTTTGTAGACCCTGCTTCCCTCTCTAGACTGGGAGAGTTCTTATTCTGAAAGCGGGAAGCGTGACATCCTTCCGGTGGGTCATTCTAGAGAACAACACCGAGGACAGGACAACGAAGGGGACAGGCAGGCTGGACTTACACGATCATGCAGAACATCATGAAAACATTCCATAGGGCAATGAAGATCCGGAAGTATCTGAGGCTCAGTAGGAACTCCCGGATGTTGTCACCTGGAAAGTCAGAACGCGTTTTTAGGAGTACTGCTGACATTTCTGTTGTCACGGCCGCAGGGTGCTTCCACAGTTTCCAATCACCCCAACCCCACTGCCCCACGTTTCAGGGGCAGCACGGCTTTTCCTGTGGGTCACCTCTGCTCCCCAACCCCTGGTACTCGAGCAGTAGCTGCCACTGACCAACCCCTAAAAGCACTCAGCCTCTGACTGGCTCAGGGAGGGGCACGTGACCCAAGTCTGCCCAATGAGACTCAGTCCTGGGACTTTTGTCCCAACTACTGGGAAAGAGGCACTTGCTTTCTGTCAGCCTTGCTGGGCTAGGAAGACGTAAGCCCTGTCCTTTAAGGCAGGGGGTGGCAAACTATGGCCCAAGGGCCAAAGCCAGCCTCTACCACCTGTTTCCATATGGCCCATAAGCTAAAAATGTTTTTAGAACTACTTAATGGTTAAAAAGAAAATACTCATAATATCTTGTGAGACTCAGAAATTATATGAGATTCACATTTCGGTGTCTACAAATAAAGTTTTATCAAAATACACCCATGCCCGTTCATTTATATACAGGAACACCTTGGAGATATTGTGGGTTTGGTTCCAGAACACTGCAATAAAGCAAGTCAAATGAATGTTGTGGTTTCCCTGTGCTTACAAAAGTTACGTTTACATTATACTGGAGCCTATTAAGTGTGCAGTAGCATTACGTCTAAAAAACAATGTCAATACGTGAATCACAAAACTATGGCTAACAAATGCTAACCACTATCTGAGCTTTTAGCAAGTCCTATTCACTGATTACAGATCACCACAAATACAACAATAATGAAAACGTGAAATGCTGCGAGAATTACCAAAATGTGACAAAGAGACACCAAGTGGGCAAACACTGTTGGAAAAACGTGTCCAACAGGCCTGCTCGCACAGCGTTGCCAGAAACCTTGAGTCTGTAAAAATACAGTATCTGCAGAGCACAGTAGAGAAGCACAATAAAACAAGGTATGCCTGTATTTCCCATGGCTGCTTTCAAGGAACACAGCTGACATGCTGCGCCAGACAATATACGACCCAAAAAGCCAAAAATGTTTATGATCTGACCCCTTACAGAACACTGGGCCCAGCCCTGCTCTAGAATCATCGACACAAGTCAGCCGAACAGTAAAACCAACCCAGAAGGAAAAAGAGAGCTGGAGAGGCACACACAGAGCCCTGAAGCCAGATGTGCCTAAATACAGTCTAATCCTTCAAGGTTTCCATTTGCTCCAACCACTTTGGGCTGGGTTTTTAACGCTGGCACCTGAAAAAGCATACTAATTCAGGCAAGTAAAAGGGAGGTTCTGCTTTGATGGTTACTTACTCTAGTCCCCTGATGCCACAGAATAGAACCCTTCCAAGAGGAAGCAACTTGGTATGCTGAGACTCCAGAGGCATGGATTCCAGAACCTTCCTCCAGAGTTTTAGGTCACTCACCTCTCTAATCCTCCAGAATGAAATGAATGGGTCCATGTTGGGTAAATCTACAAGGGAGCTACCCAAAGTGTCATCTCTAGACCAGGGCTGTCCCGTAAGTACAGAATACCAGGCGGGAGCTCAGGAATTTACAGTTATCGGCACCACTGCACCAACCAAGCACACAACGGGCACACACAGTCTTGCTGAACACAGTTTTGATGAGTTTGATATTACCCAACCCACCGGGAGAGCCACGTGCAGCCCAGCCCGGAGTGCAAATGTCAAACACAGGTCCAGCCCCAGGATATCTGAGAGGCACTGCTTGATGAGGCCCTTCTCTGGGCCCAGCATCACAAAAACAGGTTCTCCTGCCATCAACAGAGGATACGTGAAGGCCATTTGTCCCAGGCAACAGCCAAGTGCAGAGGATACAAGGAGGAACAAGACAAGTATCCCTGCCCTAAGAAGTTCAAAACAGGACAAATACTAAGCAAGTAATCACAACTGTTACTCACCATGGCCAGTGCCATGGGAGCATACAATGGGGGGATGCCAGCCTAGTCCATGTGGGGGATCGGGGGTCAGAAAGCTGCAAGCAAGTGCGTAAGCTCCAACCTTAAACATGGGCAGGAGTTTACTGCCCTTCCACACAGAATGACTTTGCTCAGTCCCCAGCCTACATATGCCCCAGTTTCCTCCTGTGTAAATGGGGGTGACGAGCAACTAAGAAGACCTCACACCAGTGCCTGGCACGCAGATGGTTCTCAACAAATGCACCCAGTACAGTACTGGGATGAGCCACGCACAGGGAGAGCAGCATTCTCTGTAGTGGCAGCAGACAGAACAGAATACGGGCTGGAAGGAGACGTGCAGAGAGCCCCTGATCAGAGGGAAGCCACTGTTGTAACTCTCCTTGTCACCGACACCCCCACTGCCACCAAGCCCTTCTTCTACTCTCCCCCCCACCCCCCCACCTCCGATTTAGATCTCTAGAACACAGCCCCAAGAGTTGGTATAATACCTTCCACAGAGGGAGTAAGCGATATAAACAGCTGCTGAATGAACATATGGAGGAAAGAATGAATGGATGAATGGTCTAGTGACTGAGGGACAGCCTCCAGGGTCAGAAAAACTCAGGTTCAATCAGGATGTTGGCACTGATTTCCTACATGGCCACAAGCAAGTCAAGCCACAGCCCTGAACTTCAGTTTCCATGTCTGTAAAATGGGAAAAATGCCCTTTACCTTTCAGGATGGAGGCAGAGCCCCACACCCACAGGAAGCACCTAACAAGGCAGCAACCACTGGGTGGGCCCCCAATAAAAGGGAGTGGTCTGATCAGCGTCGAATTCACTGCTCCTTGGGGTTCCTGTCATTCCCATACAATGCTCCAACACCTTGGCTGCAATGCCACCCGCCCACGGGTCCTTGCCTCCACACGTGGCAGCTGGAGCAGCAACCCCATCCCTGTCCTCACCTCTCATCTCCTCCATCACCATTTGTTCCTTGTTTAGGAACTGCCTGTCCACCCCAGAGCAATACAACCCACAAGGCAGGAATTTCATCTGTCTTGTTCCCTGCTGTGTCTGCAGCATTCAGGACAGTGGCCACCATGTGGCAGGTGCTCAATAAATGCGTGATGAATGATGCATGGACACAGAAGTCCTGTGCAGGTCCCACCAGGTTTCAGATAGTTACATGAATAAATTCCAGCGGTCCCAGGACAGTGAGATGATATAAAGATAAGGAGGTAGGGGCTGGGATGAGGCAGAGGCCACAGGCCCCTGCCTAAACGGGGTCGTTTTTCTTCATTTCATCCAAGAGGTGCCAAGAGGTTGCCTAAACCCTAAGCTGTAGAATGTTCAAATTTTCCTTGATAAATCAAACATCTGAATTTTTATGTGACATCGGATTTATTTGAAAGCTAACGTTGGCATCGAATTAAAATAGGTCTACAGCACTTTGAAAGAGATGGCTGGTTGTTCATTCATTCATTCATGCCGGAGGACGGGCCCACAAGGACACAGAAATGGGCCCAAACAAGCAAGAGCCAAGTGTGCAGGGCAAATATTAGCCAGATAATAGCATACATAAAGGAAAATCATGACTGTAGGAAGTTATATGGGTGGTGAGCCATTCAGGGAGGTTTGACAGAAGGCAGATGACAAAAGTAAGCAGAAGGAACAGCACGTCTTCAGGCCCTCTTCTCTCTCTCTCAACAACTCCCAACCCACACACACACTATTGGAAAGAAAACTAAGGTAGGGCTTGGCTGAGAAAAAATTGTCCTCTCTGAACTGGACCAATTTCCGAGTCCAGAAAGGAGGCCTTACCTGTGCTGGGCTCCCTCGACTCCTCCCCAAAGCCCTGCGTGTCCTTCTTTTTCCTACAAAGAGGAACAGACAGTGTCCACTTTCCGTGGGACATAAAGACCACTCGATTCCCTGGCTCTGAACCCTAGCTCAGAGGGCCTCAGACAGTTTCAGCTCTAGCCCTCCATCTGAGCTGCTGTGTGACCTCATGCGGTTGAAGGCCCCTTTCTGGGCCATCATCTACCTGCCAATCACAGGCCTGCAGCCACCAAGGTGTAGAGTTGGTCCGTGGGTACAGAATAGGGCTAAAAAAGGGGGGGGGGGGCGAGGGGACGGGCCGGAGGCCCTCCGGGATGCGAGAAGAGAGATCCCCGGGAAACGAGGCAGTCTCTATTTCAAGCCACCGTGCAGCAAAGGGTCAAAGGAGGCTGGAGGCGTGGCCAGAGGGAGAGCTGGGGCTTAGGGGCGTGGCCTGCGGCGGGGGGCGGGCTCACGCTCGCGGGGGCGGGGCTACGGGTCCCCTGGGTGGAGCCGCGATCCAAAGCGGCCTACTCACAGCTTAAAGTTGAGAACTGCCCCTGCGTTCATCAGCAGCGTCCTGCGAAGGAGAATTAGGTTACCTGGGCCTCCCCTCGTCCCTCTCACCCTTCTCACCCCAGCTTTTGGCCCCCCCTAATTACCCAAACAGCAGGATGTCCCCGATCATCGTTACGGCCGAAGCGTCCGTCAGAACCGGAAGCGGAAGTCCTGGAGGGGGAGGAGAGAAGAGCACGAGCCGACCAGTCTCGAAGCCTCGCTGGCGAGGGCTGGTCCAATCGAAGGCCAAGGCAGGCAGGCTCCCGCTCCCCTACAGGCCAGGCCCCTTTAGGAAAAAACTAGCGCCCCTTCTCGCTAGGGAGGTCCAGAGGGTAGCGAAGAAAGGGCGGGGCGAGAGTGTGACGTCACCCAAAACTGGCACCAGCCCGGGCGAGATTGGGTTACGCACTGGAGGTGTGCGGCGCAGCGGTGAGACCTCTGCGCGCTGCAGAATTAGCGCCGTTGCTTTTCCTTCTGGGCTGGGGTCTCCCAGGCGGCTTCTGGAGAAACCCGGCCTCCTGACCACTGAGCTGCGCAGGGGAATGGGTGCTGATGTAGTGGACTCTCCCGGGCATGGTTTCCCGCGGGGAGGAGGTTCCTCCTGAGCCCAATGGAAGGCAGGGATTCCCCCCTGGGCTGGAGTTAACGAGGGTGCGGAGGTCCGACCGAGCTGTCCCTTTGGAGAACAGAGATCCTGGTGAGGAGTGGAGGTCATGACTTACAGAGCCCCACAGAGGACTAGGGTCGTGAAAGCTCCATAGAGGACGGGGGTCTTGACACTCTAGGGCAAGGGAATATGGGGTTCACCACTTATCGAGACCGACAGAGGATGCAGGTCCCGATCCAAGGCTCCAGAGGACATGGGTCCTAATTGAGTCCCACCGGGACAGGGTCGTGACCGACCCGTCCCTTCTGGATGAGTTCCGTGCGGGAAGGGGGCCTCGCCCCATGGAGAGCGACCCTGTCCAACTCACACCACAGGGACACCCCTACACCCTACCTCGCTGGGCTGAAGGGGGTCGTGATGGCCCGAGGGACGGAGTATGAGACACCCTACTGGGCTTTATGGGACAGGACGGTCCCACGACCCGCCCCGGGGCCAGCGGTCGTCCCTCCTCTCCCGCGGGGGCCGGGTTGGGGGCGGTGCCTGGCGGGCGGGGGCGGGTCCTACGGCGGGGGCGCAGTCACCCGGCGGCTGGCTGCGGGACGTACTGGGCCGGGGGCTGGGGTGGGACCCGGTGGGCGCCATGGAGCTGCTCTCGGCTCTGAGCCTCGGTGAGCTGGCGCTCAGCTTCTCGCGGGTGCCGCTCTTCCCCGTCTTTGACCTCAGCTACTTCATCGTCTCCATTCTCTACCTCAAGTATGAGCCAGGTGAGCCAGAGCCAGCAGTCCGCGGGGGCTGGCATCGCGGGGCGGGGGGTGGGGGTAAACCTGCGGGTCGCGAGGAGGGGGAAGCCCTAGATCATGGCGGGGCACAGTACCAGGGAGTGCTTCGGGGGAGCAGCAGGTGCCGGGATCATGCGGTTCTTCCACAAGGAGTGGGCGGGGGACGGCGGGGGGAAGACGAGGGAGGGCAAGGAGAGGAGCCCCCGGGATGGTGGGGCTGGGGGAGTGGGAGCGGATGAGGGCTGGATGACAGGAGAGGAATGCAATTGTATAGAAGAGGGGAACAGGTGCTCGGGAGGGGGCTGGAAGGGAAGGTCAGGGGTCCCGGCAGGGTCGCGTGAATTTGGGCAAGCGGCATAGGTCGTGGTGAAGGCGCAGGCTGGGGTCGGTGCTGTCCGTCAGTCCAGATGTCCTGGCCTCCCGCAGCCGTGACCTCCCTCCTTGCCCTTGGCGCGCGGAGCCGGAGCGGCTCAGTGTCTATATAAGGGCCGTCAGTGCTGGAGGCAGTAATCCGGTTCAGAGAAAGTGACACCGGTGCCCCCGCTGCTCTGCGGCCCTCGGCCCTCGGGCAGTCTCCCCTCCTCCTCCGACAGAGCGTAGCTGGGTCTCCCGCGCCCGGCGGGAATTCTTCCAGCGGTGGCGCGGATCCTTTCCACTTACTGAGCAAAATCTGCCCTAGGGCAGGGTGATTTGGGGTTAGCTAACCCAGCCAGCTCCAGACCGTCCCCTCCACCCCCACCCCCCACCCCCGCGGAGAATCGCAGAAGGAAAGAAAAACTCTGCTTCTTGGGGTTTTTTAAAAGCATTTTTTTTTTTTTTTTAGATGATGGTAAATAGCCTCCTTGGAGTGTGGTCTATTTTTAGATAAGGCTCACTGAATGTTTCTTGTTCATCTCCTAGCGTTTTAACTGTTATAGCACACCAGCCAACGACAGGGACTAGAGAATTTAGCTTTAGAAAAGGGATCGATCATCCGGAAACTTTGTGACTGTTTCTCGCACTTAGATGTAAATTCCTCTATATTCTTCTCTCAGGACTGAAATAGCTTTTTTTTTTTTTTTTTTTTTTTCAGATTATAAAAATAGGTGCTTCTTTGTTTTTAAAAATCAAGCTGAGAAACAGAAAGGAAAAAAAAGATCATTACAGTTGAGGTATTGCCGGCCCTTCCAGACCTCTATTCTATGCGTTTATAACTCTGTAGTTAGAGATGGTAAAGCACGATTTTATGCAAATAGGATTATATTCTGGTTGCCAAGTGTTTTTGTTCCGTTTTATTTTTGCCCGTCCACAAGCCAGAGCCTATTCTTTAAAAGCTATTCTGCAGATCAGTTACTTTGCAAAGCAGAATAAGCTTTGTATTGTCTTAGCACGGGCACAGGACTGCATTTCCTTTCCAAGACAGATTTTGGTGGCTCAGGCCAATCCCTGGGTAAGTACAGAACCTAGCACACCTTGGGAAATGTTAAACTGTGGAGGGCTGGAGCTTCAGAGGGATGTAGGACACAAATGTCTGGAGGAAAGAGGTCTTCAGGCTGGCTGGGAGTATGCAGGGGGGGGTCTAGAAATTTCTGCCAGAGTAAATAAGTCATCTGAACTAGAGGTACTGGAGCCTGAAGGTTCCTGAAGATGGGGAAGTTTCAGTGGTTCATAACCTGCTTATATTAGGGGCTCCTGGGGACTCTTAAACCCCCATCTCATCTCCACTCCAGACAAATCGAATCAGAATATCTGGGATAGGGCCATCCCTGCATGCTTATATTTCAGGGTCCCCTCCCCAGTGATTCCTGCATGCCCTCAAGATTGAGAAACCCCTGCCCAGTTCAAATGCCCTCTGTCTGCAACTGCGGAAGTAGGAAATAGTGGGTAAGCTAATTTACATACCCAATGAGCCTGTGGTCCCATGGCTGGTAGATGCAGCCTTGGGACTCAAACCCAGGTCTGCTGGACCCCAAGACTCACTCCAATTGCTCTGAGGTACTTGGTTCCCTTTAGAAAAGGGAGGAGTTGGGCTTAGCGGTTAGCCCCCCACCCCACCCCACCCTGTTTGTTGTTCCTGCTGAGTCTCTACAAAGGTTTCTTAGAATCTGTGTGCTGACTGCCGGACTGGCCACCACGAATCTGCAGGGCCCCTCACTCAGAAAGTCAGAATTTCAAGATGGTGACAGCAGCGTTAAAGTGAATGTGGGACCCTTCTGAACACAGGGTCCTTGGCAATGGCACAGATCGCACACCTGTGGAGCTGAGAGCCACGCTGGCTTTTAGGGAAAGTCTCTGAATTGGGAGTCAGCCTCTATCACGGAACACCAGGCTGGTGCCTGCACCTCCCGTGAGGTTCAGCTCACTCATCTGTGAAACATAATCCCAAACTCTTCTGCCAGGCTATTGTAAAGATGTATTGAGAGCTTTGTCCGTAGTAGGGTCTAAGGCACTTGGGAGAGGTAGTCACAATTATTTGTAAGGCCGTGGGAGGATGTGTTTCCTGAGACGCAGGCATTTTCTGGGTCAGGCTTTCACGAGAATCCTGAATGAGGACAGAGCTTAGAGTGTGGTCCTCAGATGAACAGCATCTGTGGCCCCTGGGAGCTGGTTAAGAAACGCAGAATGCCAGCCCACCCTCCCCCAACCCCAGACCTGCTGAATCAGAATCTGCATAACATTTAAGGAAGGATGGACTAAAAGAGGCAGGAGCTCCTTATTAGAACCTGGAGCTCCTTAATACAGCAGGGAGAAGATCTGGCTCACCTCCGGGTTCCCTAGTTCTAGCCAAGAAGAGAAGAGAAAGCAGTGGATGTCGGCTGCATGGTTGAACGAATGAATGACTGTCCTGGATCCTTTTAAGCCTTGACCTATCCCAAGAACCTTCCAGACCAGTGGTTCTCAAATATACCTCCACATTAAACTCACCTGGGGAGCTTTTCAGAACCCTCTTGTTCCCGCAGCACCCTTCCATTTAAATTAGAATCGCTGTGCACATTACCGGTGTCAGTATGTCTTTTTTAAGTTCCCCAGATGAGAACCAGTTCTGTGTAAACAGTGTTGCCCAGGTCTCTGCCCAAGTGACAGTGAGGGCCAGATCATTCTCTGTGGTGGGGGCCATCACAGGCATTTCAAGATGTATCACAGCATCCCCGTGGCTCAACCTACTAGATGCTGGTAGCATCTAGTTGTAACAACCAGAATGTGACAGCCAGTTGTGACAACCAGAAATGTCCCCCGATGGAGTTGCCTCCAGTTGAGAAGCAGTGACCTAGACCGAGTCTCAAACGCCCAGTGCTTTCAAGGGCCAGGCAGGTGATGTATGGGAAGCGGTCTGCCAACCACGTGGGGACTGTCCCCAGGTGAGACCCAGCCATGCACATCTTTGCCTGATTGCAGCAAGAACCACCAGAAGTGGTGTTTCAAGGGAAGCTGGAAGTGCGATATGCAGTTCCCTATGTGTATATGTTGGCTGTTCAGACATTTTTTAAATTTGTTTAAAAAAAATTAAAAATTGTTTTAAATAAAACAATTAACATTTTTTTCTTTTAAAGAAGTTAATAGGCTATTTTCTAGAGCAGTCTTAGATCCACAGCAAAATTAAGCTGCAAGTACAATTTTCGTGTACTCTCTGACTTCTCCCCATCAGCATTCGGCCCAGGGGGGTACCTTTGTCATAATCCAGGAGCCCGTATCATTATTATTATAATATCACTATCACATATTATCAACCAAAGTCCAGAATTTACATGAGGGTTACTTGGTATTGTACGTTTTGTGGATTTCGCCAATTGTATAACGTGTATCCACTGTTAGGTTATCGTACAGATAATTTCACTAACCTAAAAATCCCCCAAGCTCCCCGTGAGCATCCTGCCCCCTCCCTCCCTCAAACCCTGGACAACCCCCGATCTTTTCGTCATCTCCATAGTTTTGCCTTCTGCAGAATATCATAGAATTGGAACCATACAGTGTGTAGCCTTTTCAGTCTGGTCTCTTTTGCTCAGCAGTATGCATTTAGGTTCTTTTTTTTTTTTTTAAAGATTTTATTTATTTATTTGACAGAGAGAGATCACAAGTAGGCAGAGAGGCAGGCAGAGAGAGAGAGAGGAGGAAGCAGGCTCTCTGCTGAGCAGAGAGCCTGATGTGGGGCTCGATCCCAGGACCCTGAGATCATGACCTGAGCCGAAGGCAGTGGCTTAACCCACTGAGCCACCCAGGTGCCCCTGCATTTAGGGTTCTAACACGTCTTTTCGTGGCTGGAAAGCTCATTTCTTTTCATTGCTGAGTAATCTCGCAGGGTACGTATGCACCATAGTTACTTATTCACCTACTGAGAGACATCTTGGTTGCAGTTTGTACATCTAAAACACTGTGGGACTAACAAGACAGCTCCTTGAGCCTTGTTTTGAGACCTCTGGCGTGAACTCTAAGCTTTTCGAGGGTAAAGGGCTGCCTCTCCAACCTTCCAAAAATCTGTCACAGGGGCAGAAACCAAGGCAGACAGCTGAGTTCCTTCAAGTCACTGAGAAGCTCTGTAAATACACCTCCCATGTTTGGACCTCAGACTAAATAGTGCAGAGCCATGGCTTTGCTGATAGTGCCCTGGGGAACCTTCTAGTGCTTCCCTGCCTTCCATAGACAGGACTCTAACCCCCAGAGAAGGAATGCTGGGATGCCCATCCCAGGCCAGAGCTAGGGACGTGATAAGGGCTTCCTCCTCCCTCCTCAGGCAGAGCTGATTTTTATAAATCCATCAGCTAAAATTTCCACCCACAGGTACTTTCCATTTCAGTTCAGTTCCAGGAATAACTCGTGCATAATTGCTAAGCTCTAAGCAATTTCTTTTTGTTCTCACCGGCGCCCTTTGAAATGGGTAATAACACTGGGGTGACCACCTCACCCAGGTTCCGTTAAGACAAGCACCAGGCGCCCCATGTCCCAGGAACCCCTCGGTCCCAGGCAAATCAGGATGACTGGTCCCTCCAGACAGCACCCCCATTATGCACAAACGCACCCATTGAAACCCGGAGAGAGGAGTGACTAGCCAAGCTCACCCAGCGAGAGGGGAGGGCTTTGGTGGCAAACCTGGGATTGCAACCCACTTTCTTGTGGTTCCTGATGCTCCCCCAGAACCCAGCAAGAGAAATCAGGAAGGAGTATGGCAAAGGGAAAGAGCCAGAGGGACGGTTCTCGGCACTGCCTTGCTGTGGATCTTCAGGGCAGGCCCATCCCCCATCCGCCTCCGTCTTCTCCAGTGTGGCAATGAGGAGACTGACCTTGGTCTTCTAGGTTGCTGAGATAAATAAGTTTGATGATGCTAAGAATCATCTTGATAATTACACACACCGCATTGAATCACCAGTACAACTTGGGAACAGGGTACTCTCATCCTCTTCTTTGGAAAGCAGAGGAAGCTGAGGCTGGCAGGGAACAGTCATTTGTCCAAGGCCACACCAGAGAGAGTGAGCAGCAGGGCCAAACCGGGGTCTGTGACTTTTCTACCAGGACTCACCCATGGTGCAAACACAGGAGCCTGCTTTACTCCCACTACCTGCTGCCCTGCCCCCACCCCCTGCTCCCTGGCCTCAGTCCCTGGGATGGTCCCAGAGGGCGCCAGAATGACCCTGGAAAGAATTCAACCCCTAACGGTTATTTTTAGATACAGAGGTATCCATTTCTGCAAAACATGGGTGCCTCACCTGACCCAAGCCCTTGCAGGACCCACCAGCTGCTCCAAAGGATTAACTCTCAGCTGGCAGCATTTTTAAATAGACACCCCAGGGAAGAGAAGAGAACATTCTGCCTCATACGGTAGGACCTTTGTCAATGCTGAGACTTAGGACAACCTCGAGGGCAGGGAGAAGATGCACTGTGGGCTTGTAACTCCAGAGTGAGATCGAGGAGGGAAATTTCAATTCCAGCCCTTGTCAGGAGCTGGGCAAAGAAGGGACTGGGGTTCACACCTGGCAGAAGGAGTGGGACACAGAGGAAAAATAGTTTGTCCAAGGTCTCATGGTTAGTTGGGGGTGGCGAAGAGAAAGGGGATTGTGTTTACAACTTTCTTTCATACAACTTTTATTAAGCATGTTTCCCGATTATAAAATGTAATTTGTGCAAGAGAATGGATAGATAATTTGGGATCTATTCCTATGTCGGCATACCTTACAGTGGAGAAAAATAAATACGGCCCTTGAAAATACTGTGCTCAGTGAAAGAGCGAGAGGTAAAAGACTATATGATTCCCTATATGAAATATGTAAATTCAGAACATTTTCCTTCCCCCAAAAGGAAACCCCAGCCCTACAAGCCCCAGCCCTACAAGCAGTCAGTCCCCATCCTCCCCTCCCCCAGCCCCCTGCAGTCACCAGTCTACTTTCCGTTTTTGTGGATTTGCCTGTTCTGGACATTTCATACAGATGACCTCATGCACTGTGGGACCCTTTGTGTCTGACTTCTTTCACTTAGCATTTTTGCAAGATTTGTTTTCATGTTGTAGGACTTCATTCCCCTTTGAGGCGGAATGATATTCCTTTGTGTGGATCTACCACATTTTGTTTAACCAGTCATCTATTGGTGGACGCTTGGGTTGTTTCCACCTTTTGGCAAACTGTAAATAGTGCTGCCGTGAACACGATTTTTTTTTTAAGATTTTATTTATTTATTTGACAGAGATCGCAAGTAGGCAGAGAGGCGGGCAGGGGGCGGGGGAAGAAGGCTCCCCACTGAGCAGAGAGCCCGATGTGGGGCTTGATTCCAGGACCCCGAGATCATGACCTGAGCTGAAGGCAGAGGCTTTAACCCACTGAGCCACCCAGACACCCCGTGAACATGATTTTTTAAGAGCCCTCCAGAACCTTTTGCTGGGTTCTCAGGTAGGATATAGCACAGTTCCCCACTGCCCACCTCCTGCTCCTGGACCTCTGATCATGGCCATCAGAGAGGGGGCAGGTGGTCAGGGTCTGATAGGAGGCTGGTGGAACCCCATGTGATGAACATCCCATGTCCCTCTTGCCTATTGGTTTTCCGGGGGGACTCTTGTTTTTACTAGTTTTGATGATTAAGTATTTCATACACACAGAATAAATATCACGGACACCTCTCTCCCCTGCACACAGATTTAACAGATGTGAACATAGATTTCCTTCAGATGGTTTTCTTGAAGAATTTATTTATTTATTTGAAAAAGAGAGAGGGGCACCTGGGTGGCTCAGTGGGTTAAAGCCTCTGCCTTCGGCTCAGGTCATGATCCCAGGGTCCTGGGATCAAGCCCAGAATCTGGCTCTCTGCTCAGCAGGGAGCCTGCTTCTGCCTCATTCTCTCTGCCTGCCTCTCTGCCTACTTGTGATCTCTGTCTGTCAAATAAATAAATAAAATCTTAAAAATAAATAAATAAAAAGAGAGAGAGTGAGTGCATGTGGGGGAAGGGGCAGAGGGAGAGGGAGAGAATCTCAAGCAGACTCCTGAGTGGTGCACGGAGCCAACTTCATGTTTCTTAGAGTGAAAGATCCTACAATGACCCTGTTCCAAGTAAGGTCGCATGCTGAGGTTCTGGTGGGCATGAATGCTGGGCAGGGGGACCCTGGTCCCCCATATAACTCGCTGCAAGTGGAAATATTGATCCGTATATCATGTACGGTTAACAGCTCTCAAGGATGGAGCGAAGGGCTATAGTTTCCTGGGACAAAATAGTAACTCCCTGAATTAATGGAGCAGGGAGGGTTTCTTAGAGTGCAACCCAGAGTGCCCAACACAGCCTCGATGCCTGGGGTGTTCCCTCCACATTTACTAGATGGGGAGCCCCATGAGGGCAGGAGTCCATTCACTCCCATCTGTTTATTGAGTGGCTGCTATTTGGCAGGCCTAGCGCCGGGCACTGGGGGTGCAGCAGCAGGTAAGACTGAGGAGGTCCCCATACTCACCAAAGGATTAAGACCAAACCAGTCCGTTGAGTGTATCAACTGTATGGATTCGTATTCATGTCAATGGCTTTGTCTTTGGTGCAGGTCCTGGAGAGACCAAGCATTCAGACTCAGCTTAGAGACTAAAGGCATTCAATTTCTAGAAACAACGTGACTTTTTTTTTTTTTAAATATTTTTTATTTATTTGACAGAGAGAAATCACAACTAGGCAGAGAGGCAGGCAGAGAGAGAGGAGGAAGCAGGCTCCCTGCAGAGCAGAGAGCCTGATGTGGGGCTCGATCCCAGGACTCTGGGATCATGACCTGAGCTGAAGGCAGAGGCTTTAACCCACTGAGCCACCCAGGCGCCCCAACGTGACTTTTTTTTTAAGATTTTTTTTTTTTTTGAGAGAGAGGGCGCACGAGCAGGGGGAGGGGCAGTGGGAGGAGCAGAATTCCGGCTGAGCAGGGAGCCCAATGTGGCGCCAGATCCCAGGACCCTGGGGTCAAGATCTGAGCCGAAGACAGACACCCAATTGACTGAGCCACCCAGGTGCCTCCAGAGTGACAAAAAACAGGGTACCTGGGTGGCTCAGTTCAGCACCCAACTTTTGATTTTGGCTCAGGTCGAGCCCTGCATTGGGCTCCACACTCAGCAGGGAGTCTGCTTGAGATTCTCTCTCTCCCTCTGCCCCTTCCTCCACTTGTGTTCTCTCGTGTGCACACTCTTTCTCTCTCAAATACATAAACACAGCTTGAAAAAAAAAAGAGGGGCACCTTGGTGGCTCAGTGGGTTAAGCCTCTGCCTTCGGCTCAGGTCCTGATCTGAGAGTCCTGGGATCAAGCCCCGCATCAGGCTCTCTGCTCAGTAGGGAGCCTGCTTCCCCCCCTCTCTCTGCCTGCCTCTCTGCCTGCTTGTGCTCTCTCTCTGTCAAATAAATAAATAAAATCTTTTTAAAAATTAAAAAAAAAGACAAAAGAAACCTAAATGGATTGTTTCTTTGGATTCATTTTTGATGAGTAGATCACATGCAACTTCCCCATCTCTTGCCCACATTGAGTAGAGTTGTCATTGGATCCAAGTAAATTGTTTAAGGAGAGTTGTGGGTACCAGCTCTGGCCCTGAGAGCTAAGAGCTTGTGCCTTACAACTGAATCCTAAAGGCATTTTCTGGAAAGTGAAGCTAGTGGGGGTGGGAAGGAAATCTAGATGATGAAACAGTTGGCACACCAGGGGACTCCCAGGTTGCAACTCTGGGGTGTTGTGGCCATAGATGATTACGACTGTATGAACGTAAAGATAGGGAGACAGCTGTCTGACTCAGTCAGTAGAGTGTGTGACTCTTGATCTCAGGGTGGTGAGTTCAAGCCCTGCATTGGGCATAGAGAGGACTTAAAAATAAATTAATTAATAATTTAACATACAGATTAGCACCTGTTTCTGGAGATTCCAGAGACTTTAAATGGGTTATACAAAGTATAAGAATTTGACTAATAGACGTAATCCTGTGCCCCTAACATTTTTTGTAAACTTTTTTTTTTTTAAAGATTTTATTTATTTATTTGACAGACAGAGATCACAAGTAGGCAGAGAGAGAGGAGGAAGCAAGCTCCCCCCGGAGCAGAGAGCCCAATGTGGGGCTCAATCCCAGGACCCTGGGATCATGATCTGGGCCAAAGACAGAGGCTTTAACCCACTGAGCCACGCAGGTGCCCCTGTAAACTTATTTTTTAAGAACTACACTCTTCCCCTCCATATTAATGTGAGATTTAATGAAGAGTTCTCACATCCCCTTCATCCAGCTTCCCCCGATGACCATGTCTGACATAATGGTAGGTCATTACTAAAACCAGGAAATCGACATCGGTACAATGCCTTTGACACCAACTACTGACTTTATTCAGCAGTATTTACATACAGTTTTTTAAATACAGTTTTCTATTTTTTTAAAGATTTTATTTTTAAGTAATCTCTATACCCAATGTGGGGCTCGACTTCACAACCCCAAGATCAAGAGTCACATGCTCTACCGACTGAGCCAGCCAGGCCCCCCTATACAGTTTTGTATTTTATTGTGTGTATAGATTCTAATAATCACCACCACAGTTGGGGTACAGAATGGTTCTGGGACCCCAAAGGAACTTCCTCGTAATGTTCCTTTATAGTTATATCTTCCTCCAAACCCTAATGCCTGTGACACTGATCTACTCTTTGTCATGTATTGCTATGGTTTTGTTACTTGGAGAAAGTCATAGAAATGATATCATATAGTATGTAACCTTCTCTTTTCTTTTTAAAGATTTATTTGAGAGAGAGAGCAGGAGTGAGGGAGGGACAGAGAGTCTTAAGCAGACTCTAAACTGGCCAACTGAGATGCTCAGGCGTGGGGGTCAGGTATCTGGTTTGTAAAGTCCCCGAGCAATGCTGATATACAAACAAATGGAAGGCCAGTGCACTGAGCCCTTTTCCTGACAAGTGGGATTTCTGTTTCTTTTTTTTTTTTTAAGATTTTATTTATTTACTTATTTGACAGAGAGAGAGAGAGAGATCACAAGTAGGCAGAGCAGCAGGTTGGGGGGGGCGGGGAAGCAGGCTCCCCGCTGAGCAGAGAACCCGATGTGGGGCTTGATCTCAGGACCCTGAGATCACGACCTGAGCTGAAGGCAGAGGCTCAACCCACTGAGCCACCCCGGTGCCCCAGGATTCCTGTTTCTGTTTGCTAAGCAAGATCATTCTTCCTTTGTATTTTGTTGCCTTGGGTTTATAGAAAAGCTCAGTTGACTATCATTTATGAGTGTGTATCCTCAGTTACAGAGACTGAAATAAGTTACATTTTTTCTGTTGTCCCTTTTATTTTATTTTTTTTAATTTTTTTTCCCTTTTATTTTATAACAGCTTCATTGAGCCGTAATTCACATACCACCCATTTAAAGCATCCCATTCGTTGGTTTTCAGTATATTCGCAGAATTGTACAACGATCACGTCCAAAAGAAATCTGTAGCCTTTAGCTGTCACCCTCCCATCTCCTCCATTCCCTCCAGCCTTAAGCAACCTCTAATCTACTTTCTGTTAGTGTTAAAAATTAAATAAAATATGAAGACCCATAATAGGATAAAATCCACAGGGTCATGGGAGCCCAGAGGCAGGAGTGACTGACCCAGCAGAGCAAGGAAGCCTTCCTAGAGGAGGTGACATTCGTGCTTGGCCATTTTTGCTTTTGTGTCTTTGCTCCTTCTATGCCACTAGCTTGTAACAGAAGACAACAAGTGTTGGGGAGGAGGTGGAGAAGTTGGAACACTTGTGAAGAGCTGATAGGAATATAAACTGGTGCAGCCGCCATGGAAAACAATATGGCAGTTCCTCAAAAAAGTTAAACAGAATTACCATTTGACCCATCAGTTCCACTTCTGGGTGCATCCCCAGAGGAGTTGAAAGCAGGAACTCAAATTGATATTGGTACACTTATTTTCTTAGCAGCATTATTCTTCATTGCCAAAAGGTGGAAATAACCCCAATGTCCATCGATGGGTGAGTGGGTAAACAAAATGTGGTATATCCATACAATGGAAGATTATTCAGTCTCAGAGAAGAAGGAATTCTGATACAACATCAGGTTATTATGCTGAGTGAAAGAAACCAGACACAAGAGGACAAATATGTGTGATTCCACTTACATGAGGTTCCCTAGAGGAGTGGAATTCACAGAGATGGGAAGTAGATGGTGGGAGCCAGGGGCTGAAGGAGGCAACAGAGAGTTAGTGTTTAATGGGGACAGAGTTTCAGCTGGAGACAATGAAAATGTCCTGGAGATGGATGGTGGTGATGGTTACATGACAGTGTGAATGTGCTTCATGCCGCCAAGCTGTTCACTTAGAATGGTTAAAGTAGCACATTTCATGTATATTTTACCACAATAAAAAAAAAGGTAAAAAGAAGGAGAGACCAAGAGGACAGGCGTGAGCTTGTAGGGATCTTGGCGTCAGCCCAAGGCAGGAGCAGCCGCATGGAAGTGTTCCCATCTGTACATTGCTCCCTCTCCACGCCGCCCTCTCTTGTAGGGATGAGAGTGACCGCCTGGCTGTGGTTATCAATGAGGATTTAGCAAGTCCTTCATATAAATGCAAACCCAGTGTCCGAGACCTGGAGGGGGCTGCTAAGTGGGACCTGGCATTACCGTCATTGCCACGTCTCTGAGCACAGAAGGAGCCCTGGCCCAGCTCTGCCTTTTCTCCGTGTGACCTCAGGCACCTGTCCAGCCTTTCTGAGTCTGGGTTCTTCCTCTGAAATGGGCAAGCTGCAAGGCAGCTGAATTAGGATGGGCTGACTGGAAGGCATGGGGACAAACGTGCCCTTGGCACTCTGGAGACGGTGGGGGACACCCCTGTGCCCCCCAGGAGCAGTTGAGCTGTCCCGGCGCCATCCCATGGCATCCTGGCTGTGTGCCATGCTGCACTGCTTCGGGAGTTACATCTTGGCTGATCTGCTCCTCGGGGAGCCCCTGATCGACTACTTCAGCAACAATTCCAGCGTCCTGCTGGCCACAGCCATCTGGTAAGCACTGTCTGGCTGGTGGGGTGTGGGAGAGCAGAGTTGGGGGCAGGGGTGACCCAGCCACCTGGAAGGTGGGAGGTGGGGGGTTGGAGGAAATGGGACTCATCTGTACAACCTTCACAGCGGACCTGGGTGCGCTGCTGTCCACCACCTCACTCTATCCCAAGCCCGGCAAGCCGGGGAGGGGGATCTAGACACAACCCCCCCCCCAGGGACCCCCCAATGGTCTGTCTCCCCCTGATGCTCTGCATTCTCTCCCCAAAGGTACTTGATTTTCTTCTGCCCCCTGGACCTCTTTTACAAGTGTGTCTGCTTCCTGCCTGTAAAACTTATATTCGTGGCCATGAAGGAGGTAGTGAGAGTCCGCAAGATTGCCGTGGGGATCCATCACGCCCACCACCACTACCACCATGGGTGGTTCGTCATGATTGCCACCGGCTGGGTCAAAGGTAAACAGGACCATGATGACATTGGGAAATCACCTCTGCTGAGAGCCCCTGCTCAGTGGTACATGTCTGGCACCCAGGTTGGCACAGACATTGATCCAGGCTACAAGGACTGTTGTGGGAGTCCAGCCTCATTAGCCAACAGCTTTCGAGTAAATGGGAAGATTCTTCCAGAATTTCACTGTCAAAGATAAACAGGCCCACAAGACAATGATGGCTGTCTCTCAAGCAGGGGTCCTCAGCTGTGACACTACTGATGTTTGGTGCCCAGTCATCCTTTGTGGTGGGTGCTGTCCTGTGCAGGGTAACATGTTGAACAGCATCCCTGGCCTTCTCCCACCAGATGTCAGTACTGCCCACCTGCATGACAACCAGAAATGTCTTGTCTCTTTTGATTCTTAAGACTCTGCTTTAGGAAAAATCTAACATCATCCCCTATAAACTGAGAAGGGAAATGAAATGACTTGCTCATGGTCACACGGCTAAGGGGGTGTAGCTACGTTTGACTCCAGGTCCTCAGAATTCAACATTTGCATGCTTAACGACTTTGAAGTCCTCCTTTTCCCTTCTCCTTTGGCTATGCTAAGAGGCAGGCCAAGATAGACTTTAAAGCAGAAAATGTTGCTAAAAATTAAAGAGGGGCCCTTTATAATGATAGGTCAATCCACTAGGAAGATACAACAATAATAAACATATATGCACCTAAAAATAGCACCAAAATATATCAAGCAAAAACTGAGAGAAGTTAAAGGAGAAATAGGCAGTCCAGCAATAATAGTTGTAGAGGTGGACCCAGGAGTAACAAGAAGACAAGGAAAGAAGGCTTGACCTTCTTTTTGGTAACACCACGGGCCTCCTTATCCCTGCTCCCTGACACCGAAGTGGGTACTGCCAAAATGTCGGGGCCTACAAGCACACTCCACTACGCCATAGTGTACTCAGATTTTCATAGGGCTGGATCATGCTCTGTGGTGGAGACTGTCTTGTGCGCTATAGGATGTTGAGCAGCATTCCCGACCTTAACCCACCAGTAGCAGCCCTGCCCCAGTTGCAACAACCAAAAATGTCTCCAGATGTTTCCAAATGCCTCTTTGGGGGAAAAATCACTCCAGATATGAACCCTTGGTCCAGTGGTACATACCAGGTACCTCAACACAGCCATTCCTGGAGTGGGTGTTCAGCTCTCTTTAGCCAATACGTTTGGGGTAAATGGGAAGATTCTTTTAGAATTTCAACCATTATGTCCCATGTGGGTCTCCTTATTTGCTCTCCAGGAAGCCTGTAGTATAGAACAAATGCCCCAGGGGTATAGCTTGCCTCCCAGAGGGCACATGGCTTAAGAAAGATTGAAAATTTAGAACCCTGAGGAGGAGGAAGACTGAGATGTGGGGCCTTCTAGAAGCCTTATGCACAGGTCAGGGTCCTGGGCTAGGGATATCAGGGCAGACAACGCAGATTTGTCCAAGATATGCCTTGCAGATGAGATATGAGCTCAATTCCTTCATGCTGCTTTTGCTCCAAATATGCCATGTGACCCTCCTGAGCCTCAGTTTCCCCACTGCTGCTGGTTATCATACACCCAGGCTCAGTATCCCTCTGGAGAAGACTCTAGGAACAGTGAAGCTGCTTCCTTGGGAACTCAGCCAAGAAGAGTAGGGAGTTTGAGGTGGCCGACTCATTCAGGAGCACCCTGTCCCCTAGGCTCTGGCGTCGCCCTCATGTCCAATGTTGAGCAGCTGCTCCGAGGTGTCTGGAAGCCAGAGACCAATGAGATCCTGCACATGTCCTTGTGAGTATCCCATCCCACCCCCCTACCATCCCTCCTGTATGTACAGGTAGGTGCCTCCTGGGCCTGACCCTGGGTGGGATGTTCCCAGTAACTTAGAAGCCCCAGCCACTAATTCTGTCTTCCAGAAGCTTCCAGAGGTCATGGAGCATCCATGGAGCTGAAGGGGAGCTGTAACTCTGCCTTGGGGGGAGGAGCAGGCAGAGCTGCAGGGAGATAAGATACTTGATTTGGGTTTTTAAGAGTGAGTAGGAGTTTCCTGGCAAAGGGCAAGCCTCCAGACAGAGGCCGGCACCTCTCCGAACTATAAAGTGAGAAAAGTACAATGATTCTGCCCAGTTCTGCAGGGTCGCGGTGGGGTGTGGGTGGGGAGTGTGGGTGGAGAGGAGTACAGAGCATTGGTGGAGAAAGCAGGGCACAGAGTGTGGGTGGGGAGTGTAGCTGGAACTAGGTGGGCAGGACCACAGAGCAGCATCCAGGACCCAACCTAGGGTCCCATGCTACCTTTAGCCTATACATTTTTAAAAGACCTCATTGGTTTGGGCTCGTTAAATTTTCTCCCAATCTACAATAAAGAAAGTGATGGCCATTAAAATATGATACTTTTTCTGAAAAGGCTCACCCATATGCCAAAGAAAATTCCCATTTCACACTTCAGAAAAGAGCATTATCTCATTTCATTCCTACTAGAGGCCTATTCCCACCCTCCGTTCACCAACAAGGAAATGGGGACCCAGAATGTTATGTTGCCTGCTGCTAAGTGGGCAAGTGTTTTCCCCTCCTACATTCTGTTTCGGCCTCATGAGTGGAGGGTGAGGACTCCATGGATTCATGCTCGTGAACTCCCTGGCCCTGGTACCCAGTGAGCGCTTTGGAAATATCAGGCAGCATTATCATCATTAAGGACAGCAGTGAACCACAGACATCGGGAGCAGAAGTCACAGGTCTCTCTTCTGCAACAAGTTAAAATATTGCGAACCTATCCCATAGGAAAAGAAAGGAAAGTTAAGAAAAACCATGTGTTGTAATCCTACCTTCTGGGGGACGTTTTATTGGGATTTGGTTACACAGACATAGCTGACCACCTGCATGCCTGACCTGTCTTCAGCCCCCCAGAGGTCGATCTGATACCACGTGGCCCAAGACCCCACCTTAAATCACATCGTTCCTAACTGGTATGACCCAAAGTCCCCAAGTGAACAGAAACACTCCTTTCAGGCGGGACATTTCCAGGGCTGAAAGGAGACCTCCCAGGAGCCAGAGGGGGAAGCCACACCTCTCTTTGGGCCAAGTTAGCCCTTTATTGTGCAGGGAGACGCCCCTCCTTTATCTATGCCATGCAGGCAGCTTCCCACCTCCCACTCAGGAGAAGCTGGGATGAAAGCTGGGGCCGGGAACGGGCACGTGGAGAAGGGGGGTCTGGGCCAGAGGGAAAAAGGCCTGGGCTGCGTGGTGCCTCATAGTAACAGAGGCTGCCCCCTCCAGCCCCACGAAAGCCAGCCTCTACGGAGCCATACTCTTCACCCTCCAGCAGACCCGCTGGCTCCCGGTGTCCAAAGCCAGCCTCATCTTCATCTTCACCATGTTCATGGTGTCCTGTAAGGTAAGCCGTCCTGCCCTGCCCCACGCCAGCCCACACCTTCCAGGCTGGGAGCTCAGACTTGTGGCTCTTGTGTCCCAGAATGGACAGCCCTAAGGCAGGGAGCTGGGGAAGGGGGTCCCTGTAGGTCTGTGCATGGGAACAAAGTCTGATAAGAGGAGGGTCCAGCACGTGGGGACAGGGTAAGGACAATTAAGGCCTTCTGGGCATAGGGCCCAGCCTGGGCAAAGGCCAAAAAGAGGGGCAGAAGTGCATGGAGTCTGTCTGGAGAATCGGGGCCTCGTGCCTTGGTGGTGGAGAGCTGAGGGACAAGACCCAAGAAGGCACACTTAGGACCCCAGGGACTCAGGCTGGACGAGGAATGGTGCTGGTTTCATCCTGAGGCCTTGAGCTGGGGTTAGCTCACCCAGGAGGGGTCTTTGGGAACCACACTGTCCTACCCCATAGATCTGGGGAGCTCTGCTGCAGCTGCCTGGGAGGGGACCCATTGGTCACTGAAAGGGGGAAGGGAATGAGTCCCCCCCACCCCAAGCACTGTTTCTCTCTAGGCCCAGGTGTTGGGGGGCCCCTGACGTTGAGGGGAGAGATCAGCTGTCCCCATTGCTGTCTGGGGTTTCAGCACCAGAAGTCCTATACCCAGGAAACCTACGATAGTTAGTCATCCTCCTGGGGGTGCATAAAGCCAGAGGGATGGGTCTTAACTGCCTCTGACTTTGACCTGGCTGACCTTTTCTCCCCTCTTTCCTCCTCTTACCCCCACACCTTGCTTTCTGCCTCGGTCTCTCTCTATCTCTCGTGCTGTCTCCCTGTCCCTCTGTTACCTTACCTCAGGTGTTCCTGACGGCCACTCACTCCCACAGCTCCCCTTTTGATGTTCTGGAGGGCTACATCTGCCCTGTGCTGTTTGGGACCGCCTGGGGGGGCAACCATCACCACGACAACCATGGTGGGTCCCATGGTGGGTCCCATGGTGGCGGCGGGCCCGGCTCGCCACACTCAGCCCTACCTGCTAGGTCCAAGGAGGAGCTGAGTGAGGGCTCCAGGAAGAAGAAGACCAAGAAGGCAGATTAGTGGATGGCCCAGAGGCCTTGAGGGGTGCCAGGGAGAAGACCCGGACCCAGGACCCTCAGAGACGATGCGGGAGCATCGTGGGCTCTGCTCTCCCCTCTCCGGGCCTCAACTTCCCAGTCTGCAAACTGGGGCCATGTGGGGGGGGTGTTAAATGAGATATGGGGGTGAGGAGCATTTGTAGGCATGGAGGGGTCCCTCTCTTTCTGCCAGGCCACCATAGCGACACAGCTTTATTTGGCGGGAGATCCACAGCATCCTGGCAGTGACCCCAGCCAGAAACCCTAACAGTTATATTCTTGGTTCTACTATTTCCTCTTTAAAATTACATCTGGACTCCGGAAGAACTTCAAGTCAGGTTGAGACTCATGAAATTGATGGACAATTCCTAAGTGTCTGCTATGAGGCAGCTGCTGCGACTTCCGTCTCCTCGTGCCCACTCCTCCCGGACGGCACTGGACAAGCTGCCTCCTCCGAGCCTCGCATTCCCCATCTGCGTAGTGGAGACCCTCCCCCCTCAAGCCCCTCCGTGTGGAGGTGCTGGTGTGCACCTGGACGTGAACCAATCTTACCAACTCTAAAGCACCGTGCAGGCGGGAGGGGAGGCCTTGAGGGGTGTTCCTCGTGCTTGAGAACGACTTTGCATTTTAGATTATTTGTGTTCATGGATCGGAGAACCCCTGCAAGTTACCTGGCACGGAGGGGGACTTCAGTAGACACATTTGGGCCAGTCTTAAGAGCTTGGGGGATGGGGAAGGCATGTTGTGATCTTTGGCTTCAGGCCGTCCCGAAACCAAAGAAATGCAGCAAGCTGGGCTGGGGTGCCAAGATCCAGCTCCATCAAGGGCCCCTGGACACTTGCTGTCGGGCCCTAGAAGCTTTGGGCCTCCCTCATGCTGGCGTCCTCTACGGCTCAGTCATTTAGAGGACTCGGCTTGCTCTGTGCCGAGCCTTGTGCTGCTGCTGGGCGGGTCCAGAACAGTGAGTGAGGGGAGCGGTAGCCGAGGCCCCCTGCCCTGACCCCACGGACCACCTTCATCTCATCCTGCATCACCAGGACAGCCAGGAGGGTTGGGTAGATTAGGTGTGGCTAGTCTCAGGTGGGGTTTGGGCACAGATGGGGTCAGTTTAGAGCTGTCCTTTGCACCAGGAGAGATCAGAGCAGCAGCCTACAACGGCAGCAAGATCAGCACGCGGGGTCCCAGGCATTGCCGAGCTGTTGGGAAAGTGCCTTGATCTGGTGACAGCTGGGAGCCGGTTGGGTCCTGAGGCTCCCAATGCATCCTCTTGCATGTTTATCAAGGCTCGGCATGAAGGTACAGCAAATAAATCTGTTGTGAAAGAAGCACGTTGGCCTGGCTGATTGATTCTTGCTCTTTCGGCCTCAGGACACGGCAGGGTTCTGTGTCCTTAGAGACGCTCAGAGTTTCAGGGAGACGAGGCTCATGGCAGCCCCCAATTGCCAAGAGGAGATGGAGCCTGTGGGTAGAGTTTGGAGTTCGGAGTTTAGATATTTACTGTGCCACCGACAGATCATGGGGCCTCCCCTTCTCCAAGCCCTTTTGCTTCTTGGGGAATGGGGGTAATGATTATCACTGCCCTTTATGGACAAGTGGGAGAATTAATGGGGTGTTTGGGGTTTGCGGCTAAGAGTCCGTACAGGACCCTGTTAAGAGAACCACTTGGCAATCACACATCTGATAAAGGGATTGTATCCAGAATATATAAAGAAGTCCCAAAACTCAATAATAAAACAGCCCAATTAAAAACGAGTAAAGGATTTGAAAGGACACTTGGCCATGGAGAATATACAGATGACATTTTAAAAAGCACATGAGAAGATGCCCGACATCCTTAGCCATCAGGGAAATGGGTGGGAAGGTACCCATTACACTGTCTAGGATGGTTAAATTAAAAAGACTGACCAGGGGCGCCTGGGTGGCTCAGTGGGTTAAAGCCTCTGCCTTTGGCTCAAGTCATGATCCCAGGGTCCTGGGATTGAGCCCCGCATCAGGCTCTCTGGTCAGCAGGGAGCCTGCTTCTCTTCTTCTCTCTCTCTGCCTGCCTCTCTGCCTACCTGCGATCTCTGTCAAATAAATAAATTAAATCTTTAAAGAAAAAAAAAAAAAGACTGACCATGCTGAGTGCTGGATGTGGAGCAACGGGAACTCTCTTCATTCCGTGGGCAGGAATATAAAATGGTGCAGCTGTTCTGGAAGACAGTGGCAGTTTCTTAAAAATTTAATTTTCCGGAGCACCTGGTTGGCTCCGTGGGTTAAAGCCTCTGCCTTCAGCTCAGGTCGTGATTCCAGGGTTCTGGGATCAAGCCCCGAATCAGGCTCTCTGCTCAGCAGTGAGCCTGCTTCCTCCTCTCTCTCTGCCTACTTGTGATCTCTATCAAATAAATACATAAAATCTTAAAAAAAAAAAAAAAGAAACTGAGTGGTGGAAATCTTAACTATCCTGACTGTAGTGGTGATTTCACGGGTCTATATGCACATCACAACCTACCAAATCCTATGCTTTAAAGGTTTTATTTATTTATTTGACAGAGGGAGAGAGATCACAAGTAGGCAAAGAAGCAGGCAGAGAGGGGTGGGGGGAAGCAGGCTCCCTGCTGACCGGAAAGCCCAATGCAAGGCTCGATCCCAGCACCCTGAGATCATGATCTGAGCCGAAGGCAGAGGCTTAACCCACTGAGTCATCCAGGTGCCCCAAATCCTATGATTTAAATGTGCGCAATTTAGGAGCACCTGCCTGGCTCATTCAGTAGAGCACACAACTGGTAATCTCCAGGTTGTGAGTTCAAGCCCCACGTTGGGTGTGGAGCCCACTTTTAAAAAAATGTGAAGTCTATTTGTATGTCAATTATATCTCAATAAAGATAAAATAAATAAATAAAAAATGTTCACTTAAAAAAGAAAAGAACTCCATAAAAAATTGGGCAAAAGATTTGAATAGTCAGGGGTGCCTGGGTGGCTCCATCGGTTAAGCATCTGTCTTCTGCTCAGTTCTGAACTGATCCTAGGGTCTTGAGATCGAGCCCCTAGTGAGAGCTCTCTGCTCAGTGGGGAGCCTGCTTTTTTTCCCCTCTGCCCCTCCCCCTGCTCATGCTCTCTTTCTCCCCACTCAAATTAAAAAAAAAAAAAAACTGAAGAAAAAAGATTTGAACCATGGAGAATATATGGACAGCAAGTAATCCCATGAAATAAACACATGAAAAATATAACAAAATGCCCCTGCATATCTGTTAGGGGACTGAATTGTGCCCCCCACCCCCCAAATCCATAGGTTGAAGTCCCAATCACCAATACCTCAGAAGGTAACCATATATGGAGACAGGATCTTTAAAGAGGCGATTAAGTAAAAAATGAGCTCTTTGGGTGGTCCCCACTGCGGTGTGACTGGGGTCCCTATAAGAAGAGATTAGAGGGGCACATGGGTGGCTCAGTCAGTTGGGTGTCTGCTTTCCACTCATGTCATGATCCCCACATCCTGGGATGGAGCCCCAGGGTAGGGCTCCCTACAGAGTGAGGAACCTGCTTCTCCCTCTCCTCCCAGCTTGTGCTCTCTGTCACTATCTCTGTCAATCCCCCCCCCAATAGATAAAATCTAAAAAAGAGAGAGAGAGAGAGATTAGGACACAGACATGAGCAGAGCAAAGACCCTATGAAGACCCAGGAAGAAGATGGCCATCTAAGAACAATGAAGTCTCAGAAGAAAACACTTGTGCCTCCAACGCCTTCGTCTTGGATTCCCAGCTGCCAGAGCTATAAGATGATGAATTTCTGCCAAAAATCCACTCAGTCTGTTGCTTTGGCCACCATAGCAAGTTAAAAGGATATTGCCTTGAATGTTTAAAGTAATAGTTCAGGATGCCGGGTGCTGGTAAGGGCTCAGAGCAACCACAGGGCTCACAGAGTGCTGGAAGAAAACAGCTGGGTGGTTTCTCACCAAACACCGTTTCCCGTGTATCGCAGCAATCCCATCCCTAAGTGAAACACAGACTCTTGTTCATGCAAAATATGTTCAAAGCAGCTGTTTGGGGGAATCACCAAAAAATGGAGGCATCCCAGATGTCCAGCGGCTGGTGTGTGGATGAAACTCACGCAATGGTCCCACCACACTACAGAATAGTACTCAGCGATGAAAAAGCACGAGCTGCGGACATGCACCGCATTGCGCGTGCGTCTCCGCAGCAAATGCAGCCAGACTCAGACTACATCCCATGTGCTCTCATTAGAGGACATTTTAGGAATAGCAAAATTATAGGGACGGAAAACAGATCCGCGGTGCCAGGGCTGGAGAGTGGGAGTAGGGACAGCCTCCAAAGGAGTCAGGGGAAGGGGGTGGGGGACGAAACGGTTCTGTGTCTTGATTGTGGTGGGGAAATCCACAACTGCGTGTCTTTGTCAAAACTTCCATAAATGGATGCTGAGAATTCCAGCTTCATCTAACAAGAAGAGGAAACTCAGACTATGCTGCAAAGCTTCTCGGACCTGTTCACATCCTGGCGTTTTGCCTGCGAGGGGCATGGCCTTGGGGGAGTAACTCCCCTTCTCTGAATCTCAGTTTCCTCTCAGCATGACCAGCGGGAGGGTTTGGAGCCGGATTCCAAAGGCTAGCACTGTAATTCCCGGGAGCACCTCTGCTCAAACTCATCAAGCACCTGGTGGGTGTGAGTGATAAGCGGGCTCTCCGCTGGGAGCACCAATGGATGTTCTGGGATCTCATTTTATGAGAGAACAGATTGTACCGAAATAGCCTCCCAGCCTATTCTGGGAAGGGGGTGGGTAGGCCACCGTGACTGGGGGGATGATTGGCGGGGCAGGCTGACCCTGTGGCCCCTGTAGGTGTAAGAACTCTGAAGACAAGGCTCTCCATTCCAGTCTAATTATAGCTGCAGTAGCTTTCTCTGTCTTGGATTGAAAGAAATGTTCTTATAACATCATCACCATCATCATCATCATCATCATCATTATTGCTATAATTATGGTAAAAGACACAACACAAAATCTTCCGTTTTCACCATTTTTTATGCATTAAGTTGCACTGTTGTACAACAGTGTTGTACAACAGTGTTCGACCACCACCAAACATCTCCAGAACTTTCTCAGTCTTCCCACACTGAAACTCATGACCCCATTGAACGCTGACTCCCCACACCCTCCCCCAGCCCCCGCCATTCCATTTTCTGTCTCTATGGATTTGACTATTCTTGGTGCCTCATGTAAGTGGGATCATACAGCATTGTCTTTTTGTGACTGGCTTATTTCCACTCAGCATAATGTCTTCCAGGTTCATCCATGGTGGAGGCTGGGTCAGGATTTCCTTCCTTTATAAGGTTAAATATTATTCTATTGTATAGCTATGGCACGTTTTTGCTTATCCATTCATCAATAGACACTTGGGTTGTTTCCACTTTTTGGTTATTATGGAAAACGCTGTGTGACCATGGGTGTGGAACTATCTCTTGAAGACCCTGCTTTCCATTGGGAGGAAGGTTGTTGAAGCAGGAAAGATGGGGAGGAAGCAGAGCCTCTGGGTCCCAGAGGTCAGAGCTTTGAAATATATGTACGAATATGATACACACGTATCTGTATTCAGTCACATGTATCATCAGCCATGAATGTGCCTAGAACCTCCAATTCCAGCTCAACAATGCGGGGTATATTGTAATCTTCCCCCATAGGGAGAAGTCTGCAGGGTCTTCTTTTAACCATTAAGTGATGCCCCTCTGCATTCCCCACCAAAGAAAGGGAAGGGGGAATCAAAATACAATTTATCAAGCAAACAACTGTACTTTGGCTGTTCGCGCCTCTTACAGACGTTAGCCACAGGAGGTCACAGAGCTGGGAGTATGAGCAGGAACGTAGGCTCAGGTAAACCCATTAAAAGCATGACCTGGAGCAGATGACTTGAGCAGGTGACTCTTGAAATTCAAGCATCATCTCTATACTGGGCCATCATAAGGATCAACTAAGAGTGGCAAGGTCTCATCCTGGGAAAGATCTGTTTCCTGAGTTCACATAATTGTTGGCAGATTTTTGTTCCTTGTGGCATGTTCCACCGTGAGCCTCAGTTTTCCACCAGCTGTTGGCAGGAAGCTGCCCTCAGTTCCCTGCCATGGGGACCTCTCCAACCTGGCAACTTCCTTTATACAAAGCCAGCAAGAAGTGTCGCTCCTTTTCGCAAAACAGAAATCATAGAAGTTTTGTTTTGTTTTAATTAGGGTGAAATTTCCATAACACGGAACAAACTGTTTTGAAGTGAACAATTCAATGGCATTTAGTGTGTCCACAGTGTTGAATAACCATCAATTCTACTTGGTTCCAAGACATTTCCATCACCCCAAAAGTAATGCCGTGCCCATAGCAGTCACCCCCCCATCCCTCCCCATAAGCCGCTGGCAACCGTGAATCTACTTTCTGTGTCTCTGGATTTTCCATGTTGTGCACAGTTCACATACGTGGAATCACACACATATGAGCTTCGGTGTCTGGCTTCTTTCATGCGGCAGAGTGATTTTGAGCTCCCTCCACATCTCACGTGGGCCGGAGCTCCATTCCTTCCCATGGCTGAGTAATAGTCCATGATATGCATATCCGACATGTTGTTTATCCTTTTGTTCATTGTTGGGATATTTGGGTTATTTCTACTTCTAGGTCATTGCAGATGGCACTGTTATAAACATTTGTTGGAACGCCTCTTTTCAGTTCTTCGGGTTATACAGCTTGGAGTAAAACTTCTGGGTCATAGATTTCTATAACCTAATCTTGGAAGTAACATTCCATCACTCTCCCCTCGTGATCCCATGCCCTGAGCCATTTATCCAGTTCTGACAAGTGTAGACACCCATGTAACCACCACCATCATCAAGAGAGGGAACGTTGCTATCATCTAAAAAGGTTTCCATGTGATTCTTTTGGATATATACTGAGGTATATACCAAGGAGTGGGAATTTCCGGATCATATGGGATGATTTTGTATATTTAATAGTCTGAGGAGCCATTTTTTATCCCTTTTTCATATTCTGTTCATTAAAAGCAAATCCCAAGTCTTCTACACTCAAGGGTAGAGCTTATACATCGTCCTTATACAAAAGCACGAGTACCAGCAGCAGGGGATCCACGGGAACCACCCAAGAAGCCGCCTACTCCTCTGTAAGCAAATCCAGGCCACAACTGCACCCAGGAATTCCTGTTAAGTGCTCACAACATGCAAAGCACGAAAGTAGGTATTTTACGAGCCGGTCTGTCTTTGAGGTGGGTTGTTCCTCCCATTTTCTAGGAAAAGTTTTAGGCTCTGTGGCAAAGGGACCTGCCAGCCCTCACACAGGGCTCACAGTGGGGCCGAATCAGGACCCAGGTCTATCTCATTCCCTATCCTACACTTTTCCCTTTACCCTTCACCTCTCTGAGTCTCCTCAGGGAAGCCCAAGATACATGCGTGGGAGGAGTGTGGCAGTCTCTGACTCTCCGAAGGAAAGGCAATCATCCAGTTACCGCAGACACAGATGCTCATATGCGCATTCACACTGCCGATTCTGGTTGGTACCTGCCCAGAGGCATCTGGGAAAAATTCCCAGCTCAATTAGTGGAGGAAACGAGAGTTGAACTGAGCCCACAGCAGCCAGGCAAGAGGTCAAAGCGAAAGCATAAAGATAGGAGTTTGGCAGGCCCAAGAGTGAGTTCTGGTTTTGCTACTAACTTCCCATGTGATCCTTGGCAAACCCTTCCTAGTTCAATGAAAATGTTGGAATAGGTCAAAGGTAGGTAAGCTATGGCCTACGGGTCAAACCTGGCCCACCACCAGTGCTTATAAATACGGTTTTACTGGCACAGAGACACACTCAGTTGTTTACGTACTGTTGATGGCCTCTCTTGAGCTACGACAGGATAGTTGAGTCATTACAACAGAGACTGCCCGGCCCATACAGTTCAAAATATTGACTATTCTGACTATCTGATTCATTACAGGAAAAGTTTGCCAACCCCTGGACTAGATGATTTTTTTTTTAAGGGAGAGAGAAAGTGAGACAGATTACAGAGGGAGAGGAAGAGGGAGAAGCAGACTCGCCACTGAGCAGGGAGCCTGATGCAGGGCTCGATCCCAGGACCCCAGGATCATGACCTGAGCTGAAGTCAGAGGGTCAACCTACCATGCAGGGCCCCCCAGACTAGATGATTTTTGGGATGCTTTCTAACTCTAAAAATCTGATAATTCATAGAAGAAATGAATAACGCAATTAGCTAGGTACAGCCAAGAGAGCTGTTTGAAACTCTGTACCACACCACTGATGGAGATCTGACCATCCCCTAAGAGTCCTTGTTTTCTCAGTAAAAGCAGACCATAATCGGATGTCTTAGTTCAGGCTGCTACAACACATCACCAAAGACCAGGGGGCTTCAACAACAGACGTCCCTCAGAGCTCTGGAGGCTAGGACATTCAGGATCAAGGTGCCAACAGATCTGGTGGCTGATGAGGCTGCCTTCCTCACTTGTGAACACCCACCTTCTCGTTGTATCCTCACATGGTGGGGAGCAGAGGGAAAGATCCTGTGTCTTCTTCTCTTTGGATAAGGGCATTAATCCATCATGAGGGCTCCCTTCTCCTGACCTAATCTAACCTTAATCACCTCCCAAAGCCCTGCCTCCAAATACCATCATGTTGAGAATTAGGATTTCAACATAGATAATTTAGGGGTAGGGGGCTGTACAAATATTGAGTCTATAACATCAGAATAGGCATGAATTCATTCAACAAACATTTGCCGATGCTCAGTGTGCCTGTGCCTGGGCTGTGCCCCAGGGTCACAGACATGCAAAGGCGCAAGCCTTGCTCTCAAGGAGTTCCCAGACAGACAGATGGAAATGCCATGGGGGATTCAGAGGCGTTGTGGAGGGTCAAAGAGGACTTCCTGGAAGAGAGAGGTTTGTCTGGGGCCTTAAAATACACAGGGAGGATTAAAAGATGTTGGGAAAGTCTTCCAGACAGAGACCACAGCATGGACATAGGCTGAGATGGGGGAATGTTTGGAAAACACTTATCCACAGACTCTCTGACTAGACCGGTTGAGGGGACACACATCTGCAGACCCCTTGCTCCTCCAGGTGTGGTAGATTCCCTCCTGGCTTGCCAGTCCCTCACTGTAATTGTAGTCTAGACCTTCACCTTTGCCATCCCTTCTGTGGGTTGCGTTAGAGCTTCCTAGGGTGTGCCTCTGTGCCAAAAATGGTAGGAAATGGTTATTAAAGACTCTTTGTGGGGAAAAAGGCAGATAGACTCAGACTGGGAGAAGCAGGGCATCCTATAAAGGCCTAGACAAGGAGCTGGAAGGTTTAAGCTCTGTATCAGTTAGCTATTCCTGCATAACAAAACACCCCATACCATAGCTGCTTAAAACCACAAACATTTCTTATTGCACATGGTTTCCAAACATCAGGAATCCCAGAGTGGTCCAGCTGGGCAGTTCCACTCAGTCTCTCTCAGAGAAGCAGTCCCTGCAAAGCCTAACTATAGATGGAGAATAGACCCCAAGAGCCCTCCCGGGGCTCTTCCAGGCCTCAGCTCTTCATTGGCTGATGGACACAGACTTCAGTCCTCACCACAGCACCGCCCACAAAGTGACAGCTGTTCCTGCCAGGGTGAGCCATCCAAGCGAGAACAGAAGCATTCGAGAGAGTGCCCAAGATGGAGACCACAGTCTTTTATAACCTAATCTTCAAAGTGACATCCCACTACTCCTGCTGTAGTCTATTGGCCAACTAACCCCGGGGCAGTGTAGGAGAAGGCGAACATAAAAGTGTGCCTCAGGGAGGGATGCCTGGGTGGTTCAGTGGTTAAGTGTCTGCCTTCTTCTCAGGTCATGGTCTCAGGGTCCTGGGATTTAGCCCCATGCGGGGCTTCCTGCTCCTCAGGAAGTCTGCTTCTCCCTCTCCCTTTACATCCCCTTGCTGGTTTTCTCGCTTTCTCAGATAAATAAATAAAATCTTAAAAAAAAATAAAGTTGTGCCTCAGGGAGGTGGAGTCATCAGGGGCCATCTTAGAGGTTGCCTGCCATGCCCATGGGTGTCACTAACCCCCTCAGCCTATTTCTCCATCTGTACATCTGTCTGAGCCACAGTCCATTGTTTTTTATTATAACTGAGGCCTGCCTGACAAATAGCTAGGGGGTTGGGGCCATTCCTTTTCTAACCCATCAGTCTGACCACCTCCAACTGTCTCAACCCCTTCCAGAATGTTCCAGAAAATTCTAATGAAAAAATATTAGAAACAAGTTCAAATGTCCATTGACAGCAGGAGGATGAACAAATTGTGTTTCATGTGACAGAACACCATACAGCAGTAAAAATGAGCAAACCAGAGCATGGGACAAATCTCAAAAACATATTGAGTATAAAAAGCAAGTTGTATCAGAATACCTACGGCATTGTTCCTTACATGAAAGCCAAAAACATACAAACCTAATGATGTATTATTTCAGGATACGTATTTATATGGTAAAACCATCACATAAGCTAAGAGATGGTAAACGCAAGACACAAGATCAAGGCTGTCCTTTGTCAGGAGAGGGAGACAGATGACCAAGAGGCATGCAGGGAGCTTTCAAATATTGGAAATATTTGATTTCTTAAGCTAGAGCAAGGATGCCTGATTTTGTATGACCCTCGAGCTAAGAATGGATTCACATTTTTTTTTATTAGTTGGGGGTGGGAGGGAAGACTGTTTCATGATATGTGAAAATTATATGAAATTCATATTTCAGCATCCGGAAATAAAGTCTCACTGGCATACACTTGTGCCCATTTGTTTAGGTATCGTCTGACTCCTTTCGAGCTACAGTGGCTGAGCTGACTAGAGGAGCCAGAGCCTTTCTGAACTGCAAAGCTGAAAATATTTACTATCTGGCCCTTTATAGAAAAAGTTTGCTTGGTGGGGGGGGCGGGGTATGTGGATATCCATCTTATTATTTCTTGTAGTTTAAAATTTTTTAAAATTTAAATTCAATTTAGCGAACATATGTGGTATTATTAGTTTCATATTTCTTATAGTTTATATCTAAATTCATTATATCTAATATTGAACCTCACCAAACTATTTGCAATTCCTAGAATACAGCACGTTCTCTCACCCCCAGGCATTTGCATGGGCCGTCCTCCCTACGGGAAGACCCTTCTTCACTTCCTCCAGCTTCTGGTGGTTCCATCATTTCAATCTCTGCCTTCACTGTCCTACAGCCTTCTGCTCCTCTCTGTTTGTGCCTTCTTCTCATCCCACTCTTACACAGACGCCCATCTGGTAATCCTGAAGGATCTCATCTTGAGAGCCTTAACTTAATCCCATCTGCAAAGACTTTTTCAGATAAGATCACTCTTGCAGTTTCTAGGGGTTAGGAACTGAGTATATCTTCGCGCAATCCCCCACACTTGATTACATTAAAAGCTATCCATCTGTCTTGCACTCTGAATGGATCTCCTATGTTGATTGTAGCATCATACATTGGTCATTTGAAAAATATTGGTTTTGGCAATGCAGAGGTTGTCATATTTCATTATTCAATATCAGAACATCCCCTTCATTAAAATCACTGCCCATATTATCAGAAAAGCCTTCCTTTGGCTGTCAGAAACCAGTCAAGCACATAGCAGCAGGTGTAGGTTTTCCAAAAATCCTATTTTCCCTTGAAAGCTTGAATTTTATCATTAGCAACAAAACTGGGTTGTTTTCCTTGGAGTGACAGGCTCTTTTTGTTCATTTTTGAGAAAATGTCTGGCAAACAGCCAAGTCTGAATCATGGTTGGTCAGACGTTTCAAATGAAATTGATGTTCCCTGAAGAAAGATCATAAACTTCATTCAAGTGTTTCTCCTGGAGATGGCCCCTGAAATTAAGTCTCAATAGAAGGGCTTTGTATGAAAAAAAAAAAAAAAGAAGAAGAAGAGCTTTGTACGTACTTCCCACTTTGTCCCACGAAATGTCTGAAAGACATGCACTTGCCCATTATGGGGCCAACTGTGTCTCCCTAAAAGGGATGTTGAAGTCCCATTCTCCAGCACTTGTGAATGTGACTTTATTGAGTGATAGGGTCGTGGCAGCTGTCATCAAGTTAACATGAGACCACCAGGCTGGACCCTCATCCAACATGACCTGGGTCTTTATGGGAAGAGGAAACATTAAAGTCACATATAAAAAGGAGACCATGTGACAATGAGGCCAAGGAATGCCAAGGATTGAGAGCCAGCACCAGAACCTACCTAGAAAAGGCCAGGAAAGATCTTCCCCAGAGCCTTCGGAGGGAGTGCGGCCCTGCTGAAAACTTGATTTCAGCTTCTAGCCTCCAGAACTGGGAGAGAAGCCATCTCTGTTGTTTTGAGCCACCCCCTCCTTGGAATTGTGTCATGACCGTCCCAGGAGTCCAATCTCCCAGGCCGTGTCTGGGCTCCACCGTGATGTGACCTGGTATGTGGCAAGCTCCGTGTCTCAGGCTGCTCAGGATGCTGTAACAAAATACCAAAGCCTGAGCGGCTTAAACAACAGATTTGTATTTCTCACAGCACAGAGGCTGGAAGTCCAAGATCAAGGTGCCGACTAATTTGGCCTCTTGTCAGGGCCTGATTCTTGACTTGTAGACAGTCACCTTCTTTCTGTGTCCTCACATGGCTTCTCCTCTCAGTCCTCCTCTTCTGATAAAGACTACTCTTAATAGGACAGGTCCCCGCTCTCGATCCAATAATTTAAACCTAATCACCTCCCCAAAGCCCCATTTCCAAATGCCACCACTGTGATGGTTAATTGTAGATATCAACTCAACTGGGCTGAGGGATGCCCAGATGGCTTCTCAGATATGATTTTTGGGTGTGTCTGGGATGGTGTCTACTGCTAAGGGATTAACATCTGAATTGATTAACTGAGTGAAGTGGATGGCCATCCCCAGTGGCCAGTGGGCATCACCCAATCCTTCAAGGTCCCCGAAAGAACAACAACAAAAAAAGACGGACAAGTTCCCTCTCTTCTCCACTTGAGCGGAGACATATACATTGTCTCCTGCCCTTGGGCATCAACACTCCTGGTTCTGGAGCTTTTGGACTCAGATCTGGGCTCAGGCCTTCAGCCCCCTGATTCTCAGATCTCGGGACTCAGAATAGATTGGATAAATAAGTTACAGCCCTCTCAACAGAATTCTATGCAGCCATTGAAATGAATGACGTAGATCTCCAGGAGACTGCCATGAAAAGGAATCCATGTTGTATTATGATGTGTCAAAAGGACAGTGCCGAAGGGAGTGTGTGGTATGATTCCAGTTTGGTCAAAACAGACAAAAGCTTTTCCCCACGTGTGTTTATGTGTGCATAATACAAGGACCATTCATAGTGGTTATCTCTTGGAAGGATCTCTGGTTTTTTCCGTGGAGTTGGCATATCTCCCTCACTGGGAACCCTAGATCCAGGAGTGAAGGCTTTGTTTACTGATACAGTGGCCATAAAGAAATCCCACTGTACAGCTATTGGGGGCCCATAGCCAACTTCACACTTTGACAACCATGTGTGAATAAAACACTCACTGTTGTGGGTTGAATTGGGTCCCCCGCCAAAGTTCACAAGAGGAAGTCCTAACTGCTGGTACTTGAGAATATGACCTTATTTGGAGAGAGGACCTTTAGAGAGATGACCAAGTTCAAATGAAGTCAGTAGGGTTGCCTCTAACCCAACAGCATGATTGTCTCTGAAAGAAGAGGGAATCAGGGCATCCAGACATGCACAGAGGGCTGATGACACGGAGACACAGGGAGAGCACAGCTGGCTACAAGCCCAGGAGAGAGGCCTGGGACAGATCCTCCCGCAGAACCCTCAGAGAGAACCAGCCCTCCTGCCACCTTGCTCTCAGCCTTCTGGTCTCCCAATCTGTGAGCCAATCCACTTCTGCTGTTCAAGCCTACAGTCTGTGGCACTCTGCTATGGCAGCTTTCGCAAAGTGTTATACCCATTAGACAAAAGACTAAGAAGAACCTCTCCCTGAACGATGGACCTGGAACAAAATTGCAATTAGGTAAGTGAGTGAGGAGGCCAGTTCTGTCTGGACACAGAGACAGACACATGCTATTGGACTGTGGCATGAATGTCCTCACCGAACATCCTAGACTGTCTCCTGAAAGGAGATCCTGCTCTCCATGCCCTATAAAAGCAGAGACTTCTGTTTGTGCATCTGTCAGAGTTTGGTTTTTTTTTTTAAGATTTTATTTATTTATTTGACAGAGAGCACACACAAGTAAGGGGAGGGACGAGCAGAGGGAGAGGGAGAAGCAGGCTCACTGCAGAGCAAGGAGCTCAATGTGGGGCTCGATCCCAGGACCCTGAGATCATGACCTGAGCCAAAGGCAGACACTCAACCAACTGAGCCCTCCAGGTGCCCCTCAGATTTTTTAAATGATAAAAACAATACAGTCTGGTTGTGAAAAATGCCAACAACAGAGAAATGCATGAAGAGAAAAAGCGAGATTTAGCCCCTCTTGCCTACAACCCACCATCCCAGAGGCAAATGCTATGAACAGTTCTCCTACACATGTAAACGCTCAGGACGTGACAGCTGTGGTTGGCATGTGTCTCTTCGGCCTGAACGTAAGTGTCTCTTTGGTAACAAATTATGCCTTCGCTTCTTCATAAATGGTTGAATCTCAGAGTATTTCTCTGACTTTGAGCTTCTTAACCAAGATCTCATTGACCAGGTTCCAGTCAAGGACACGGAGGAATTAGATGTTCCGCAGACTTCCTGGGACCTTACGCAAAAATTGTGTGTACGTGTCATCTTCTAGGAGAGGGTCCAGAGCTTTTACTGAGGATGTTGAAGTGTGATCTGTAACCTCCAAAAACTTACAGAACCAGTGGGCAAAAATGAGGCCAATTGCCGATTTCCACCGCCGGGACCATTCTGGACCTTCCTGTAATTCAGAATACAGGAGATGCGGGACCTGGTTTCAAATACTACTGCAGTTACTACGTTGTCACTAGCTGTATGACCAGGGGCCTGGCTCCCCCATCCGTAATGTAGGAATGATAAGAGTGGCCACACCTAGGAACTGAGAGCTGAGCCGAGACTGGAGAGAGGCGCTCACCTGGGGCAAAATACTTGCAGGGGTTTCCCAACACATCGGTGATGGCAGATAAATATTTTTTTCCTATTTGAATCCATTTTTTTTAAAAAAAAATACAAAACACAAAATAAATAAATCCATTTTAAAAATTAAGGTAAAACTCATGGAACATAAAATTAATTGTCAGGGTGCCTAGCTGGCTCAGCGGGTGGAGCGTGTGACTCCTGCTCTTGGGGTTGTTCGAGCCCCGCGTTGGGCGCAGGCATTACTTAAAAATAAAATCTTAAAATAAATAAATACGTTTAACGTGCACAACTGGGTGGCAGTTCGTACTTTCACAGCCATCACTCTGTCTAGTTCCAGAACATTTCTGTGGCCCCCGAGGATACCCCATCCCCATAAGCAGTCACTCCCCATTCCCCTCCCCCAGCCCCTGAGAACCACCAATCTGCTTTCTGTGTCTGCGGACTTGCCCGTTGGACGTTTCATATCAATTGCCCTTTGCAATGTCTTCCCGGTTCTTTCCACATGTAGCTTATGTCAGCACTCCCTTCCCTTCTACGGCTGAGTAACATTTCATCGTAAGCATTGTTCTCATTTTGTTTATCCATTTACCAGTAATGGACATTTGGGTTGTTTCCGCGTCTGGCTATTGTGGTTAGTGCCGCTCTCTGAACATCCTTGTACAGGATTTGCTCGAACACCTGTTTTGGTTCTCTTGGGTGTATACCTAGGAATGGAGTTGCAAGATCGTATGGAAATTCTTTTTGTAATTATTTTTATTTATTTGTTTAAAGATTTTTTTTTTTTTTAATTTGACAGAGAGAGAGATCACAAGTAGGCAGAGAGGCAGGTGGGGCGGGGCTGGGGGTGGGGGTGGGGGGAAGCAGGCTCCCTGCCAAGCAGAAAGCCCAATGCAGGACTTGATCCCAGGACCCTGGGATCATGACCTGAGCTGAAGGCAGAGGCTTTAACCCACTGAACTACCCTGGCACCCTGAAAATTCTATGTTTAACTTTCCAAGGCAACTCCAAGCTCTTTTCCATAGAGCGTCTATCACTTAACGCTCCCACCAGCGGTGTACAAGGGTTCCAATTCCTCCACATCATTGCCAATACTTATTTTCTACTCTTTTTTTTTAATTTTTTAAAAGATTTTATTTATTTATTTGACAGAGAGATATCACAAGTAGGCAGAGAGGCAGTCAGAGAGAGAGAGAGAGAGAGGGAAGTAGGCTCCCTGCTGAGCAGAGAGCCCCATGCGGGACTTGATCCCAGGACCCTGAGATCATGACCGGAGCCGAAGGCAGCGGCTTAACCCACTGAGCCACCCAGGTGCCCCTTATTTTCTACTCTTTTGACTACAGGTGTCCTGGCAGGTGTGAGATGCTATCTCACTGTGGTTTTGATTTACAGATAAATAATATTTTAAAGTAATATTTCCTAAAACTCGAAATCCACACCAAAAAAAACCGTGCCTGAGCGGAACATCAAAATCTTAATGAGAATGGCACCCAACCCTGCATGTGTATACTCAACTCGCTTGCCTCACCGTATTTAAAATTGTGATAGTTCATTCATTGCGGATTTCTCGGCATTGGCTTTAATTTTTCTAAATATTATCTGAAAATATTACACGTTTATCACCATGAAAATTTAAAGGTATTATTTATTTTTGTTGCTGGGTTTTTGTGTGTGCCCTCCCCCCAAAATGTGGCACCCCAGCCCGTCTCCGGCTTCCCCCTCTCCCTCTGCGCTGTGCTCAAGCGGTTTCTGCTCATTCACGTGGCAGCTCCCGCGCTGACCTCAAGAGGGCGCCCCTTCCCAGCTCATTCTCAGCCCAGGCGCGTCCTTGGGGACTAGGAGTTTGATTGGGGTTATTAACATCTCCCTGCCGGGATGCCTCTTGTATAAGATGGGAATGATAGGCAGAGGTGTGGAAATCCCCTCTCCTAGGGCTCAGCCCCTACCCAACACATAATGATCATTGTAACTATTCCCTGAGAACAGGGTTGGAAGAATATATTACACTCTTAAGGCAGAGAATTTGAAACACAAAGTAGGCAGAATGGTACAATGAACCGCCAGCTCCAGGTCCCGCTGCTACCCCTCCCTGGCCAACCTCACCCCATCCATCTTGTCGTCTGGGATTATTACTCCAAAGTAAATTCCAGTCATTCTAGAAATCTTATTCTATAAATATTTTATTATGCATCTCTGAAAGATAAAGACACTTAAAAAAAAAGAAACCTTACCATGATATCATCATCGCACTTTAAAAACTTTGCCAAGAATTCTCTAATCCTTACAGATTCCTATATAGCTCACAAATGTTGGGCTTTGAAGCTCAGCGCCGTCATTTCCTTGCCAAGGGAACTTGGGCAAATTGCTAAACTTCTCTGAGGCATATTCTCTTTCTTCCTTTTTAAAAATTTTTAAGTCATCTCTACACCCAATGTGAGACTTGAGCTCACAACCCAGAGATCAAGCATCACCTGCCCTACGGACTGAGCCCACTGGGTGCCCCTCTGAAGCTTTTTTTTTTTTAAGATTTTATTTATTTATTCATGAGAGACAGAGAGCATAAGTAGGCAGAGGGAGAGGGAGAAGCAGGCTCCCCACTAAGCAAGGATCCCAATGTTGGCTCCATCCCAGGACCCTGGGATCATGACCGGAGCCTAAGGCCGATGCTTAACCGACTGAGCCATCTAGGCACCCCCGCTTCTGAAGCTTATTTTCATCATGGGTAAACTGGGGTGGCGTAAGGAAGCTCCCAGGTCACAGGAAGAATCAGAGACCATACGCTACATTAGCACCTGAAGCTAAGAGCTCCTCATCATAGAATGACATGATGATGGTCACAGGAATAGAGGAACATTAAAGAGCCATGGTTCTCCACCAGAGAGTGGAGGTGAGGATTCTGTTCTCCAGGGGACAGGTGACGATGTCAGGAGACATTTTTGGTTGCCCCTGGCATCTAATTGGCGGAGACCAGGGTGGGGGGGTGATTCTCAGCAGCCTACAGCGAGCGCACTGTGGAAGCTTTGCTACCGCCTCCCCTACCTTTACCTACCAACCCCCCCCCCCTTTTAATCTGGAACCAGACCCCATACTGGGAGGAGAGGGCAAGACCAAAGAAAATCAGTCCATTTCAGAAGGGTAGGTGGCAGGTTTGATAAGCAAGGGAACTTACCTACCAGGCTTGTCTAGTAGACAAGCAGATCTCCACAACTACCAGCCAGAATCTTAACATTTACGTAGAGGCCTCCACTGGGTTCAGGCTCATACACCATCCAGATGGTCTTAACACCACATCACTATCTCAAGGCTGTGTCCTTGGGGAGCATCTAGCACGGGGAAGGCCAGTGGAGCCAACACTCCAAGGACAGGGGAGGGGGAGGAAGAGCCTCTCGCTGCCCCGGTCCAGCTGGTGGGTCAAATCTGCAGTCATGTGTTCTCAGGGACCTCCTCCAACGTGCACACCCCACTGCAAAGAGTGCTCTGGCCTCAAATATTAGCCGTGCTGAGCCAGAGAAACCCTGCTCTAGAAACTTAGATTTCATTTAACGCTTGCAGGGACATCGACATTGGACACTCTGATTCCTGACTCTGCCACTTGTTGGGTGAGCCTGGAAGTAATAGTAATTGATCATGACCCACATTTCATGGGTCCTTCGCATGCCCCAGGCACAGCATTAGGCTCAACTGCTTGAGTGAATTTCGTTGTCTCGTCAACTCAGGAGATCGTGAAGAAGACTTAAGCCCAGAGAGGTCAAGTGGCCGGGGCGAGGAGACTCGTCTCTTTGGACCTCATTTTTTTTTCATCTGTGGGACAGGATGATAATGTCTGCCTCTCAGGCCCACTGCCCACGCAGGATGCCAACCAGCTGGCACCTGATGGACACTTAACACACGGCCTCCTCTATGACGAGTGTCTTAGCCCGGCACCCAACGGTTAACCATCGAGTCTGGCTAAGTGCCCAGCTAAGCCAGGGCCCGAGAGCCACACAATTTCTCTCATTATCCCAGTTGCTGGGTGAATTGGCACGGAGAGACCTGGGAAGTACCTAAGACAAAAGTTTCTAGGATTGCTGCTGGCCTGGCTTCTGGGCATTGGTGCAACCAGAAAACTTTCTTCTCCAGCCTACTTCTCCAGAAGATTTGAAGTTGGCCCTTCCACCACAGGCGAGAGTGAGAAGGAGGCTGGAGCCCCCAAGAAGCCCAAGAAGGCGGGCCCTGCAAGGGGCCTCCATCCTTCCTGGGGAAAAGCAGTCTTGCTCAGTTGCCTGCAGTGACAAGTAGGAGCCAAGGAAGATGGACAGTTGTGGATGAGCCCGTCGGTGGGAATATCATTGAGTGAGCACCTACTATGTGCCGAGCATGCCGACCTTGGCGGACAAAGTCCTTGTACTCATGGGACTCATGTTCTTGTGGAGAGACAAGCAATAAAGAAGCAAGAAGACACATATCAGCTGGTGGTGAGTACCATGCAGAGAATTAAAACAGGGTGATGGCATCAGGAGTGACCTGGGGCGGGGTTGGTCATCGAGCCACGGGACGGTCAGGGACAGCCTCCTAGGAAATGGCATTTAAACCAAGGTGTGGAGGTCAGGAAAGGGTTCAGAATGGGGAGTTCAGGTCAGCCTAAGGCCCTCAGGCTGCAAGAAACTGGTTGTCTCGGGCTGGGGGTTCTCAACCAGACATGACTGTACCCCTTAGCAGACGCTGGCAATGTCTGGAGATATGTCTCATTGTTGCAGCTTTGGTTAGGGGTGGGGAAACCTACTGACATCCAGCGAGTCAAGGCCAGAATGTTCCTCAGCAGTCATACACTGCACACGATGGCCCCCACTGCGAAGAATGATCGGGTCCCAGACGCCAGCAGTGCTGAGATTGGAAAAGTCCGGGCTCCATGGTTAGAAAGAAATCCTAGTGTGAGCGTCAAGGTCAAAATCTTCCAATCCTCCTGTGAGCAAGGGAACATGGCCATGTCCTGGAGTGGGGTAGAGTTCAAGGGGCCTACTGGGAACTCTAACAAATGGAGGAAGAAGCAGAGATTTGGCGGGAGGCAAATTCAAGGTCAGGAGATTGGTGAGGTGATGGGAAAAGGCCTAGACTTTCCAAGGAGTCAAGAGTTGGGGCTTAGGTGAGGTCAGCAGGGTGTAGCTTAATCAGAGGGTCTGGATGGATCAGGGGAAGGTGTCTGGATGGTCAGGCTGGCTCAGCAGGGAGGGTGCCCCTGGAGGAGAAGGGGCCAGAGACCAGTACTCACTCCCAGACCCTGCCCTTCCAAGCTAGTGAAAAAGTTCTCACCATAATCCTCAGTTTTCCTCATCTGTAAAATGGTGACAGTCAGTGATGTTACAATGTTTTTCAGGTCTATGCAGGCAAGGCTCACTCGGCAGCCTGGGTGGTCCACACTCTGCTTCAAAAAGGTTTGCCCTTGACTGGCTCCTAGCATGTGCCCTCTTGGAATGTCTTGCCTGATCGGAGTGTGTTTGCTTACCTGGGGGCCTCAGAATATACCCGAGAGTCTATGCTAACGATGTGCTTTATGGTGGGGACCTTGGGCCTCGTGAAATCCTCTGCGGAGGGGCTACGGGGGGGCTAGACTCTGAAGTCAGCCATGTCTGTGTGATTAATGCCCAGGAAAAACCTGGACACACCAAGACCCCAGGGAGCTTCTCTGGTTGGCTGTCCTCTGAGCCTGTTGTCACACACTGAAAATTCAGTGCTGCCCGCACAACTCTGCTGGGAGGGGACAACCAGAGCCCCAAGCCCCGTGTCTCCTGGACTCAGCCCGGCACGCCTCTCTCCTTGGCCGCCCTTCACCTGTGTCCTTGCACTATAATGAACCATCTCCATGAGAACAGCTTTCCCGAATTCTGTGCGTCCCTCTAAGGAATCCTTGAATCAGAGAGTGGGGTGGGGGAGGTCTTGGAGACCCCTGAAAGACAGACTCTTTTCCTGGGTGGAGGAGGCAGGAAAGGGAAGTTGAGGCAGAGAAGGAAAAGGTATAAAAAAGCTCAAGCCGTTTGGTTGAACTGATACAACCATTTCTCAAGGGCCTGTATGTAAAGCGAGGACTTGGCATCCCAACTCCCAAAGGCCTCGCTCCCACGGGGGTCATCGCGGGCATGTTTGTAATTCATTCTGGCTTTCAGGCCCATCGTGCTTCCTATGTTCAGATCCCGAGGGGAGTGCCTTTCTCTCCTGGTCCTAGCCCATCCTTGAGCAGTTCTCACTCCCAACTCACAGACGATACAGCTGATGTCCCCGGAGAGAGGCCACTTGCTTAAGTCCCCCAGGACAGTGATGGACAGTGATGGCATCCCGACCAGGTCCGTGGACACCCAGGTATACTTTCTTTCTCCTGCAGTTTGTTACTATGGACAGGTGGGTGGGCAGAACTCAGATCACCCGGGCATTTTCAGTAAGGTCAAATAATGAGACCTTAAAAATTTCCTGGTCATAGAGGCCCTGGTTTTGGTTCATTTCTCTCTCCCGGCTTTATTGACGGATGATCGGTGTATGTGTGAGTTTAAGGTACCCAGCATACTGATCTGACGCGCTTCTATCTCGCTCCGTGATTACCGCGGTGCATTAGTGAACATCTCTAAAACACACCTCATTACTATTTTTTTTCATGGTGAGAAGCTTGGAGATCTATGCTGTAAGAGACTCTCAAGCATATAATATTATATTATATATATATAATATAATATATTATATATTATTATATTATATATATTATATATAATATAATATGTTATTATAATTATATATAATTATAATATATTATGTTATATATAATATTATATGCTTGAGAGTCTCTTATATATATAATATAATATATTATATATAATATTATATTATATATATAATATATATATATAATAATAAAGTATTATTAACTGTGATCCCCACGCTGTGCGTTAGATCCCTAGGTCGGTCCTATTCACCTTTTAACTGGAAGTTGGTAACCTTCGACTGACCTCTCCCCATCTCCCCACCCCCTTGCCCCTGCAACCATCACTCTACTTTCTGTTTCGATGACCTTGGCTTTTTTTTTGATTCCGCATACCAGTGAGATCTGTCAGTAATTTGCCCATTTCACCTAGCAGAATGCCCTCCAGGTCTCTTCGTGTTGTCACAAGCAGTGTTTTGGGATTATTTCAAAGAGCCCGTCTTGGTTTGATGTGGATAGGTCCCCAACTGCCCCTGGAGATCTGCTAATCTCCTTCTCATCTGAGAGAGTTGGCCTCAGGCTCCACGGTTCACGCAGGCAAGGAGATCTGGCTAGAGTTGATTGAAAGCTGGTTTCTCCGTTTCTCGGCACTGCTGACATTCGGGGACAGATAATCCTCTCTGGTGGGGCTATCCTGTGCATGGTAGGGGGCTGAGCAGCGTGGCCAGGATCTACCCACTGGATGCCAGCAGCTCTCCCTCCCCACGTCGTGACAACCAAAATGTCCCCAGATATTGCGAGGGTCCCCTGGGAAGAAGAATATTCCCCTGTTGAGAATAGGATGCCCAGTGCCTGGACCCCCTTTGGAGGGGACAGGGAGCACAGCCAGAGGTGGGGTTTCCGCTAAGTGTTTGCCCTTCTGGCCCGCCCCGCCCCGCCAGGACCTGCACGACTCCCAGCATCTGATAGCTTCCCTCCGCACACCTGGGCCCCGGGCTCAACTTTCAGGGATCCCCAGAGAACCTAGGTGTTCCAGAGGCTGGCTGGTCCCCAGGCCCCAACGCCGGGCTCCAGGAAACGGTAGTTGCCATAGCGACTGCTGAGCTCTTGGGGTGAGGAGCTGGCTGGTTGAGGGGCAAAAGTCTCCAGTGCCTGGAGGAGCCAACATCCAGGGGCCTCAGCTGGGAGGCCGCTGTCCAACGTCCCCCCGTTAGTGCTCGCAGACCGAGCAAAACAGCGGGGAGCGGCTGCTTCAGCTCCCCGGGGGCGCTGGAGGTGGCGGGGACTCCCAGGCACCGAGGGGGTAAGATGGACGCCCCACTCCAGATTGCCCCATCTGGCTGCCTTCCCAGGAAGGCCCCCTGGCCTCTGGCCTGAGGTCTCTGAGTCCCAGGCCCTATCCTGGGGAAGTATCATCCAGCTGGACAGGCAGCATGAGCGTGGGCCCCCTCAGCCCAGGCACCCGCCGGCGGCTTCTCCAGGGTCAGACAGGCCCCCTCCCAGCGCCTCTGCCCAGCAGCGTGGCCATCTTCATCAGCTCCACAGTCTCGGGTAAGGGGCAGGGCAGGGCAGGGCTGGGGGGTGACAAGTCAGCAGGTACTCCTGGGAGAGGGGCCAAGTGGCCAGTGCATGGTTCAGAGGGTCCTCTAGGAGACCTGGGTAAGAATGCAGCCTGGCCAGTGACCCACATGGAACTGGTGAAGGGGAGCCTCCTAGACCCTCTGTGTCCTCTTCAATAAGCCAGACTGAGAGCCTGACTTGATAGAATTGCTATGAGGGGGCAGATCATATTGCAACTAACTTTTAGGATGAAGGGACCACACACCAGGTTTAAAGAGTGTGAGAGCCATTCCCCCACCCCTGCCCCCAGACACCAGGCTTTGCATGACCCCAGCCTCCTCATCTCCCATCTTGCTCTCATAGGGTCCTCCCCTCAGCCCCCTGCTGTAGTCACCCTGGGCTGCAGCAGATCGTGGGACTCTTGAAGTCCTGGGCCCCATAACCAGTAGTCATGGATGTGTGTCTAATGTCTGGCTCCTCCGAGCAGGCAGCCAGCCCTGTGGGGGCAAGGACTAAGCACGGCAGTGTGCTAGCAGACATCTACTAGCCTGTTCCCCCCAAATTTAAACAAAACAAAACGAAAAACACCAAAACACCTGGTTTGTACCATCTGCCAATTTCCCTGGTGTAAATCCTTCCGCCAGGGTCCATTTTGAGCTGCCGATAGGACTTTTCCAAACAAGGAGGCAGGCAGAGACGTGTGGCAGTCCAACCTTGACTAATAGTGCCCTGATACAACATCAGCAGCCCGGACCAAACTCCAGAACAGAGCGCAGAGCCAAATGCCATGAAATAATCAGGAAGTGATGCACTTTGCTTATTTGCCATCTCTGCCTTTTCCGTTGTTCAGTTCCGATGATTCAATTGCTCATGGTGGCTATGTGAATTCACAAAATTCCTGCCCTTGATGGTGAAGCGAGGTCCTGAGCATAAAGCAACTTCCTAACAGACACTTTATGGACGGATGTGAATAACCCGTGGAATGCGTTAGACGGCATGCGAGGGGCGGGGGGAGGAGGCACAGCCAAGACTGGAAGCCAGGTCAGCTCCTATCCCAGGGCCTGGATAGCTTCTTTGTGCCAACAGCTTTGGGAGTCCTTCCCTGAACCCTCCGACGCCCTCCCCCTGAGCTGGGGGAGAAGACGAACATTTCTTCCACACCTACTTACGTGCTTTTACTTGTCCTCAACTAACACTTACCGAGCAACTGTGTTGAGTGCTAAGAATTTGGCCATGACCAAGACAAGCAGAGGTGTTTGACTGTGGGGAGCTCGCAGCCCTGCAAAGTAGAAGCATCATCCCCAATTACAAAGGCGGAGGGGGGGGGACTGAGCATAGCCTGACACTTGGCACTGGGCCACACAGTGAAGTCAATGGTGCAAAAGGTCTTAGGATCCAGGTTTACCCCGGGTAGAGCTGCCAGATTTAGCAAAAGGAAAAAAAAAAAAAACAAACCAGCAAAACCAAGACACAGTTAAATTTGCATTTCAGATCAACAATGAATAATCCTTCAGTATAAGTATTTCCCAAACAGTGCACGACATGGGATATACTTATGCTAACAGATGCGTTGTTGTTTATCTGAAATGCAGATTCAGCTGGGCTTATCAGATCTGCGCATGTGTCCAAAATAGTGCATGGAGCAGGATATACTTATGCTATCAAGTCTTTCATTGCGTATCTGAAGCGCGGATTCAGCTGGGCGTCCCCTACTTTATCTGGCAACCCTAATCTAGGCTGACCAACCATCCAGGCTAGCTGGGACTGAGGGGTTTCCTGGGATGTGGGATTTTTAGTAGTAATACCAGGAAAGTCCCTCTCTGGTTTACTTCGTAGTTTTTGTATCTTTTCATTTGCCCCACAGGGCCCCACCCTTAGTGGGGACAAATGAGGCCAAAAACAGAGCTGTGAGGGCAAAAAAAGGGTTCTGGGATCTCTCAGCCAACGCGCTCTATGCTGTTCCTTGCAGATATGGATGCGGAGAGAGAAGCTCTGCAGAGCACAGCCTTCCCCGAAGTGCAAACCTTCTGCCAAAAGCACGGGCTGATGTTCGAGGTAATAGCTTCCTCCCTGCCTCAGCGTCCCCTGTCCTGAAATTAGGGAACAAGGGCGTGCACTGGCAATGCAGGTTCTGCACTGGCAATGCAGCGTGGAGATGAAAGTCCTCTAAAAAGGTGGCGGGGAGGGATGGCAGGCCCAGGCACTGCGAGAAGCCCAGGAGGTGTGGGAGCGCTGGAAGTGGCCACCGTCGGACCCCGCTCCTTGGGCACGCCACTGAACTGACTTTCGTTGTTGGTTTGTCCTGCTCTCCTGGCTCTCCCTGCACTGGGGCAGCTTCCGGGGGAGTCTAAGAGGACTGGGGGGTGTTTGGGGTGTACACAGAAGTGCGATGTGCCTTTTTCAGGAGCGCTAATGGTGTACCTGCCAGGCACAGTCACCGCAGTCCCCAGACAGAGACCCCCACTGCTCTCCCACCAATCTGGAGGTGGGGCGTTGACCTGCCCATTTTGATGCAGAAACCAATAAAGCGTCTTTGGAGCATTGGCTTCAGTTGACCCTGACTCCTTGACCTGTAGGACAGCGAGCCACGCCCTCAAAGGTCCCCATGATTATAAGACCCACTGTAGATTCTGTATTGCTGAGAAAGAAGCTGTGCTGGGAAGTGGACTCTGCCTGCCATCGATCATGAGACGCAGCTCAATGGCAGAGGCGCTAAAAAGGAAAATATGCATGCTGAGAACCGAGGCTTGTGCCTTTGACATCCACACAGGTGCTATGCGACAAACACCATAAACATCCTCAATGCACAGATGAGAGGCGGTGGCCCGCAGAGCCCAAGGCTCTGGCCCGAGTCCAGTACTGACCCTCTCTCCCTCTCCATTCAGCCACATTCAGTAGTAGAGTGCTGCTATCCCCATGTTCCAATTCCTTAGGAATTTCTGGGTCTTTCCCTCTAGGTAAAAGAATTGAGGGAGGAAGGAACATTCTGAGTCCCCTTTCCCTGCCTCTTTATCCCAGCTTTCTGCCAGGTCAGCTTTGCTACCTGAACCGAGCCATTCCACCAAGGGTGGGGGTGGGGGGCGCTCAGGCAAGCAGGCAAAAGTGACCACAAGTGTGCGGTTGCCAAGGAGACGCTGCCAAGTCTGATTTGGGCCAAACCAAATGCCCTCCTTTGCAAAGAAAGCTCTGAGAACAAGTGTGGACATGTCCTCCCTTAGAAAGGAACAGTTTGAATACGGCCAAGTTCTTTAAACATTTTTTTTTGGACACGTTGTTTTTAAGTTAACATTTTATTTAGGATTTAGACTTACCTGAAGGTAGCCTGCGGTCCAGAGTTCCCATATGCTCTGCACCCAGTTTTCCCCCTATTGTGAACATCTTACATCATCGGTCACATTTGTTATAACTAAGAAATGGGGGTGCCTGGTGGCTCATTCAGCTCAGATTGTGATCCCAGGGTCCTGGAATTGAGTCCCACATCGGGCTCCCTGCTCAGTGGAGGGTCTGCATCTCCCTCTGCCTGCTCTTTCTGCTGTTCCCTCTGCTTTAGCTCTCTCTCCCTCTGACAAATAAATAAATTAAATAAATCTAAAAAAAGAAAAAGAAATGGACGTCGGTACGATGCTGAGAACCAGCCTCATTCAGATGTCACCATTCTTCCTTTTGTGTCCTTTCTATGGTCCAGGACCCAGTGGGGTTCAGGGAACGCTGCGGGGTTCCCTGTGGTCTGAGACAGTCTTTCCTTGTTGCTCATGACCTTGGCAGTCTCGGAGAGGGCTGACTGGCCATCCTGCAGGATTGCCCCCCATCTGGGTCTGTCTGATGTTTTTCATGGTTTTCTCGTGATGATCCCAGGGTTATGGGTTTCATTCCAGTTCTATCAATTTGGACAGCCCCCCTTTGGGGAGAGACTATCAAAAATTACTGTAAGAGAGGCAGGCACCTGAGTGGCTCAGTGGGTTAAAGCCTCTGCCTTCGGCTCAGGTCATGATCCCAGGGTCCTGGAATTGAGCCCCGCAGCGGGCTCTCTGCTCAGCAGGGAGCCTGCTTTCCCCTCTCTCTCTCTGCCTGCCTCTCTGCCTACTTCTGATCTCTATCTGTCAAATAAATAAAATCTTTTTAAAAAATTACTGAAAGAAGCTTTATGCCTTTGTCAAAGGGAACTGAAAAAAATCACCCATTCTGCCACCTCCCTGACACACCCACGCTTATAATCTCCAGGTTGTGGATCTGAGGTGGGGTATTCGGAGCACGGAGGCCACTGATCACATGACCACAGAACTCTGCTTGGAGGAGCTCGACCGGTGTCGGAAAACATCCATAGGGCCTGCCTTTGTCGTGAGTCTCTTGGGAGCAATGGGTTGGTGCTTGCTTCTCATTCCTGCCCTGACACATGGCTCCTACCCACTAGCCAAACCCATCGGTGGAGGGATGTGGCTGGCATTTCTGCTATAGTACCTAATCTCCCTTGCCTGCCCATGGCAAACATTGCTAATCGATCACAGTACTCATTTTCCACCCAGCTACCTGGGATCCAGACATGAACAGCCAAGTGGAAGCAACCAATGAGTGGGAGGGCAAGGAGTAGAATCTTAGAATTTGCTTTGGACCTACCCCCCCAGCTTTCCCACCTCATCCACTTCATATCTGTGGAATTTGGGGATCCTGGAAAAGCATAGGGATATTGGGAATTCTTTTCTTCCGTTTGCTTCATACTGTCGAGAGCAACCTCTGTGGCATGGTCTAGAGCCTGCGTCAGGGCAAACTTCCTCCGACACTAGGTGGGACCAGTTTTTCCATGTTCCAGGGCATTCTCTCATCCCACCCCAACAGCACCCTCTCTGTGCCCAAAACACCTCCCAGCCCACAATTAGTGGTTTGAGCTACGATCGGCAAATGCTATTCCACTGTCCTGATTTACTCCACCACCAAGTTCCAGATACATCCAAGAACTATGACATTCGAGCTCATAAACCCTCGAGCAGGGGTCAGCAAACTGCAGCCTTTGGGGCAACTCTGGCCCATTGCCTGTTTTTGTAAATAAAGCTTAGTTGGCACTCAACCATACTCCTTCATTCACATATCATCCATGGCTGCTTTCCGGCTATGCACAGAGACCCAAGTAGCTGTAGCAGAAGCTACCTGGTCTGCAAAGCTGGAAAGATTGGTTATCTGACCTTTTCCCAGGAAAAGTTTGCTGACCTCTGTCCTAAAATGTGTAGAGGGAAAAAGTTAGGAAAGTATCTTTGCCCAAAACACCGTAGTCACAAAGAAGCTTTGAGGAGTTCTGAATAAAAAGAAAACTCCCCCCAGAACCTCTCCAGGAGACAAAGGAGAGCGTAGGCGTGATCCCCATTATAAAAGATGCTTTCTAGGGAAATAAAGAGAAGTATGTAAGTGCTTGGTTTCAGAATCGCCCTGGCTAACCCAGTCGCCACAAAGCACACGAGGCAAATTTAGAGGTAGATAAATGAAAATCAAGTAGGATTCAGATTTAAGTTCCTCAGTCCCACCAGCCACGTCGCAATGGCTTCGTAGCCCCATGTGGCAACTAGCCACCACATTGGACAACACAGATGGGCACACTTTCAACGCTGCCGAAGGTTCTAGTGCAGCCTTAGAGATGAGACCCCCCGCCCCCGCCAAAGAAACTAAGCGTACGTGTGAGAAGCTTTCTTTACTATGTGTGAAGTTCGATCAATAGACGCAAGCTTCCTTTTTCAGTCTTTTGCTCTATGCTTTTCTTTGTCTGTTGGCACCGCTTTTTTTTTTTTTTTTTTTTTTTAACTTCTCCCGGTTTTATGGAGATGTTTTTGCCATCCAGCAACGTGTAAGTTTCCAATGGGCAGCGTTAATGATTTGACTTACTTCTATTATGAGAGGATGGTCACAGTAAGTTTAGTTAATATCCATCATTTCCTATAGATACCAAAGAGAGAGAGAGAGAGAAAGGAAAAGATGGGTTTTTTTCCTTCTGATGAGAGCTCTCAGGAGATTTCAAATACACGTGCAGTGGCATCCACTGTGGTCCTCGTGTTGTACATTATATCCTCAGTCCTTGTCTATCTTGTAACTGGAAGCTGGTGCCCTTTGAACCTCTCTGCCTCAATTATTACTGCTTTCAAATGCATCCTAGGGTTTGGCGGGCTCTCCCCTCCTCCTTGTGTATCTCCTTCATGCATTTCCCCCCTCCCCAACCTTCCAATTTTGTTCTCCAAATGAGCCTGACGATTGATCATTTTGTGGATTTTCAAAAAAAAAAAGGGTGGGGGGGGGAAGAAATTTTCTAAAGAAAAATGGGCGATGGGGAAAAAAAGGAACTCCTGGAGGAATTCGATTTTGCAACCCAAATTGCAGGCAGTGAAAAGCACAACGCAGCTTCCAGGTGGCATGGGGGACGGGATGATGATCTCTGAGCTTCCCCCAGGCCCGACTGGCCCGGGGACCTTGCTCGTCCTTCCAGAAGGGCTCCTTGGGCCGTCGGCTGACCTCTACCAGCTTCCTGCTTTGCTCGTGAACCAGGCATCTCCCCTCTGTCCCCTGATGGTCACGGCATCCTTCTCCTTCAGTGGCTCCAAGTGGGGGGTCTTCCCGTGGAGATCAGAGCTGTGCTACAGCCCTTGGAGAGGCGTCTCTCTGGTAAATAAGTCATTAGGCAGTGCAAGTAGCAGAGGACGGTTCCCCAGGTACTTCCTTTAGAGGTTCTGGCTCTCCTGGGTCCCCTGCATCTCCAACGTCTCCAGAGAGTTGCTCCTGGTGGCTCCTGACCTTTTTCTTTCAAGCTCTTCTGTTCTTGCTCCGGTCCCTCAGGCGGTAACACTTTCCACCTTGTCTCCCGCCTAAGATCTGTGGTTTGTGGTCGGCAGGCTTCTCCAACTTCCCTCACTGCTCCAAGGCTGATGCTCTGGGAAGGACCCCAGAGAACGGCCTCGTGTTCAACCTCCCATCATCACAGGCTCCGTGCATCCAGGTTTCCTCAGTGTACACCCCTAGAATATTCTGCTACAACCCAGTGAAGAGGGGAAGGGTGATTACTTCCATTTTATGTTGAAACTCAAGACGTCAGGCTCAGGGTCCTAGACCTCCTCTAGCCTAATTCTCCAGCATTCCAGTTTGTATCTTCTGTTGGGGCAGAGAGACAGCCTCCTAGGTTCTTAGCATTAAGACTAGAGTCTTTAAAAAAAAAAAAAAGACCAAAGTCTTAGGACCTTATCACCCCCAGCCCCCGCAAAATCTTGCCCATGGGGATGACCTTCTGTTTTGTTCCAATTTTAGTATATGTGCTGCCAAAGTAAACACAGGGATGGCTTTATGTTTCACCACTGCCCCCTCCTCAAGCCCCTCCCTCGCCCCAGCTTTCCTGCTCTAGCTCTTTGGAGCCACTTCCTGCCACAGGACCTTTGCATGTGCTGTCCCCTCTGTCTGCAAAGCACTCTGACCAGTGCATCCTTTCTCATATCTTATTCTTCAGCTCAGTCCTTAAATCTAAATAAAGGCAGGGTCTGCCCTATACCTTTGAGACCCACCTGCCCTCAGGGACCATATCATAGCATGAGATTTGGGCAGGGCCAGTGGAGGCCTTAGCTCTTGCCGCAGCTTTATTTCTGGGACAAGCCAGTGCCTACATATGAGATGCTGTAGCTTTTCTCTCCCTCTTCCCATCTCTATTAAGGACCCTTAGGGTTGCATTTAGGGCTCTGATAATACAAGATAATCTCCCCAGCTCAAAATCCTTCACGTAATCACATGTGCAAAGACCTTGGTGCTAGTAATGTTCTCCAGAGAGAACCGAGAGGATATATATAGAGAGAGACATAAGAGGAGATTTATGACAGGAATTGCCTCACACCGTTAATGGAAGCCGAGAAGTTCCACCATCTTCTGTCTATAAGCTGGAGAACCCAAAAAGCAGGTGGTGTCATTCAGTTGTAGGGCCTGATAATCGGGGGGCTGGAGATGCAAGTCCTGATCTGAGTCCCAAAGCCTGAGAACCAGAACGCTGATGGCCAAGCACGGGTGACCACGTATGTCTCAGCTCAAGCAGAGAGAGGGAATTCATCGTTCCTCACTTCGTTTTGGTTTGGTTTGGTTTGGGTTTGGTTTTTCGGGTCCTCTTGGGGCCGCTGGTAGATTGGATGGTGTCCCCTGCCTCGGGGAGGGCTGTCCGCCTCACTCCAGAGACACTGTCATAGGCACATTCAGAAATCATATTTGACCAGCGATCTGGGCCTCCCTCATCCCAGGGAAACTGACACCTAAAAATAACCATCACAACCCTTTTCCATATAAGGTGTGTTCACAGGGGCCAGGGAAAAGTGGCTATCTTTGGGGTCCCATCATTTGGCTTTCATGGAGGGTTTTCCCAGCAAAAGATTCCTTAATACTTAGGCACGATCAGATTCAAAATGCACCTGTCTGATGTCCCTCGCTCTCAGGGACCTTCACACGCAGGTGCTCTGAGGCTCTAGCCTGAACTTCTTAATGTACCCATCAGTGTGGCATGTCGGGGGCTCAGGGCCTCTCACTGAGGGTCATAGAGCTAAGCACCCAAGCCGAGATTTGAACCTGTGCCCCTTCTCTCTGCCAGGCCCTCTTAGGTGACCAGTACGGCCCCTGTCCAGTCCCCACGCTGATCGAGGAGAAGGAGTGGGAAGCTCTGAGAGCCCAGCTGACCTCCAGGCCACGGGACTTGGAGCTGGTGGCCCGACGCTTCCGGAGGGACGAGAACGCAGTGCCGCCCACCTACCTGCTGCAGGCGCTAGGCGCCACGGAGACCCACGGGCCCGAAGAGGCCACACTGACCTCTGTGCTGCGCTCCGGAGCCCAGGAGGCTCGGAGGCTGGGCCTCATCACCCAGGAGCAGTGGGTCCACTACCACTGGTCAGGTGAGGCTGCCGAGACGCCCCTCAGAGTCCACAGGAAGTGCCCCGTGTTCAAAAACCCACATCTCATACTGTCCAAATGCCATAGCCTGCCCTTCGGTAAATGTCAGCCTAGCCCAGCTCCTGGGTCCGTGGTTCCGCATGAGGGTATTGTCCTGATCCCAGAGTTCAGCCAGGTCCTGGTTAATTCTCTGTCTCTTAGGACCCTCCTTTCCTCTCCCCCTCCAGCTCCCTCTCCTCTTCTCCCTGGGAGACTCCTGGACCTGAGGGAAGGCTTCTAAGATGACCACCATCCTGGTTTGTCAGGGACTTTTAGGGCTAAACCCAGATAGTCCGGGAAAAACTGGAACAGGGGTCACCTTATGTTCGGCCCGGGAGTCAGCCCCTGCTGGGGACGCTGAGTCCTCCAACCTGCCTGCCCCTGCCTCAGAGGTGGAAACTGAGGCACAAGAAGGGGTCTCCTTCACCTGAGGTGGGAAATAGGGATTTGACCAGAGTCCATCACCCAGCTCCCATCTGGCCTCTTACCTCCCACCTCTAGCCTCAACCTCTGGTTCTTCTATCCCCCACACTGGCTACCAGAAAGATTTTTTTAAAAATGCAGTGTTTCCAGGGTGCCTGGGTGGCTCGTCCGGTTAAGTGTCCGACTCTTGGTTTAGGCTGGGTTCATGATTACGAGGTGTTGAGATCAAGCCCCGTGTCGGGCTACGTTCTGAGTGTGGAGCCTGTTTTTCTCCCTCTGCCCCTCCCCCAGCTCATGCTCTCTCGCTCTCAAATCAATCAATCAATCTTTTTTAAAAAAAAGGGCAATGTTGCCAAGCCATTTCCCCACTGCTTCCCGCCAGCAAGAAACAGATCATGATCATTCACGCCAGCAAGAAACAGATCATGATCGTTCGGTATATCAGATATGCCCGTTTATAGCACCAAAACTACCACATACGAATTTCTCTAACCAAAAATATTAAAACATGAACTCATTTGGTCCACATATTAAATATATGGATTTATATTATGAACATAATAAACACATTGATGTGTTTCAAGATATGGAATATAGTAATTTATGCCAATAGGATTTTAATTGAACTAAAATGTGTTGATTATTATCTATTATATATATTAATTCTAGTAATGACACATCAATTTTTAAAAATTAGCTTTTTATTCGGGGCTAATTTTAGATTTGCACAAAGCACAGAGTCTCTGTATGTTCTTCAGACAGAGAAATTAATATCCTATATGACCAAGTGCATTTGCCGAAATTAACATCAGCCCATGACGAGTAACTAGACTCCAGCCTTTACTGAGAGTCCGTGGGTTTTCCCGTTTATGTTTTTCTGCCCCAGGATCCCGTCCAGGCTCTCACATGAGCTTAGTTATCACATCTCGGGTTCCACTGTGACAGTGTCTCAGCCTTTCCCTGTTTTTCGTGACTTTGACCATTTTGAAGAGCGCTGGCCACATCCTTTGCAGAATGTCCCTCAGTCTGGGCTTGTCTGGTGTTTTCTCATGCTTGGAGGGGGCTGTACGTTTCTGGAAGACCGTGGAGGTGAAGTTCCTTCCGTATCCCATCATATCAGGGTTACCTGATGCCCACCTGACATCCCAGGAGACGCTAACCCAATACTTGGGTTAAGATGATGAATGACATATCGATTTTGAGTACAGCGTTTATCTGACTAATAATGCTAATGGCTCCCATTTATTAAGTGCTTACCGTGCTGCTATGCCTTGCTCTGTGACATGCGCTAATTGCTTTCACAGTGATATCTGCCATTAGGACTGTAGTCAGCGTCTGGGGTCTGCGCTTTGGGATGGACCTGGACTTGCCATCCAGCCTTGCGCTCTCCTGGCTGTCCTGACTTCTGGCAGGTTCAGAGCCTCAGTTTCCTCATGTGTAAAATGGAACCAGTCCGAGGTAGTAGTACATCACGGAGTTGTTGTGGGGATCTTGTCCTGTGATCTAATCCCAGCCATGATCTCATACGATCAGACCTAGCCCAGGTCATGATCTCAGGGTCTTGAAATCGAGCCCTGTGCAGGCTCTGCGCTCAACACGGAGACTGCTTGAGATTCTCCCTCTCTCTCTCTCTCGTTCTCTCTCCCTCTCTCTCCCCCTGCCCCTCTCCTGTGCTCTTTCCCTCTCTTTCTCTCAAAATAAACAGATTTAAACAAAAAGAATTCCCGCTTGAAAGAACAAACAGAAACTCATAAAAGTAGCAGAAAAGCACAAAGCCGTGCTAGCAACACTGTCTTCAGAACATATCTCCAGGCCCCTTTTTCAGTTTTCCTCTTTTCAGCCTTTTTATTTGGAAATAGAGAGTCACAGGAAGTTGCCGGGGCAGGGGGTGGGGGGGAGGCAGGGGGAAGGTAGGAAGTAATTCCAAAGGTATAGCATCTTGCAAAACTAAAGTACAATAGTACAACCCAAACGTGGACATTGTGACAACCAAACAAAGCATCACTTTTTAAAAAAGATCTTATTAATGTATTCATAAGAGACAGGGAGAGCAAGAGAGGCGGAGGGAGAAGCAGGTCCTCCAAGGAGCAGGGAGCCTGGTGCGGGACTCGACCCTAGGACCCTGGGATCATGACCTGAGCCAAAGGCAGAAGCTTAACGGGCTGAACCACCCGGACGCCCCAGACAAAGCAACACTTTTCCAAACATGCACTTACATGTGCGCTTCTGTATTTCATGCTAAGAAATTTTCACACCTGTGTAGCTTCGGATAACTGCCACAGTTCGTACGTGGGACTATTTCCTCACTGCAGAGACACCCCCCAATACCCTTTCAGGGTCACCCCAGCCCTCCCCTCGGTCCCCAGCTCCTGGCAACCAGTCATCCGTCTCCATCCCTATAATTTGCTACTTCATGATCTTATAGGATGGGATCACACAGTATACAACTTTTGGAGATTGGCTTTGTTCCTTCGGCATATCGAGCCCAGCTTTCCACAAGCACTGTTTCATAGAAGATCCTGCCAGCTGCCTCATCAAGGTTACACTAGGACAGGGACGCCTCGGTGGCTCAGTCAGCTGGGCATCTACCTTCGGCTCAGGTCATGATCCCGGGATTCTGGGATCAAGTCCCAGGACCAGGCTCTTTGCTCAGCAGGGAGCTTGCTTCTCCCTCTACCTGCTGCTCCCCTTGCTTGTGCTCTCTCTCTCTCTTTGACAAATAAATAAAATCTTAAAAACAAAACAAAGCAAAAAAAGATTAAACTAGGATACCCAAGTTACGGGAGAGGAAACTGGCTCAGAGAGATGCAGTGATTTGACCAAGGTCACATAGACCTGTGACCTTGGTCACATGGACGGAGTAGATGGTCTTGCATTGATTAATGCTGAGCTGTGTTCCAGAAGGATCCCAAGTCAGGACTATTAGTTGCCTTTATCCCTGACTTCCATCCAAGGGCCTGAGAGGGGTGCGGTGTCACTCCAAGGAAGGCTTTTCAGTGGCTCTTATCTCTGGCTCTGAGACCGAATCCTGTCTCCAAGGAAGCCTGACTCACTCAGCTCCAGAGACCTGGGAGCCTCTGCTGAGCCCAGGGCAGCTTAAAAAATAACTCCTCAGGTCTGGCTGCTATTTCAAAACAGTGGCCTCCAAGGAGAAATCAGTGTCTGCTCTTGGCTCTGGAAAATACGGGTCCTCAGAGCAGCCGCTTCATGCTCTGGGACAGGGGTCAGCCCACCAGGGCCCAACGGCAAAACTCGGCCCACTGCTTGTTTTCATAAATAAGGTTTTATTGGAACACATTCCACATATTAGTTTGCATGTTGTCTATGGCTGTTTCCACGCTACAGCAGCAGAGTTGAATAGCTGTAATGGAGACCATTCGACCTGGGACACCTAAAATATTCACTATCTGACCTTTTGCGGAAAAGTGTGCCGATCTTTGCTCTCAGCCTCTAGGCTCATTAAAAACTTTCTCCCTGGGAGCGCCTGGGTGGCTCAGTGGGTTAAAGCCTCTGCCTTCACCTCAGGTCATGATCTCAGAGTCCTGGGACAGAGCCCCGTGTTGGGCTCTCTGCTCAGCGGGGAGCCTGCTTCCTCCCCTCCCCTGCCCTCTGCCTGCCTCTCTGCCCACTTGTGATCTCTGTCAAATAAATAAATAAAATCTTAAAAAAACAAAAACTTTCTCCCTGGCCCGCATGCCTTCGAAGCAACTTTCTGTGGCCTCAAATGCCCTGCTTGCCCTAGTCTGCCCAGGACAGGCAGATATTCTCTTCTGCTGTCTGTCCATTTATTCACTAAGACGAGAACAACCACTCCACAAAGGCAACAGGGACCTTTGGGCATTTTTCTCACTGCTCGATGCCCCAGTATGGAGAGCAGAGACTGGCACAAGTGGGAGCTCAGTAAATGTTTGTTGAATGAATGTGTGATGACGGAGGCACCCAAAACTGACAACACTGGATTTTTTTTCTAATTGAAGTGAAATTCACATGACATGAAATTAACCGTTTTAAAATAAATGCTTCGGTGGCATTTAATGCATTCACGATGTTGTGCAATCACCACCTCTATCTAGTTCCAGAGCGTTTCCATCAACCCCAGAGAATTTCTGTATTCATTAACGGCCACTCTCCTTCCTTTTCCCCCAGCCCCCGGCAACGACATTCTGCCTCTACGGCTTTGCCCGTTCTGAATGTTTCGTGTACATGGAACCAGACAGTGTGGGGCCTCCTATGTCTGGCCTCTCTCATTCAGCGCGATGTTTCCAAGGTTCATGTGCGCTGTAGCATGAATTGAGGCTACTTTCTTTTTCATGGCTGAGTACTAGTCACTCGTAGGGATAGATCACACTGTGTTTATCCACTCATCATTTGAGGGCCCGTTGGGTTGTTTCCACCTCTGGGCTACCATGGATGGTACTGCTGTGAATATGGGTCCACATACAACTGTTTGCCTATGTCTTCAGCTCTTTGGGGTCCGTACCCAGAAGTGGCTATATGGAAACTCCGTATTTAACTTTTTGAATTTGACGTTTATGATGGGGCTTCTTCTCACATACAACCTCTGTGCTGCCTATACCAAGGTTTCTTTGATTAATAATAGCTAAATCAGGGCTATTCTGGGCCCAGCCCCTGGACCGGAAGCCTCAGCAACACCTGGGAGCTTTTTGGAAACGCAAACTCATGGGACCCACCCACACCTGCTGAATCAGAACTCCTGGAGGCAGAGCCCAGCCGTATGGGTTTTTTGAGCACCCCCTGCCCCCAGGAGACTCTGGCAAACTATAGTCCTCTGGTCAAATCCGGCCCGCTGCATATTTTTGTTAATAAAGTTTTATTGGAACACACTTGAGTGCATTCGTTTGCATATCATCTGTGGTTATGCCGAGTGACTCCAGAACACATTAAGTGGGAGAACCAATGTCCCTACCTCCCAATTATGTCTCTCAAGTGTCTCCATTCCGGCCGCTGAGTACACAGTGATGACAACACTCTCTTCCCATCCCCCCCCCCCCCCACTTTTTCAGTCATCGAATGGGAGATAGACCGGGGCCTGCTGAGCTTGACAGATGGAGACCAGGGGGCGACTGTCTTCCTGAGAGAGATCCAAGACCTCAACAAGCACATCCTGGATGACTGCGCCCTCAAGATGGTGGACCGGCTCGCAGACGGCTGCCTGGACACGGATGCCCAGAACCTTCTCGGTGGCCTCAAGGGACGCATTGCCGACACCCAACCCGGAGTCATTAAGACCCACCACCTGCCATGGAGCCGAGACCTGGTGAACCCCAAAAACAAGGTGCATGCTCGGTACCTGAAGGAGCTGGGGGAGCAGTTTGTGGCCAGGGCTAACCACCAGGTCCTTGAGCACCTCCGGGAGCTGGAGACGGGCCGGCAGGAGCTGGCGTGGCTCTACCAGGAGATCCGCCACCACATGGCGCTGAGCGCCGAGGCCACCCGGACCTTTTGCGGGCGCCGGGAGCTCCTGGCCCAGCTAGGGCAGCGGCTCCGGCAGAGCGACAGCCATCCCCACTCACCCCTGGTGCTTTTTGGACCCCCAGGCATCGGAAAGACAGCTCTGATGTGCAAACTAGCAGAGCAAACTTCAGGACTGCTTGACCGCAAGACGGTAACCGTCCTGCGGCTTCTGGGGACGTCACAGATGAGCTCCGATGCCCGGGGCCTGCTCCCAAGCCTCTGTTTCCAGCTCTGCCTGGCCTACGGGCTGCCCCTGCCCCCGGCCCAGGTCCTGGAGGCCCATGCCAGGGTGGTCCAGCTTTTCCACACCCTCCTCCGCACTGTCTCCTGCCGAAACTTTGAGTCCCTGGTGATCCTGCTGGACTCCGTGGATGATGTGGATTCCATCTGCCGGGCCCGGAGGGTTCCCTGGCTGCCCCCCACATGCCCGCCGAGGGTCCACCTCATCCTCTCAGCCTGCTCGGGGCAGCAGGGGGTTCTAGACACCCTGCGACGGACACTGCCAGACCCAGAGGCCTTCTGGGAGGTGAAACCCCTCTCTGGAAACCAAGGGCAAGAGATGATCCAGACCCTGCTGGCAGCTGCGAGGAGGACGCTGAGCCCGGAGCAGAGGGAGCTGCTCTGGGCCAGCCTCCCAGAGTGTGGCCACCCAGGGCGGCTGAGGCTGGCCTTCGAGGAGGCCCGGAAATGGGCCTCCTTCACCATCCCTGCCCCTCTGGGCTCCACGGCGAAGGAAGCTATGCACCAGCTGTGTGCCCGCCTGGAGCAGACGCACGGGCAGCTCCTGGTGGCCCACGTGCTGGGCTACCTCGCTTCTTCCCGGTAAGTCTCTATTGTCTACACCCTTTATAACTAGGACAGAATGTGTGCATTTGCCCCTCAGGGCCCCGAACAGAAACGTCCTCTCTCATAGTCCTGGAGGCCAGAGTCTGAAGTCAAGGCATGGGCGTGGCCACGCTCCCTCTGAAGGCACCACAGGGGACGCTGGTCTAGGCTTTTCTCTTTGTTTCTGGCATCACCAGCAACCCTTGGCCAGGGGACACACCCCTCCTGCCGCTGCCTCTGCCCGTCTTGTGGCATCCTCCCTGTGGACCTTCCTGTCCCATTTTCCTCTTGTAAGGACAACACTCCCCGGCTCAGGGCCCATGGTGCTCCAGGAGGAGCCCCACATGCGCTGACTGCCCCTCTCAAGAAGGTTCTCAGATAACGTCACCTTCACCCGGGCTGGGGGCAGTTTGTAGAGTGTCCCTCCGTCGGGGTTGTTCTGATGTTTCCTCGTGATCGCATTTGGGTTGAACCTGAGTAACGCTCAGCCCTTCTTGGGCACGGATTTTCCCCTCCTGTCATAAATCTGCAAGCTCCCCTCTGTATTTAATACGCCATACTATGGGGAGAGCTCAGAAAAAACCTTTTAAAGCCAAATCCTCTGAAGGATTGCCCACCAGCACACATCTACACTTCATCCCAATCTTGTCGCGTGGGAATCAGCAAAAAAGCAAATAGGAAAATCCAACTTTAGTGTGTTCCTAGAGCTTGAAGGACTGAATGCTTACACCTGCTGCTCAGCCCAGAGAAAGTCTCAGGGTGGCACACTGTGACGTCATGATGGTCAGGAACTGCTGCTCAGAGATGTCCGGGAGATGAGTGAGAAATAAGGAGCAGGAGAGAGGAGTGTGTCCATCACACACCCAATAGCCAGACTCTGGACCCTCAGGAGGGTGGGATGGAGGCCAATTAGCAGACATACCGCCCCAGAACCACCACTGAAGCCCATCATCAGAAATGCCGGGCTAGCTGGTTTTGCCTCGTTCTGGTTTCATGGGCAGGTTTTTCTTCCAGACCTTTGTCCTTTGCCCTGTATCAGTCAAGATGGTGGTGATCAGACCAGGGAGAGTGGCTTTTTGTTTGTTTTTGTTTGTCAGGCACAGACATGCTAGTGCGTAAGAAGTAAGGGCTTTGTGTCAAGGCCATGGGAAGAGCTCAGGGGATCCAGGACCACCCACCCAACTGCTGACTCCAAGGGGGGGCATACCCCAGATCTCACGCCATACTCCAGATTTTGTGACCGGTGCCCTCAGAGTGGAGGCTGGGCCTGAGTTCTGTAGGACTACAAAGACGGACTGGGGAATGTTCCAGGGGGAAGGGGTGGACTTTCAGGCCAACCCTGCTGCAATCCACAGGGTGGAGGCAGGTTGTCATGGGAACCAGAAAGCCATGAGAATCAGGACAGTTTCTCTGTCCTCTGGATGGATGTCCCAGACATCCTCTGGCCCTCTGGGTCCTCTCTGCCCCTTGGCTTCGGTTCTGGACTCTTCCTTTGTTCTACTTGCCTCGAGCTTCTACTGGCATCATTAGCTCCCATTTCAGAGACCTGGCAACCTCCTACTGGCTCCTTCTTGAGTCCTGATTCCAAAATCTGGGAAGACACAAGTAATCAACCTCCTCGGTCCCACGTCTGGTTTGATGAGTAAAGCCAAGGGCCTCGCGGGGTGTCAGACCAGCCATCCCGGGGACTGATGTGGCAGGTGGTTTAGGGAGGGACCATGCAGGGGTGGTGAGTTACCTCAGGTTCCAGGAAAGACATCGTGCTTCCCCACGCAGTCTGTGTGCTGGGATGGTGCCCTAGCTCTCGGGGCAGGTCTGAGTCCTTCTAGGCCAATGGTTCTTGCCTGGGGAGGGTCTGCGCCCAGGGTTCCCTTGGCCAGATCCGGGGACATTTTCAGTTGTCGCAGCTTGGGGGTGATGCTGCTGGCATCTAGTGAGCGGAGACCAGGGATGCGGCTAAAAGCCTTACAATGCACAGAACAGTCCCCACTGCAAAGGGTGATCCGACCCCAAATGCCAGCGGTGCAGGAGGCTGAGGGAGGAGCCTTGCACTCTCCCCCGCTTCTCTATCCGGCGCCTGGCAACCATTAACCTACCTTGTGACTTTTTGGATCCTGCTCTAAACGTTTCAAGTTTATCATACACTGTGCGGGATCTCTTTCACTTAGCTACTGTTTCCCAGGCTGATCTGTGTTGCACTGTGTGTCCCGACTTTGTTTCTTTCTGCGGCCAAAGAACATTCCATTGTATGGATACACCCCTGCCTTCGTCCATTTGAGCTGCTGTAACAAAAACACCATGGCGGGAGCGGGGGCTTCTACACAATTTATCTCTCTGGAAGGCTGGGGAGTCCAAGGTCAAGGTGCCTGGCAAATACAGTGTCTGGTGAGAGCTCGCTCCTTTGTTCACAAATGGGCATCTTTTTGCTGTGTCCTCACATGACAGAAGGGATCAGGAAGCTCCTTGGGGTTCTAAGCCCACCCATGAAGTTCCACTTTGATGACCTAACCACCTCCCAGAGGCCCCACCTCCTGACACCATCACCTTGGGGATCAGGACTTCAGCCTGTGGATTTGGGGGAGACACATTCTCAGTCCATAGCAGAGCGTTTGGTTGATCCGCGCATCCGTTCCCGGACGTTTGGACTGTTGCCATCTTTTGGCTATTGTGAATTATGTTGCTCTGAACATGTGTGTACGAGCTGTGGTTTGAACCCCTGTCTGGAGTGAGATTTTAAAATCATAAATCTGACTCGGTTCCTGACCTGATTACGCCTTCCAGTGACTTCCATCGCTCTGAGAAAAGTATCCAGCCTCCTTACCAAGCCCGACTGGACCTGGCTGCCTTCTGCCCCGTGCTTGGAGCTCCCAGGCCCCAGATCTCATGCTGATCCCTTTCCTCCCACCCAGTCCCGGCTGCGGAGGGACTCACATCTTCCAAGAACCGTCCTCTCTCCAGCTCCCTCCCCCGACCTTGTAGCCCTTTTCCGTGGGTCATGGTTTATCTTCTTCCTCGTCACTGGTGTCACCGCTTCTTTGTGCTCTTCTTCTGTTATTTCCTACCTGGCTCTGTGGATGACAAGATAAGCTTCACGGGGGTCTAGCTCTCTGTCCCTCGGGAGTCAGCACGGTGGCTTGCACAGAGACGGCACTCCATGAATAATGTCTAAACAAACCTGCCGAAGGTCTGATGAGCCACTGACCTCCCGAGACCCGGCATCTGCTTCTCTGGGAATGAATGGACTGGCCTGGTTCCTCCCCAGAGGGCCCTGTACAGAGCCCCGATGCCGGGGAATTATGGGACTTCAGCTTCCTGGGCTTCCTCCCGCAAGCCTGCCGGATTGTTCCATCCGTAGCCGGTGGGACGAGTCACTGAACCTGAGCGGGAAAGGAGGGGACCCAAGCTTGATTTGTGCTGAAGGTGTGTCAAAGAGCAGGATCCTGAAGGAGGGGGTTTCTGAGGAGGCACAGGACCACACAGGGGTGCTGGCAGGTGGCTCCCAGGAATTCCGGTTTGGAGAAAACCGTGATATTACAGCTGGGATCGTCCAAGATGACTGATGTCACAGAAGAGCCCCCGGGGGGCACCCACCACGTTCTACACTAGAAAGCTGTGAGAGCAGATGTTCTACATGTAGATGGCGGGTCTTCCGATCAAAATGAAGATTCCCGTCCACGTCAGAGTTGAACACCATACGCAGGTTGCCCACAGAAGCCAGCCTCCCTCCCTCCCCTGCTCCGAAGGGCGCTCTGCTTGCCGTCCATCTGGATGAAAGGTGCAGGCAAATCCAGAGTTTCCAGTCCGATGCTCTTAGGTTTTAGGAAGTCCCTTGTGATCCAGCACCGAAACATCATCACCCCTCCCCTTTAGGGCTGCTTCCCTTCTCTCGCTCTGTCCTTTCTGGGGCCTGGAAACACGGCGAGGCTGGGGTGGGCACATTTTTTTTCTGCATTATTTTTCTAAGTTACTTCCTGTCCCCCTCCCTGAGCTGCCTGACTCAGGTGAGGCTGGGGAGAGGCTGATTCACGGCTCTGCAGGTGTGTGCGTGGAAGAAAAGAGCAGGAAGGGCGTACTCGATGGGCATGGCTGTAACTGGGTCTGAATGCCAACCCTGAGGGCGGACCCTTTGGTGACGGGCAGGATGCTGTGCGGCTGGCCACGTCTCCCCGTCCCTGGGTGTCTGCGCCCTCCGACCTCAGGAGACGCGGTGTGTCCCAGTGCCGATCCCTCCTCCCCGCAGGCATGGGCTGTCAGAGGCAGAGCTGAAGGACGTCCTGTCCCTGGACGACAAGGTCCTGCAGGCGGTGTACCAGGACTGGACCCCGCCCAGCAAGGAGCTGTTGCGTTTCCCACCCTTGATGTGGGTGAGGCTCCGCCGGGACTTGGGTCACTGCTTGGCCCGACGGCCCGTGGACGGCTTCACGCTCCTGGCCATCGCCCACAGGTGGGTCCGACATGGTGGAAGGGCCCTCTGGGCTTCTGGGAGTGAGGGCTCACTCCTCGAGGCTCCTCCTTTTTCCAGATCCTTCTTTTATCCCTCTTCATCATCAGTAGTCACTCCCCATCTCCCTACCTCTCTGCCCACAGCCCCTGTCTGGCACCCATGAATCCGCTAGAGAGCGGATTCGTGCATTGGCTTGTTCTAGACGTTTCATATAGATGGAACCACACAGCATGTGGCCGTTAGTGTCCGGCTGCTTTCCTCAGCATAAAGCTTCCAGGGTTCATCCCTGTTCTAGCGTCAATCAGGGCTTCGTTCCTTTCCATGGCTGAGTAATATCCCAGTGCACAGATGGGCTTCATTATGTTTGTTTATCCATTGACGGACACTTGGGTCCTTCCTTGGGCTTGTGATCAGCGCTGCACGAACACGTGAGCACAAATTTTCATTTGAACACCTGTTTTTTTTTTGTTTTTTTTTTTTTTTTTAATTCTGTTGGGTCTACACTCAGGAGTAAAGCCGTTGAGTCTTATAGTATCCTATTTTAAGTTTAACTTATTGAGGAACCCAGATGTTCCTTTTTAAACTAAATATATTTAAGGGGAAGAAAGAAAGATGGGCCAATTTATAAATGAATATTAGGTAACAAGTAGGACAGGTGGTTGCCAGCACCAGAGAACACCCGTCAGGTGGCTTAGGAGGCACCTGCATTTGGGAACAGCTTCCTGGAAGGCTGGTTCCCCCTCTGAGCTCACCCCCTCCCCCAGGCCAATGAGCCCATGTCCCCTCTCTGCAGGCAGCTGGCCGAGGTGGTCCAAGAGCGCTACCTGTCTGGGCCAGAGAGGGCCAAGAGGCACGGAGTCTTGGCTGACTTCTTCTCAGGAGCCTGGAGCCTGGGCACCAAGAAACTCATCACTCTGCCGCTGGTGGGGAAGCCCTTGAACCTGGACCGTAAGGTGAGGTGTCTGTCTGGGACCTCTGCTCTCTACCTGCAGGCCCACCTTGCTGTGCAAGACCAAGGCTGCCTGGCAAGGACCTCCTCGCTCTTTCCTTCTTTTCCACCCAGAATGCTCCTGACCTTCTTCCCTTTCCTTCCCCCAGAAAGCAGAATGTCCCCTCAGCCTCTGAGCATAATGGGGGTGGATGGGGAGCAGCTGATGAGGACTGTGCCTCCCACCCCCAATATTCCAGAGTAGGGAAGAATCCCAACATTCAGGAGTGTACAGAACTGCCCTGAACTCCTGACATCTCCTGCCCCTGGACCTTTGCACATGCCATTCCCTTGCCTAGGAATACCATTGTTTTCTAACTTGGTTCCCCAGACAGACTCCCATTTAAACTCTGAGACCCAGCTCCCAAGTTCTTCCTTCATCCCTGGCCCTGCCAGAGGTGGGCGTGAGTCATTTCTGTCTGGAATTGGGTCCCCTTCCCCTCCAGTGTCCCCTGCGTGTGCCAGCTTGGCCTGTGTCTCAGGAGTGCAGGAGTGAGCTTGCATCACCGTGGCCTGGCTGCCAGCTCCCTCCTCCCCTGCAGGTAGCCCCTCAGCCCCTGTGGTTCTCAGACACGGTGGCAAATCTGCGGACGCTGAAGGAGTTGCCCCATCACCTGGTCCACTCAGGCCGCATCGAAGAGCTGAAACGGGAGGTTCTGGGTAAGGCTTCTACCCATTGCGGACAACAGCGAGTGGGTCCCAGCCCTCCGCTGTGCTCTCCCTCCAGGAGCCTGGGAAAGGGTAAAGGGCAAAAGTCAGAATCCTTGGCTCCTCCTAAGATAGTGGTTCCCTCTTGGGTCATTCTGTGCCCCACTCCCAACAGCAGGGGACACTTGGCCATGTCTGGGGACATTTTGATTGTCACAGCTGGGGGAGCGGGGGCGCTTTTTGGCATCTAGTGCTAGTTGATAGTACAGAGGTGAGAAATGTGGCCTTAGAATGAGACCCTGTCTGTCTGTCTATCATATCTATCATCATATCATATCTATATTTGTATCTATCCATCTATCATTACCTATGTACCCATCCATCTGTCCCTCCGTCTTTCCATTTCTCTGTCTAGCTATCCATCTGCCTCTCCCTGAGATTCTCAACTCAGGGTGATTCTGCACCCTGGGGACTCTTGGCAATGCTCCTGTTGTTGCTTATCATGCCTGAGGAGGGGCTATAGGCATCCGGTGGGTGGAGGGCAGGGGTGCTGATAACCTGAGAACCCCCAGAGAAATGGACAGGTGAGAACCCGCCTCCCAGTGTGAACCAGAGGGAGGCATGTGTCCCCATAATGCCCCCTTTCCCCGAAACAGGCAACATGAACTGGATTTCCTGCCGGGGCATCTCTGGAGGCATTGAGGGCCTGTTGGAGGACTTTGACCTGTATGGCCCTCACCTGGACTGTCCCGAGGTCAGCCTGGTCCGGGACGCTTTCCAGCTGTGCCGCCCGGCTGTGGAGCTCCGAGGCATGGGTGAGTTGGCTTGGCCGGAGGGGGTGGACTTCACTCTGCACTAACTTCTCCAAGTCCATTCTTCGCACTGAGCCCCCGGCTGGATTTTCATTAACCTGCACATCTTTCATCTCTACACCTGTGAGGTTTCTAGAATTTTGAAATGAACCTGGGAGAGCTTTGGAAGCAGCACTACCAAAGTGTGTCCATCCCCTTCCCCGGCCTGGCACCTTTTTCTAGAAAGGGCCAGATAGGAAAAATCTCAGGCAAAAATCAAGGAAATTATATCAGTACTTAATAGAACAAGAGAGAAAACACGATCCCATAACTTTTTAAAATTGATAATATTCAAAATGCAATCATAATAATTGAACATGATTTTTTGTAACACGAGTCTACTCAAGAGAAAGAAGGGGGCAGTTTTTGCTCCGGGAGAAAACATTTTGCTTCACTGGGGTTCAAAGTCGGTGTTTCCCGCCATTCTGTCCATTGCAAATATTGATCTGTAAAAACCATCCTAGCTCCAGAGGCCAGCCATCGGGCTGGGCTTGGCCCACCTTCTGCCCTAGAACTTGAAGAATCTCTGATGCTTTGCCTAGGACCGTGTTTTGTTGGTCTGTCTTTATCTTCATCTTTTAATTGTCATAAAATACACAGAACGTCACATTTAGCAACGTAACCATTTTTAAGTGTAGAGCTCAGTGGTATTAAGCACACGCCCCATGTTGTGCAAACATCACCATCATCCCCCCGCCCCCCGAGCTCTTCCATCTTCCCAAACCGTGGAGACTCTGTCCCCATGAAACACCAACTCCTCACCCGCACCCCCAGTCCCTGGCGCCCGCCATTCCAATTTTCTGTCTCTATGAATCCGACCACCATAGGGACCTCGTATCAGGGGACCCACAATGTCTGCCCTTCTGGGACAGGCTTCTTTCACTCACCGTCATGTCCTCAAGGTACATCCTTGTTGTATTTCCTTTATTTGTGGAGCTGAATAGCATTGCATTATATGGATGGACCACATTTTTTTGTGTATCCATTCATCCCTTGATGGACACTTGGGCTGTTTCTACCTTCTGCCCATTGGGAATATTGCCGCTGTGAACATGGGTATACAAATATCTTTTCAAGATCTTGCTTTCAATTCTTTGGCATATATACCCAGAAATGCAATTCCTGGATCAAATGCTAATTCTATGTTTATTTATTTATTCTTTTTTTCCGAGGAATCACCCTACCATTTTCTACGGTGGCTACCCCATTTCATATTTCCACCAGCAGAGCCCAAGTGTTCCAATTTCTCTACATCCTCACCAATACTTTTAATTTTCTGATTTTTTTCTTAGATTTTTAAAAATCTAAGAGAAAGAGAGAAAGAAGGAGAGAGAGAGCAGGAGGAGAAGCAGAGGGGATAAAGAATCTCACAGACTCCACGCTGACTTTTGCAGAGCTTGGTCTCATGATCACAACCTGAGTTGAAACCAAGAGTCAGAGGCTGAGCCATCCAGGTGTCCCAATTTTCTAATTAAAAAAAAATAATAGTCATCCTAATGAGTATGAGGTGGCCAGGATACCTTTTATTTTTTTAATATTTTATTTATTTGAGAGTGAGATGGGGAGAGAGCACAAGCGGGGGGTGGGAGGGTACAGGGAGAGGGAGAAGCAGACTTCCCACTGAGCAGGGAGGCCAATGCAGAGGGCTCTATCTCAGGACCCAGAGATCTATCCCAGGACCTGAGCAAAGGTAGCCACGTAATCGACTGAGCCACCCAGCCCCCCCCCAAGTGTTTTTTATTGTACAATTCCCACATGGTTTTCATTTGAGGGTTTTATAAGGAGTTTTATGAAGGTGTTTAAATCCCTATATCCCTTCTGGGGCTTCCTTGAAGCTTAACAAAATGCTCCTCCTAGGAGAAGCCTGTCTAGCCACCACTGAACCAGGAACCCCTCTGGTTCCCCAGTCCCTGTGTTCTCCAGCAACACACCCTTTTCCCGTCTGTCTTAGCTCTCAATTGTTACTTCTGCCCTTTGTCTTTTGTATCACCTGAGGGCCCCACCGGACTCTGAGCTCTGTGAGGATGGGGACATTATCATCCACTTTCTCCCTGCCAAATTGCCAGCCCTACCACACAGACCGGTCCTGGCCAAGAACTCAGATTTGAGCCCCACTGGGTTGATTCAAACCTGGGCTTTGCTACTTACTGGTGGTGTCACCTTGCAAGTCCCTTGCTCTCCGACCCCATTCCCGACCTCACTGCCCTCAGTCTTTCCATCTGCAAAATGGGGATGCTGGTCAACCTTCCTACCTAGAGCTACAAGGAAAGATATGCAAGTCAGAGCCTGTCCCCACGCTGCCATCTAAGCCTCCTATTATTGTCTGTCACATGATAGCTTCACTATCATTGATCTGAACAGCCTTGGACGAGCCATTTCTTTTATTGTTGTTGTTTGTTTCTTTGGGTTTTTTGTTGTTGTTGGACGAGCCACTTCCGCATAGAGTCTCAGCTTCCATCATCTGCGAAATATGGGATTGAACTAAAGTACATCCCAGGGAAGATGCTGGTGCCGGTCAATGTGGCCTTTCTTGTGCATTCATGATCACTGGTTGTAAACCTCACAAGGAGTGATCTACCAGGAAAATAGCCTTGGGAACAACTGCCCAGTTTGAGGGAAGATTTAAAAGCCCACAGCACAGCATGTTCTTCTCAACGATCCTTGATTGACAACCTGTGGCTTGCCCATAATGAGGTGTAGGAATGAATGTCACCACCAGAGGGCGCAGTTGACCAACCTTGAGTTCTATTACATTCAAGGACCTTGAGCCTGCTCCTCAAAGCCCACCTGATTTCTCCTAGTGCCCCAGGCTCCAGGATGATTCAGTGTGGTGCTGTTTTTTGACCCTATTTTTGTTTTAAAGGCTGGTATTTTTGTTCATCATGGGTTTGGGGAGTATTAATTTTGATTTGTTAAAATATTGCCATTAAAATAATATTTATCTGGGTGTGCCTGGGTGGCTCTGTGGGTTAAAGCCTCTGCCTCCGGCTCAGGTCATGATCCCAGGGTCCTGGGATCAAGCCCCACATCGGGCTCTCTGCTCAGCAGGGAGCCTGCTTCCTCCTCTCTCTGTCTGCCTCTCTGCCTGCTTGTGGTCTCTGTCTGTCAAATAAGTAAATAAAATCTTAAAAAAAAATAGTATTTATCTGGATGGATGGTTGAGTTTGGTGGTGCCACCTTAAATTTTGCAGCTCTGGTGATTGGGGCACTCATCCCTGGTCCTGACCTTGCCTCACGTCATCCACCAGCAAACCGAGGCACAGGGCATCGTCACCATTGCCCCAAACCCCACAGTTAGGATGAGGGAAAATGAACTGCCTGCCTTCCACGTCTCTGGTCCATTTGAGGTTGGAATAAAGCTTTATTGGTTAGGTTCCTGCTTCTTACTGGCTGTGTGACCTTGTACAAGTTGCTTAACCTCTCTGAGCCTCAATTTCCCCCTTTATGAACTTGGCATAATAATGATGATACCCCTGTTGTGGGAGGCAGAAAACACTGCCTCCCTCCAAAGATATATTCACTTCCTAATCCCCGGAACCTGTGACTCTCGTCTTACACTGCAAATGATGGGATTAAGTAGAGGAACTTGAGTGGGGCGATGATGATCCCATGGAAGCTGGCGGCTCAGGGTCCCGCAGTGAAATAATTCAGAAAAGGCACGACAAAGGAGATAGAAGTTTCCAGAACAAAGGAGATGGATGTTTATTGAATATACCCCAAGGGAGCTGTGGGCAGCACCCCACAGGGGAGGCTGTTTGCCCCAAGGCAGTGGGGGAGGCTGATTTACAGGGGGAAGATCAGGAGGTATGGGGAACGTATGGAGATTTTCCTTTTTTTGTACCTCTGCCTCCTTGTCAGTAGCTGGCCCGTCAGCTAGGGCTTCTGGATATTTTGAGGAGGCTCGCCTGATGCGCCTGTCTTCAGCTCCATGGTTGCTGTGGGCCCTTTTGCCTTGCTCTGCATTCCATTGTTTAAGCCCATGGCTGAAAAGTGGCCTCTACAATTTACTGGGTGTCTGTGTTGTTCTAGGCACTAAGAACACAATGAACAAGACAGACATCATCCCTGTTCTCCGGGGAAACTCAAGATCTAGGATAGGGAGGGAATAAACAAAGAAATGTCAGTTGTAGCTCTGATGAGCTCGGGGGAGTGGGGCGGGTGGATTAGAGCGCTGGGATGAAAAATGCTCTTTAAAGAAGTAACCCTTGAGCTAAAATGAGATATTTAGCTTGAGAAAGGGGAAGGAGAGGAGGAGGAAGTTTCCAGGCAGAGAGAACTGCCTGGCCCAAGGCCCAGAGGCTAGGAACCACCTGGTGCTTTTGAAGTAGAGATGAGAGTTTTTGGAAAGGAGAGAAGGAGGCGGGAGAAGACGGCGGGGGGGGGGGGGGGGGGGGGGGGGGGGGGGGGGGACTTGACCTTGACCAGTCAGCAGCGCCCTTCCCCTTAACATGAGTCCCCTTTGTTGCAGAGAGGAGCGTCCTGTATACAGAACTCCTGGCCAGACTCCATTTCTTCGCCGCCTCACATCCAGCACTGGTGGGACAGCTGTGCCAACAGGCCCAGAGCTGGTTCCGGGTGTGCCCACACCCTGTGCTCATACCCCTTGGGGGATTCTTCCAGCCCCCGGGAGGACCCCTCCGGGCAACCCTCACAGGCTGCCACAAGGGTGAGTCTCCCCAGCACAGCAAAAATCCTTCCCGGCCCGCCCGTGCCTGAGGGCAGCAGAGGGCAGGTGTTTCTGGCTGCTCTCTGGGGCTCCCCTCTGTCAGTAGGGAGGCCCCCAGGGTCCCATCAGGGCGTGCCCTTGCTGTCTCATGCTGACTCGACTGTCTCTGCCCCCTAGGGACTGTAGATTAGTATTGTAAATACTGCAAATGAGCCCAGAGCAAGGGGGGTGCTGACTGCCTCTAGGAATAGAGTGTCCATCTTACAGGTTCTGTGGTTTACTGGCTCAGGCTAGTAAGTCCAAAAGGTAGGGACTGGTGCCTGACTGGCCCCTGAGAGGCTGGTGGAACTAGTAGATCCCGCCCCCAGGACACCAGAACGTCAGAGACAATAGGACTTGTTCTCTCCATTTGCCTGTTTTGCTTCCTTCACCTTTCTTTCCTTCCTTCCTTCTCCTGTCTGTCCTTCTATCCATCCACACATCATCCATCCATCCATCCATCCAACCATCCATCCATCCATCATCCTTCCTTCTTTCCTTCCTTCCTTCTCCTGTCTGTCCTTCTTCTATGCATCCACACATCATCCATCCAACCAACCATCATCCTTCCTTCTTTCCTTCCTTACTTCCTTCCTTACTTCCTTCCTTCTCCTGTCTGTCCTTCTATCCATCCATCCATCATCCATTCACTCATCCTCCCTTCCTATCTTCCCTCCTTCCTTCTCCTGCCTGTCCTTCTGTCTATCCATCATCCATCCACCCTTCCTTCCTTCCATCCACCCATCCGTCTTCCATATTTTCATTCGTCATCTTCTTCCCATCCCTCTTGCCACACCACTTATCTTTCCCTTTCCCTCTTCTAGACATCTTCCAAGCACTCACCCCTCCACCCATCTATCCACCCAGCCATTCATCAACTCGCCCACCCATCTGTCCATTGATTCATCCATCTTACTCATCGCACACCCATCCGTCCACTCACCCAACTATCCAGCCAGCCATCTAGCTATCCATTCATGCACCCGTCCACCTCCTCTCATCCAGCTCTTCATCCGCCCACCCATAATCTCTTGCATCAACTCTAAGGCCACCAAATATACAATTAACTTCTGGTTCAAATGTCAGTCATTGCAACTCAGACCATTTCTGTGCCACACACAGCCTTGTAGAGACAGCTACATTCCCAAGGCATAGTGCTTCCAAAATAGAAGTTCTAAGAGACTGAGTACGAGGCGTGGAGGAATTGACTTAGTGACAGCTGCTTGAATGCTGTATTCAGAAGGGTTCTGGGACCGAATCTAGTTTAATGGGTAAGACTGTGTATTTATTGGGTTACAGGTTCAAATGCCATAACAAAGGACAGGACAACCATGATGTAAATAAAACAGCCGTTCATTTCCCCTCATGTAACAGTCCCGGAATAAGGAGAGCTGAAACTCTAGTCTCCGATGTGTCAGGGACCCAGACTCTTCCAATCTTGTTTGCTGCCATGTTCAATGTGAAACTTCCATTTGATGGTTCAGAATGGCTGTTCCCGCTCTGACCCACACCACGGCGTTCCAGCCAGGGGACAGTGGGAAGGGGTGGTGGCTGGCAGATCCCTCCCCTTTGAGGGCACGGTCTAGAAGCAGAATTTATCACCGCTGGGGTGAGTGTCTCATTGGCAAGAACTTGGCCTTCTCTGGCTGCAAGGGAGGCTGGGAATTACGGGGTCCCAGGGAGTGTGGACTCTGCTAATACCTGCGGGCTGCGGGCTTGGTTTCAAAAGGAAACATGACAGAGTGGCTCCGGGGACAAATCTGAGAGGGTGCAGTGACATTCGTGGTGTCTGCCGCGGCGTAGGCAGAGGAAGTCACAGTCAGCTCAAGTTTTGTTTTTGCCATCCCTTGGGCGGGGAGATGTTCTGTGTTTCGAACCCACTGTGACTCTCGTATACAAGCCCCAGTCGTGGTGAAGCTGAGGAAGTTTCTACCCACTCTGGGCTTCAGTTTGGCCCTTTTGTAAATGAGAAGTTTGAGTTCATGTTTCCAAGGTCACATTGTAAATGTGACCAGAAAAAAAAAGGAAGGAAGGAAGGAGGGAATGGAGGGAGGGAAGGAGGAGGGAGGAGAGGGAGGTAGGAGGGAGGGGCAGGGAGGGAGGGAGAGAGAGAGAGAGAGAAAAAGAAAGAAAGAAAGGAAGATCCCATGTCCTCACTCCCTGCCCCAATAAGGCAGGAACAAAATCTGGGCTTCTCAGAATTGGACGGCTCTGATTTCCACACTTCCCCCTCACTATTTTACATCTGGGGAAACTGAGGCACAGAGCAGAGGAAGGAATTACCTGAGGGCACTCAGCAAGTCTGGTCTCCAACGGTCTGGGCCAGTGTTTTCTCCCGTGTAAATGGGCGCCTCTCTCTCCTCAGCAGTGTTTCAGTCAGAACCCAGCAGAGCGCCCCAGGCTGTTGTTTGCCCAAATTATTGGCGAAGATTTTTTCCCTTTGGAGCAGCAGCCTTTATTTATTTTTCCACACATGTGGACCTCAAAGAGAAGTCAGAAGCAGGAGTCTGCGTTCTCAGCCAATATGATTCCATTTCTGAGTCTTGTCCAACTAGGGCAGAGTTTCTCAACCAGGCACTACTGGTATTTGGGACTGGGTCATCCTCTGCAGGGGGGAGGGGGGCGTCCTATGCGCTGCAGAGTTGGTCAGCGGCACCCTTGGCCTCCACCCACGGGATGGCAGTAGCACCTGGTTCCCATTTGTCACAACCAAGAACATCTCCAGACATTGCCCAGTGACCCCAGGCTCCAGACATTTCCCAGGAGCAGAATCGCCCCTACGTGAGAACCACCGAACTTGCGAGGCACTTCTGACCTCAGTGTGATTTGGTCCCCGAGAACAATGTAAATTTTACAACTGAGCCCTGAATCTGGCCCCCGACAGTGCTGACTTCAAAATCCCGGCTCTGCCACTTTCTAGGTGTGTAGCTCTGGACAAGGGACTGAACCCGTGCCTCAGTTTCCCCATCTGTGCAGCAGAGGCAACATTAGAGGACCCCGTGGCCGAGCCCGGGAGCTGATGTGGTCACTGTTGTCTCTGTGTGGCTGCAGGCATCACGGCCATGGCGTGGAGCCTGGAGGAGAGGCTGCTGGTCGTTGGCACCCAGGATGGCATCGTCGCTGTGTGGGACATGGAGGAACAGCAGGTCATCCACATTCTAAGTGGACACACAGGTGAGGCTTGGGAAGTGGGCTTTGTCAACTTGGTCATTGAGATAAATAAGATTTCGGGGTACCTGGGTGGCTCAGTCGGTTGAGCATCTCACTTCTGCTCCCGTGGTGTGATCTCGGGGTCCTGGGATCGAGCCCCGCCTCCAGCTCTGTACTCAGCAGGAAGTCTGCCTCTCACTCTCCCTCTGTCCCTCGCCACCCACTCCTACTCTTTCCCTCTCAGATAAATAAATTAAATATTCTTTCAAAAAAATAATATTTCAATGCAATGTTTTAAAAAATCAAAATTAATGCAAAAAATCCACCACGATTAAATATCAAGCTGTCTTAAAGACCAGATCAGCAATGGTGCTGTGCCAAGCCATATGGGAGTCAGAGGCAAAAGGGAAACTCAGGAATTTGGCACTTCCTTAAATTTGGCACCCAGATTTTGAGATGAGTGCCTCACTTGCCTTACCTTAATTCTGGCCCAAGTCAGACTCAAGTATTTGGGAAGGCAAAATATAGTTGCAGATTGTAGTGAGGACGACAGGGTGTCATCAGTAACAGTAACTACAGTGACCCACTTAGGACAGTTAGGTGTAAGGCATTTCTTCAACGGGGACATTTCAGCCAAGATTCCAAGGGTGCGAAGAAAGAGGTAGGCAGAGGACAGAGGGGTAGGAAGAGGAAGAGCATCCCAGGAATGGGAAACAGCCCATGCAAAAGCCCTGACAGGGGGAAGGAGGTTGGCATGTTTCCAGAACAACAAGGAAACCGTGAGGCCAGAGCTTGAGACATTGTATCAAATGAAAGAAGCTAGTCACAAAAGCCCACATCATGTATATGATTCATTTATACAAAATGTCCAGAACAGGCAGATCTAGAGAGACACAAAACAGATTAGCAGTTGCTAGTTGGGGAGGGAGGAATGGGAAGTGATTGCTCATGGGGACGGGTTTTCCTTTCAGGGTGATGGAAATGTTCTGGAATCAGATAGAAGTGACGGTTGCACACCATTGTGCATTATTATGTTATTGAGTTGCACACCTCCAAATGGTTTACATGATAAGGAGAGAAAGGGGAGGGAAGGCCAGGTTTTGAAAATATTCTAAATTTAGACTGGAACAGTGGCTGCCTAGGTGTGACCATTCAAAGACCAGTGAATTGTACCATGGTCCATGGAATGGGTGAATTTTATGTTTGTGTGCATTGTATCTCAATAAAGTATTTTTTAAGATTTTATTTATTTATTTGAGAAAGAGAGAGAGCACAACAGGGAGGCAGAGGGAGAAGCAGACTCCCCACTGAGCAAGGAGCCCATTCTGGGGCTCCATCCCAGGACCCTGGGATCATGAGGTGAGCCAAAGGCAGATGCTTAACTTACTGAGCCACACAGCACCCCTCAGTAAAGGTGTTAAAAAACATTACATCCTTGTGAACTAAAAATGTACACTCTTTCATAATTTTTTCCCAACATTTTGCCATAAACATTCTTTTCTTTCCATTGAATCTTTTTAAAACAACTTTATTGAGTTGTAATTGACATACCATTCCTCCCGTTTTAAGCGTAGGATGCAACCATTTTTGATAGATTTACCAAGTTGTACAACCATCACCATAATCGTAGAACTTTCCACCACCCCAAGGAGTTCTCTTTGCACCGCCTGCCCACTCTGGAATACATCTCCACCACCCCCAACCCCGTGGCAACCGCTGATGTGCGTCCTGGGTCTATCAATTCGTCTTTTCCGGACTGTTCGTGCAAATGGAATTGCACACTCTGTGATCTTTGGTCCACCGCCTGATGTGTGTGAGGCTTGGCTCTCACTGTTGCCTGTGGCAGTAGTCTGTCCTCTGCGTTGCCGAGTCCATCCGTTGTATGGAAGGGACAGCAGTGTGTTTATCAGGTGATTGCATCGGTTGAAGGACCTTTACATGGTTTCCAGTTTGAGGCTGGGGTGAGTCGCTGCTATGATCCATCAAATGGCATATTTATCATGTTGAAATGCGGCAAAAATTGTTCATGCTCAACAGATCATGTTCCTGAATGTATTACATGATTTTTTGGTAATTTATTTTATGCCATTTATTTATTTTTAATTTTTGCTATTTTAGGCGATTTCTAGTTATCTGCTGTCAGGGATAACACTGCGGAGAATCTCTTTTTACTCCCATCGACACTTTTTTCCTTCTGTTGAATATTTCCAGTGAGTAGGAGTCTTGAATTGGAGGATGTGAGCATTTCTAGGGGTTTTGAGAACTGGCATCTTACTGCTTTCCAAACAGGCTGTAAGTGTGTAATAGACTATCCCCCCTCCCCAATCCCAAAGCTGCCAACATCAGATGTTCTCAATTTACTCTTTTTTTTTCTTTTTTCTTTCAAGGGCTGGGAGTGAGGTGGGTCCTGATAGAATGTCCAATAAGATTCCATTCATTTTATTATCATTGGGATGGCTATTTTCATCTAGGTCTATTCAATATTTGTATTTGTGTATGCGTGAACCATCTGTTCAAGACATGGGTCCGTTTCTGTACCCATGAACCTTGATTCATTTTTTTTTTAAGATTTTATTTATTTATTTGACAGAGATCACAAGTAGGCAGAGAGGCAGGCAGAGAGAGAGGAGAAAGCAGGCTTCCCGCTGAGCAGAGAGCCTGATGCAGGGCTCGATTCCAGGACCCTGGGATCATGACCTGAGCCGAAGGCAGAGGCTTTAACCCACTGAGCCACCCAGGCACCCAACCTTGATTCATTTTTGAAAAAGTCATCAAACGTTGTAATTAGGAAAACTCAGTCATCAGTTTATGAACAAAACAGAGAGCATAAAGGCATATGTACTAAGGAAAGTGAAAGTTTCCCATTACATGCCAATGACCTGGAAGTCTCTCGTTCTGGCTTGCGAGAGTTGATGGCGAAGTTTTCGGGAATGCGGTGAGACAGTTGTCAAACACAACCATTATCTAAAAAAAAATTTTTTTTTTAAAGATTTTATTTATTTATCTGGGGGAGAGAGAGAGAAGAGGGGCAAGCCGACTCTGTGCTGAGAGCAGAGCCCAACACGGGGCTCGATCTCACAACCCTGAGACATGACCTGAGCCAAAATCAAGAGTTGGCTTTAACAAGGAACCGAGACACCCCTGCGCCCCAAACACAGCCATTATAAAATAGTCAATAATAGAAGCTTGCAGCTAAATCAATTCTATTAAAACAAGGTAATAAATCCTCAAAACTCAGCACTTTCTTTCTTTATTTTCTTTTTTAAAGTGTTAACATTGTAACACCAGGTCCGTACATTCTTCCCCTCTGTGATAACTTTGAGACAAATCCTCTGGCTCTCCTCCTCCATGAACTTGCTCTCTCCTGGATTTTTCTCTTTTACAGCCTACCCACTTTATTCTTTTAAGATTTTCTTTATTTATTTGAGAGAGAATGACAGCGAGAGAGCATGAGATGGGGGAATGGGAGAGGGAGAAGCGCAGACTCCCCGTCAGGCAGGGAGCCCGATGCGAGACGAGATTCTGGGACTCCAGGATCATGATCTGAGCCAAAGACAGTCGCTTAACCAACTGAGCCACCCAGGCACCAAAAACTCAGCACTTTCTAACTATTGTACCACACACTCTTACATATGCTCTGGCTACTGTACCCTTGTGGTGGAAATGGGGTGCTTGCTACTGGTTTCTCTTTACAACCCTACATTCAATGAGGTCATGTTAGTGGCTTGAAATCAACAAAGGGTGGGAACATTTACACCAAGGAAATTGGCAAATGTCACAAATCAAGGCTTTCCTCAACCTCCTTGGAAAGCCTGTTGTAAGGCGTTTACCAGCATATTGTTTTTCTAGTCCCTTCCCCCAGGGGGTGTTTGGATACAAATAAATATATGTGGTTTTATAAAAAGTCATGTAAGCTTTTGCTAGTATAACCTTTTTTTTTTTCAGTTAACATCACATATTTTGCCTCTTTCCATATTATGTATATATCTCTAATTCATTTTAGCTATGGCATAGTGTTCCATGTATGGGAATATTTTAAAAATTTTATTTATTTATTTGAGAGAGAGAGAGCACAAGCAGAGGGAAGACCTGGCAGAGGGAGAAGCAGGCTCCCCACTGAGCAAGGAGCCAGAAGTGGGACTTGATCCCAGGACCCTGGGATCATGACCTGAGCCGAAGGCAGGCGCTTAACCGAAGGAGCCACCCAGGCATCCCTGTATGGGGATATTTTGTAATGCATTACTATTTACACACATTTTGGGTTGAAAAAATATCCAAATCACAACAAATAAAAATCACCCGCTCTCCTCCTATCATTTGAATCATAAAGAAATAAAACTCCCTTTGGTCTCCCCCATCCATCAGACTCCATGGAAGTGATCCGTCCTCACAGTTTGTGATATGCCATAAGCAATTTTTTTTCTAGGCTTATGCAGACATAGCTCTGTATAAGCTCATGTACTTTGAGGTTTTGTCAAAAGCAGATGGTGCTATTTTATACACTGGGCTGTAACTCGCTTTTGTCACAATATATTGTAATGTTACTTTGTAGCAGCTGTGAGCTTGGGTTCTGGGCTGGAATCCTGGCTCCACTACTTATGAATCATGTAGTTCTGGGTAAGTTGCTGTACTCAGCTGCTGTGCCTCTGTTTCCATATCTATACAATGGGATAATAATAGTACCTCATAACATCTTTATGAGACTAAAGGAGTTTAACACATGTAAAGTACTAACAGCTACACTTAGCACATAGAAAGCCCCCCAGTAAGTATTGGCTGTTGTAATAATTAATTATGGTTAAGTGTATATATAGATCTATCTTATTATTTTTAATGGCTGCATAACATTCTTTATAAGGATACACCATATTATTTAAGCTTTTATTTATTTATTTGACAGGCAGAGATCACGGGGAAGCAGGCTCCCTGCTCAGCAGAGCACCCAAAGCGGGGCTCAATCCCAGGACCCTGGGATCACGACCCGAACTGAAGGCAGAGGCTTTAACCACTGAGCCACCCAGGTGCCCCTACACCATATTTTTTAACAACTCCCTTTTCATAAATAGGTTGTTTGCAATTTTATTTTTATAAGACAACCCTGGAACCAATATCCTGTATCTCTACACACCTGTGCCATTATTTCAGCAAGACGCATGTCTAGAAGTGGAATTTCTGAGTCAAATTGTATGCACATTTTTCCTTGTCCCCTCTTTTTCTGAGCATTTTATTTTGAAATAATTGTAGACTCACAAGAAGTTGCTAACATAGTGCAGAGAAGTCCTTCTTCTCTACACTATACTTCTCTACAGGTAGAAGTCCCTACCATGTATCCGCTTTCCTAGAATGGCAACATCTTATGTAACTGTAGTGTATTAACAAAACCAAGGGACTACACGTTTTAACGTTCGGTGTTACCAAATTACCCTTTACAAATTTATATCAATTTATACTTCCATCAGCACAGTATGAATATCTTTGTCAGTAGTCTAGTAATCAATCTGTAAAATTTTTGCCAGGAGCACCTGGGTGGCTTGGTACATTAAATGTCTGACTCCTGGTTTCACCTGGGGTACCATGATCTCAGGGTCATGGGATTGAGCCCTGCATAGGAGCCCTCCACACTCACCGTGGAGCCTGCCTGAGACTTTCTCCCCCTCTCTCTTCCCCTACCCCCCAGCTCATGCATGTGCACGGCATGCACTTTCTCTCTCTAAAAAAAATTGCCAATATTTTGCATAATGATGATATATTGGTATTTCATCTTGCATTTTTGTGATTACTAGTGAGGTTGCATATCATTTTCTAATGTTTATTATCTACATCTACTATTTCTATAAATCTCCTGTTTATATTCTTTGTCTAATTTCCGAGTGGGTTGTTTGCATTTTCTCTGTTTATCTATAAGAACTTTTTGCTTATTAAGGAGAGTCTCCATCATCTGTTATACATTATAAATATTTTCTCTTGTTCTGTCATATGACTTTCAACTATATTTCATCCTCCTGAAATTTTGCAGTTTTATGTAATTCAATTGATCAATCCTTCCTCTTTATGTCTTCCAAATTTCATGTTTTGCTTGGAAAATATCTCCAGGATTGTAAAATCTTCTCCATAACCTTACCTTGTTTTTACATATTTGTTGATTTTAAACACTCGCAGGATGACGCTGAGATTTTATAAATTGCAATGATCTCTGTTTATTACATAGTCACATCAGGGCAATTGATTTAATCTCAACCAGTTGCACTCTTAATTGAGTTTTGCCGCATTCCTCATTTGTAATTTGGTTATGTTCGAATCCATCATCTTTTCCAAACCAACAGGCATTTTGGGAGTTGGAAAGTGAAAATGTTTTCTGCTAACATATTCTCCCGACTCCCCGGTCTACTGCAGGAGAGGTGAGGTATGTGAAAGTGTTTGCCAAGGGGACGCTCGCCCTCTCTGCCTCAAAGGACCACACGCTGCGTCTGTGGGACTTACTCTCTGGGCGGGAGAAATTCACCATTTGGGACAGAGGCTCAAAAGATCCCACTGAACCTGAGATCTGGAGTCTTCACGTGGAGGAAGCAAAGAAGGTTGTATATTTGGCATCGGGCTCAAAGGTAACAAACACCTGTCCTGTTTGCAAAGGAAAGCTGCTGTTACCAGAGCATTCCAAGACAGCATATGGTGTTTGTAGGAAGTGGGGTCCCTGAGAGGAGGGTGGGCATAAACAGGGGTGCACAACCACTGGATGGGATGCTATAAGGGATTTCAAACTTCACAGCTGGATTAGATGATCCTGATAGTTCTTTCTGACCCTAAGAGTTGAGACCTTTCATCTTTTTTTTAAAAGATTTTATTTATTTATTTGAGAGAGAGAGAGAGAATGAGAGAGAGAGCATGAGAGGAGAGAGGTCAGCAGGAGAAGCAGACCCCCCGGCGAGCAGAGAGCCCAATGTGGGACTCAATCCCAGGACTCCAGGATCATGACCTGAGCTGAAGGCAGTCGCTTAGCCAACTGAGCCACCCAGGCGCCCTTCTTTTTTTTTTTTTTTTTTAAGATATATTTATTGGGGCACCTAAGTGGCTCAGTTGGTTAAGCCTCTGACTCTTGATTTCTGCTCAGGTTATGATCTCAAAGTCATGAGATCAAGCCCCACATTGGGTTCCAGGCTTAGCAGAGCCTCTGTTCCCTCTCCCCATGCTCTCTCACTCTTTCTCCCTAAAAATAATAAATAAATAAAGATTTATTTATTTATTGGTGGGGAGGGGCAGAAGAGAGAATCTCCAACCAGACCCCCCACTCAGCAGGGAGCCTGATGCAGGGCTCAATCTCATGACCTATGAGATTGTGACCTGAGCAGAAACCAAGAGTAGAAGGCTTAACTGACTGAGCCACCCAGGCGCCCCTAATCTTTTTTAATTTGGTTGTTTTAGTGCTATAAATTGTCCTCTGAGTACAGGCTTACTTGCATCCCACAAAACTTGCTATGTCATATTATCATTTACTGTCAGTTTAAAATACTTTCAGGGGATGCCTGGGTGGCTCAGTGGGTTAAGCCTCTGCTTTCAGCTCAGGTCATGACCTCAGTGTCCTGGGATGGAGCCCCGCGGGCTCTCTGCTCATCAGGGAGCCTGCTTCCCCCTCCCCCTCTGCCTGCCTCTCTGCCTACTTGTGATCTCTCCCTCTCTCTCTCTAAAATACGTAAATAAAAAATCTTTTAAAAAATAAAATAAAATACTTTCAGATTTCCCTTTTGATTTGCTCTTTGGTTGACAGGCTATTTAGAAGCGTGCTGTTCATTCCCAGATATTTGAAAGGTTTCCAGGTAGCTTACCTTTTTCTTTCCTAATTACTTTCATTTGTAGTATGAATCTTTTCAGATGTATCGAAACCCATTTTAGGGTCTCTCTTGGTAAATATTCCACATACACCTGAAAACAATCTGTATTCTGCTGTGTTATTCCCTTATGTCAATTATAACCCTACAATCTGTTATAGGATGAATAGAGACACAGTAGAACAGTGGGTGAAATCTTAGGAACAAAAGGCATGGGGAAAAATCTGTACCTAGCTCCCAGAGGACTTCTTTGCAAGCTGAGTGATCTTGATCATATCACTGTACCTCTCTGCCTCCATTCTTCGTCTACCTGATGAGATAATGACTGAGGTGCATAGTAAGCACCAAATACTTAATACCTATTAATTATTGTATTTTATTAGTAATGGGCAGTTGTTAACATAAGTAATATTGGTAGCTTATAAACTGTGCTGTCCAATATGGGAGGTCACCACCAAACTTCAATTATGAAGTTTGAAACTGAGCACTTGAAATGTGCCTATTCTGCACTGAAATGTGCCATAAGTAGAAAACACACACTGGCTTTCAAAGCCTTAGTACCGTGGAAATAAGGTAAAAGATTTCAATAGTAATTTGATATTAATTACATGTTGCAGTAGTAGCCTTTGGACATAGGGTTAAGCCAAATACATTATTTAAATCGATTTCACTTGTTTCCTCTTACTTTTTTTTTTAAGGGACTAATACAAAATTTGAAGTCACACAACATGCATTCATTATACTATTTTGACAGGGCAGGCTTAAATATTAGGGAAGTGTTGACTGATTTCCAAACTGCATAAGTTTGGAAAACACAGTAAAAAAAAAAAAAAAAAAGGAAATTATAGGGGGAGCCTATGTGGCTCAGTTGGTTGAGTGTCTGACTCTTGGTTTTGGCTCAGATCATGATCACAGGGTCGTGAGATCGAGGCCGGCAGCGTTGGGCTCCACATTCAGCGAGGAATCTGCTTTGGATTGTCTTCCTCTGCCTCTCCCTGCACTCAGACATTCTCTCTTGCTCTCCCTATCTCTAAAATAAATCTTTAAAAAAGAAAGAAAGAAAGGAAGGAAGGAAGAAGGAAAAGAAGGAAGGAAGAGAAAGGAAGGAAGGAAGGAAGAAAGAAGGAAAAGAAGGAAGGAAGAGAAATGAAGGAAGAAAGGAAGAAAGAAAGAAATGGGTGCCTTAGTGGTTCTGTCAGTTAAGCTTCTGCCTTCAGCTCAGGTCATGATCCCAGGGTCCTGGGATCAAGCCCCACATGGGGCTCCTTGCTCAGCAGGGAGCCCCCTTCTCCCTCTGCCTGCCACTCCCCCTGCTTGTGCTTGCTCTTTCTGTCAAATAAATAAATGAAATCTTTTTTAAAAAAAGAAATAAGAAATAATAATAATTAATCCCAAAGACAACATGAGTTTGTGTTCTGTGGTGTGTGGGTGTGTATGTACAAATACTCGTGTGTGTAAGTATAACACAAAATGGGGATCAAACCATATAGAAAGCTAGCTATGCTGCTTCATAAATCGATTTTTATTTGCCCATAACCTCAAACATTCTTCAGAAGCCGCAGGCTTAGTGATTTTGTGAGATGTCCTTGCCTTGACTCCTCTACAGTTTGTTAAACTGATCCCTTCCTACTGGACACATAGGTTATTCTAGCTCTTTGTACTTTCAAATAACTGAGACAACTTTCCTTATACATAGGTCTTTGAATCTCCCCTTCTTTCTTTCTTTTTAAGATTTTATTTATTATTTGAGAAAGAGCAAGGGAGAGCAAGTGCTCGCACTCACACTCGCACTTGTGTTGGGTGAAGGGGCAGAGGGAGAAGCAGGCTCCCCGCTGAGCGGGAGCCCAATGTGGGGCTCCCAGGACCCCAAGATCATGACCTGAGCCGAAGGCACCCAGGCACCCTGGTTACTATTGATTTGAAAAGGCACTTTTTGGGGGGTGAGGTTAAATATGAAACCTGCCATAATCAAGAATTACTTGTAGTGAACAGATGTGTGAATGCACATGGTATGGTTGATATTTTCTGCCCCTTTTTTAAAGATTTTGTTTATTTATTTGACAGTGAGAGAGAGACAACGAGAGAGGGAACACAAGCAGGGGGAGTGGGAGAGGAGAAGCAGTCTTCCCGCTGAGCAGGGAGCCTGATGTGGGGCTCAAACCCAGGACCCTGGAATCATGACCTGAGCCGAAGACAGATGCTTAATGATTGAGCCACCCAGGGGCCCCTTTCTTTGCATTTTTAAGACTTATTTTGGAGAAATTTTAGGCTCACGAAAGTGTTGTAAAGCTATTATGGAGAGTTCCCCTATACCCTTCTATGCAGTTTTCTGTCACGTCGATGTCTTACATAACCAGGGAACATCTGTTACAGCTAAGACATTAATACTGGTAAAGTTCTGTCAACCTCGCTCAGACTTCACTCAGATTTCCTCAGTTTTTCTGCAAATGCCCTTTTGCTACTCTAGGATCTAATTCAGGATACCTCCTCTCCCCCTCTGCCTTTTTTTTTTTTTTTAACTAAAGTGTTGAAAATAAAATGCATGCACTATGAAAAGGCACATTTTGCATCTGACTCCGGAAAACTTGCAACCCAGGTCTCTTGCTGAGATTGCTCTTCCTTCCCTCGATTCCATCAGATTAGTGCTTGGAATCTGGAAACGGCAGAGCTGGTTTTCCGTATCCTGGGAGATGTCTCTGACCGCTGGATGTGCACCAGGGCACTTGCTTCCCGGGCCCTGCTGCTGACTGTGTCTGAGGCTGGTGTGGTCAGTCTGTGGAGCTCAGCCACAGGAACACTGCAGGGGAGGCAACATTTATCCAGTGTCAAAGAAGAAATACCAACCTGTGGGGTCTCGGTCCAGAAGCAAGGCAAGATGGTGACCGGGTTTAGCAAGGGCTCCATCTCTTTGGTAAGTCCCTCTCCTGAATGTGATGCCCGCACTGCTCAGCTCCAAAGTGCTCAGATGTCCTAGAAACTGGGAGAAACCACTTCCCCTTTGATCTTTCCCTAAATGACATTTGTTTTCTTAATTGAGGGATCTGCAACTCAGCACGGTTCAGGAAATATGCCTTGGTGTTTCCTGGGGGCAGGCCACTGTGGGTCGTTGTTGGCACTCGGTCCTGCCAAAAATGTCTCTAGACATTGCCGACTGTCCTCAGCTGGCAAGGATGGCACAAAATGGTCCTCCCCACCCGTTGAGAACTACTGCCCCAGACACATAAGGTAGAAAAAAAGCAAACTTGCAGAGCAGTGTCTCTGATGGATGATGTAAAAAAGGATGGTGGGGAGAGAGAGCATGCAAGCAGGGGGAGTGGGAGAGGGAGAAGTACACTCCCCACTGAGCAGGGAACTCGATGCGAGGCTCGATCCCAGGACCCTGAGATCATGACCTGAGCCAAAGGCAGATGCTTAGCCGACTGAGCCACCCAGGCGCTGCAAAACACATGGTTTGTTTTTTTTTTAAGTCAGCAGTAACAGCCATGAGGAAATTCACTTTCTCCTGCCCTTGCTAAATAAAGGTGAACATATATATATATATATTTATAAATATATATTTTATATATTATATATATTTTATATGTATTTAAAATATATATTTTGGGCGGCACCTGGGTGGCTCAGTGGGTTAACGCCTCTGACTTCAGCTCGGGTCATGGTCCCCAGGTCCTGGGATCGAGCCCTGCATTGGGCTCTCTGCTCAGCAGGGAGCCTGTTCCCCCCCCCACCCCCCACTGCCGTTCTGCCTACCTGTGATCTGTCAAATAAATAAATAAAATCTTTTAAAAAAGAAAAAAAATATATTTTAAAATATTGGATTGGATTAGTGCAAACAACTCGCTTTTCTTGCCCTTCCCCCACCACGTGTCTCCTCTGTACCCTTCCCCGAGGTAATGAGCATAGAGTTTTTGGCTCGCAGACTGGTAGCAGTCTGATGCTCAGAAATCAGTAGTTGACCTGCGGCCGCACGACTAAGGAATGAATGACCCATCCTCTTCAGTCCGAACAAAATGAGTTCTGCCACTCGGGAATGGGGGAGAAACGGGTGTTTCCATCTTACCTGAGATCTCCAGAGTGCCCCCAGCGCAGAAAACAGGTGCTGGGGTGTTCTCCTGGTCCCTGAGTTGATTACAAAAGCAGCATCAACAGAAATAATACTAGCTGCCACGGCTTGAGGGCTGACTGTGTGCAGCGTAGGGGGGAAACCCCCATGACGGCCCCATACTGTAGTCCCCTGTCATGGCCCATTTAACAGATAAGGAAACTAAGGCACCCAAGGACTAAGGCATTTGCTTTGAAGCTGGTGAGCAGCAGAACCTTGCTTCCAAGTCCCTGACCCTGGACCCTTCACTCTGAGGAAATGCTTGATGGACATCCTTGACTTTGCACAGGTTTCCCCTGAAGGAGACAGCCTGCTGGAGAAGCTTCCGGAAGCCGTGAGGTTCCTGGTACTCTCTGAAGACGAATCCCTTCTGGCAGCAGGTAGCGTGTAGCTCTTATTCGGAGCCATGAGGATGCAGCTCCAGATTTTGTTGGAGGAGCAGAGGGGTCAAGGGGGCTGGGGGCTGTCCTAGACCTTTTCTGCTGTGGGCCATACAGTGCACACCTTGGCTTTGCAGACCCGGTGGTCTCTGTCGCCACAAATCAAGCCTATGTGAAAGCTGCCGCAGATTCTACCTGACGCTGGTGAGGCTGTGTGCCCCTCAGACCCCGTTTACGGAGACTGAAATGTGAATTTCGTATCATGTTCACCTGCCACAAAACAGGAATCATATTTTTCTTTTTGTGAAACTGTTTAAAAATGTGAAAAGTCTTCTGAGCTCCTGGGTCATACAAAAAGAGAGGGCGGGCCAGTTGTGGCCCACGGACTGCAGCTTGCCAACCCCTGTTCGTTATCTCTGAGATGACGGTGGTTATCCCTGCCAGATAGGGACGGGGATGGAGGGCTACAGCGTGAGCCGATGGGGTGCGCTCAGGGATGAGCCAGTCCATGCGACCCCTGCTTGTAGGGGCTCCCAGGCTGGCAGATGACAAGGCAGCCACAAGGCAGAGTGGTTGGTGTGACAACCAGCCAAGAATCAGGGGTTGGGGGGGTGTGACAGGGTTCCCTTCTTGAGTCTGAGGCAGTCGGGGAAGGCGTCATAGGAGGTGATGGTCATAGGAGATGACCAACTCCTCAGCCTGATTATTTTTTTAAGACTATTTTTTAAAGATCAGTTTGTTGGGGGTGGGCAACTGGCTGGCTCCTTTAGAGGAGTGTGTGATTCTTGATCTCAGGGTTATAAATTTGAGCCCCACCTTGGGTGTAGAGATTACTTAAATAAATAAATATTTTTTTTTTAAAAAAAGATCAGATTTGAGTTCGCAGCCAAATTGAGCAGAAAGTACAGAGATTTCCCGTATACCCCCTACGCCCCCCCACCCCACTCAGCCTCCTCTAATATCAACACCCCCCATCAGGGTGGTGCATTTGCTATAAATGATGAACTCCCTCGACAAACCATCATCACCCAGAGTCCGTGGCTTACCTTACTGTTCACTCTGGGTGTTGCACCTTCTGTGGGTTTGGACAGACGTGAAATGACATATATCCACCATCATAACCTCAGAGCATTTGCATGGCCCTAAAATCAGCCTGATTTTTAAAAAAAGATTTTATTTATTTGTTTGAGAGAGAGACAGAGATAACAACAGAGATAGAGAGAGAGCACAAGCAGGGAGCAGAGGGAGAAGTAGGCTCCCCACTGAGCAGAGAACCCCACATAGGGCTCTATCCCAGGACCCTGGGATCATGACCTGAGCCAAAGGCAGACGCTTAACCGACTGAGCCCCCCAGTTGCCCCAGCCTGACTTCTATAACGCCTTTGCCAGGGGTCAAAGACAGTGGGAGACCAGTGCTGTCCAGCAAGGCAAACCACAAACATGAGCCACATTTATAACCGAATGTTCTCATACCCCTATTTAAAAAGACAAAAAGACATAGATGTCATTCATGTTAATAACAGATCTTGTTTAATCCCACACATCCAAAAAATCAACATGAAATCAATATAAAAATCATTTTTTGAAAGTTTTTATTTATTTATTTGCCAGAGAGAGACAGAGCACAAGCAGGGGAGAGGGAGGGAGAGGGAGAAGCAGGCTCCCCACAAAGCAGGGGAAGCCCAATATGGGACTCCATCCCAGGACCCTGGGATCATGACCTGAGCTGAAAGCAGTGGCTTAATCCCCTGAGCCACCCAGGCGCCCCATCGATATAAAAATTATTAACGGTCTATTTCATGTTTAAAAAATTCTCGTGCCAGGGATATGAAACCTGGCGTGTGTTGTCCACTGACAACTCATCTCAACTCGGATCGGCCACAGTAAGAGCCACACATGGCTCGTGGTGACCACACGTGCATGGAGAGCACAGGTTGAATGGATAGACACAGACTCCAAGGCTGACTGATGGGTGACTGACTGGTAATGCATCTTCCGTCCTGTTTCCAAAAGAATTTTAGGTGAGGGGGGGAGCACCTTAGTGGCTCAGTCCTTGGGCATCTGCCTTCAGCTCAGGTCATGACCGAGCCCTGCATCGGGCTCCCTGCTCAGCAGAAAGCCTGCTTCCCCTTCTCACACTCCCCCTGCTTGTGTTCCCGCTTTCCCTGTCTCTCTCTCTCTGTGTGTGTCAAATAAATAAATAAAATCTTTAAAAAAAAAAAGGAATTTTAGGTGGCATAAGGGTGTGTGAAATGCAGCACGGGGAATAGAAATGACAGAAGAAAGAAAAACGGTGGGTAGGAGCACAAGATGGAATCAGGACCGAGGACCAAAGCCACTGAGGACCTGAGTGACCTAGAACCTTGTCACAGTGGGTCTCAAGTGTGGCTCTATCCAACAGCCAGTGAGAGGGAGCCCAAGCAGGTTCCCCCATCCACAGTGTCAGGAACTCACCTGTTGCTCAGGAGAGGTTCCCCGATCCCAACTCAACTAAGATCAGGCAGGGATTTCTTAGTGTCATAAACGAAATTGCAGCTCAGGGGTCCCCAAGATCGCTGTCAGGTTTGGTGACTTGCTAAGGCTCAAAGAATTCAGAAAGGCTCATGCTCACAGTTTATTGGAGGCAAAGGAAACAGACGAAGATCAACAAAGGGTAGAGATGCGTGGAGCCCAGAGAAGGCACCAGACACGAGCTTCCTGGTGTCCCCTCCCCGTGGAGGCACATGGACAGCGCCTACTTCTCTCAGCAACAGGGTGTGACGACAGGGTCCTGCCAACCAGGGAAGGAAGCCCACCCTGCCTTGGTGTCCAGGATTCTTCCCGGGGGCAGGTTATGTAGACCAGGCTGACCAGCTGCACAGCCGACCAAAATCTCCGACACCCTGCACAAGAATGGAACACAGATATCCTTGGATAGCAGCGATCCTGATGCCTTTGATCCATTTCCTGTAACACCCTTCTGTGTGAGCCTCAGGTTCAAGTGGACTTCGGTGATACAATTCCACGGAGGGCCTGGAGAGGCAGGAGAATGGATGCTCGGCCCCCAGCTTCTCCTGCGCTGACCTGATTCCAGGGTTTCCAGGAAACAGAACCGAGCTGGTGCGGGCCAGGTGCATAGCTCAGCGTCCCACACCATCACCCCCCAGGGCTGCGGGCCCTGGAAGAGCTGAGTAATCTGGCCTTTGCCCACTTCTGGCACTGCCAGGGGTCCTCTTAACAAAACATTCACCCAGCCCGTGTCTGGAGCACACCTGAGCCAGTCTCCTTGGCTGGAGCACCCGAGAAAATGCAGAACGCCCATTCTGAATACAGAATACAGTTAAATTTCAGATACACGAAAAATCAAGTTTTCAGCATAAAAATATGCCATGTAATATTTGGGGTACACTTATACTAACCAGAATCTCACTGTTTATCTGAAATTCAAATTTAATTGAACTGTTCTATTGGGTCTTTTGTTTTGTGTGGTTTTCTGTTAAATCTAGCAAACCCCTCTCTCCCTCATCTCCTGCTCCTCTGTTCCGCTCCTGCCACACGGGCCTCTGTGCTGCTCCTGAGACATACCCAGGCCTTTCCTACCTCCCAGTCATCTCCCACTGTTCCCACTCTTGCAGTGCTTGCCCCGTTCTCAAATGTCCGCTCCAATGTCCTGTGGCTGCTGCAACCAATGACCACGCAAAGGTGGTGTCTTTGACACAACAGAAATCTCTTTTCTCACAATTCTAGAGGCCAGAAGTCCAAAATCAAGATGCAGACAGGGTCCTGCTCCCTCCAAAGGTTCCAGAGAAGAATCTTCTCTTTTGCGCCTTCTCGCTTCTGCCTTGTGATTCTTTGACTTGTGGCCACATCTCTCCAGTCCCTGCCACCGCCTTCACATTGTCTCCTCCTCCACGTGTGTCTCTGTGTCAATATTCCACACGGCACCCAGCCCCCTGACTGCATTGTCCTCATCGCACATTGTACCTGCTGTCTTACCCTTCCTGTCTTCCTCCCTCCCTCCTTTCCGTCTGCAAAACGTTGTCTACCTTATGTCCAGCTTTGTGCTGGGTTCTGGGACGCCTTGAGCAGCCCAGACAGGCAGTCCCAGCCTCTGGGAACGATTTGTCTTGTGATGACAAATAACATGGCCGTTTTCTGTGAGCGCGTGGGTCGCTGTGGTCAGCCTCCCCGCTCCCCGTGACCACAGGCTGGGTGACGCTGTCTCTCTTGTTCTGCACCTTATTCCTTCCACCTCCTCGTGGCAGGTGCTCGGAAAAATCCTTGTTAGCTGAACGGAATGACTCTCAAGCTCCTCCAGGAATGAAAGGGACAATCGCATGCCTTCCCTTTCAGGGTTTGGAAGATCTGTGCGGATATTCTTGGCCGACTCGCAGGGGTTTCATCGATTCATGGTCACTGACCTTGAACACGAGGACACAGTGGAGACAGCCGGTTTTGGTCCTGAGAACAACCTGATCATTACTGGGTCCCGGGATGCGCTCATTCAGGTGAGGGGTCGTCCTCACTCTGCCTTTGGAATAGAAAGTAGAATTCCTTAGGAGTCTCTTGGCTTCGAAATATACAGACAAAAACTAGTGCAGGCAGAACAGGGCAGGTCATTGGGAGGATGTAGGGGAGGGATCCCACCAAAATGTTCACAAAGTGTATAGCCTTCCCACCGAACTTGGTGGAAAATTCCCATTGAGCTCAAAATCCTCAGGCTGTTGAGAGACGCGTGTAATAAAATGGCAGTTCTCAGAGCGCCTGGGTGGCTCTGTCCGTTAAGCCTCTGACTTGATTTAGGCTCAGGTCATGGTCTCAGGGTCTTGAGATCGAGCCCCATATGGGGCCCTATACTCAACAGAGTGTCTCTCTGAGGCTTCTCTCTCTCTTCCTCTGCCCCTCCCCACCGCCTCGTGCTCATAGGTACACACATTCGCTCTCTCTCTCTCTAAAAAAAAAAAAAAAATGAAAGTAGCAGTTCTCCAACATTCTGGCCCTAGAACCTCTTTACATTCTTTTTTTTTTTTAAAGATTTTATTTATTTATTTGACAGACAGAGATCACAAGTAGGTAGAGAGGCAGGTGGGGGGAGGGGGGAAGCAGGCTCCCTGCCGAGCAGAGAGCCTGATGTGGGGCTCGATCCCAGGACCCTGGGACTGTGACCTGAGCCGAAGGCAGAGGCTTTATCCCACTGAGCCACCCAGGCGCCCCACCTCTTTACATTTTTAAAGATTATTAAGGACCCCAAAGGGCTTTTGTTCATGTGGGTTATAGCATTTTGATCGATATATTTTTAACACATGATTTGTTTTGGAATAGTTTGGAATTTACAGAAGCATTGCCTAAAAAGCAAAGAGAGGTCCCACATATGTTTATCTACTCTTTACCCAGCTCGTTTAATATTAGTATCTCCTGCCACTCGAGCTCTGTATCAAGACTGAAAGATTTACATCAGGACAATACTATTAACTGACCCACAGATTCTGTTCTGATTTCACCAGCTTTCCCACCAATGTCCTTTTTTTCTTTATTCCAGGATCTGATCTAGGATCCTCTGTTGCATTGAGTATTTATGGATAATTAACCATGCTAAAAATTAGAAATGGGGAAATCCAAAAACACTATCGGCTCATGAGCATTAATGTCAGTGTTAATGACAGACTTCTATGAATATAACTATAGTTTCTGAAACAAACAAAACAGCTCATGACAAGAGTGTCATTGTTACACATTTGAACAAATCTCTTTCCTGTCTGGCTTAGTGGAAGATAAATTGGCTTCTCATATTTGATTCTGCATTCTCCAACTGTTGTGATAGCACATGTCTGGTAACTTCTGGAAAACTCCCGGACTCACTCATGAGGGGAAGAGAGTAGAAATGGCAAATACCATCTTAAATTAGTATGAAACCAGTTTTGCCTTTGCATGCCTTCCTGAAGATGCCTGGAGGTACCCTCCAGGGGTTCCCTGGATCCTACTTTGAGAATTGCTGTGGTAGCAGATTGGTGAGGTGTGGGGAAGTTTGAGGGGCTGGTGAAGGCCCTCGAACTACAGACTGAGACTCCACCTTAGGTGCACAGATAGGCTTATGCCCATTTCTGAGCTAGGGCAAGCAGAAGGAAGAAGTCAGCTCTGGCCATCTGCTGTCCATCCACAGGTATGGAGTCTGTCGGAACAGGGGACCCTGCAGGACGTTCTGGAAGGTGTCGGAGCCCCCGTGAGCCTGCTGGCCTGGGGTGGGACCTTGGTGGCATCTGCTTCCCAGCAGTCCTCGTCTTTTAAAGTCTGGGATCTCACCTACCTTCCGAAGCCGAGGGCCTGCACCCCATTCCTGGATCGCACGGGCCTCACAGCAGTGTCGCACAATGGAGGCTACATTTACTTCCCCAAGATTGGGGACAAGAATAAAGTCACCATTTGGGACTCAGCGGAAGGTGGGTAAGATATAAGCCTGGTCGTTCGTGCGGGGAGGAGGTAGAGCCCCTGCCTTGGTCTGCTTGGGCTACCAGAACCGAACACCACAGCCAGGGTGGTTTAAAAAAATTGACATTTATTTCTCACAGTTCTGGGGGCAGAGAAGGCCAAGGCCAAGGCCAAGGCACTGGCAGATCGGTGTCTGGTGACAGCCGTCTTCCTGGTTGCTGATGGCCCCTTTCTTCTTATGTCCTCACAGGAGCTCAGAGAAGGAAGCTGGCTCCCCAGTGCCTTGTATAAAGGCACTGATCCCGTCGTGGGGACTCTGCCTCATGACCTCATCACCTCCCAACACCGTCACATAAGGGGGGACTTACTCAGTCCATAAGAACCCCCTGACACCAGTTGACTCCAGGCTGAAAGTGATTAACATAGATCAGGACTTGACTTTATAAATTTTCCAGCACGTGGGTAATTGACCACCTGGTTGTCAATCTCCGCATTAGTTCTGGTTTCCCGGAAACAGGGCACGGGCTGGGGACATTTGCCCAAGGGGTGTGTTGAGGGGAGCTCCTGGAGAAACCCGAGACAGACTGAGGGAAGCAGGCAGGGGCAGGGGGAGGACTGAACAAGGAAGTGTGCTCAGCCTGATCCCAGGGGGGACATTCTGGTTTGGGGACAGCTCCCCAAACATTTTGAGATGAGGGGCTCCCTTGCCGTGAGAGCAGTGGGCAGCCTTGGGCCTAGGTGCCCTGACTGGTATAGAGGGTCAGGGCATGTCACCAACGGTGTCTGCTGTAATCTCCACGGGGTGAATGGAGGTACAGAAATTCCTTGTTAATGATAAAATGCTAGGAGAAAAAAGATTCACTCTCATGTTCCTGTGTTCATGGGTTTGGCAGATCTTTGGTTAGTGCTGGCCGTGGAGCTGGGCTCTGGGGTTGGCTGTGAGCAAAACAGATGAGATTATAACACTGGAGGTGCCTGCTCGCTAGGCACGGGGTGAAGCCGGGCGCAGAGGTAGGGGGTGCAGTGGGGCTTGAGAGAGAAGGGTGTGGACTAAAGTCCATTTGTCTAATAGGGTTACAAGCTTGCACTCAGAGTTCATACAGCCCACAAGGCAAGATGTTTAGTCTGCAACCCTTTCTGGACATTTATAAAGGGCTAGGATGAGAGGTCATGCGTGTCCCTTTGTCCATCTGTCCCGATGGGGAGCGGAAAGTCTCAGAAGGTGTTAGGCAGGGCGGTGAGGAGATGGGAGGACAGGGGTGGAGGCAGGGGGATTGCAGCGGAGAAGCTGGGGAGTACGGATCATGGAAGCAGTTTTTAAAATGCTTAAAAATAGGAAAACTGTGGCATGAGCATCCCTCTGAGCTATTCTTGACGTGATCTTCTCTCTGTGGCAGGGGAGGAGCAAGACGCCCTGGACACATCCAATGAGGTCAGGTGTCTGGAGGTTGCCCAGCAGGCCAATCTCCTCTTCACCGGCCTCATTTCGGGGGTGGTGCTGGTGTTCCCCCTGAACTCCAGACAGGATGTGATGTGCATCCCCCCTCCCGAAGCCCGGAAAGCCATCAACTGCATGGCCCTTAGTCAAGGCGAGGAGCGCCTGGCCATCGCCTATGACAGCATCGTCCTGGTGCTGGACATCAGCCCTGGGGATCCCTGTCCAGTCATCGATGGGCCAACCTACACCTTCTACACCCAGCTGCCTGAGACCATATCCAGCGTGGCTGTGCTGGCCGACTACCGCGTCATCTACGGCATGACCAACGGTGACCTCTTCCTTTACGAGTGTGCGAATTCCAAAGTGTTCCCTCTGGAAGCCCACAGGAGCCGGGTCACCTGCATGCAGGTCAGCCACAGGGAGCAGCTGGCGGTCAGCGGGTCCGAGGAAGCCCTGCTGTGTCTCTGGGACCTGCAGGCTTGCAAGTGGACATTCCAGATGAACTACACGGTGCGTGGCCCCCACACAGCATGATGCGAGGTCCTGGCATTAGAGAGCTGAGGACAGGCGTCCTGGGTTAAGTGCACACCAAGGACCATCGCCTGGGGTCTGGGGCGGGGTGAGGCCAGGGAGAGACACTCCCCTTGGGGGCAGAGTTTAAGGGACACCAAAAGACTCAGCCATCAAGAGAGATGCGATTTTAATGCAATGTTTACCAAAATCTAAAGAAATGCAAAAAATTCCCAAAGAACAAAATATCATTTTTTTAAAGATTTTATTTATTTGATTAGAGGGAGAAAGAGCAGGGAGGAGGGGCAGAGAGAGAGGGAGAAGCAGACTCCTTGCTGAGCAGGGAGCCCATCCACCATGCTAGGTTCTTTCCCAGGACCTTGAGATCACGACCTGAGCTGAAGGCAGATGCTCAACTGACTGAACCACAGGCGCCCCCAAAAGTATCACTTTAAATAAAGACAGGATCAAGTCCTGCCTGGCACACCCCTGCCTCACCCTCCTTACCCTAATCTTGACTGCCATTCTTGCGTCCAACGGTTTTGATTGCCTTGTCTGTGACAGGCCCCTTTCCAGCCATAGCCAGGGTCCATGCTGTCCTGCCTCTTAGAGCCATGTTCTCAGAGGGGACACAGTGTGAGCTCCGGGACAACAGGATCTTCTTGGGTTTTGCTTACTGAGGTGGCCCCCATCCCTAGGAGAGTTCCTGACATGTCCTCAGGGATCCACAAATGTTTGTGGGATAAAAACACCTGGGGGAGGAGCTCAGTCAATTAAGCGTCTGCCTTCAGTTCAGATCGTGATCCCAGGATGATCCTAGGGCCCTGGGATCGAGCCCCACAGCAGGCCCCCTGCCCCTCTTCTCCACTTACGCTCTCCCTCTCTCTCAAATAAATAAATAAAATCTTCAAAACAAAAACAAAAACAGTAGAGCAAATACATGATGGGCTGTGGAGCGACAAGAACTTTGAGAAAAGGGCGAGGTAAACTGGGTAGAGGGGCAAGGGCTGCTATTTAGGAAGGTCAAACGAGTCTCAAGTCTCGTAGCACCTGGCGGGCTCATTCGGAAGAGCATGCGACTCTTGATCTCGGGGTCGGGAGTTCGAGCCCCATGTTGGGTGTAGAGATGATAAATAAATAAGCTTTAAAAGAAAAAAAAGGAAGAAGAAAGTGAACTAAGTCTGGTGGAAGGGCCTTCTAGGCAGAAGGAACAGCAGCTATGAAGGAAGACAGAAACAGGCAACTGACTCCTTGACCTAAGAAGTGTACCAGAGCCCACACTGTCCGTCTCGCAAGCAGCTGTGATAGTTTGTGTCAGTAGAATCAGGGGCTGTCATAAATATATCCATATACTCATAAATTATAGAAAAACACTTATTAAAATATCATCCAAGAGTTTAATCTTCACAATGACCTCACAATGACCGGTTTTTCAATGTTCGGCACAAAGGCCGCACTTTTGGTTGCAAGATGTAAACATTATTCATAAACATAAGGAGATGACTGATCTTGTAACTAAGAGAAGAGAGTATATAGAGTTTCGTCTTAGAAGGCCTTCATCCCATCTGACCTTTATTTTTATGAAGCCACTGTAATACGGGGCTGTCAGTAAACTTCTATTTCATTGAGATGGGAAATGTCACCATAGCAGTCAAACACACCTAACTTTTTGTTTTTGTTTTTGTTTTTTGTCATGTGTTTATTTTTAAGCGGCCTCTGTGCCCAGCATGGAGCCCAACGTGGGGCTCAAACTCATGGTCGTGAGTTTGACTGAGGTCAAGACCTGATCTCTGAGCTGAGATCGAGAGTTGGAGGCTTCAATGACTGGGTCACCCGGGCACAGCCCCCCCCGCATTTTTTTTAAATGAACTTAATTCTGGAATGATTTTTAGATCTACAAAGAAGTCATAAAGATAGTACAGAGGTTCCCCTCTACTTCCTCCTCACCCAGCTTCCCCGATGTTATCATCTTATGTAACTCGAGCACATTTGTCAAAACCAAGAAATTACCATGGGGACTGGATTGTTAACTAAGCTACCAACTTCACTGGGATCATCTGTTTTTTTCAGTGCATTTCCTTTTCCTGGTCTAGGATCCAATCTAGGATGCATTTAGCATATAGCCTTTAACTAAAGACCATGATAGCTGATGCTTGTAGAATTGAGGTCACTTAGGAAATTAAATCCGAAAATTCCTGCTCTCCAGGGCAAACTGTCTGCAGACCTCTTAGTCCAATCCCTGTGCAAATGCGTTTTGGTCCTAGAGTCTTGGTGATGGAATATACCCATGTCTCCAGGGTTCCGTTGGATCCATCCCCATGGGAGGCTTACATGCCTGGCTTCTGACACAAATGCCTTTCAGTGGGTCTCCTGGGTATCTCAGTTGCACTCCAGATCACATCGTCTTTTTCTACAGAATTCTTACTGTAGGGGAGTCCAGTGTCTCTGCTTCTCCATGGATGACAAGTATGTGTACGCGGGCTTGAAGGATCGTTCCATCATCGTCTGGAGTGTGCTAGACGGTGAGTCATTTTGCTTCAGCGGCAAGACTGAGCTTAGATCTGGAGAAGGAGGCCTTGTGCTGGGCTCTGGGTGTTGCAGGGCCCTGCCCTAGCCTTCCCAACCTGGGAGGGAGCTACCTAGTGAGAGGTGTCTGCAGGTCAAAGGGACAGGCCCCCCCTGGAGCTACATCTCCTCTTCTAGACCCATGCTCTGGGTACCTGGAACCCTGAAACATTCTCCCCACCTGGGATGGTGTCCTCTTCAGGGCCTGGACAGTCCTCTTCCCCAGGCTCATCCTCCCAAGGGTGGATTGTCCTCCCTAGTATGAGCATCCCTAGACTTGGGGGTTGGCCATGGGGTGATGAGCATGGAGTCTGGGTGCATGAGCTGGGTAGGTGGTCTGGATGCACATGTGTCGGGCCCTTAGGAGTGAAGGACACAGCTGGGTATGGGAAGAGAAGGAGGCCAAGCTGCTCAGAGCTGGGACTGGCTCTCCCACACCATTACATTCTATAATGGAACTGAGAAGCCTGCCAATTCTCCACCCAAGCATGACCTTCCAGGTGGTTCCGGAGGTACATCCATCAGTGTAGGATGATAGAGAAAATTTCACTTAATAGTTTATTAGCTAGATTTGCAACATTTCCATATTGTGCCTTAGAGGATATGGGCCTCGATTCCTTCTCTTGCCCTAGGCCCTGTAAATGATAGGGGCACCTTGCTTAAGACCAACTGCTTTGAAAACCCCACATTTCTGGGTCTGCTCAGTACTACCCTCATGGCATATTAATGAGGGCGAACATGTTTCGTGTATTGGGTACTGTCACTGAGCTACTTAATTCTCTCGACAGCCACCTCATTTTGCAGAACAAAAAATTGAGGCTTTGTGAGATGGGGTGACTTGCCCAAAGTCACACAATGAGTAGCTGGTACGCAGTGGTTTGCAGCTGGTCTGCCTGGTCCCCATGGTCACCCTCGTCACTCTCCTACCTATTCTCCTATACAGAAAGGACCCCTTATGACACTGGAAGGGGGACAGGTGCCGAAGTGAAGATGCTGACATTCAGGGAGGTTAAGAGATTTGTCCAAGGTCACAAAGCAAGTGAGTGAACGAATATCAGGTAGATTTGAATACATCGTAATAAAATACAGTGCAATCAAATAGATCGTAGTCTACTACTTGATGGCAAAGATGTCGGGCAAAAAGTCACAGACGGTTCAGAAGCTGAGATCTGTGGAGTGTGGCCTTAAAAGCCCCTCCTAGGCAGGTTCACAACCTCTCCTCCCCCACTAATAATATGTACTGAGCTCACTCTGGGCTAAAACCAATACTAAAGCATGTGACATCCATGACCTTTTCAAATCTTAGAATTCCCCTCTGCAGGTGGGTTTAGTTATCGGCCCCATATTGCAGAGGAAGCAAGAGGGAGTCCAAGAGTTTAGAATTTGTGTGCAAGCTAGTAAGGAGCATAGGAAGGATTTGACCCCATGCAGCCAACTCTCCAATGGGCGAGATCGGATCTCTGTAGCCCCTACTTTCTCATTAGTGCCCTGCCGTCCACCCCAAAAGGCACCCTGCTGGCTGTCCAGTTTGTCCACGCTGTGGTGAACAGGATCATCCCAACTTCCAACGGCTTCATCGCCCCCACTAGACACGGCTATCTCATCCGCGAGCGTTTCCAGTGCCCTTCGTCGAGAACGTCACAGCAGGACCCTCTCAAGAACTTCAAGAAGGCAGTGTGGAAGGTCAAATCCAGACAGAGAGAAGAGCTGGCAGCTGCTGCCGGAGCACTCCAGGACTCGAGATCAGCAAGTGCCCAGGGAAATGATTGCAAATCAAACAAACGCTCACAAGTCTGCCTGCTAGTGTAGAACCTCCGAAAGTCATGGGACTCCAGTGAGTTAGCCCCATTCAAGCTGGTTGATGCAAAGAGTATGTATGTGCTGATGTATATCTGGACCCAAAGCCTCAGATTACATAACTCAGACTCTGTTTCTCACCACCCTTCCATTCTTCTCTCCTTGTTGGCTGTAGTCAAAGACCAGCTACCCACAGGTTAGCAACATGACAGCCAAGGTCAGTAGAAAAGAGACCTTCCCCCTTGCCAGCAGTCTGAATCAGTGCTGGCCCTGATTCTATGGGTCCCAGTGAGTTCCTGCACCTGTCTCTGGGAGAATGCAGTGCCGTGATGGGCCCGCCTGACCCAGTGCTCACCAGGCTACTGATGGAGTCAGTAGCACCCACCCAGATTGCCTGAGCATGGGACAGGCTAAGCCTGGGAGGGGACCTAGGGTGCTGGTACAAGGCAGTGGGAGGATGGAGGGATGGGAGACTGATCAAACCACAGATGTGGACCACAGATCTTTATAATTTATAAAGCATCAGGTGCTATTCTCCGATCTCTATCACAGCCCATAATTCAGGGAGAGTGGGAGCGTCCGCATCCGTTTTGGATGAGGAAACTGAGCCTTGGTAGGTAGCTGTGATTTGGTCAAGCCTCAGGTACAAGAGCTCTGGGAAATGAGAGCCAGGAGACATCCTGTCCCTATCCTGTTGGTCCACTTCCCTCTGATTTTAGTCTCAGAAGAGTGACCATTCCATAGGTGACAAGTCCAATGTCCACGGGGGCCAGCAAGTAATCTAGGTGATTGCCATGCACCTGAGGGAGCAGCAGAGAATAATGGAGACCCTGGGCCATGTAGAGGATGTGTGCTCTGCCCTGGGTGGATTTGGTACCCCGATGCCACCTCAGAATGGCCATGGGGAAAAGTGGCAAGAGCTACCTGTTGTTGTAAGCAAAGCTGGAAACCCAGACTGTTATGCAAAATGTTCCCACATTTAGAAGTTGGTGATTGTCTCAAATTTACATCCACAGGCACATTTAGCCTGTGTGTCTCTAGTTCAGGAGGCAACTTCATGACCCAAGCCAGTGTGAAAACAAGAAAGCTATTTTAGTTCTTCTATCCCTACTCCCTGGCTCCCAAACTTTGAGGATAAAGATGGTCTTTTATCTAAAAAACTGGAGGCTCTTGGAAGTGGACAGAAAAAGTCACCAACATCTCTTTGCTGAGCTTTTCAACCATCTCTATTCTCCCCAAGTTCAACAGAGGAACTGATTCTGTTTCACTGAAATGGATCTTTCTTCTTTGCCCGTAGCCTTCCAAAAGCCCCTACTTCCTTCTGGGGCTTTCACCATAAAGATAGGAAAGTCCAAACTTCAAGGTGCTATTCCCTCTCCCCTCTGTTGGCTTCCAGACAGTTTTAGAAAAACAACCTTCAAAACAGAGGCTTTGAAGCGAGATGTGACCCTATTGACTTCTTCAGTCTTTCCCAAACTAGAGATCCCAGGGAGGCATTGGCAGTTCTGCAGATGTTAGCATCAAATTCCATTTTGAAAAAATATTTTAAACTGTAATTTTAAAATGCATGGCCAGCTGGATGAGGCAGCGGGTTTTAGGATGCGGGACTAACTTAGGGTTCACCTGCCATCTTTGTTTAACTGAGATTTTGATAGGAGCCCTTGAGGAAAGCTACTCTTTGGGACCACTTCTCAGTGAAATGGGGCTTTGCCCAATGCAGAAATAAAGTGGACATGGTGGACAGAGTAAGATGTCAGCCAAAACTTCGGGTTTAAAATATGTGTGTCCATCTCAACAGCCTCAGTGAGAATCCATGGCTTGTAGTAAATACTACTTTGAACGGAGGAGAGAAATTTTACTAATAAAATGCAACTCTGAATTGTTCTGTTGGAGTTTTTTGCAGCGAGCTCTCATTTGAGAAAGAAGTTGGGTTGCTAAGAACGTTTGACCAGCTCTGTACTTTAAGGAGTGACTTAGCTGGAAGTCCTCCAGCCCTGGCGGGGCCAGGATGAAAGCAAAATTATCAAAATCCCCACCTCACTCTCCTACACAAAGCAGGACCGTGTCATGGAGCATCCAAACTGGGATGCTTCTGAGAGGAAAAGATGGGACTTTAAAAGATTACTCCTGGGCGGCTCAGTGGGTTAAAGGATCTGCATTTGGCTTAGGTCATGATCCCAGGGTCCTGGGATCGGGTCCCACATCGGGCTCTCTGCTCAGCAGGGAGACTGCTTCCCCCCCCCCTCCCCGCCTGCCTCTCTGTCTACTTGTAATCTCTATCTGTCAAATAAATAAATAAAATCTTAAAAAAAAAAAAGATTACTCCTGACAGCTGAAAAAAAAAAATTGGATAGTCCTGAGATGAGTGGAATATACACCCTTCTAGCTGCAGTTTATATGAAATCCCAGAGACTTTTTAAAATTGAGATATAATTAATATATAACACTGTATCAGTTTCTGGTATATGACAGAAAGATTTAATATTTGCATATATTGCAAAACAATCATCACAATAGATCTAGTTAACATCCAGCACCACACATAGTTACACTTTTTTTCCTGTGATGACTTTTTTTTTAAGATTTTAAGATTTTTATTTATTTTTTAAAGATTTATTGATTTAGATAATCGCTACACCCAACATGGGGATCAAACTCATGACCCCAAGATCAAGAGTCACATGCTTCACCCACCGAGCCAGCCAGCTGCCCCTTGTGATGAGAACTTTTAAGATCTATTCTTAGTGACTTTCAAATATACCTTACAGTATCACTAACCACACTCACCGTGCTGGACATGCCATCTCCAGAACTTACTTGTCTTGTAACTGGATTTCTCTGTTAACTTTTGACCACCTTCACCCATTTTTCCCACTGTCCCTATTCCCTTGCCTCTGGTAACCCCCATCTGTTTTCTGTATCTTTAAGTGTGGGGTTTATTTCTAAAATTTTAAGTTTAAATTTATTTTTTAAATTTCACTTTATTTTAAAAGTCTACAGACTTTTTATTTACTCATGTATCCCAAAGTGAAAATGTTCAAACTACCACCAAGTTGCAGTGAGGACAATGAACAGGCGCGTTTGCTCACCATCAAGACTGAACAATTGCCTGATCACTGTCAATCTTCCGCTAAAACATTTCAAAGTAAGAGCCAGGACTGGTGAGAATACTGAGGCACTCATCTCAGGCACAAAGCTTTTTTTTTTCTTTTGCGTGAAAGAGAGAGAGTGCCCACGAGAGCTGGGGGAAAGGAGAGAGGGAGAAAGGGAAAATACCAAGCAGGCTCTACACTCCACGTGGAGCCCAACACGTCTCGATCGAGCCTGAGATCATGACCTGAGATGAAATCAACAGACGCCTACCTAACCGACTGAGCCACCCAGGTGCCCCTCAGGCACGGGCTTTAAGGGTATAGCAATCAAAGTAAGTAATATTTTATTACTATTCTAAAAAAAAAACCCCAAATTGGAGTAAAAAATGCATACTGAACAAAATATCAACATTTTAAATTAAAGATGGGATCTGACCCTGCACTTGAGTGAACTGGCCTCACTTGCCTCGTCCTCAATTTGACTCTGGTGATGTCAAGACTCCTCACCGCCAAAATACATCGGGAGACGGCTTTTAGGGAATAAAGTTATTCTTGAACGTAAAAATAAAGTTATTCTCGAACGTAACCGCACACCTATGAAAACAAACAGTTGTTACTTCGTATTTAATATCTTTCAGTAGGCATCCCTAATTTTCCTGCTCAGCCCTAAAACATCTTTTATAGCTTTTTTTTTTTTTTTTTCAAACTAGGATCTGATCAAGATTTGTTCATGGGTGGCACATGGTTGTTTTGTTCTTTTAGTCTCTTGCATTCTAGAGCAGGCTTGCCACCTGCTTTTGTAAATAAAGTTTTATTGGAACATGGCCACACCCATTCATTTATATACAGCCTAGGGCAGCTTTCATTAGTGACAGGGAGTGTACGGTTCCAAAAGCCAATCCGGCCCTTGACAGGAAAGTGTGATGATCGTGATCTTAAGGCTTGATTAGATTCAAGGTAAATCTTTTTTTTTTTTAAGATTTTACTTATTTATTTGACAGACAGAGATCACAGCAGGTAGCGAGGGTGGGGGGGAGCAGACTCCCTGCTGAGCAGAGAGCCCGATGCGGGACTCGATCCCAGGACCCCGAGATCCTGACCTGAGCCAAAGGCAGAGGCTTAACCCACTGAGCCACCCAGGTGCCCCAGGGTAAAATGTTTTTTAACAGACTTTTTTTTAAAGAAAGATAAGGCAGGAGGAAATCTTTTTTTTTTTTTTTTAAGATTTTTGTTATTTATTTGTCAGAGAGAGAGAAAGCAGGGGCACAGCAGAGAGAGAAGCAGGCTCCCTGCTGAGGCAGGGAGGGGCGCCTGGGTGGCTCAGTGGGTTAAGCCTCTGCCTTCGGCTCAGGTCATGATCTCAGGGTCCTGGGATCGAGCCCCACATGATCTCAGGGTCCTGGGATTGAGCCCCGCGTCAGTTCTCTGCTCAGCAGGGAGCCTGCTTCTCCCTCTCTCTCTGCCTGCTGCTCTGCCTACTTGTGATCTCTCTTTCTGTGTCCAAATAAATAAAATCTTAAAAAAAAAAGAAAAGAAAAGAAACAGCTGGCCTAGAATAGTCACTTGTGCTAAGCTCCACACCAGCAAACCAAAACTTAATACCTAATTTAATAGCCCTTCCCAGGACTGGAATCTTAATCAGTAGGTCTGGAATTTGCTGGTCAGTCCTAGTGAGGTAATCCACCTGATGGAGCCCCTCCAACCCCCAAAGAAAGATAAGATCATCTGTTTTTTCTTGCCCTGTTCTGTCTATAAAATCTTTCCATTTTTTACTGCTCCTTGGCGCTCGTCTCTGTTTTCTAGACGGGATACTGCCCAAGTCGTGAATCACTGAATGAAGTCAACTCAATCTTTAAAGTTACTCAGTTGAATTTTGTTTTTTAACACATCATAATCACAAGGTAAACATTTTTGGCAAGACGACCTCAAAAAGGATTAGGTAGACATTTTTACAAAACGAAGTACCGCTCACTTAGCAGCTGCGAATGATAACTCACAGTTTCTGTGGGTTGCGAGTCCAGGCTCACTGTGGCTGGGATTTTTGCTCAGGATCTCACCAGCCGGGCTGGGATCTCACTGAGAAGCTCACAGCCCTCCTCCATGCTCATTCAGGTTGTCGGCAGCCCTGAGCCCCTCATTGCTGCAAGACTGTGGACCTCAGCTCCTAAAGGCTGCCCTGTCCACAGGCATGCACAAAGTAGCTGGTTCCTCATTTAAGGACAGCAGGATCGCACCTCTCTGCTGTTTCGAGGCTCTGACCTCCAGATTGTCTTTCAAAGGATGTTCCTGATTAGGTCAGGCCCACCCAAAAGAATCTCCTTTCTGGTGAACTCAAAATCAACCCAAGGGGACCTTAAGCCTACTTGTAAAATCCCTTCACCTTTGCCATGCGGTGTGACTTAGTTGCAAAAGTGAAATCCATTATACTCACAGGTCCTGCCCCCACTCTAGGAGGGCAGGATAGGAAGGGTACACATACCAGAGCTGAGAATCTTGGGGCCTGCTTCAGAATTCTGCCACAACACGTGATTCTGGACTTCAGAGATTTTGGTCATGAAGTTTGCCATCTGTAAAGACTCAGATTAGTTCAAAGTAGGATCCTTTGATCTTGTCTTTTTAACTTTGCCAGAACACTATCCAAAGAAAGACCTACCTATGAATCTTACCATAGTGTTATCAAGCTTGTGAAATGGTGGGAAATGTGTGTTGGTCCATCTAAACTGCCGGGGGGTGCCTGGGTGGCTCAGTCGTTAAGGGTCTGCCTTCGGCTCAGATCATGATCTCAGGGTCCTGGGATCGAGCCCCTCATCGGGCTCCTGCTCAGCGGGAAGTCTGCTTCTCCCTCTCCCACTCCCCTTGCTTGTGTTCCCTCTCTAGCTGTGTCTCTCTCTGTCAAATAAACAAACAAACAAAAAAATCTTTAAACTGTCAACTTTAAGGTTGTTAATTTCATCTGTGTAGATGAAAACAGTAAAGGAAAAAACTCAGCACTTTTTATGCTTTATAAAAATAAGGGTGAAAGATTTTTTGTACTACTCTCCACATGTTGAATACATACACACACACACACGTGTGCACACACACAGGCACGCACAGTGCACACACACCGAAGGTAGAACAGCTTTGTGGTTTCCTGCTCTCCAAATGAGTGAAGGCTTCCTGAGACCGCAGGAGATCTGTAAAAAGAATGGAAAACTACAAGTGATCCTTGAAATGCGAACAGACTCATAACTCCTTGCAGGCGGGGAGGCATGGAGCGAGGACCCCACGGTGTGTCAAAAGCCCACACGTGCAGTTGGCTCTCTGGGACAGTGACTAACAGATTGCCCGGAGGCGCTGGTGTGAGAGTGACAGTCCAGACATCTGGTGGCCTCAAGGGGTTCAGGCCGCCTTAGCTGATGTTCATACAGGAATGCGCTGAAACTGAGCTGAATCCCTTTCTGGGCTGGGAGCCACGAATCCTCGAGGCTTTCTTCCTCCTCATGCCCCCATCCCCATCTATCCAGCACCACATTCTCTCTGCTTTACCTTCTGATTATTGCTCCCTTCCTCCCCCCTCTCTCCACCTCCACTGCCCCCCTCCTGGTCTCAGGCACCATCGTCCTTCTAAATGATGAAACAGCCTCCCCGCACCCTCCCTGGCCCCCCTCCAATCCCTTCCCAGCAGAGTAGCCGAAGCATTTGCTTCCAAATTCAAAGCTGCTCAAACAGCAACTCAGAGAAAACCCACGCGCGGTTTCTACCGGTGCTAAATGCCAAGACCAAAATTTTTAACTTAGCCCATAGGGATGAGTGGTCTGCCTCTTCTGGCCTCGGCACCCTTACCCTGCACCTCCCCCCCCGCCCCTCCCCCCCCTCCCTCCCCGTCCCCCGTCCCCACCGCCAGCCCCGGGCTCTTGCACTGTCCCACAACTCTGGTGTCTCTGTCTTGCTCTTTCTATGTTCAAATGCACCATCTTGCTTCCCTCCACGGGGCCCTTGTACAGCTGTTCCTTCTGATGTTCTTTCTTTCTTTCTTTCTTTTTTAAGATTTTATTTATTTATTTGAGAGAAAGAGAGAGAGAGCTTGAGAGGGGGAGAGGCAGAGGGAGAAGCAGGCTCTCCGCTGAGCAAGGAGCCCAATGTGGGACTCGATGCCAGGATCCAGGATCATGACCTGAGCTGAAGGCAGACGCTTAACTGACTGAGCCACCCAGGCACCCAAGCTCCTTCTGACTTTCATGGTGAATGCCTACACAACCCTGAGAACTCACCTAGAACGTCACCTCCTCCGGGAAGCCTTCCTCATCCCCTGCTAGACCAGGTTAAATCCCCGGAGGTGGCAGGTAGCATTTCCCAAAAATGGTCATGGCAATATTTCCTGTCCCCTATGCTGTTCTAGAACCTGGCCATTCCTCAGGTTCTGGAGTCTGTTTGCCCTCCTTTTGAACTTGGGAGGGACTTTTTTAAAAAAAGATTTATTTATTTGAGGGGTGCCTGGGTGGCTCAGTGGGTTAAGCCTCTGCCTTCGGCTCAGGTCATGATCCCGGGGTCCTGGAATCGAGCCCCACATTGGGCTCTCTGCTTGGCAGGGAACCTGCTTCCCTCTCTCTCTCTGCTTGCCTCTCTGCCCACTTGTGACTTCTGTCTGTCAAAATAAACAAAATCTTTTTTAAAAAAAGATTTATTTATTTGAGAGAGAGAGAGCACAAGCAGGAGGAACAAGGAGAGGGAGAGAGGATCTCACTTAAACTGCGTGCAGTGTGGAGCCCATTGTGAGGTGCCATCTCACAACCCTGAGATCACGACCTGAGTAAAAACCAAGAATAGACTATTTTTTAAAAAGATTTAATTTATTTATTTGACAGTGAGAGAAATCACAAGTAGGCAGAGAGGCAGGCAGAAACAGAGAGGAAAGCAGGCTCCCTGCTAAGCAGGGAGCCCAATGCAGGGCTCAAACCCAGGACCCTGAGATCATGACCTGAGCCAAAAGCAGAGGCTTAACCCACTGAGCCACCCAGGCACCCCAAAACCAAGAATAGACTTAACCGACTGAGCTACCCAGATGCCCTGAATTTGGGAGGGACTTTGTAACAGCCACCATGGAAAGACTACCATGGAAATGTGACTTCTGAGGCTGGATCAGGACAATGACCCAGCTTCTCTTGGGACAATTGTTCTTAGCACTCAGTCGCCACGGTGCTCAGGCTGGACAGGGAAAGGAAGGGACTTCAGGTAGGGAAAGACTAAGGGTCCCAATTAGGTTCTGAGGGTATTTCAGGTATTCAGACACTGGGACAGAACAAAAATAGAGATAAGGAAGAAAAATCAGAACCCTTATCCCAACCGCTAGGGGTAACATGTTTTTCTAGTAATTACACCGTAACCACAGAAAATAGAAATTAACCAGAAAAAATGATCAGGCCTCAAAGGAGACATTAACTATGAAGATTAACCAGACCTAGCAAAATAGATCTATAGATCCCAGGTGTCATAAGAAGCAAAGACTCTCATGCAACGTATAAGTGCCATGTCTGGTTCCAGACCCACTGACCTAACTAACCACTGGCAAGTTTCCTGGTCGAGTCCTAATAAAAAGCCCTCACTGGCAACCCTACCGGGACCCCCTCGCTCTTGAGAGCTTTTTCTGTATCTTTTTTTGTAGTATCTTTTTCTGTATCTTTTTCTGTATCATATTTATTGCTAAATAAAACTCGATTGCTTTGCTCACCCTCCTTTGTCAGCGAGACTCATTCTTCGACTCCGTGAGACAAGAACCTCACTCTCCTGCTTCAAGGCTGCATGTGGTGCCTGCAGGGAGGTATTCCTGGGAACAGCCGTGGTGTGGGTTTCAATCTACAACCAGCAGCAACTGACAAGATGTGTGAGGGAGCAAACCCTCAGAAGATTCCAGCCCCAGCCTTCCAACTACCCAGCGACCAGAGCCATGAGCTTTCCCTGCCCAGCTGCCCAAATTGCAGATTGCAGGGCAAATAAATTTTGTCGTTTCAATCCTCTAAATCTTGAGGTGGTTTGGGACTCAGCCACAGTAACTGGAACAAAGTAAGTGTTGATACATCTTTTCTTTGAAGGATTTGTTACAGTTCAAACTGCATTTTGTGTGTGTGACTATTTGATCCCTATCTTTCTGAAAACCCTGAGACCTCTATGAGGGCAAAAGTCTTGCCTGTTTTGTTCACCATTCCGATCCTGACACGGAGCTTGGCAGGCGACGCACTCCCTGCCAAGGTATTCTTAGCTTTCCCGCGCTTCCTCACATATAAAAAGAAATGCCATTTGGTCATTGTGTGAACGTTCATTCATTTGATAAATGTTCACGGTTGTGGCTCTATATCAGGAATCTGTGTTAGAGTTGAAGCACAAAAAGGAGGTGATGGGGGTGGGGCACGTGGGTGGCTCAGTCATTGGGCGTCTGCCTTTGGCTCTGGTCCTGATCCCAGGGTGCTGGGTCCTGCTTCGGGACTCCCTGCTTACCAGGAGGCTTGCTTCTTCCTCTCACACTCCCCCTGCTTGTGTTCCCTCTCTCACTGTGTCTATCAAATAAATAAATAAAACCTTAAAAAAAAAGAAAAGAAGAAGAAAGTGATGTACTGGGGATGGCGGCAAGGGTGGGGGGAGTAAATTAAGTTGTGCTTTGAAGAATGCATAGGGCAGGGCTTCTGACAAGGGAAATGGTGTGTGCTGACCCATGGGGCCAGGGAACAGCCAGGCTGGGCAGGCAGAGGGGGTAGATGGAAAATTCCACAAGAAAAGGTTTGTAAGGGCCAGGTTCTTGCTGATGTGGGAAGATGTTAGGGTTCAAGAAAGAATTTTTTTTTAAAAATTTTATTTATTTATTTGACAGAGAGAGAGAGATAGCGAGAGAGGGAACACAAGGGAGCCTGCTTCTCCCTCTCCCAAGAAATAATTCTTGAGACAGCTTTGGTGCAAAACAGGTGAGTTTATTAAAGCAAGGGGTGGGACCCATGGGCAGAAAGAGCTGCCCTCCGGGCCAGGAGGAGTGGCTGATTACATAGTTCCAGGTTGGGAGGGGGTTAGGGATAGCGTAAGTCTCTAAGGAATTTTTGGAAGCGAGTTTTCCAGGACCTTGATGGGGCTGGCTATTGCTGGGAAAGTCATTTATTACATCTAATAGAATCTGAGTCAGGAGACCCTTCGGATGTATATTGGTGAGTCATATGCTTGGGATGATTGCCAACATGTATCTTGGTGGGTAAAGATAAAGGAAGTTTCCAAAGGAATTTTTATATGTTAAAGTAGACTTACAGGATCCTGGGGATCAGGCTAAGATTGCTTTTTGCCCTTAACAAAGTAATAACATTGAGGCAGTTGAGTCCCTAGAGGAATGTCACTCTGCCTGTTTGAAGGACTTGTCAATGGGCTGTAAGTATTAGAGAAATTTAGTAATTTTTCTTCTTAAGAGGCTCCTGAACTGGTCCATTGGGGAAATGATGTGATCAGGGCTAGGGAAGTGAAGAGAGGAGAAGGGAACTAAGTCTAGAGCCAGTTAGCAAAAAGTGCACTTGGCAAGGCCCTCTGTAGTGCTGTGTGCCCCTGACCGTTGTCAGATCAACCCTATAAACCAGGGATCCACAAATATTTTTCAGTAAATATATCAGGGTCTGCACATCTTAGGATCTGTCACAGTTACTCACCTTGCTCTCATAGTGCAAAAGTAGCCACAGATGATAGGTACACAAGTGGGTGCGTCTGGGTTGCAGTATTATTTTACAGACACCGAAATTTGAATTTCTGAGATTTCACGTGTCACGAAATAGTCTTCTCTTTTGAAATTTTTCCGTCTTTAAAAAATGTGAAGACCGTTATGAGTTCGCTAGTGGAGCTGGGGAAAAGCAAAGGGCAGGTCTCGGTTTGCTCAGTTGCACTATATAAGGAATTGGTTAGCAATTTTGGGAGTAAGATCCCAGAGCAAGTCCTTCAAGGAGCCACGCCCCTCACAACACCAAGCCCCGCCCCCTGTGGGGCGGAGCCTGCGCGTGCGCGGCCGGCCCTCGAGTGGGGGCGGGGCGGACCGCAGCTCCGACTTCCAACATGGCGCACGCTGGCGGCGGCGGCGGCGGTGGCGGCGGCGGTGGCAGCGGCGGTGGCCCCGCGGGCCGGGGGTTGAGCGGCGCCCGCTGGGGTCGCTCGGGCTCCGCGGGCCACGAGAAACTGCCGGTGCACGTGAGTGCTGCCCCCACCCTCCCTCGGGAACCCTGTCGTCTGGCCCCCGGGCCGATGCCCCTCGCCCGGGCCCCGCCCGGCCCCGCCTCGGCCTCCACTCCGCACGGCCCCGGACCCCAGACCCCTGACCCCTTACCTCAGCTCCTCGGAGGCTCGGCCCGTTCCCCTCCCCGCCAGGGACCCTTGTCCTCCGTCCCCTCCTCCGCCGACCCCCGCCCATCTGGACCCTCCCCCTCCCCGCAGGTGGAGGACGCCCTCACCTACCTGGACCAGGTGAAGATCCGCTTCGGCAGCGACCCTGCCACCTACAACGGCTTCCTGGAGATCATGAAGGAGTTCAAAAGCCAGAGGTATCCGCCGGACCCCTCCTCACCCCGGGGGGGCCGCCCTGGGCCGCGATCCGGCTGAGCGGAGTGGGAACCCCCCATCCCGGCTGCTTCTCCGCCCCAGTCGGGTGACCTTGCGCAGGTCGTGGAACCTCTGAGAGCCTCAGTTCTTTCTGAAAAAACGGGAGTGGAGAGTACCCCCCTGTGGAGCTGTTGTGGGGATTCCTGGAAGGAGAGCAGGGATGGGGTGAGGAGAGAGCAAGAGAGAGAGAGAAGTCCGCAAGCGAGAGAGTCTGGTTCTGTCTTTACTCACAATGATTTTTAAGGGAATTTTGTTCACCCAGGATCTTTAAAATTAATTTTAATTCTTTTAAGCACTATATCAGAATGTTATTTGTCTTGAATATTGAATTTTTGGCGCTCTCTCCCCCTTAAATCTTGTCAGCAAGGTGAGTGCCTCACCCAGTGGCACCCTAGTGCCTGGCTTGTTGGTCAGTAATACGCATAAAATGCGCTATAAGGGGCCTGGCACATAGAAGGGGTTTAAAACACATTGGCTGATTTTGTAAGCACACAGTCAGGAGGGTTAGAACTAGGAGGGGGACCTGGAGATCATGCCATCCTCTGCCAGGAGGCTCACTTGGGCTTAGAGTGGGCCAGCTGCTTGCCCAGACCAGTCTTAGGGGCAGTCAGTACTAGAACATGGGCACTCTGACTCTAGATTCTCAGTGGTCACATCCCCAACCAGGCTGCTTCCCCCGCTCTGAGGAAACCTGGCAGGGCTGGCCTGGTTTCCTTCCAGGAGAGACAAGCTAAAGCCTTGAGAGGGCTCCCCCCTACAGCCATAAGGGAGACCACTGGCATTGTTGTGCAACCCCTGCTTGCAGGGCCTTTGGTATTTATGCCTTGCTGTCACTTGCTGGGATTAACGCCTGTGTCATAGTTCATCACCTTGCTTAGAGGGCCTCCTGCCACTACTTGGAGTCCCGGACTTTCCCTTGGTCTCCTGGCATTTTTAGAACTGTGTGTGTGTGTGTGCTTGGAGTGTTTGGGGGAGATGTGCCATGCAAATGTCCTGTGGTTCTCGCTAGGAAGGCACAGGGAGCCTGAGCCTGGCAGCTGTGGAAGTGGATGACACATTGGCTGAATCACACTGGTCACGTTGCAGGGTGCTTTGTTGTCCTTCAAGAAGCTCATTAGGTGGCACTGTCAAGCGAGTTGGGAGTAGATTTGGCTTTCCTTGTGCTCCCCGGGACACTTCTGCCTACTCTCCCTCTTTTTTCTTCCAGCATCGACACGCCTGGAGTCATCCGACGCGTGTCGCAGCTCTTCCACGAACACCCTGACCTCATTGTCGGATTCAACGCTTTCCTTCCCCTCGGGTACAGAATAGACATTCCCAAGAACGGCAAGTTAAACATACAGTCGCCTCTGTCTAGCCAGGTATGCCGCTCTGGTGGTCTGAGGGATGTGGTCCTGACACTTCTCGCCCGGTCCTCAGGTACCTATAGCTCAGGCAGCCCGTCTTGTGTCTTACTGCCCGAAAGGCAACGGAGATCCAATCTTTGTCTAGACACAGCGCTTGCTTCTAATGCAGGTCAAAATAGATCAGAATCCCTACCCAGCGGCCTGTTTACCCCACACCAGTCCCTTTGGAGGATTCAGGTCAAGAGTGGGTGTGGTTGTTTGTGTCTGGGGGGCATTGTCCTAACAGTTCTATGTCCTGTCAGAATAACCACCCACCGTCACCAGGCTCTTACCCTGATGCTCTCCCTGTGAGCGGGCCAGGCAGGCCGCACTCGGACTCGGGCGTGGGGTCTCTCTGATCATCCCAGGTACCAGCCACACAATAAAGCAGTTGAGACAGCATGTGAGAATAGCCGTTTTGTCGTTGCTGGGCCGCATTTCATTGCCAGCAGGGTCCTTGGCTCAGCTTGGGCTTGTGGCTTTGGTCCTTCTGTCTCAGGTGGCGGCTCTCTGTTTCCTCTGTCCCTGCAGTCCCTTCTTGCCCAAGCCCACCAGACCCCCTGAAAAAACAGAAGTCTGTGTGAGCTTTACTCTTACAAAGTAGCCACTGCCTTTCCTCCCCCTTGTCCCCTTTGCTGTAATGCTGTTGGGGGTGGGGCGGCTCTCCAGTGCGTCCAGAGTTGTGTACAGCATCCCTGACTCCACCCACAAGGCCCTGGCCCCGCAATGACAGCCGGATGCATCCCCACACATTGCCAGATGACTCCTGGGAACCACATCGCCCCCATCGAGAGCCCCTGGTCTCCGTGAACCAGCACTTTCAGCCTCTTCTGTCTCTGCTCCAGGGCTTTGGGTTTTAGCGGGGAATATTAAAAAAGCCTACCCCAGGAAGCGTTCTGTCCATTTGGCCTCTGATGAAGGAGATAGCAATTTCCTATCAATGCAGGAGTCAAATTTGGAAGGAGAATGGCCAGAGGCAGTGTGACCGTGACCGCTCCCTCTCTGAGAGGGACCTGCATGTCAATTCTGCCTTCTCTCTATGCAAGGCCAGCTCCGCCACCAGCGTGTTGCCTCATTAAAGCCAAGGAGAGCATCTCCGTTTTTGAAAAGGAAATCAGAAGCACGTGGCTGCTGACCTCCAAAGAGCTGCTTCCATTTCACGTTTACAAGTGGAGCGCCACCATCCAGATGTAGGGCTCGTTGCTCCAGAAGATCAGCAGCCTTAGCGGGGTTCATCTTCGGAACCGTGGCGGCTGGGAAGAAGAGCAGGCTCCTTGGCAGCGGTGCGCAGGGCTGCGCTTGGACGAGTCGAGTCTGTACATGGGTGGGTCATGACCATTGCTCCCTAAGAAAGAGCTGAGGTCGGAGACCTCACTTGTGGAAATTGCCTTGCTCGGTCCCCAGCTGTTGGAGTAACTTAGCTTGCTGGGCTGGATCTCAACGTCTCCCGCTGACTTCACCACACAGCCATATGATCTTGCCAAAGCCCCCATGCCACGACGTCTAGGGCCCCTGTTTCCCGCTGCCCACTCTGTCAGTTGACCGGCTGGTTTTCCTGCCCTGCTTTTAGCACTCCTCCTGCCACGTAGCCGGGATGGCCTGGAGTCCTTGGAGAGGCCACAGTAGCCCAAGAACTTCTTAGGGCTCCCTACGTGCCACGCCCCAGTGACTTTTGTTTTGTTTTACTGGTTTTTCTAGTTTCTGTGTTTCAATGTACACTTTCGATGTTTTTTTTCATTTCTCATGTCCTCGTGAGTCCTATCCACTCCAGGCAGGGAGGGAGTAGCTCTGAGGTGCAGAGGAAGAGAAGTCAGGGGAGTCTCCGGCTGTGGGGAGCCCTTAGTGCAGGTGTCTCAGCATTGGCCCTGTTGCCCTTGGGACCAGATTGTTCTTTCCTGGGGCAGGCTGTCCTGTGCCCTGTATGGAGCTGAGGAGCAACTCCAGCCTCTGCCCTCCACCGTGTGTCAACCCAAAAGTGCCTCCACACATTGCTAAGTGCCCACTGCGGGACAGAATCAACCTCATTGAGAACACAAGTCTAAGAGGAAGACAGACAGACAGACATGTGCCAGGATGTGGGGCGTGTGCTCCCCCCAGGAAGGCCAGGGCGGCATGGTGGGAAGAATGTCCCCTTGCTGGGGCTATAGCCTGCTGAGTAAGCATCCTCTTGGAGCTGGTCAGCAGGCCTCGGTCGCAACATCACTCCCCAGAGACCCCTCTGCTCCCACCCGCGGTCGTTCTCGTGTCACCCAGTTTTGCGTATTGTAAAATGGCAAAGCTAGGGTTTGAAATTCAAAACCTGCTGTGTCTTGATCTGGCTTGCCTACCAGACTGAGTCCAGATCAGGTAGGACCTTGTCTGGCTGCTTCACAACCGTGTCCCTCTTCCGGGGTGGTGCAGGGCAAGTGTTGGAGGAGCAAGACACAGTGTGTCAGTGGGAAGGTGATGACTCTCAGCTCCGGGGTTCCGCTCAGAGCCACCCCTGCCTCCTGGGAGCCAGCCTCCTCAGGGTCGGCTACAGCAGCAGCCAGCTTGAACACAGGTAAAGGTTAAACCCTTAGCTCGTCCGATAAGTGACCCCTTCACATTCAGAGGTTGGTCTGCCATGGGGAGGGTCATCTGGAAGTTAGTGAGTCCCTGTTGGGTCGCCTCTCGTATTTGTGTCTTAGTCTCTCACGGAGCAGGTGTCAACCACCTCTTCTGCTTCAGGCCGGGGTTTATCCAGAGTCCCTGCTCTTGGGCATGCGCACATCAAAGCAGGGACTCTCAAGACACAGGTAGACATGGGGCGCCTGGGTGGCTCAGTGGGTTAAAGCCTCTGCCTTCGGCTCGGGTCGTGATCCCAGAGTCCTGGGATCAAGCCCCACATCGGGCTCTCCGCTCAGCGGGGAGCCTGCTGGACTCTCTCTGTCTGCTTTTCTGCCTACTTGTGATCTCTCTCAGTCAAAAAAAATACAGGTAGACAGACGAGAAATACATGAGGCACTTTAGTGAGTGAAGTGGGGGCAGGGCTTGAGGGGCTGAGGGCAGAGGCCACGGGAGGGATGGGAACTCTGCCTGTGTCTTGGGTAGGGGTTTCCCCGGCGGGGTATGAAGGCCTGAGGTGATGAATGAGTGCTCGAGAAACAGCCAGGGAGCCTGTGAGGCCGGCAGGGGTGGGGGGGGTACAGTGGTGAGTGTGGGGGAGAGAGTCAGGAGCAAGGGGAGCCCGTGGAGAGTTCCAGAAAGGCTGCTCTGGCTGGGGTGCCAGAAGTGGACTGGGGGGCAAGAGAGGATCTGGGGGCCAGGGAGGGGTCCCCAGTGATCCAGGCAGTGGGCAGCAATGTGGCCCCGGGGGCGGGGAGTCCGTGAGAGTGGGAAACGCAGGGAGATTCCAGGATGCCTCAGCCTCTGGGTGAAGGTGGCAGCACCTGCTGGGGTGAGGGAGGCCTGGGAGCGTGGGGGCCGCAGGGAAGCTGCTCGAGTTTGGAATGTGCTGTTTGATGAGGCGTCTCGCACGCATCCAGGTGGGGCTGCGGCCACTCAGAGGGTGGTCTGTGCAGGGTTGCTCCCTGGTGTCTAGTAGGACTATACCAGACTATTCCTGAATGAAGCCACTCTGGGCAAGCACAGATGAGAAAAATCTGGATTGTTCTGGAAGGTTTAGAGCAGGGTTTGGCCCAGGAGCCAAAGCAAGCTTATATTTGTATGGAGAGTGGTTTTTACATATTCCAGAGATTACATTAAAAATGTTTTTAAATTGTGACAAGATTCATGGTAACATAAGTTCATTTTTTGTAACTGAAGTATATAATTCGGCAGGTTTGCGCATACTTCCGTTATTTTACAACCATCCTCCCCTCAATCCCGAACGTTTTTATCACCCGGGAAAGAAACTGTATCTCATAGTTCTCCTCTCCCACCAGCCCCTGGCAACCACTAATCCACTTTGTCTCTGCGGATTTGCCTGTTCTGGACATTTAGTTTCAGTGGAATTGTATGTAACTTCTTGTGTCTGGGTTCCTCCGCTCAGCGTCATGGTGTCGAGGTTCACCCTCACTGTAGTCTGTGACTGAGCTACGTTCCTTTCTATAGTTGAAGAATTTTCCATCGTAGCGATGCTGCATGTGTGTTTATCCATTCCTGGTAGCTGTTTGAGTCGTTTGCATGGCTGTTTGCAATTCTTGGGTCCATACCTGAAAGCGGAGTGCCGGGTCACGTGGTAACTATGTTTAACTTACGGAGGAACCGCCAGGCTACTGGCCAGAGCAGCTGCCCCATTACCGCGGCCCTCATTGCCAAGTCCTGGCCGTGCGGAGGCTTCTCCATCTTGTCCCCGCACCTCGGTCCAGAGCGTGGCAAACGGAACTTGAAAATGCCCCCCGAGGAGTGGTGGGGAGCCCCAACGAGCTCTCAGCCTCCTCTGAAGCAAATCTTCGCCCCAAGGCTGCTCCCTCTCCCACCTCTCCCTGCCTCCTTCTAGCTCCTTCTGCTGCCAGGCCAGCACACCTGGAAGGAATGTGGTAATCAGCAAGACAGTCCCCAGAGGGCCTTAGGATGTATCCCACTGCCAGGGAGAGGTGGTGTTTAGAGTTGTAGCTGCGGTGGGTCTTTTGTGTCTCTGCTTGTCTCGCCTTAGACTTTTCTAGAACTATCTCTGCACCCACAGTTTAGGCTGAATTGTGTCCTCTCCCCAACCACCGCCCCCAATCCCAATTCGTATGTTGAAGTCCTAACCCTCAGTACTCAGAATGTGATTGTTTTTGGAGACCTTCACAGAGGTTATTAAGGTAAAATGAGCCCCTTAGGGTGTCCCCTGATCCAGTCCGGGTGTCCTTATAAGAAGAGGACATTTGGACACATGGACCGACCCTCCAGCAGAGGGACAACCATGTGAGGACACAGAAGATGGCTGCCCACAAGCCGCCTCTGCTGAACCTTGATCTTGAACTTCAGCCTCCAGGACTGTGAGGAAATACATTTCTGTTGTGTAAGCTGCCCTGTCTGTGGTGTTTCCTTACGGCAGCCCGAGCACAGTAATACACACCCACCCCGATGAGAGCGAGTGTGCCCAGCGAGTGCATCTGTCCTCATGACGGCCCTGCTGCTTTGTGCCCGCCGTTCCCCATCCTGCTGGAGCCTCGGATCTGAGCTTGGTGCCCCGTGCCTGCCGAGCACCGATGGAAGCACCGGGCTGTTTGTTCCTTCCGCCGTGCATCTGTTGATTCCTTGCAGTGGCTGGGGCCCACTCTGTTCCAAACACTGTGCTGGGCACTTGGGCTATGGCAGTGAACAGTGTGGATATTTGCCGTCTGGTCAGGGGTAGACAGACGAAAACAAACAAAATATGTGTGTGTGTGAGAAGGTGACACGTGCCACAGAGGAAGATGGAGCAAGAAAGAGGCTTGGAATGCTGGGAGATGGAGGCCATTTTGGTTTGGCGCAGATCGTTCTGGAAGACTTGATGAGAAGGTGCCCTCTAACAGACCCCTGCGGCTGCGCTGGAGGGTCCCTGGCCTGCTCCAGAACCAGCCCCTGTGTGCGTTGGATCCACAGGATACTGGGGGGGGGGGCACCCCTGACAGCCCAGTTGTGGTTTGCAGGGAGTCATTAGAACCACACATGAAGTTTCAGTTTAGAAAGAAAAACTGCCGGGGGATGGGGTCAGTCCCACGCCAGATCAGAATTCGGGGTGTCTAGGAGAGAGATGTGTGTGTCTGTCTTCTGTCTTTGTGTGGCTTTTAGAAAAGACTGCAGAGGGAGGGCAAGCACGATGACCAGTCAGGGCCTGTCTCTTCTCTCAGGTGACCTACCCCTGATTTAGCACTGCGAGTCCCATGGTCCTGGACAACCTGGGCGGTGGTGGCCCCGCTCACCTCCAGGGTTCCCACTTGCCCGGCGCTGCTGACAGCAGGAGGTGTGGAAGGCTGCTTTTATCAGCAGCCCCAAACTCCACTCCAGGGGGATTAAACAATCCACTTGCCGTGTATTTCTGCCGCATCCTCATCTTTCAAGGTGTTCGGTGTCAGTTGAACTTCATGCTCTTGGATCAGATGGAGGTGGGCTGGTGAGACTCACCCTGGACAGTGCAGATGCACAGTGTGGTGAGGGAGGCGTTATCTGCCTGTGTGTGTGTGTGAGACACCCCCTCCCCCTCTAGGCCCCCACAAGGAACGTTCTCCTGCATCTCATTAAAAACCTTGGCTCTGTGCTGGGTGCCGCTGGCTCCCAGACGGACCGGGGCTGTGTCCGTCGTTTCTCACATCTGTTCTCGGGGTCGGGACTGCCAGTAACTCACTGTCGTGCTGTTGTCAGGAGAATTCGCACAACCACAGCGACTGTGCGGAGAACTTCAAGCCGCAGATGCTGTATAAGGAGGACAAGCCCCAGGTGCCCTTGGAGTCGGATTCCGTGGAGTTCAACAACGCCATCAGCTACGTGAACAAGATTAAGACCCGTTTTCTAGACCACCCAGAGATCTATAGGTCATTCCTGGAGATACTGCACACGTACCAGGTAAGAGGCCCACGCGACCCTGGCCGGGTGCTGGTGGCGCCAGCCCACTTTCGTGGTGCGTCGGGGCATTCACATTTTCTCCTCTGAATTCCTGCCATCCTGTACGATTCCGATGCGTTTTTAGTCTGTTTTTTCTTTACTGTGATAAATTGTGCATAACCTAAAACTTACATTTTAACCCTTTCTAAGTGTTCTGTTCCGTGGCGTTAAGTACTTTCACGTTGTGCAGCCTTCCCCACCATCCACCCCCAAAACTTGTTCATCGTGCAAAACCGAGACCCCATCCCCATGAGACAGTGGCTCCCCCTGCTCCTGGCACCCACCATCCCACTTCTGTCTCTCTGAATTTGACAACTCGAGGGACCTCCTATAAGTGGAAGCATACAGTACTTGTCTCTTTGTGCCTGGATGCTTTCGCCCACTGTGAAGTCCTCCGGGTTCATCCGTGCTGTATCTTGGGCCAGAACATCCTTCCTTTTTAAGGCTGGAGAACATTCCGTGGCGTGGATGTACCACGTGTGTTCCTCCACAGATGGGCACCAGGGTTGCTCCCATGATTTTGGCTCTTGGGAATAATGCTGTTGTGAACATGGGCATCCAAATACCTGTTGGAGTTCGGTTTTGTCAGGATTTTTAATTTGCTCCGTGAGGCACCCCTACGTCCCAGGAAGTACTAGGAAACGCACGGTACAGGGATTTAAAAAGAACCTGAGAAGATGGTCTTCTTTTTGTAAGATGGCTTCACCAGTGTTTTGACAACACAGCAGCCCTCTGTTGATGCTGATTACAAGTAGATTACAAGTGGATTACAAGTGGGCTCCGTGCCAGGCAGTGGGACAGCAAAGATGAATGGTTGCTGCTAAGTTCTGTCTGGAGGTGGAAGAGACTTAGAGATAGGTGGGGTGGGAGAAGAGGGAAGCATGTAGAAGTCTGTGCAGATTGTCAACCCTGACCGGGGACTGTAGGGTGTCAGGAAGGGCAGCTTTGGCTTGAGTCCCGAGAAATCAGGCAGAGCCATCAGGCAGATGAGTATAGACAAAGGGTGGACTTTCTCAGTGCTGGGAACATCCTGTGCAAAGTCCCGGGGGTCAGAGTAGACAGCTAGCTTCAGGGGACCTGAGGAAGGGGAGGGCAATATTAAGGGCCCTTGATGGGTTGTCTCATTCCCTTTACAGCCGTGGAGTGGGAAGCCTGAGCTGTGAGCTCGAGCCCCAGCTCCACCACCTCGTGCTCTGTCACGTTCTCGGGTGTGAAGCTGACGGAGACTTCTAAAGTTGACAGGGACTTCCATCCTGAGTTCCTGCCCTCCTGACCCGGGTCCCCTTTGGTCCTCATCTTGGTGCTTTAAGCTCCGGATTGGGCCATCTTCCTTCAACTCTCGGGGTCTTTCTGACTCTGGGTGGACAGGTCCCTTGTCCCAGTACTCCCTTTCCTTCCCCTGTCACCCTGTTTCTTTCAAGGCCCACCACCAGCTCCACACTCCTTGCACCCTGTCCGCAAAAAAGGGCCTTCTTTGCCCTTGTACTGACTTTGTACTTCCCCAGCCTCTGTTTGAGGACATGCAAGGACTGAGGCCAGACCATTCCATGACTATGCCCCTGCCATCATCCCCTCTATACTCCCTTGTAATCCCCATCCCTGGCCAGGGCTCAGGCTGTGTTGTGGGGTGGGATGAGGACAGAAGCATACAGGGCACCCCAAGCTGTTAGCAGGATGGTGGACTGGGTTCCTTTCTCCTAGTGATAGCAGGCATGGGCTCTGCCAGCCTGTTCTTTGTTTTGTGAGTCATCCCTCGGTCTCCTCCACAGTGGGATGCCTGAATGTCAACAGCCTGGGGTGCCTCCATCCTTGGCTGACTACTCATTTTCCCTTTCCTGAATTGGCAGAAGGAGCAGCTAAGCACGAAGGGGCGGCCATTCCGTGGCATGTCCGAAGAGGAAGTGTTTACCGAGGTAGCCAACCTCTTCCGGGGCCAGGAGGACCTGCTGTCTGAGTTTGGACAGTTCCTGCCTGAAGCCAAGCGGTCCCTGGTGAGTACAGAGGGCCCACCCTGGCCCGAGGGCCACCTTCCTCTCAGTTGGGGCCCTGTTTCTCAGTGCAGCCCCGAAGACCAGGCTGGGCTTATTTGTGCCCGAGACATGCCAGCTTCCCCCAGAAGCCACACAGCGTGCAGACAACCCTAGGCTCCCTGTGCAGGCTCACCTCCACGTTCTGTTGGAGCAGATCCTGAGGGGGTCTCCTCTTTCAGACAGTGTCGGGGGGGGTGGTGAGGGCCAGCTGGGAGGAGACCTGTCTGTAACCAGTGCCCTGTAGGAACGTGCCAGTCGGACAGTGTGAGGCTTGCCAGTGACCGCAGGGTCGGGGGTGGAGGGCAGAGAGGGTGAGGAGGGGTCTGAGGTAGGGGGGTCGAGGGTGCAGGCTGCGTCATCAGCCTTGTGCCCCCCCACCATCATGGCCTGAGGCCTGCTGGGTTATGCTTTCCATTCCTTTCCGTTGTATTTTCTCCATAAGGCTTTCTTAGAAATTGAAGCGAAATTCACATAACATGAAACACGCCATGAAAGGATACAGTTTAGCAGCATTTGGTACATTCACAGTGATGTACAGCCAGCACTTCTGTCTAGTTCCAGACCATTTTCATCACCGCAAAGGAGACCCTGTCCCTGGAAGCAGTCACTCCCCATTCCCCCCCCCCCCCCACGAATCTGCCACGAATCTGGTGCAGGTGCAGCCACGAATCTGCACCTGTTCTGCACAGGTCACACACGGGAGATCCTACACCATGTGGCATTAGCGTCTGGCCTTCACTCAGCGGGCTGTTTGAGGGTTCACCCGCAGTACGGCGTGGGTTGGTATCATGTTCCTTTTCACGGCCGAGTCCTCCTCCGTGGTGCAGATGAACCACAATTTGCGTATCCCGCCATCCGTTGGTGGACATTTGGGTGGTTTCTTCTTGGTGGTTGTGGGTGAGGCTGCTGTGAATGTGCGTGCGGGAGGGTGTGTTGGAGTCCGTGTTTTCAGTTCTTTGGAGTCTGTACCTAGAAGTGGAATTGCCGAGTCAACTGGTGACTCTGTTTCACTTGTTGAGGAAGGGCTGGACCCTTTCACAGCAGCTGCGCCATCTTCTGTTCTCACCAGCAGGGCGCTTCACGGTGTCACCGACACTGGGTGTTTTGGTCTGTTTTTCAGTTACGGCCGTGTCGTTATGAAGTTGTATCTCATTGTGGTTTGCATTTCCATTTCCCTGATGACTAAGGATACTGAGCATCTTGTGTGCCTTTTGGCCATTTGTGTATCTTCTTTGGAGAAATGTCTATCCTTTGCCTGTTTTTTAGTGTGTCTTTTTATTACTAAGCTGTAAGGGTTTCTTTTATATATATATATGTTCTGGATACCAGGCTCTTATTAAAAATTTTTCTCCTTTTTGTAGCTTGTCTTTTCACTTTGTCAGTGTCCTTTAACATACATAGGTTTTTAGTTGTGATCACATCCAGTTACCTGTTTTTTCTTTTGTTGCTCATGCTTTTATTGTCTCAGAATCTTTGCCAGATCTGAGGACAGGAAGGTTTCCTCCTATATTTTCCTCTAAAAGCTTCTATAATTTTAGCTTTCATAGTTAGGTCATTGGTGCATTTTGATTTAATTTTTTTGTGTGTATGGTGTGAGGTAGGGATCCAACTCCATTCTTTCCTGAGCGGAGAGCCAGTCTTCCAGCACAGTTTAGTGAAGCAACTTTTCTGTTCCCATTGAATGGTCCTGGCACCCTTGTTGAAAACCAGTTGAGCATAGTTGAATGGATTTATTTCTGGACTGTTCAGTTCCAATCCATCAACCACCCCCCGCATGTCTCTTCTGAGGGCAGCACCACACTGTCTGGATTACTGTAACTTTGTCCTAAGTTCAGAATGAAGAAGTGATTTGAGTTGTGTTCTTTGTCAAGATTATTTTAGCTAGTCAGGGCCCCTTAGAATTCCATATAAACTTGAAGATAGCTTTCCCATTTCTGCAAAAAAAAAGGAAAAAACCATTGGGATTTTGATAGGGATTGCCTTGAATCTTTAGATTGCTTTGGGGAATATTGCCATTTGATAATGTTAAGTCTTCTGATCCGTGAACATGAGGTTTCTTTGCATTCATTTAAATCTTTAATTTCTTTCAGCAACATTTTGTGGTTTTTGATGTACTTGTCTTGCACCTTTTAGGTTAAATTTATCCCAAATATCTTATTCTTTTTTTTTCTTAATTTCATTTTTGGATTGTGCATCATGAGTGTATACAAATACCGCTGATTTTTGTGTGTTTTGCTTCCTGCGACTTTGCTGAGTCTGTTTATCAGCTTTAATAGCCTTTGTATATTCACTGGGATTTTTTTATATGCATGTTACCATGCCATCTGCTAATAGAGATGGTTTTCTTTCTTTTCCATTGTGAATGCCTTTTCGTTCCTTGTCTTGGTCTAATTGCTGCAGTGGAGCATTTATTACTGAGCTGAATAGAAGTGGTGAGAGGAGGCATTCTTGTCTTGTTCCTGATCTTAGGGGAAAAGCTTTCCATCTTCCACCTGAGTGTTCTGGGAGCTGTGGGCTTTTCATAACACCCTTTTGTCAGATGGAAGAAACACGCTTCTATTCGAGGTTATTGGCTATTCCTTTTCCTCTTTTTGTTCTTCTCTGCTTTGGATGGTGACTTGGGTCCTGCACACACGAGCGGTCCTCCCCCACTAACCCCGGCCCAAGTGCATCACTACCTCCTCTCCTGGTCCTGCTTCTAAAGGAAGACGTGGCGAGGGGGCAGGGCTGGGGAGCAGCAGGAGAGGGTTGGTGGCTGCGTACAGGGGTCTGGGTTTGGATCATCAAGAATCACTTGGCCTTCCAGCACCCATGAG